>NW_027469109.1:0-600000 GCF_051020765.1 Lasioglossum baleicum | reverse complement strand
GGGTATAAGCTGCCGCGTTAAAAATGAAACCCGAATTTCGGCACTTCCACGGTTCAGGGCTGAAAAGGGCCCGAAAGAAAATAACTGATTCAAACGTTCGAATTGAACGCCAACTTTGCGACGCTGACTTCGCATCGGTGGCGAGTGCCGCCACAGTCGCCGCGTTTACTCTCCCCTGAGAGTTGAGCGAATCGACTTGTAACTTCGAGGTTACGAATCCGACTCTACGTTTAGGTTTACCTTTTCCATTAATTTTAAAGGGACGGGGTGGTGGTGGGGTGGTTGGCGATGACAGACCAATCGCGCGCCTCACCGCCACCATCGTCGCTTTCGACGAACTCGACCTCGAGCCGAGCCGAGCCGAGCCGAGCCGAGCGGTGCCGATGGCCCGTTGGGCTCCCGGAAAATTCGGGAAGGCGATGTACCTTTAATTCCCAGTTGGCCGTAACTTTCTCGATGACGTCAAATTAGTGAAAAATCAAAGTTTCTTTGTCGCCGTATAGCTCGAGAACGGGTCGACGGGTGCGGGCGAGAGTAGGCTCGTCGGACGGAGGACGCGGAGACGAAGGTTTACCGCGCGAAAAATTAGCGAAAATTCGCGAAAAATTTTTTACGTGTGCATCGCTAACGTGCGTCGACCTCGGCGGAGGATAACTTACCGACCACCACCGGCAGTGTTCGGTATCGCTCGGGGGGTATAAGCTGCCGAGTTAAAAATGAAACCCGAATTTCGGCGCTTCCACGGTTCATGGCTGAAAAGGGCCGGTAAGAAAATAACTGATTCAAACGTTCGAATTTAACGCCAACTTCGTGATGCTGACTTCGCATCGGTGGTGAGTGCCGCCACAGTCGCCGCGTTATCTCTCCCTTGATAGTTGAGCGAATCGAGTTGTAACTTCGAGGTTACGAATCCGACTCTACGTTTGGGTTTACATTTTCCATTAATTTTAAAGGGAGGGGGGTTGGGGGGAGGATGGCGATGACAGACCAATTGCGCACCTCCCCGCCACCATCGTCGCTACCGACGACCTTGACCTCGAGCCGAGCCGAGCCGAGCGGGGCCGAAGGCCCGACGGTCTCCCGGAAAATTCGTGAAAGCGATATACCTTTAATTCCCAGTTGGCCGTAACTTTTTCGGTGACGTCAAATTAGTGAAATTTTGCGATTTCTTTGTCGCCGTATAGCTCGAGAACGGGTCGACGGGTGCGGGCGAGAGTAGGCTCGTCGGACGGAGGACGCGGAGGCGAAAGTTTACCGCGCGAAAAATTCGCGAAAATTCGCAAAAAATTTTTTACGTGTGCATCGGTAACGCGCGTCGACCTCGGCGGAGGATAAATTACCGACCACCACCGGCAGGGGTCGGTAACGCTCGGGGGGTATAAGCTGCCGCGTTAAAAATGTAACCCGAATTTCGGCGCTTCCACGGTTCACGGCTGAAAAGGGCCCGAAAGAAAATAACTGATTCAAACGTTCGAATTTAACGCCAACTTCGTGATGCTGACTTCGCATCGGTGGTGAGTGCCGCCACAGTCGCCGCGTTTACTCTCCCTTGATAGTTGAGCGAATCGAGATGTAACTTCGAGGTTACGAATCCGACTCTACGTTTGGGTTTACATTTTCCATTAATTTTAAAGGGAGGGGGGTTGGGGGGAGGATGGCGATGACAGACCAATTGCGCACCTCCCCGCCACCATCGTCGCTACCGACGACCTTGACCTCGAGCCGAGCCGAGCCGAGCGGGGCCGAAGGACCGACGGGCTCCCGGAAAATTCCGAAAGGCGATATACCTTTAATTCCCAGTTGGCCGTGACTTTTTCGGTGACGACAAATTAGTGAAATTTTGCGATTTCTTTGTCGCCGTTGTAACCGTGTCGGTCACATATCGACACTTCGCGAACGTATAAGGTAGAAATTGTATTTACCACGGCGATCTATGACGTCATATGCGATCCTCGTCGTAGAAAAGGATCGCAGGATCGCCCCACTAATCATAGTTGCGTGCGCATCGATCCCCTCTCGATAATCATCGAAGGAGATCGATGAGGGCCATGGAGAACTCACTCTACGTCTGGAAGCGATCTAGTGAGCACGCGTTCGCGAGGTGTCCGTTCGACGATAACCGGTGCGTATTCGGGAGGCCAAACCGTCCTGTTGTACTAGACAAACCGTCTAGCCAACCTCGTTACGTACGCGCCTCAAACCCAGGAGTCGCGATTGCAAACCGCTTCGTGGCACAGTCCAACGTATCACCGTACGCGTAAATTAGTCGTAACAGCGTAGTAGTCATTTGCGTTGGATTATTGATGTAAAAGTAACGTCGCTCCGAAATGTGTAACTTGCTACAGGCAAGCGCGGATTTAAGAATTTAATAGGGTTTCTTTTCTCATCGTATTGGACTGCGAGTCCCAAGTATTAACTTCACGAAAATCGTCGTGCGGACACTCCGATATATGTAGTGGCTTCAACAGTGTGTGATTCGCGGTTAGATTCGGGAACGTGTCATATCGCTAGATCAAGCATCTGAAATTCCATGTAGATCAGATTTCTGCACTACTGGGTTTCATTATTGTGTCGATCGTCTTTGAGAGACAGGTTCTCGAATCATTGGTTTTTCTTTTTTTTTGTACAATATTTGGATCGTCACAGCCAAGGAGACTCTACTGACACTGAGAGTTGCTCCGAGGTCACAACAGTGCTGAAGGGCAACTTGTAAGTGTTCCGGAATTTCCGAGGTATCGTGATCGTTTCTATAAGTGCGTATCATCTGATCAATCAGCAGATCGTACGAGTAGTAAACGAGTCCAAAGATCTTCGGTGTTCTAAACGTCTTAGTTATAAAGAAGCGTGATCGCTGGTACTCGTTGACCATGTCTATCCGTACGCGGCAGGACTGGATAAATGCTCGTGCTTAGCAATCACGATTCGGTCGTTTAATAGGATCGTTTCCCATTCGTGCGTATCATCTGAGTCATCAGCAGATCGCACGGGTAGTGAAACGCATCCTTCGGGACTTTCATTATATAATTAACTCACACGCTGTGTGAACTTCATTCTCTAATGTACTTTACGTGTTACACTGTTGACCAACACTCTATTCTTATCAACTTAGTTCGAGGGTTATGCTCATTATAATAAAATAAACAATTGTTGCGTAGCGACCAGACGTGGATTCTTGGCGATTATCCGTCGACGGGGTTAGATCGTCGTCAAGTAGAAATAATTTCGTGCAGGTCGCAACTCTGTAAGACTGATAGCGAAAGGCGTGGCTACCGTATTTAACTTGAACATTATTTGAAGTCATAATTAGTCGTTGTATTAAAATTTGGTTCAATATACCCTCCTTTTACCAGATTTCGCTTACGAATGTTTAACTTTCCATCCAAACTAATCCGCTATCCATTGCATGGAGGCTCGATACTCCACATTCTCAACTCACTACTTCGATTTGCATATTTCTTCAACCCATCTGGCTAGCTCGATTCAATAATAGATCAATAATTAAATATACGGTTACATAATTGGCGCCCAACGTGGGGCGGTTTAGTTTGGACGAACTGAATGTTCGATAGCGAAGCATGAGTAAGGTGCGGAACCGAAAGCTTGGGGGCACTTTAAGGTCGAAAAACACAGAAAGCAATACAATGATGTCTAGCTCGCGTGTTGTGCGAACACCACCTCCCGGGACCTCGGGTAATACAAATAACGTGCCCGACCCATCAGATATAATTAACGTACAATCTCCGATCACGATCGAACATACCCCGGGGTCTAGCTCTAATCACGACAGAGAACAAATGGCGGTTATCATTCAGGAATTGCGCGAAGAGATAGCTAGTCTTAAGAATCAATTGAGATCGGTACAAAGACAGTTAGACGACCAAGTAGGGAATGACGAGCTATATGAACGGGTAACAGAACATAAGATAGAGATGCGTGATTGGCGACGCGATCTTGAGCAGAGATTAGAACGGGAGGGTAAAGTTCATGCGGAAGAAATAGCAAAAGTCCGAAGGGAGGCCCTGGAAGGATTAGAGACTCTCCGTGCAAATCAAGAGACGCTCCGGACGAGCGAATATCCAAATGCCGGACCGTACGAATGTGAAGAACGAACGCGTCACCGTGACCATACAAACAACCATCAAGAAGTCCAACATGGACCTATCGAACGGAATATGCCGCCTCCTGCGTTCCACAATACAATTGGGTCCCGATGGACGAGCTATAATGACTCCGCGAGGCTCGACGCAACAATAGCTGCGGCAGCGCGACCGTTTCGAGTGAAGCCCCAAATGCCAACCTTTGAAGGCAAAACCACCGAGAGACCGGCAAAGTACCTGCGAGAAATGAAAAGATTTGTAGAAGCAACACGGCTCCCGGATGATGAACTAAAATTCATCATCACTCAGTCTTTAAAGGGTAATGCCGGAGAATGGTGGGATATTATCTCGGATCAGATCACTACGTGGGCTCAGTTCGCAAAGGCGCTGCTCGATCGATTCTGGTGCTCGGCTATTCAAAGAAAGATCCGTGATAACCTCAGCATCGGGGTATATCGCCCAGAGGCTGGTTCTTCTAGGGTCGCTTACGCTATGAAATTGATAGGAACAGCACGCGACCTGCTGCCACGACCGACTGATGAAGAGATCGTACAGACGTTGGCACGGCACTTCACACAGGCAGTTGATGACTGCGTGCTCGGCCAAAACATTTGTACGATAGATGCCTTCTTATCACTACTTGAACGCTTCGATAATGGAGGAACGGTCAATCGGCAAAGACAAGATGAACGTCCTACTAACAACGTACGCGATTGGAATCCCCGTAATGGTCTAGACCGTACAAATCAGGTACCAACGGGAGTTCCACGAACAACAATCCAAGGCAGGTCTAACAACGAATACCAACGACCAGTAGGAGAATATCAACGAGCAAATGCAGAGCCTCAGAGGTCAAGATACGACAATGCTCGTCCCTGGCAAGATCAGCGACGACCACATGACGAAAACACTCGCCCATGGCAAGAGTATCGTAGGCAACAAGACCGCCCACGAGAAGGAGGGCCAAGTCGAATACGAGCGGTTCATCTTGAGGAAGAGACATGCCCAGAGGACGAGGAACCTGTCGAAGAAACAAACATAATCCCGGGAAACGACTAGGGATGTCCTCGAATACATGCCTGAGTAACTTCCCCTCTCAGGTGGATGACATCCTGACCGAACTACGTGGGGAAGAAGTTCAGCTACAGATCAGTTCATTGTTCCCAGATACTCGCCGGGAACTACTAGAAGAAGGATGTCCGACACGACCAGCTAGAGGAATGGACCGTTGCCCTGAATTACAACTGAAAATCGAGGATATCCCTGTAAAGGCCTTAATTGATACAGGTAGCACCGTCACGGCAGTGTCGGAGGCGTGGTACAACATGCACCAAGAGATACTACGTAAATGCCCAACATTGCCGGTAACGGGGGCATTTGTAATTGGAGCTACAGGAAGCAAATCTGCCCGACTAAAGAGGCAAATATGGGTTAGACTCGGCTATGAGGACGAAATCATTGAAACGGCGGCAATTGTAGTCCCAGGACTGATTTGTGAAGTAATTCTTGGAGTGGATACATTACGACGGACAAAAGCCTTGCTAGACTTTGGACAGGAGGCACTCTCACTTAAGACAAAAGACGGCCAGATCACCATCAAAATGACTAGAGAAGCAGACGCGGAGATAGCCATACGAAGACTCGACGAAGCCACGAAACGAAATATCGTGCCGCAGAAATCCGAAGATGAAATCATAAAATCTATATTAGATCCGAGTCCAGCTAACATTGAGCAAAAGGCAGTACTGCAACAAGTCATTGAGGCATACCCAGAGGTATGGAGAGAAGATATAGGACGGGTGACCTGCTATGAACATCATCTTCACATGAAGTCGAAGGTACCATATTGGAGCAGAACATATCCAATCCCATTGAAATATCTTGAAGCAGCGGACGCTGAAATACAAAGAATGCTGACAAACGACATAATCCGTCCAAGCACGAGCCCATACATTAATCCGGTGGTTCCTGTATTGAAGAAGAACGGATCATTGCGACTATGCCTAGACGCAAGAAAACTGAATGAATTCCTCATCGAGGACCATGAAATGTCAGAAACACCGGACGTCATTTTTCAACGCTTCAAGAAGGTAGACTTCCTAACAAGCCTAGATCTAACAAACAGTTTCTGGCAGATTCCGCTAACACCAGAATCAAGGAAATATACAGCGTTTATGTATCGCGGGAGATGTTATGAATACGTCGTCACGCCCTTTGGTTTGAAAACGAGCAGCGCGAGCTTGGTAAGAGCATTGCGACAAGTGTTGGACGGAATGGAAGGATTCGTCGTAAACTTCATCGATGATATCCTCTGTTTCTCCCCCACATTTGAAGAGCACGTCAAACATCTCAGCGCCTTACTAGCACGATTAAAAGCGCATAATGTCACAATCAATCTGGAGAAGTGCAAGTTTATGAGGAGAGAGATAAAGTTCCTTGGGCACATACTCTCCGTAGAAGGAATCCAGCAGGACCCAGAAAAACTAGCCGCGATAAGAGACTTCCCACCGCCTCGAAATCTAAAACAGCTGCGGGGATTCCTCGGACTCGTGAATTACTATAGCAAATTCACTGACAAACAAGCTGAAACAACGGCTCCGTTGCTGACGCTCTTAAAAAAGGGAAATCACTGGACTTGGAACGAACGATTACAAAGGGCATTTGAAGAGGTTAAACATGCGTTTTGCACCAAGGTTGCACTACAATACGCTGATCCAAGCAAGACCTTCTTCCTATCAACGGATGCGAGCTTCTCCGCACTCGGGGCAGTCGTTGAACAGAGAGACGCAGAGGGCAACTTAAAACCGGTCGCATTTGCGAGTAGAACACTGCATGGCCCAGAATTGGCATACTTCACCACGGAAAAGGAGTTGCTGGCCATTGTATGGGCGTTAGGAAAATTCCGAACTTATTTATATGGGGTTAGAATCATACTAATGACAGATCATAAGGCCATTACCTTTTTGATGAGTAGCAAACTACTTAGCCAACGCTTAACGCGATGGATCCTCTCCATACAAGATTACCAAATAGAAATCCAATATAGGCCTGGGAAGGATAACATCCCAGCAGATATAATGAGCCGCATAGATTATACGCCAATTGGGGGTAACATCGAAAGGGAAACGCGTATACCGATCTTAACCGCACTGGCGCGAACAATGTCGCCCACATTAGCAAAAGCCCTAAGGCAACTGCCCGAATGGCAACAAAAGGATGAAAACTTGCGCAAAATAATCAATAAGTGTAGGAAATCGGGTGACAGGTACGCGAATCGATACGGTCTTAGAAATGGCATGCTGTATCATGTGGATAAAACCGGAAAGGAGCGGGCAGTAATACCCGTGCAGCTACGAGATGAATTGATACGTGAAGTTCACGAAATGTATACACACCTCGGTGGAGACAAGACCGTGAAACTGGTATCAGAAGATTTTCACGTGTCAAAGTTACACCGACGTGCGCGAAAGTTGATATCCACATGCGACACGTGTCAGCGCGTCAAATATCTCACGCATGCGGCACACGCGGACATGCAAAGTATAATACCAACAGGTCCCCGGGAGGTGTTGTCCGTCGATTTCTATGGCCCTCTGCCTACAGCGACAGGGGGGGTGAAACATATCCTTGTAATCGAGGAATTATTCACAAAGTTCGTGAAACTATATCCTATGCGAAATGCAACCACACCAGTAACACTTACGCGTATATTTAAGCGATATATCCCAACCTACGGTAAACCGAAGAAAATCATCACGGATCATGGCACGCAATTTACTTCGAGGAAATGGACACAGGCTCTACAGGAGGAAGGAATCTACCATATCTTGTCATCTATTCGACACCCGCAGAGCAACCCAGTTGAGCGAGTAAATCGAGAAATCGGACGAATTTTTCGAACATTGATAGCGGAAAAACACTCCTCGTGGGCAAAATGGATTGAAGTAATCGAGACATGCTGCAATGAGATAGTACATGATAGCACAGGATTTACGCCAACGGAATTACTATTACAAGAAAAACCCGTAAGGCCGTGGGCAAAGTGGTTCAAACATATACTGGAAAAACAAAAAGAAGGGCTCGGAAAACACGAAACAAAACTACAACTCGCATTCCAGCGCATGACAATGAAGGCACGGAAGAGATGCGATAGGGCCAATGCTGGAAAACAACAAACGAAATATGAAATTGGCGATCGAGTACTCGTTAGGACAAACCCAGTGTCAAACGCCGCAGATCGCCAGATAGCTAAATTCTTTCACCTATATGAAGGTCCGTATGTGTTAATACAGAGGAAAGGACCGGCCACTTACGTTCTAAGAAGCCCCCACTCTGATGACATCCGAGGGACGTTCCACGCGTCGAGCCTACGGCCCTATTACCAATCGACGACGGCGTAAGATGTAAACAACGAATCAGTGCGGCACGCGACGGAGCGCGCCGCGTCGAACCAATCATCTAAGATGCAAAATGTAAACACGAGTCCGCGCGGAGTATTACTGAGGATGCAACGTCCAAAAAATTCTCAGAAACCCCCAAAGTAATGCTAATATAAAAGGGCTACGGAAACCGAGGTGAGAAACAGTTCACAGCCAAGCGTGAAATGAAATACAACGAAAGCGAAGTGAAAAGAGCAGCCATGGAAAAGTATTCGGTCACATCTCCAAGGAAGAAGGATGCCGAAACACTTGCCTATGCAAGTTGGGCGATGATAAGCCGTCCTACGCAAACGGGTATGGACATCCGTTACCACAGCCCACCACGCTACAACATGAAGACGATAGTGGCAAGGCCGTGGCAGCCAAAGTATCGTCGGGGTCGGCGATATGCACGCGGAGTGGAAACGCAGGTCAGGGTGCAGAAAAGGCACGTCCATGCACAAACCCCGCGTGGAGGACCCATCGCGGCAAAGGAGCGAAGGACGCCCGTGGCCGGGCAGAACATAGAAGCCACAAACACCAGGGAAGCGGAGGAACGAATGGAAATGTCGTTCGAGGTTATTCCAGAACCGGCGGAAATGCAGACGAGCTGGATGCAAGGAGAACAGGCTATAGGAGCTAAAGAAAATCCTCTGACACAGGAGCAGCTCGACCAGTCGTTCGAGGTCATCCCAGAACCCAAAAGGGTGAGGGAGATATGGGAACTAACGGAGGAAGATGTGTCCTCCATCTACCAACCATCCACGTCGCGGAGGGAGACATCGCGAACAAGGGTTCCACGGATAGACGGACCATGGGTGGAGGACCCACCGCTGGAGATCCCGGTGCTGGACCCCCGCGATCCGCTGGGGTTATTATCATCGGACGGTCTGGTTTCGCTGACGGAAAGCCTCATCGAGAAGCTGTTGGAGACGCCTGAAGGAGAGTAGAGCCGACGGAGCGTAATGTGAAAGTGACGGGTGAACACAGTGCGGTAAAAAATTTTATTAAACTTTCGTTCATACAGCAATGCTGTTTAACGTCCGTGGGACTGCCGGTACAAGCTGCAATAGCAAAAATTTAATTTTTTTTTACTCCCGGCAGTTGCTAAAAAATTAAGTGTTTCAGTATTATTAATGTCTCGGGAGACAGTGATAAGTTGTTTATGTACAAATGCGAATGTAAGTCAATAATTAGCGACACAAAGAGAGTGATAGACTGTTATGTGCATCAGAGTGAAAATTCTGCTAGCGTGAATGGTGACCAGAGAGATGTTACGCGAAATATGGTATGAAAGGAAACGGTTCATTCTCTGTCGGATGTATGGAACTTCTTTCGTGTCTCGTACACACACACCGCTGTGAGGATAACAGGCGAAACGTGGTTTATTTAGTTTATTATTCTTGAAATTGACTGATTACTTGTCCGCGTACGAGACACGAGACGAGTGGACTGCAGACTCTTCGGGGATGACCAGTCATATGAACGATCTCATGGACGTGCGCGACATACGTGTAGCGGGAGATTCTGTGATATATTTCGTACGCGATCGTCGACATCTCCGGGTAGTTGTGCCATTTGACTTCGGGAGTGTAGACTGCAGATTACGAGGTGCATTCCGAATGCGCTCCTGCACCTGTAATCTCAAAGGGAAGAGGGAAGTATATGTAACCGTGTCGGTCACATATCGACACTTCGCGAACGTATAAGGTAGAAATTGTATTTACCACGGCGATCTATGACGTCATATGCGATCCTCGTCGTAGAAAAGGATCGCAGGATCGCCCCACTAATCATAGTTGCGTGCGCATCGATCCCCTCTCGATAATCATCGAAGGAGATCGATGAGGGCCATGGAGAACTCACTCTACGTCTGGAAGCGATCTAGTGAGCACGCGTTCGCGAGGTGTCCGTTCGACGATAACCGGTGCGTATTCGGGAGGCCAAACCGTCCTGTTGTACTAGACAAACCGTCTAGCCAACCTCGTTACGTACGCGCCTCAAACCGAGGAGTCGCGATTGCAAACCGCTTCGTGGCACAGTCCAACGTATCACCGTACGCGTAAATTAGTCGTAACAGCGTAGTAGTCATTTGCGTTGGATTATTGATGTAAAAGTAACGTCGCTCCGAAATGTGTAACTTGCTACAGGCAAGCGCGGATTTAAGAATTTATTAGGGTTTCTTTTCTCATCGTATTGGACTGCGAGTCCCAAGTATTAACTTCACGAAAATCGTCGTGCGGACACTCCGATATATGTAGTGGCTTCAACAGTGTGTGATTCGCGGTTAGATTCGGGAACGTGTCATATCGCTAGATCAAGCATCTGAAATTCCATGTAGATCAGATTTCTGCACTACTGGGTTTCATTATTGTGTCGATCGTCTTTGAGAGACAGGTTCTCGAATCATTGGTTTTTCTTTTTTTTTGTACAATATTTGGATCGTCACAGCCAAGGAGACTCTACTGACACTGAGAGTTGCTCCGAGGTCACAACAGTGCTGAAGGGCAACTTGTAAGTGTTCCGGAATTTCCGAGGTATCGTGATCGTTTCTATAAGTGCGTATCATCTGATCAATCAGCAGATCGTACGAGTAGTAAACGAGTCCAAAGATCTTCGGTGTTCTAAACGTCTTAGTTATAAAGAAGCGTGATCGCTGGTACTCGTTGACCATGTCTATCCGTACGCGGCAGGACTGGATAAATGCTCGTGCTTAGCAATCACGATTCGGTCGTTTAATAGGATCGTTTCCCATTCGTGCGTATCATCTGAGTCATCAGCAGATCGCACGGGTAGTGAAACGCATCCTTCGGGACTTTCATTATATAATTAACTCACACGCTGTGTGAACTTCATTCTCTAATGTACTTTACGTGTTACACTGTTGACCAACACTCTATTCTTATCAACTTAGTTCGAGGGTTATGCTCATTATAATAAAATAAACAATTGTTGCGTAGCGACCAGACGTGGATTCTTGGCGATTATCCGTCGACGGGGTTAGATCGTCGTCAAGTAGAAATAATTTCGTGCAGGTCGCAACTCTGTAAGACTGATAGCGAAAGGCGTGGCTACCGTATTTAACTTGAACATTATTTGAAGTCATAATTAGTCGTTGTATTAAAATTTGGTTCAATATACCCTCCTTTTACCAGATTCCGCTTACGAATGTTTAACTTTCCATCCAAACTAATCCGCTATCCATTGCATGGAGGCTCGATACTCCACATTCTCAACTCACTACTTCGATTTGCATATTTCTTCAACCCATCTGGCTAGCTCGATTCAATAATAGATCAATAATTAAATATACGGTTACACCGTATAGCTCGAGAACGGGTCGACGGGTGCGGGCGAGAGTAGGCTCGTCGGACGGAGGACGCGGAGACGAAAGTTTACTGCGCGAAAAATTCGCGAAAATTCGCAAAAAATTTTTTACGTCTGCATCGGTAACGCGCGTCGACCTCGGCGGAGGATAACTTACCGACCACCACCGGCAGTGGTCGGTAACGCTCGGGGGGTATAAGCTGCCGCGTTAAAAATGAAACCCGAATTTCGGCGCTTCCACGGTTCATGGCTGAAAAGGGCCGGAAAGAAAATAACTGATTCAAACGTTCGAATTTAACGCCAACTTCGTGATGCTGACTTCGCATCGGTGGTGAGTGCCGCCACAGTCGCCGCGTTTACTCTCCCTTGATAGTTGAGCGAATCGAGATGTAACTTCGAGGTTACGAATCCGACTCTACGTTTGGGTTTACATTTTCCATTAATTTTAAAGGGAGGGGGGTTGGGGGGAGGATGGCGATGACAGACCAATTGCGCACCTCCCCGCCACCATCGTCGCTACCGACGACCTTGACCTCGAGCCGAGCCGAGCCGAGCGGGGCCGAAGGACCGACGGGCTCCCGGAAAATTCCGAAAGGCGATATACCTTTAATTCCCAGTTGGCCGTGACTTTTTCGGTGACGACAAATTAGTGAAATTTTGCGATTTCTTTGTCGCCGTTGTAACCGTGTCGGTCACATATCGACACTTCGCGAACGTATAAGGTAGAAATTGTATTTACCACGGCGATCTATGACGTCATATGCGATCCTCGTCGTAGAAAAGGATCGCAGGATCGCCCCACTAATCATAGTTGCGTGCGCATCGATCCCCTCTCGATAATCATCGAAGGAGATCGATGAGGGCCATGGAGAACTCACTCTACGTCTGGAAGCGATCTAGTGAGCACGCGTTCGCGAGGTGTCCGTTCGACGATAACCGGTGCGTATTCGGGAGGCCAAACCGTCCTGTTGTACTAGACAAACCGTCTAGCCAACCTCGTTACGTACGCGCCTCAAACCCAGGAGTCGCGATTGCAAACCGCTTCGTGGCACAGTCCAACGTATCACCGTACGCGTAAATTAGTCGTAACAGCGTAGTAGTCATTTGCGTTGGATTATTGATGTAAAAGTAACGTCGCTCCGAAATGTGTAACTTGCTACAGGCAAGCGCGGATTTAAGAATTTAATAGGGTTTCTTTTCTCATCGTATTGGACTGCGAGTCCCAAGTATTAACTTCACGAAAATCGTCGTGCGGACACTCCGATATATGTAGTGGCTTCAACAGTGTGTGATTCGCGGTTAGATTCGGGAACGTGTCATATCGCTAGATCAAGCATCTGAAATTCCATGTAGATCAGATTTCTGCACTACTGGGTTTCATTATTGTGTCGATCGTCTTTGAGAGACAGGTTCTCGAATCATTGGTTTTTCTTTTTTTTTGTACAATATTTGGATCGTCACAGCCAAGGAGACTCTACTGACACTGAGAGTTGCTCCGAGGTCACAACAGTGCTGAAGGGCAACTTGTAAGTGTTCCGGAATTTCCGAGGTATCGTGATCGTTTCTATAAGTGCGTATCATCTGATCAATCAGCAGATCGTACGAGTAGTAAACGAGTCCAAAGATCTTCGGTGTTCTAAACGTCTTAGTTATAAAGAAGCGTGATCGCTGGTACTCGTTGACCATGTCTATCCGTACGCGGCAGGACTGGATAAATGCTCGTGCTTAGCAATCACGATTCGGTCGTTTAATAGGATCGTTTCCCATTCGTGCGTATCATCTGAGTCATCAGCAGATCGCACGGGTAGTGAAACGCATCCTTCGGGACTTTCATTATATAATTAACTCACACGCTGTGTGAACTTCATTCTCTAATGTACTTTACGTGTTACACTGTTGACCAACACTCTATTCTTATCAACTTAGTTCGAGGGTTATGCTCATTATAATAAAATAAACAATTGTTGCGTAGCGACCAGACGTGGATTCTTGGCGATTATCCGTCGACGGGGTTAGATCGTCGTCAAGTAGAAATAATTTCGTGCAGGTCGCAACTCTGTAAGACTGATAGCGAAAGGCGTGGCTACCGTATTTAACTTGAACATTATTTGAAGTCATAATTAGTCGTTGTATTAAAATTTGGTTCAATATACCCTCCTTTTACCAGATTTCGCTTACGAATGTTTAACTTTCCATCCAAACTAATCCGCTATCCATTGCATGGAGGCTCGATACTCCACATTCTCAACTCACTACTTCGATTTGCATATTTCTTCAACCCATCTGGCTAGCTCGATTCAATAATAGATCAATAATTAAATATACGGTTACACCGTATAGCTCGAGAACGGGTCGACGGGTGCGGGCGAGAGTAGGCTCGTCGGACGGAGGACGCGGAGACGAAAGTTTACTGCGCGAAAAATTCGCGAAAATTCGCAAAAAATTTTTTACGTCTGCATCGGTAACGCGCGTCGACCTCGGCGGAGGATAACTTACCGACCACCACCGGCAGTGGTCGGTAACGCTCGGGGGGTATAAGCTGCCGCGTTAAAAATGAAACCCGAATTTCGGCGCTTCCACGGTTCATGGCTGAAAAGGGCCGGAAAGAAAATAACTGATTCAAACGTTCGAATTTAACGCCAACTTCGTGATGCTGACTTCGCATCGGTGGTGAGTGCCGCCACAGTCGCCGCGTTTACTCTCCCTTGATAGTTGAGCGAATCGAGATGTAACTTCGAGGTTACGAATCCGACTCTACGTTTGGGTTTACATTTTCCATTAATTTTAAAGGGAGGGGGGGTTGGGGGGAGGATGGCGATGACAGACCAATTGCGCACCTCCTCGCCACCATCGTCGCTACCGACGACATTGACCTCGAGCCGAGCCGAGCCGAGCGGGGCCGAAGGACCGACGGGCTCCCGGAAAATTCCGAAAGGCGATATACCTTTAATTCCCAGTTGGCCGTAACTTTCTCGGTGACGTCAAATTAGTGAAATTTTGCGATTTCTTTGTCGCCGTATAGCTCGAGAACGGGTCGACGGGTGCGGGCGAGAGTAGGCTCGTCGGACGGAGGACGCGGAGACGAAGGTTTACCGCCCGAAAAATTCGCGAAAGATTCTCGAAAAATTTTTTACGTGTGCATGGGTAACGCGCGTCGACCTCGGCGGAGGATAAGTTACCGACCACCACCGGCAGTGGTCGGTAACGCTCGGGGGGTATAAGCTGCCGCGTTAAAAATGAAACCCGAATTTCGGCGCTTCCACGGTTCGGGGCTGAAAAGGGCCCGAAAGAAAATAACTGATTCAAACGTTCGAATTGAACGCCAACTTTGCGAATCTGACTTCGCATCGGTGGCGAGTGCCGCTACAGTCGCCTAGTTTACTCTCCCCTGAGAGTTGAGCGAATCGACATGTAACTTCGAGGTTACGCATCCGACTCTACGTTTAGGTTTACCTTTTCCATTAATTTTAAAGGGTCGGGGGGGTGGTGGGGTGGTTGGCGATGACAGACCAATCGCGCGCCTCCCCGACACCATCGTCGCTACCGACGACCTAGACCTCGAGCCGAGCCGAGCCGAGCGGGGCCGAAGGCCCGATGGGCACCCGGAAAATTCGGGAAGGCGATATACCTTTAATTCCCAGTTGGCCGTAACTTTTTCGGTGACGTCAAATTAGTGAAATTTTGCGATTTCTTTGTCGCCGTATAGCTCGAGAACGGGTCGACGGGTGCGGGCGAGAGTAGGCTCGTCGGACGGAGGACGCGGAGACGAAGGTTTACCGCGCGAAAAATTCGCGAAAATTCGCGAAAAATTTTTTACGTGTGCATCGGTAACGTGCGTCGACATCGGCGAAGGATAAGTTACCGACCACCACCGGCAGTGTTCGGTATCGCTCGGGGGGTATAAGCTGCTGCGTTAAAAATGTTACCCGAATTTCGGCGCTTCCACGGTTCAGGGCTCAAAAGGGCCCGAAAGGAAATAACTGATTCAAACGTTCGAATTTAACGCCAACTTCGTGATGCTGACTTCGCATCGGTGGCGAGTGCCGCCACAGTCGCCGCGTTTACTCTCCCTTGATAGTTGAGCGAATCGACTTGTAACTTCGAGGTTACGAATCCGACACTACGTTTAGGTTTACATTTTCCATTATTTTTAAAGGGAGGGGGGTTGGGGGGGAGGATGGCGATGACAGACCAATCGCGCGCCTCCCCGCCACCATCGTCGCTACCGACGACCTAGACCTCGAGCCGAGCCGAGCCGAGCGGGGCCGAAGGCCCGACGGGCTCCCGGAAAATTCGTGAAGGCGATATACCTTTAATTCCCAGTTGGCCGTAACTTTTTCGGTGACGTCAAATTAGTGAAATTTTGCGATTTCTTTTTCGCCGTATAGCTCGAGAACCGGTCGACGGGTGCGGGCGAGAGTAGGCTCGTCGGACGGAGGACGCGGAGACAAAGGTTTACCGCGCGAAAAATTCTGGAAAATTCGCGAAAAATTTCTTACGTGTGCATCGGTAACGCGCGTCGACCTCGGCGGAGGATAACTTACCGACAACCACCGGCAGTGGTCGGTAACGCTCGGGGGATATAAGCTGCCGCGTTAAAAATGAAACCCGAATTTCGGCGCTTCCAATGTTCAGGGCTGAAAAGGGCCCGAAAGAAAATAACTGACTCAAACGATCGAATTGAACGCCAACTTCGCGACGCTGACTTCGCATCGGTGGCGAGTGCCGCTACAGTCGCCGCGTTTACTCTCCCCTGAGAGTTGAGCGAATCGACTTGTAACTTCGAGGTTACGAATCCGACTCTACGTTTAGGTTTACCTTTTCCATTAATTTTAAAGGGACGGGGTGGTGGAGGGGTGGTTGGCGATGACAGATCAATCGCGCGCCTCACCGCCACCATCGTCGCTTTCGACGAACTCGACCTCGAGCCGAGCCGAGCCGAGCCGAGCGGGGCCGATGGCCCGATGGGCTCCCGGAAAATTCGGGAAGGCGATGTACCTTTAATTCCCAGTTGGCCGTAACTTTTTCGGTGACTTCAAATTAGTGAAATTTTGCGATTTCTTTGTCGCCGTATAGCTCGAGAACGGGTCGACGGGCGCGGGCGAGAGTAGGCTCGTCGGACGGAGGACGCGGAGACGAAGGTTTACCGCGCGAAAAATTTGCGAAAGATTCTCGAAAAATTTGTTACATGTGCATCGGTAACGCGCGTCGACCTCGGCGGAGAAAAAGTTACCGAACATCACCGGCAGTGGTCGGTAACGCTCGGGGGGTATAAGCTGCCGCGTTAAAAATGAAACCCGAATATCGGCGCTTCCACAGTTCAGGGCTCAAAAGGGCCCAAAAGAAAATAACTGATTCAAACGTTCGAATTTAACGCCAACTTCGCGACGCTGACTTCGCATCGGTGGCGAGTGCCGCCACAGTCGCCGCAATTACTCTCCCCTGATAGTTGAGCGAATCGACTCGTGACTTCGAGATTACGAATCCGACTCTACGTTTAGGTTTACATTTTCCATTAATTTTAAAGCGGGGGGTGGTGGTGTTGGCGATGACAGACCAATCGCGCGCCTCCCCGCCACCATCGTCGCTACCGACGAACTCGACCTCGAGCCGAGCCGAGCCGAGCGGGGCCGAAGGCCCGATGGGCTCCCGGAAAATTGGGGAAGGCGATGTACCTTTAATTCCCAGTTGGCCGTAACTTTTTCGGTGACGTCAAATTAGTGAAATTTTGCGATTTCTTCGTCGCCGTATAGCTCGAGAACGGGTCGACGGGCGCGGGCGAGAGTAGGCTCGTCGGATGGAGGACGCGGAGACGAAGGTTTACCGCGCGAAAAATTCGCGAAAATTCGCGAAAAATTTTTTACCTGTGCATCGGTAAAGCGCGTCGACCTCGGCGGAGGATAACTTACCGACCACCACCGGCAGTGGTCGGTAACGCTCGGGGGGTATAAGCTGCCGCGTTAAAAATGAAACCCGAATTTCAGCGCTTCCACGGTTCAGGGCTGAAAAGGGCCCGAATGAAAATAACTGTTTCAATCGTTCGAATTGAACGCCAACTTTGCGACGCTGACTTCGCATCGGTGGCGAGTGCCGCCACAGTCGCCGCGTTTACTCTCGCTTGATAGTTGAGCGAATCGACTTGTAACTTTGAGCTTACGAATCCGACTCTACGTTTAGGTTTACATTTTCCATTAATTTTAAAGGGGTAGGGGGGGTTGGCGGGGGGGGGGGGTTGGTGTTGACAGACCAACCGCACGCCTCCCCGCCACCATCGTCGCTATCGACGACCTCGACCTCGAGCCGAGCCGAGCCGAGCCGAGCCGAGGGACCGACGGGCTCCCGGAAAATTCCGAAAGGCGATATACCTTTAATTCCCAGTTGGCCGTAACTTTCTCGGTGACGTCAAATTAGTGAAATTTTGCGATTTCTTTGTCGCCGTATAGCTCGAGAACGGGTCGACGGGTGCGGGCGAGAGTAGGCTCGTCGGACGGAGGACGCGGAGACGAAAGTTTACCGCGCGAAAAATTCGCGAAAATTCGCAAAAAATTTTTTACGTGTGCATCGGTAACGCGCGTCGACCTCGGCGGAGGATAACTTACTGACCACCACCGGCAGTGGTCGGTAACGCTCGGGTGGTATAAGCTGCCGCGTTAAAAATGAAACCCGAATTTCGGCGCTTCCACGGTTCAGGGCTGAAAAGGGCCCGAAAGGAAATAACTGATTCAAACGTTCGAATTTAACGCCAACTTCGCGACGCTGACTTCGCATCGATGGCGAGTGCCGCCACAGTTGCCGCGTTTACTCTCGCTTGATAGTAGAGCGAATCGACTTGTAACTTTGAGCTTACGAATCCGACACTACGTTTAGGTTTACATTTTCCATTAATTTTAAAGGGGTAGGGGGGTTGGGGGGGGGTGGTTGGTGTTGACAGACCAACCGCACGCCTCCCCGCCACCATCGTCGCTACCGACGACCTCGACCTGGAGCCGAGCCGAGCCGAGCCGAGCCGAGCGGGGCCGAAGGCCCGACGGGCTCCCGGAAAATTCGGAAAGGCGATATACCTTTAATTCCCATTTGGCCGTAACTTTCTCGATGACGTCAAATTAGTGAAAAATCAAAGTTTCTTTGTCGCCGTATAGCTCGAGAACGGGTCGACGGGCGCGGGCGAGAGTAGGCTCGTCGGACGGAGGACGCGGAGACGAAGGTTTACCGCGCGAAAAATTCGCGAAAAATTTTTTACCTGTGCATCGGTAACGCGCGTCGACCTCGGCGGAGGATAAGTTACCGACCACCACCGGCAGTGGTCGGTAACGGTCGGGGGATATAAGCTGCCGCGTTAAAAATGAAACCCGAATTTCGGCGCTTCCAATGTTCAGGGCTGAAAAGGGCCCGAAAGAAAATAACTGACTCAAACGATCGAATTGAACGCCAACTTCGCGACGCTGACTTCGCATCGGTGGCGAGTGCCGCTACAGTCGCCGCGTTTACTCTCCCCTGAGAGTTGAGCGAATCGACTTGTAACTTCGAGGTTACGAATCCGACTCTACGTTTAGGTTTACCTTTTCCATTAATTTTAAAGGGACGGAGGGGTGGTGGGGTGGTTGGCGATGACAGACCAATCGCGCGCCTCCCTGCCACCATCGTCGCTACCGACGACCTAGACTTCGAGCCGAGCCGAGCCGAGCGGGGCCGAAGGCCCGACGGTCTCCCGGAAAATTCGTGAAGGCGATATACCTTTAATTCCCAGTTGGCCGTAACTTCTTCGATGACGTCAAATTAGTGAAATTTTGCGATTTCTTTGTCGCCGTATAGCTCGAGAACCGGTCGACGGGTGCGGGCGAGAGTAGGCTCGACGGACGGAGGACGCGGAGACGAAGGTTTACCGCGCGAAAAATTCGCGAAAGATTCTCGAAAAATTGGTTACATGTGCATCGGTAACGCGCGTCGACCTCGGCGGAGAAAAAGTTACCGAACATCACCGGCAGTGGTCGGTAACGCTCGGGGGGTACAAGCTGCCGCGTTAAAAATGAAACCCGAATATCGGCGCTTCCACAGTTCAGGGCTCAAAAGGGCTCGAAAGAAAATAACTGATTCAAACGTTCGAATTTAACGCCAACTTCGCGACGCTGACTTCGCATCGGTGGCGAGTGCCGCCACAGTCGCCGCAATTACTCTCCCCTGATAGTTGAGCGAATCGACTCGTGACTTCGAGATTACGAATCCGACTCTACGTTTAGGTTTACATTTTCCATTAATTTTAAAGGGGGGGGTGGGGGGTTGGCGATGACAGACCAATCGCGCGCCTCCCCGCCACCATCGTCGCTACCGACGAACTCGACCTCGAGCCGAGCCGAGCCGAGCGGGGCCGAAGGCCCGATGGGCTCCCGGAAAATTCGGGAAGGTGATGTACCTTTAATTCCCAGTTGGCCGTAACTTTTTCGGTGACGTCAAATTAGTGAAATTTTGCGATTTCTTTGTCGCCGTATAGCTCGAGAACCGGTCGACGGGTGCGGGCGAGAGTAGGCTCGTCGGACGGAGGACGCGGAGACGAAGGTTTACCGCGCGAAAAATTCGCGAAAGATTCTCGAAAAATTTGTTACATGTGCATCGGTAACGCGCGTCGACCTCGGCGGAGAAAAAGTTACCGAACATCACCGGCAGTGGTCGGTAACGCTCGGGGGGTATAAGCTGCCGCGTTAAAAATGAAACCCGAATATCGGCGCTTCCACAGTTCAGGGCTCAAAAGGGCCCAAAAGAAAATAACTGATTCAAACGTTCGAATTTAACGCCAACTTCGAGACGCTGACTTCGCATCGGTGGCGAGTGCCGCCACAGTCGCCGCAATTACTCTCCCCTGATAGTTGAGCGAATCGACTCGTGACTTCGAGATTACGAATCCGACTCTACGTTTAGGTTTACATTTTCCATTAATTTTAAAGCGGGGGGGGGGGGGGTTGGTGTTGACAGACCAACCGCACGCCTCCCCGCCACCATCGTCGCTATCGACGACCTCGACCTCGAGCCGAGCCGAGCCGAGCCGAGCCGAGGGACCGACGGGCTCCCGGAAAATTCCGAAAGGCGATATACCTTTAATTCCCAGTTGGCCGTAACTTTCTCGGTGACGTCAAATTAGTGAAATTTTGCGATTTCTTTGTCGCCGTATAGCTCGAGAACGGGTCGACGGGTGCGGGCGAGAGTAGGCTCGTCGGACGGAGGACGCGGAGACGAAAGTTTACCGCGCGAAAAATTCGCGAAAATTCGCAAAAAATTTTTTACGTGTGCATCGGTAACGCGCGTCGACCTCGGCGGAGGATAACTTACTGACCACCACCGGCAGTGGTCGGTAACGCTCGGGTGGTATAAGCTGCCGCGTTAAAAATGAAACCCGAATTTCGGCGCTTCCACGGTTCAGGGCTGAAAAGGGCCCGAAAGGAAATAACTGATTCAAACGTTCGAATTTAACGCCAACTTCGCGACGCTGACTTCGCATCGATGGCGAGTGCCGCCACAGTTGCCGCGTTTACTCTCGCTTGATAGTAGAGCGAATCGACTTGTAACTTTGAGCTTACGAATCCGACACTACGTTTAGGTTTACATTTTCCATTAATTTTAAAGGGGTAGGGGGGTTGGGGGGGGTGGTTGGTGTTGACAGACCAACCGCACGCCTCCCCGCCACCATCGTCGCTACCGACGACCTCGACCTGGAGCTGAGCCGAGCCGAGCCGAGCCGAGCGGGGCCGAAGGCCCGACGGGCTCCCGGAAAATTCGGAAAGGCGATATACCTTTAATTCCCATTTGGCCGTAACTTTCTCGATGACGTCAAATTAGTGAAAAATCAAAGTTTCTTTGTCGCCGTATAGCTCGAGAACGGGTCGACGGGCGCGGGCGAGAGTAGGCTCGTCGGACGGAGGACGCGGAGACGAAGGTTTACCGCGCGAAAAATTCGCGAAAAATTTTTTACCTGTGCATCGGTAACGCGCGTCGACCTCGCCGGAGGATAAGTTACCGACCACCACCGGCAGTGGTCGGTAACGGTCGGGGGATATAAGCTGCCGCGTTAAAAATGAAACCCGAATTTCGGCGCTTCCAATGTTCAGGGCTGAAAAGGGCCCGAAAGAAAATAACTGACTCAAACGATCGAATTGAACGCCAACTTCGCGACGCTGACTTCGCATCGGTGGCGAGTGCCGCTACAGTCGCCGCGTTTACTCTCCCCTGAGAGTTGAGCGAATCGACTTGTAACTTCGAGGTTACGAATCCGACTCTACGTTTAGGTTTACCTTTTCCATTAATTTTAAAGGGACGGAGGGGTGGTGGGGTGGTTGGCGATGACAGACCAATCGCGCGCCTCCCTGCCACCATCGTCGCTACCGACGACCTAGACTTCGAGCCGAGCCGAGCCGAGCGGGGCCGAAGGCCCGACGGTCTCCCGGAAAATTCGTGAAGGCGATATACCTTTAATTCCCAGTTGGCCGTAACTTCTTCGATGACGTCAAATTAGTGAAATTTTGCGATTTCTTTGTCGCCGTATAGCTCGAGAACCGGTCGACGGGTGCGGGCGAGAGTAGGCTCGTCGGACGGAGGACGCGGAGACGAAGGTTTACCGCGCGAAAAATTCGCGAAAGATTCTCGAAAAATTGGTTACATGTGCATCGGTAACGCGCGTCGACCTCGGCGGAGAAAAAGTTACCGAACATCACCGGCAGTGGCCGGTAACGCTCGGGGGGTATAAGCTGCCGCGTTAAAAATGAAACCCGAATATCGGCGCTTCCACAGTTCAGGGCTCAAAAGGGCCCGAAAGAAAATAACTGATTCAAACGTTCGAATTTAACGCCAACTTCGCGACGCTGACTTCGCATCGGTGGCGAGTGCCGCCACAGTCGCCGCAATTACTCTCCCCTGATAGTTGAGCGAATCGACTCGTGACTTCGAGATTACGAATCCGACTCTACGTTTAGGTTTACATTTTCCATTAATTTTAAAGGGGGGGGTGGGGGGTTGGCGATGACAGACCAATCGCGCGCCTCCCCGCCACCATCGTCGCTACCGACGAACTCGACCTCGAGCCGAGCCGAGCCGAGCGGGGCCGAAGGCCCGATGGGCTCCCGGAAAATTCGGGAAGGCGATGTACCTTTAATTCCCAGTTGGCCGTAACTTTTTCGGTGACGTCAAATTAGTGAAATTTTGCGATTTCTTTGTCGCCGTATAGCTCGAGAACCGGTCGACGGGTGCGGGCGAGAGTAGGCTCGTCGGACGGAGGACGCGGAGACGAAGGTTTACCGCGCGAAAAATTCGCGAAAATTCGCGAAAAATTTTTTACCTGTGCATCGGTAAAGCGCGTCGACCTCGGCGGAGGATAACTTACCGACCACCACCGGCAGTAGTCGGTAACGCTCGGGGGGTATAAGCTGCCGCGTTAAAAATGAAACCCGAATTTCAGCGCTTCCACGGTTCAGGGCTGAAAAGGGCCCGAAAGAAAATAACTGTTTCAATCGTTCGAATTGAACGCCTACTTTGCGACGCTGACTTCGCATCGGTGGCGAGTGCCGCCACAGTCGCCGCGTTTACTCTCGCTTGATAGTTGAGCGAATCGACTTGTAACTTTGAGCTTACGAATCCGACTCTACGTTTAGGTTTACATTTTCCATTAATTTTAAAGGGGTAGGGGGGGTTGGGGGGGGGTGGTTGGTGTTGACAGACCAACCGCACGCCTCCCCGCCACCATCGTCGCTACCGACGACCTCGACCTCGAGCCGA
This sequence comes from Lasioglossum baleicum, assembly GCF_051020765.1. Lineage (NCBI taxonomy): Eukaryota > Metazoa > Arthropoda > Insecta > Hymenoptera > Halictidae > Lasioglossum > Lasioglossum baleicum. The sequence continues at coordinate 576,401 of NW_027469109.1, read as the reverse complement.
GCCGAGCCGAGCCGAGCCGAGGGACCGACGGGCTCCCGGAAAATTCCGAAAGGCGATATACCTTTAATTCCCAGTTGGCCGTAACTTTCTCGGTGACGTCAAATTAGTGAAATTTTGCGATTTCTTTGTCGCCGTATAGCTCGAGAACGGGTCGACGGGTGCGGGCGAGAGTAGGCTCGTCGGACGGAGGACGCGGAGACGAAAGTTTACCGCGCGAAAAATTCGCGAAAATTCGCGAAAAATTGTTTACGTGTGCATCGGTAACGCGCGTCGACCTCGGCGGAGGATAACTTACCGACAACCACCGGCAGTGGTCGGTAACGCTCGGGGGATATAAGCTGCCGCGTTAAAAATGAAACCCGAATTTCGGCGCTTCCAATGTTCAGGGCTGAAAAGGGCCCGAAAGAAAATAACTGACTCAAACGTTCGAATGGAACGCCAACTTCGCGACGCTGACTTCGCATCGGTGGCGAGTGCCGCTACAGTCGCCGCGTTTACTCTCCCTTGATAGTTGAGCGAATCGACTTGTAACTTCGAGGTTACGAATCCGACTCTACGTTTAGGTTTACAGTTTCCATTAATTTTAAAGGGGGGGGGGCTGGGGGGAGGATGGCGATGACAAACCAATCGCGCGCCTCCCCGCCACCATCGTCGCTACCGACGACCTCGACCTCGAGCCGATCCGAGCCGAGCGGGGCCGAAGGCCCGATGGGCTCCCGGAAAATTCGGGAAGGCGATGTACCTTTAATTCCCAGTTGGCCGTAACTTTTTCGGTGACGTCAAATTAGTGAAATTTTGCGATTTCTTTGTCGCCGTATAGCTCGAGAACGGGTCGACGGGCGCGGGCGATAGTAGGCTCGTCGGACGGAGGACGCGGAGACGAAGGTTTACCGCGCGAAAATTCGCGAAAAATTTTTTACGTGTGCATCGGTAACGCGCGTCGACCTCGGCGGAGGATAACTTACCGACAACCACCGGCAGTGGTCGGTAACGCTCGGGGGATATAAGCTGCCGCGTTAAAAATGAAACCCGAATTTCGGCGCTTCCAATGTTCAGGGCTGAAAAGGGCCCGAAAGAAAATAACTGACTCAAACGTTCGAATGGAACGCCAACTTCGCGACGCTGACTTCGCATCGGTGGCGAGTGCCGCTACAGTCGCCGCGTTTACTCTCCCTTGATAGTTGAACGAATCGACTTGTAACTTCGAGGTTACGAATCCGACTCTACGTTTAGGTTTACATTTTCCATTAATTTTAAAGCGGGGGGTGGTGGTGTTGGCGATGACAGACCAATCGCGCGCCTCCCCGCCACCATCGTCGCTACCGACGACCTCGACCTCGAGCCGAGCCGAGCCGAGCGGGGCCGAAGGCCCGATGGGCTCCCGGAAAATTCGGGAAGGCGATGTACCTTTAATTCCCAGTTGGCCGTAACTTTTTCGGTGACGTCAAATTAGTGAAATTTTGCGATTTCTTCGTCGCCGTATAGCTCGAGAACGGGTCGACGGGCGCGGGCGAGAGTAGGCTCGTCGGACGGAGGACGCGGAGACGAAGGTTTACCGCGCGAAAAATTCGCGAAAATTCGCGAAAAATTTTTTACCTGTGCATCGGTAAAGCGCGTCGACCTCGGCCGAGGATAACTTACCGACAACCACCGGCAGTGGTCGGTAACGCTCGGGGGATATAAGCTGCCGCGTTAAAAATGAAACCCGAATTTCGGCGCTTCCAATGTTCAGGGCTGAAAAGGGCCCGAAAGAAAATAACTGACTCAAACGTTCGAATTGAACGCCAACTTCGCGACGCTGACTTCGCATCGGTGGCGAGTGCCGCTACATTCGCCGCGTTTACTCTCCCTTGAGAGTTGAGCGAATCGACTTGTAACTTCGAGGTTACGAATCCGACTCTACGTTTACGTTTACCTTTTCCATTAATTTTAAAGGGACGGGGTGGTGGTGGGGTGGTTGGCGATGACAGACCAATCGCGCGCCTCCCCGCCACCATCGTCGCTACCGACGACCTTGACCTCGAGCCGAGCCGAGCCGAGCGGGGCCGAAGGACCGACGGGCTCCCGGAAAATTCCGAAAGGCGATATACCTTTAATTCCCAGTTGGCCGTAACTTTTTCGGTGACGTCAAATTAGTGAAATTTTGCGATTTCTTTGCCGCCGTATAGCTCGAGAACGGGTCGACGGGTGCGGGCGAGAGTAGGCTCGCCGGACGGAGGACGCGGAGACGAAGGTTTACCTCGCGAAAAATTCGCGAAAATTCGCGAAAAATTTTTTACGTGTGCATCGGTAACGTGCGTCGACCTCGGCGGAGGATAAGTTACCGACCACCACCGGCAGTGTTCGGTATCGCTCGGGGGGTGTAAGCTGCCGCGTTAAAAATGAAACCCGAATTTCGGCGCTTCCACGGTTCATGGCTGAAAAGGGCCCGAAAGAAAATAACTGATTCAAACGTTCGAATTTAACGCCAACTTTGCGACGCTGACTTCGCATCGGTGGCGAGTGCCGCCACAGTCGCCGCGTTTACTCTCCCTCGATAGTTGAGCGAATCGACTTGTAACTTTGAGCTTACGAATCCGACCTACGTTTAGGTTTACATTTTCCATTAATTTTAAAGGGGTAGGGGGGGTTGGGGGGGTGGTTGGCGATGACAGACCAATCGCACGCCTCCCCGCCACCAACGTCGCTACCGACGACCTCGACCTCGAGCCGAGCCGAGCCGAGCCGAGCGGGGCCGAAGGACCGATTGGCTCCCGGAAAATTCGGGAAGGCGATAAACCTTTAATTCCCAGTTGGCCGTAACTTTTTCGGTGACGTCAAATTAGTGAAATTTTGCGATTTCTTTGTCGCCGTATAGCTCGAGAACGGGTCGACGGGCGCGGGCGATAGTAGGCTCGTCGGACGGAGGACGCGGAGACGAAGGTTTACCGCGCGAAAAATTCGCGAAAAATTTTTTACGTGTGCATCGGTAACGTGCGTCGACATCGGCGGAGGATAAGATACCGACCACCACCGGCAGTGTTCGGTATCGCTCGGGGGGTATAAGCTGCTGCGTTAAAAATGAAACCCGAATTTCGGCGCTTCCACGGTTCAGGGCTGAAAAGGGCCCGAAAGGAAATAACTGATTCAAACGTTCGAATTTAACGCCAACTTCGCGACGCTGACTTCGCATCGATGGCGAGTGCCGCCACAGTCGCCGCGTTTACTCTCCCTTGATAGTTGAGCGAATCGACTTGTAACTTTGAGCTTACGAATCCGACTCTACGTTTGGGTTTACATTTTCCATTAATTTTAAAGGGAGGGGGGGTTGGGGGGAGGATGGCGATGACAGACCAATTGCGCACCTCCTCGCCACCATCGTCGCTACCGACGACATTGACCTCGAGCCGAGCCGAGCCGAGCGGGGCCGAAGGACCGACGGGCTCCCGGAAAATTCCGAAAGGCGATATACCTTTAATTCCCAGTTGGCCGTAACTTTTTCGGTGACGTCAAATTAGTGATATTTTGCGATTTCTTTGTCGCCGTATAGCTCGAGAACGGGTCGACGGGCGCGGGCGAGAGTAGGCTCGTCGGACGGAGGACGCGGAGACGAAGGTTTACCGCGCGAAAATTCGCGAAAAATTTTTTACCTGTGCATCGGTAACGCGCGTCGACCTCGGCGGAGGATAAGTTACCGACCACCACCAGCAGTGGTCGGTAACGGTCGGGGGGTATAAGCTGCCGCGTTAAAAATGAAACCCGAATTTCGGCACTTCCACGGTTCAGGGCTGAAAAGGGCCCGAAAGAAAATAACTTATTCAAACGTTCGAATTGAACGCCAACTTCGCGACGCTGACTTCGCATCGGTGGCGAGTGCCGCCACAGTCGCCGCGTTTACTCTCCCCTGATAGTTGAGCGAATCGACTAGTGACTTCGAGGTTACGAATCCGACTCTACGTTTAGGTTTACATTTTCCATTAATTTTAAAGGGGGGGGTGGGGGGGTTGGCGAAGACAGACCAATCGCGCGCCTCCCCGCCACCATCGTCGCTATCGACGACCTCGACCTCGAGCCGATCCGAGCCGAGCCGAGCGGGGCCGAAGGCCCGATGGGCTCCCGGAAAATTCGTGAAGGCGATATACCTTTAATTCCCAGTTGGCCGTAACTTTTTCGATGACGTCAAATTAGTGAAAAATCAAAGTTTTTTTGTCGCCGTATAGATCGAGACCCGGTCGACGGTTGCGGGCGAGAGCAGGCTCGTCGGACGGAGGACGCGGAGACGAAGGTTTACCGCCCGAAAAATTCGCGAAAGATTCTCGAAAAATTTTTTACGTGTGCATGGGTAACGCGCGTCGACCTCGGCGGAGGATAAGTTACCGACCACCACCGGCAGTGGTCGGTAACGCTCGGGGGGTATAAGCTGCCGCGTTAAAAATGAAACCCGAATTTCGGCGCTTCCACGGTTCAGGGCTGAAAAGGGCCCGAAAGAAAATAACTGATTCAAACGTTCGAATTGAACGCCAACTTTGCGAAGCTGACTTCGCATCGGTGGCGAGTGCCGCTACAGTCGCCTAGTTTACTCTCCCCTGAGAGTTGAGCGAATCGACATGTAACTTCGAGGTTACGAATCCGACTCTACGTTTAGGTTTACCTTTTCCATTAATTTTAAAGGGTCGGGGGGGTGGTGGGGTGGTTGGCGATGACAGACCAATCGCGCGCCTCCCCGACACCATCGTCGCTACCGACGACCTAGACCTCGAGCCGAGCCGAGCCGAGCGGGGCCGAAGGCCCGATGGGCACCCGGAAAATTCGGGAAGGCGATATACCTTTAATTCCCAGTTGGCCGTAACTTTCTCGGTGACATCAAATTAGTGAAATTTTGCGATTTCTTTGTCGCCGTATAGCTCGAGAACGGGTCGACGGGTGCGGGCGAGAGTAGGCTCGTCGGACGGAGGACGCGGAGACGAAAGTTTACCGCGCGAAAAATTCGCGAAAATTCGCAAAAAATTTTTTACGTGTGCATCGGTAACGCGCGTCGACCTCGGCGGAGGATAACTTACCGACCACCACCGGCAGTGGTCGATAACGCTCGGGGGGTATAAGCTGCCGCGTTAAAAATGAAACCCGAATTTCGGCACTTCCACGGTTCAGGGCTGAAAAGGGCCCGAAAGAAAATAACTGATTCAAACGTTCGAATTGAACGCCAACTTCGCGACGCTGACTTCGCATCGGTGGCGAGTGCCGCCACAGTCGCCGCGTTTACTCTCCCCTGATAGTTGAGCGAATCGACTAGTGACTTCGAGGTTACGAATCCGACTCTACGTTTAGGTTTACATTTTCCATTAATTTTAAAGGGGGGGTGGGGGGGGTGGCGATGACAGACCAATCGCGCGCCTCCCCGCCACCATCGTCGCTATCGACGACCTCGACCTCGAGCCGAACCGAGCCGAGCCGAGCGGGGCCGAAGGCCCGATGGGCTCCCGGAAGATTCGTGAAGGCGATAAACCTTTAATTACCAGTTGGCCGTAACTTTTTCGATGACGTCAAATTAGTGAAAAATCAAAGTTTTTTTGTCGCCGTATAGCTCGAGACCCGGTCGACGGTTGCGGGCGAGAGTAGGCTCGTAGGACAGAGGACGCGGAGACGAAGGTTAATCGCGCGAAAAAATCGCGTAAGATTCTCGAAAAATTTTTTACGTGTGCATCGGTAACGCGCGTCGACCTCGGCGGAGGATAACTTACCGACAACCACCGGCAGTGGTCGGTAACGCTCGGGGGATATAAGCTGCCGCGTTAAAAATGAAACCCGAATTTCGGCGCTTCCAATGTTCAGGGCTGAAAAGGGCCCGAAAGAAAATAACTGACTCAAACGTTCGAATTGAACGCCAACTTCGCGACGCTGACATCGCATCGGTGGCGAGTGCCGCTACAGTCGCCGCGTTTACTCTCCCCTGAGAGTTGAGCGAATCGACTTGTAACTTCGAGGTTACGAATCCGACTCTACGTTTACGTTTACCTTTTCCATTAATTTTAAAGGGACGGGGTGGTGGTGGGGTGGTTGGCGATGACAGACCAATCGCGCGCCTCACCGCCACCATCGTCGCTTTCGACGAACTCGACCTCGAGCCGAGCCGAGCCGAGCCGAGCGGGGCCGATGGCCCGATGGGCTCCCGGAAAATTCGGGAAGGCGATGTACCTTTAATTCCCAGTTGGCCGTAACTTTTTCGGTGACGTCAAATTAGTGATATTTTGCGATTTCTTTGTCGCCGTATAGCTCGAGAACGGGTCGACGGGCGCGGGCGAGAGTAGGCTCGTCGGACGGAGGACCCGGAGACGAAGGTTTACCGCGCGAAAAATTCACGAAAAATTTTTTACCTGTGCATCGGTAACGCGCGTCGACCTCGGCGGAGGATAACTTACCGGCAGTGGTCGGTAACGCTCGGGGGGTATAAGCTGCCGTGTTAAAAATGAAACCCGAATTTCGGCGCTTCCACGGTTCAGGGCTGAAAAGGGCCCGAAAGAAAATAACTGATTCAAACGTTCGAATTTAACGCCAACTTCGCGACGCTGACTTCGCATCGGTGGCGAGAGCCGTCACAGTCGCCGCGTTTACTCTCCCCTGAGAGTTGAGCGAATCGACTTGTAACTTCGAGGTTACGAATCCGACTCTACGTTTAGGATTACTTTTTCCATTAATTTTAAAGGGACGAAGGGGTGGTGGGGTGGTTGGCGATGACAGACCAATCGCGCGCCTCCCTGCCACCATCGTCGCTACCGACGACCTAGACTTCGAGCCGAGCCGAGGCGAGCGGGGCCGAAGGCCCGACGGTCTCCCGGAAAATTCGTGAAGGCGATATACCTTTAATTCCCAGTTGGCCGTAACTTCTTCGATGACGTCAAATTAATGAAATTTTGCGATTTCTTTGTCGCCGTATAGCTCGAGAACCGGTCGACGGGTGCGGGCGAGAGTAGGCTCGTCGGACGGAGGACGCGGAGACGAAGGTTTACCGCGCGAAAAATTCGCGAAAGATTCTCGAAAAATTTGTTACATGTGCATCGGTAACGCGCGTCGACCTCGGCGGAGAAAAAGTTACCGAACATCACCGGCAGTGGTCGGTAACGCTCAGGGGGTATAAGCTGCCGCGTTAAAAATGAAACCCGAATATCGGCGCTTCCACAGTTCAGGGCTCAAAAGGGCCCGAAAGAAAATAACTGATTCAAACGTTCGAATTTAACGCCAACTTCGCGACGCTGACTTCGCATCGGTGGCGAGTGCCGCCACAGTCGCCGCAATTACTCTCCCCTGATAGTTGAGCGAATCGACTCGTGACTTCGAGATTACGAATCCGACTCTACGTTTACGTTTACATTTTCCATTAATTTTAAAGGGGGGGGTGGGGGGGTTGGCGATGACAGACCAATCGCGCGCCTCCCCGCCACCATCGTCGCTTTCGACGAACTCGACCTCGAGCCGAGCCGAGCCGAGCCGAGCGGGGCCGATGGCCCGATGAGCTCCCGGAAAATTCGGGAAGGCGATGTACCTTTAATTCCCAGTTGGCCGTAACTTTTTCGGTGACGTCAAATTAGTGAAATTTTGCGATTTCTTTGTCGCCGTATAGCTCGAGAACGGGTCGACGGGCGCGGGCGAGAGTAGGCTCGTCGGACGGAGGACGCGGAGACGAAGGTTTACCGCGCGAAAAATTCGCGAAAATTCGCGAAAAATTTTTTACGTGTGCATCGGTAACGCGCGTCGACCTCGGCGGAGGATAACTTACCGACAACCACCGGCAGTGGTCGGTAACGCTCGGGGGATATAAGCTGCCGCGTTAAAAATGAAACCCGAATTTCAGCGCTTCCACGGTTCAGGGCTGAAAAGGGCCCGAAAGAAAATAACTGATTCAAACGTTCGAATTGAACGCCAACTTTGCGACGCTGACTTCGCATCGGTGGCGAGTGCCGCTACAGTCGCCGCGTTTACTCTCCCCTGAGAGTTGAGCGAATCGACTTGTAACTTCGAGGTTACGAATCCGACTCTACGTTTAGGTTTACCTTTTCCATTAATTTTAAAGGGACGGGGTGGTGGTGGGGTGGTTGGCGATGACAGACCAATCGCGCGCCTCACCGCCACCATCGTCGCTTTCGACGAACTCGACCTCGAGCCGAGCCGAGCCGAGCCGAGCCGAGGGACCGACGGGCTCCCGGAAAATTCCGAAAGGCGATATACCTTTAATTCCCAGTTGGCCGTAACATTCTCGGTGACGTCAAATTAGTGAAATTTTGCGATTTCTTTGTCGCCGTATAGCTCGAGAACCGGTCGACGGGTGCGGGCGAGAGTAGGCTCGTCGGACGGAGGACGCGGAGACGAAGGTTTACCGCGCGAAAAATTTGCGAAAGATTCTCGAAAAATTTGTTACATGTGCATCGGTAACGCGCGTCGACCTCGGCGGAGAAAAAGTTACCAAACATCACCGGCAGTGGTCGGTAACGCTCGGGGGGTATAAGCTGCCGCGTTAAAAATGAAACCCGAATATCGGCGCTTCCACAGTTCAGGGCTCAAAAGGGCCCAAAAGAAAATAACTGATTCAAACGTTCGAATTTAACGCCAACTTCGCGACGCTGACTTCGCATCGGTGGCGAGTGCCGCCACAGTCGCCGCAATTACTCTCCCCTGATAGTTGAGCGAATCGACTCGTGACTTCGAGATTACGAATCCGACTCTACGTTTAGGTTTACATTTTCCATTAATTTTAAAGCGGGGGGTGGTGGTGTTGGCGATGACAGACTAATCGCGCGCCTCCCCGCCACCATCGTCGCTACCGACGAACTCGACCTCGAGCCGAGCCGAGCCGAGCGGGGCCGAAGGCCCGATGGGCTCCCGGAAAATTCGGGAAGGCGATGTACCTTTAATTCCCAATTGGCCGTAACTTTTTCGGTGACGTCAAATTAGTGAAATTTTGCGATTTCTTCGTCGCCGTATAGCTCGAGAACGGGTCGACGGGCGCGGGCGAGAGTAGGCTCGTCGGATGGAGGACGCGGAGACGAAGGTTTACCGCGCGAAAAATTCGCGAAAATTCGCGAAAAATTTTTTACCTGTGCATCGGTAAAGCGCGTCGACCTCGGCGGAGGATAACTTACCGACCACCACCGGCAGTGGTCGGTAACGCTCGGGGGGTATAAGCTGCCGCGTTAAAAATGAAACCCGAATTTCAGCGCTTCCACGGTTCAGGGCTGAAAAGGGCCCGAAAGAAAATAACTGTTTCAATCGTTCGAATTGAACGCCAACTTTGCGACGCTGACTTCGCATCGGTGGCGAGTGCCGCCACAGTCGCCGCGTTTACTCTCGCTTGATAGTTGAGCGAATCGACTTGTAACTTTGAGCTTACGAATCCGACTCTACGTTTAGGTTTACATTTTCCATTAATTTTAAAGGGGTAGGGGGGGTTGGGGGGGGGTGGTTGGTGTTGACAGACCAACCGCACGCCTCCCCGCCACCATCGTCGCTATCGACGACCTCGACCTCGAGCCGAGCCGAGCCGAGCCGAGCCGAGGGACCGACGGGCTCCCGGAAAATTCCGAAAGGCGATATACCTTTAATTCCCAGTTGGCCGTAACATTCTCGGTGACGTCAAATTAGTGAAATTTTGCGATTTCTTTGTCGCCGTATAGCTCGAGAACGGGTCGACGGGTGCGGGCGAGAGTAGGCTCGTCGGACGGAGGACGCGGAGACGAAAGTTTACTGCGCGAAAAATTCGCGAAAATTCGCAAAAAATTTTTTACGTGTGCATCGGTAACGCGCGTCGACCTCGGCGGAGGATAACTTACTGACCACCACCGGCAGTGGTCGGTAACGCTCGGGTGGTATAAGCTGCCGCGTTAAAAATGAAACCCGAATTTCGGCGCTTCCACGGTTCAGGGCTGAAAAGGGCCCGAAAGGAAATAACTGATTCAAACGTTCGAATTTAACGCCAACTTCGCGACGCTGACTTCGCATCGATGGCGAGTGCCGCCACAGTTGCCGCGTTTACTCTCGCTTGATAGTAGAGCGAATCGACTTGTAACTTTGAGCTTACGAATCCGACACTACGTTTAGGTTTACATTTTCCATTAATTTTAAAGGGGAAGGGGGGTTGGGGGGGTGGTTGGTGTTGACAGACCAACCGCACGCCTCCCCGCCACCATCGTCGCTACCGACGACCTCGACCTGGAGCCGAGCCGAGCCGAGCCGAGCCGAGCCGAGCGGGGCCGAAGGCCCGACGGGCTCCCGGAAAATTCGGAAAGGCGATATACCTTTAATTCCCATTTGGCCGTAACTTTCTCGATGACGTCAAATTAGTGAAAAATCAGAGTTTCTTTGTCGCCGTATAGCTCGAGAACGGGTCGACGGGCGCGGGCGAGAGTAGGCTCGTCGGACGGAGGACGCGGAGACGAAGGTTTACCGCGCGAAAAATTCGCGAAAAATTTTTTACCTGTGCATCGGTAACGCGCGTCGACCTCGGCGGAGGATAAGTTACCGACCACCACCGGCAGTGGTCGGTAACGGTCGGCGGATATAAGCTGCCGCGTTAAAAATGAAACCCGAATTTCGGCGCTTCCAATGTTCAGGGCTGAAAAGGGCCCGAAAGAAAATAACTGACTCAAACGATCGAATTGAACGCCAACTTCGCGACGCTGACTTCGCATCGGTGGCGAGTGCCGCTACAGTCGCCGCGTTTACTCTCCCCTGAGAGTTGAGCGAATCGACTTGTAACTTCGAGGTTACGAATCCGACTCTACGTTTAGGTTTACCTTTTCCATTAATTTTAAAGGGACGGAGGGGTGGTGGGGTGGTTGGCGATGACAGACCAATCGCGCGCCTCCCTGCCACCATCGTCGCTACCGACGACCTAGACTTCGAGCCGAGCCGAGCCGAGCGGGGCCGAAGGCCCGACGGTCTCCCGGAAAATTCGTGAAGGCGATATACCTTTAATTCCCAGTTGGCCGTAACTTCTTCGATGACGTCAAATTAGTGAAATTTTGCGATTTCTTTGTCGCCGTATAGCTCGAGAACGGGTCGACGGGCGCGGGCGAGAGTAGGCTCGTCGGACGGAGGACGCGGAGACGAAGGTTTACCGCGCGAAAAATTCGCGAAAAATTTTTTGCCTGTGCATCGGTAACGCGCGTCGACCTCGGCGGAGGATAAGTTACCGACCACCACCGGCAGTGGTCGGTAACGGTCGGGGGATATAAGCTGCCGCGTTAAAAATGAAACCCGAATTTCGGCGCTTCCAATGTTCAGGGCTGAAAAGGGCCCGAAAGAAAATAACTGACTCAAACGTTCGAATTGAACGCCAACTTCGCGACGCTGACTTCGCATCGGTGGCGAGTGCCGCTACATTCGCCGCGTTTACTCTCCCTTGAGAGTTGAGCGAATCGACTTGTAACTTCGAGGTTACGAATCCGACTCTACGTTTACGTTTACCTTTTCCATTAATTTTAAAGGGACGGGGTGGTGGTGGGGTGGTTGGCGATGACAGACCAATCGCGCGCCTCCCCGCCACCATCGTCGCTACCGACGACCTTGACCTCGAGCCGAGCCGAGCCGAGCGGGGCCGAAGGACCGACGGGCTCCCGGAAAATTCCGAAAGGCGATATACCTTTAATTCCCAGTTGGCCGTAACTTTTTCGGTGACGTCAAATTAGTGAAATTTTGCGATTTCTTTGCCGCCGTATAGCTCGAGAACGGGTCGACGGGTGCGGGCGAGAGTAGGCTCGCCGGACGGAGGACGCGGAGACGAAGGTTTACCTCGCGAAAAATTCGCGAAAATTCGCGAAAAATTTTTTACGTGTGCATCGGTAACGTGCGTCGACCTCGGCGGAGGATAAGTTACCGACCACCACCGGCAGTGTTCGGTATCGCTCGGGGGGTGTAAGCTGCCGCGTTAAAAATGAAACCCGAATTTCGGCGCTTCCACGGTTCATGGCTGAAAAGGGCCCGAAAGAAAATAACTGATTCAAACGTTCGAATTTAACGCCAACTTTGCGACGCTGACTTCGCATCGGTGGCGAGTGCCGCCACAGTCGCCGCGTTTACTCTCCCTCGATAGTTGAGCGAATCGACTTGTAACTTTGAGCTTACGAATCCGACCTACGTTTAGGTTTACATTTTCCATTAATTTTAAAGGGGTAGGGGGGGTTGGGGGGGTGGTTGGCGATGACAGACCAATCGCACGCCTCCCCGCCACCAACGTCGCTACCGACGACCTCGACCTCGAGCCGAGCCGAGCCGAGCCGAGCGGGGCCGAAGGACCGATTGGCTCCCGGAAAATTCGGGAAGGCGATAAACCTTTAATTCCCAGTTGGCCGTAACTTTTTCGGTGACGTCAAATTAGTGAAATTTTGCGATTTCTTTGTCGCCGTATAGCTCGAGAACGGGTCGACGGGCGCGGGCGATAGTAGGCTCGTCGGACGGAGGACGCGGAGACGAAGGTTTACCGCGCGAAAAATTCGCGAAAAATTTTTTACGTGTGCATCGGTAACGTGCGTCGACATCGGCGGAGGATAAGATACCGACCACCACCGGCAGTGTTCGGTATCGCTCGGGGGGTATAAGCTGCTGCGTTAAAAATGAAACCCGAATTTCGGCGCTTCCACGGTTCAGGGCTGAAAAGGGCCCGAAAGGAAATAACTGATTCAAACGTTCGAATTTAACGCCAACTTCGCGACGCTGACTTCGCATCGATGGCGAGTGCCGCCACAGTCGCCGCGTTTACTCTCCCTTGATAGTTGAGCGAATCGACTTGTAACTTTGAGCTTACGAATCCGACTCTACGTTTGGGTTTACATTTTCCATTAATTTTAAAGGGAGGGGGGGTTGGGGGGAGGATGGCGATGACAGACCAATTGCGCACCTCCTCGCCACCATCGTCGCTACCGACGACATTGACCTCGAGCCGAGCCGAGCCGAGCGGGGCCGAAGGACCGACGGGCTCCCGGAAAATTCCGAAAGGCGATATACCTTTAATTCCCAGTTGGCCGTAACTTTTTCGGTGACGTCAAATTAGTGATATTTTGCGATTTCTTTGTCGCCGTATAGCTCGAGAACGGGTCGACGGGCGCGGGCGAGAGTAGGCTCGTCGGACGGAGGACGCGGAGACGAAGGTTTACCGCGCGAAAATTCGCGAAAAATTTTTTACCTGTGCATCGGTAACGCGCGTCGACCTCGGCGGAGGATAAGTTACCGACCACCACCAGCAGTGGTCGGTAACGGTCGGGGGGTATAAGCTGCCGCGTTAAAAATGAAACCCGAATTTCGGCACTTCCACGGTTCAGGGCTGAAAAGGGCCCGAAAGAAAATAACTTATTCAAACGTTCGAATTGAACGCCAACTTCGCGACGCTGACTTCGCATCGGTGGCGAGTGCCGCCACAGTCGCCGCGTTTACTCTCCCCTGATAGTTGAGCGAATCGACTAGTGACTTCGAGGTTACGAATCCGACTCTACGTTTAGGTTTACATTTTCCATTAATTTTAAAGGGGGGGGTGGGGGGGTTGGCGAAGACAGACCAATCGCGCGCCTCCCCGCCACCATCGTCGCTATCGACGACCTCGACCTCGAGCCGATCCGAGCCGAGCCGAGCGGGGCCGAAGGCCCGATGGGCTCCCGGAAAATTCGTGAAGGCGATATACCTTTAATTCCCAGTTGGCCGTAACTTTTTCGATGACGTCAAATTAGTGAAAAATCAAAGTTTTTTTGTCGCCGTATAGATCGAGACCCGGTCGACGGTTGCGGGCGAGAGCAGGCTCGTCGGACGGAGGACGCGGAGACGAAGGTTTACCGCCCGAAAAATTCGCGAAAGATTCTCGAAAAATTTTTTACGTGTGCATGGGTAACGCGCGTCGACCTCGGCGGAGGATAAGTTACCGACCACCACCGGCAGTGGTCGGTAACGCTCGGGGGGTATAAGCTGCCGCGTTAAAAATGAAACCCGAATTTCGGCGCTTCCACGGTTCAGGGCTGAAAAGGGCCCGAAAGAAAATAACTGATTCAAACGTTCGAATTGAACGCCAACTTTGCGAAGCTGACTTCGCATCGGTGGCGAGTGCCGCTACAGTCGCCTAGTTTACTCTCCCCTGAGAGTTGAGCGAATCGACATGTAACTTCGAGGTTACGAATCCGACTCTACGTTTAGGTTTACCTTTTCCATTAATTTTAAAGGGTCGGGGGGGTGGTGGGGTGGTTGGCGATGACAGACCAATCGCGCGCCTCCCCGACACCATCGTCGCTACCGACGACCTAGACCTCGAGCCGAGCCGAGCCGAGCGGGGCCGAAGGCCCGATGGGCACCCGGAAAATTCGGGAAGGCGATATACCTTTAATTCCCAGTTGGCCGTAACTTTCTCGGTGACATCAAATTAGTGAAATTTTGCGATTTCTTTGTCGCCGTATAGCTCGAGAACGGGTCGACGGGTGCGGGCGAGAGTAGGCTCGTCGGACGGAGGACGCGGAGACGAAAGTTTACCGCGCGAAAAATTCGCGAAAATTCGCAAAAAATTTTTTACGTGTGCATCGGTAACGCGCGTCGACCTCGGCGGAGGATAACTTACCGACCACCACCGGCAGTGGTCGGTAACGCTCGGGGGGTATAAGCTGCCGCGTTAAAAATGAAACCCGAATTTCGGCACTTCCACGGTTCAGGGCTGAAAAGGGCCCGAAAGAAAATAACTGATTCAAACGTTCGAATTGAACGCCAACTTCGCGACGCTGACTTCGCATCGGTGGCGAGTGCCGCCACAGTCGCCGCGTTTACTCTCCCCTGATAGTTGAGCGAATCGACTAGTGACTTCGAGGTTACGAATCCGACTCTACGTTTAGGTTTACATTTTCCATTAATTTTAAAGGGGGGGGTGGGGGGGTTGGCGATGACAGACCAATCGCGCGCCTCCCCGCCACCATCGTCGCTATCGACGACCTCGACCTCGAGCCGAACCGAGCCGAGCCGAGCGGGGCCGAAGGCCCGATGGGCTCCCGGAAGATTCGTGAAGGCGATAAACCTTTAATTACCAGTTGGCCGTAACTTTTTCGATGACGTCAAATTAGTGAAAAATCAAAGTTTTTTTGTCGCCGTATAGCTCGAGACCCGGTCGACGGTTGCGGGCGAGAGTAGGCTCGTAGGACAGAGGACGCGGAGACGAAGGTTAATCGCGCGAAAAAATCGCGTAAGATTCTCGAAAAATTTTTTACCTGTGCATCGGTAACGCGCGTCGACCTCGGCGGAGGATAAGTTACCGACCACCACCGGCAGTGGTCGGTAACGGTCGGCGGATATAAGCTGCCGCGTTAAAAATGAAACCCGAATTTCGGCGCTTCCAATGTTCAGGGCTGAAAAGGGCCCGAAAGAAAATAACTGACTCAAACGATCGAATTGAACGCCAACTTCGCGACGCTGACTTCGCATCGGTGGCGAGTGCCGCTACAGTCGCCGCGTTTACTCTCCCCTGAGAGTTGAGCGAATCGACTTGTAACTTCGAGGTTACGAATCCGACTCTACGTTTAGGTTTACCTTTTCCATTAATTTTAAAGGGACGGAGGGGTGGTGGGGTGGTTGGCGATGACAGACCAATCGCGCGCCTCCCTGCCACCATCGTCGCTACCGACGACCTAGACTTCGAGCCGAGCCGAGCCGAGCGGGGCCGAAGGCCCGACGGTCTCCCGGAAAATTCGTGAAGGCGATATACCTTTAATTCCCAGTTGGCCGTAACTTCTTCGATGACGTCAAATTAGTGAAATTTTGCGATTTCTTTGTCGCCGTATAGCTCGAGAACGGGTCGACGGGCGCGGGCGAGAGTAGGCTCGTCGGACGGAGGACGCGGAGACGAAGGTTTACCGCGCGAAAAATTCGCGAAAAATTTTTTGCCTGTGCATCGGTAACGCGCGTCGACCTCGGCGGAGGATAAGTTACCGACCACCACCGGCAGTGGTCGGTAACGGTCGGGGGATATAAGCTGCCGCGTTAAAAATGAAACCCGAATTTCGGCGCTTCCAATGTTCAGGGCTGAAAAGGGCCCGAAAGAAAATAACTGACTCAAACGTTCGAATTGAACGCCAACTTCGCGACGCTGACTTCGCATCGGTGGCGAGTGCCGCTACATTCGCCGCGTTTACTCTCCCTTGAGAGTTGAGCGAATCGACTTGTAACTTCGAGGTTACGAATCCGACTCTACGTTTACGTTTACCTTTTCCATTAATTTTAAAGGGACGGGGTGGTGGTGGGGTGGTTGGCGATGACAGACCAATCGCGCGCCTCCCCGCCACCATCGTCGCTACCGACGACCTTGACCTCGAGCCGAGCCGAGCCGAGCGGGGCCGAAGGACCGACGGGCTCCCGGAAAATTCCGAAAGGCGATATACCTTTAATTCCCAGTTGGCCGTAACTTTTTCGGTGACGTCAAATTAGTGAAATTTTGCGATTTCTTTGCCGCCGTATAGCTCGAGAACGGGTCGACGGGTGCGGGCGAGAGTAGGCTCGCCGGACGGAGGACGCGGAGACGAAGGTTTACCTCGCGAAAAATTCGCGAAAATTCGCGAAAAATTTTTTACGTGTGCATCGGTAACGTGCGTCGACCTCGGCGGAGGATAAGTTACCGACCACCACCGGCAGTGTTCGGTATCGCTCGGGGGGTGTAAGCTGCCGCGTTAAAAATGAAACCCGAATTTCGGCGCTTCCACGGTTCATGGCTGAAAAGGGCCCGAAAGAAAATAACTGATTCAAACGTTCGAATTTAACGCCAACTTTGCGACGCTGACTTCGCATCGGTGGCGAGTGCCGCCACAGTCGCCGCGTTTACTCTCCCTCGATAGTTGAGCGAATCGACTTGTAACTTTGAGCTTACGAATCCGACCTACGTTTAGGTTTACATTTTCCATTAATTTTAAAGGGGTAGGGGGGGTTGGGGGGGTGGTTGGCGATGACAGACCAATCGCACGCCTCCCCGCCACCAACGTCGCTACCGACGACCTCGACCTCGAGCCGAGCCGAGCCGAGCCGAGCGGGGCCGAAGGACCGATTGGCTCCCGGAAAATTCGGGAAGGCGATAAACCTTTAATTCCCAGTTGGCCGTAACTTTTTCGGTGACGTCAAATTAGTGAAATTTTGCGATTTCTTTGTCGCCGTATAGCTCGAGAACGGGTCGACGGGCGCGGGCGATAGTAGGCTCGTCGGACGGAGGACGCGGAGACGAAGGTTTACCGCGCGAAAAATTCGCGAAAAATTTTTTACGTGTGCATCGGTAACGTGCGTCGACATCGGCGGAGGATAAGATACCGACCACCACCGGCAGTGTTCGGTATCGCTCGGGGGGTATAAGCTGCTGCGTTAAAAATGAAACCCGAATTTCGGCGCTTCCACGGTTCAGGGCTGAAAAGGGCCCGAAAGGAAATAACTGATTCAAACGTTCGAATTTAACGCCAACTTCGCGACGCTGACTTCGCATCGATGGCGAGTGCCGCCACAGTCGCCGCGTTTACTCTCCCTTGATAGTTGAGCGAATCGACTTGTAACTTTGAGCTTACGAATCCGACTCTACGTTTGGGTTTACATTTTCCATTAATTTTAAAGGGAGGGGGGGTTGGGGGGAGGATGGCGATGACAGACCAATTGCGCACCTCCTCGCCACCATCGTCGCTACCGACGACATTGACCTCGAGCCGAGCCGAGCCGAGCGGGGCCGAAGGACCGACGGGCTCCCGGAAAATTCCGAAAGGCGATATACCTTTAATTCCCAGTTGGCCGTAACTTTTTCGGTGACGTCAAATTAGTGATATTTTGCGATTTCTTTGTCGCCGTATAGCTCGAGAACGGGTCGACGGGCGCGGGCGAGAGTAGGCTCGTCGGACGGAGGACGCGGAGACGAAGGTTTACCGCGCGAAAATTCGCGAAAAATTTTTTACCTGTGCATCGGTAACGCGCGTCGACCTCGGCGGAGGATAAGTTACCGACCACCACCAGCAGTGGTCGGTAACGGTCGGGGGGTATAAGCTGCCGCGTTAAAAATGAAACCCGAATTTCGGCACTTCCACGGTTCAGGGCTGAAAAGGGCCCGAAAGAAAATAACTTATTCAAACGTTCGAATTGAACGCCAACTTCGCGACGCTGACTTCGCATCGGTGGCGAGTGCCGCCACAGTCGCCGCGTTTACTCTCCCCTGATAGTTGAGCGAATCGACTAGTGACTTCGAGGTTACGAATCCGACTCTACGTTTAGGTTTACATTTTCCATTAATTTTAAAGGGGGGGGTGGGGGGGTTGGCGAAGACAGACCAATCGCGCGCCTCCCCGCCACCATCGTCGCTATCGACGACCTCGACCTCGAGCCGATCCGAGCCGAGCCGAGCGGGGCCGAAGGCCCGATGGGCTCCCGGAAAATTCGTGAAGGCGATATACCTTTAATTCCCAGTTGGCCGTAACTTTTTCGATGACGTCAAATTAGTGAAAAATCAAAGTTTTTTTGTCGCCGTATAGATCGAGACCCGGTCGACGGTTGCGGGCGAGAGCAGGCTCGTCGGACGGAGGACGCGGAGACGAAGGTTTACCGCCCGAAAAATTCGCGAAAGATTCTCGAAAAATTTTTTACGTGTGCATGGGTAACGCGCGTCGACCTCGGCGGAGGATAAGTTACCGACCACCACCGGCAGTGGTCGGTAACGCTCGGGGGGTATAAGCTGCCGCGTTAAAAATGAAACCCGAATTTCGGCGCTTCCACGGTTCAGGGCTGAAAAGGGCCCGAAAGAAAATAACTGATTCAAACGTTCGAATTGAACGCCAACTTTGCGAAGCTGACTTCGCATCGGTGGCGAGTGCCGCTACAGTCGCCTAGTTTACTCTCCCCTGAGAGTTGAGCGAATCGACATGTAACTTCGAGGTTACGAATCCGACTCTACGTTTAGGTTTACCTTTTCCATTAATTTTAAAGGGTCGGGGGGGTGGTGGGGTGGTTGGCGATGACAGACCAATCGCGCGCCTCCCCGACACCATCGTCGCTACCGACGACCTAGACCTCGAGCCGAGCCGAGCCGAGCGGGGCCGAAGGCCCGATGGGCACCCGGAAAATTCGGGAAGGCGATATACCTTTAATTCCCAGTTGGCCGTAACTTTCTCGGTGACATCAAATTAGTGAAATTTTGCGATTTCTTTGTCGCCGTATAGCTCGAGAACGGGTCGACGGGTGCGGGCGAGAGTAGGCTCGTCGGACGGAGGACGCGGAGACGAAAGTTTACCGCGCGAAAAATTCGCGAAAATTCGCAAAAAATTTTTTACGTGTGCATCGGTAACGCGCGTCGACCTCGGCGGAGGATAACTTACCGACCACCACCGGCAGTGGTCGGTAACGCTCGGGGGGTATAAGCTGCCGCGTTAAAAATGAAACCCGAATTTCGGCACTTCCACGGTTCAGGGCTGAAAAGGGCCCGAAAGAAAATAACTGATTCAAACGTTCGAATTGAACGCCAACTTCGCGACGCTGACTTCGCATCGGTGGCGAGTGCCGCCACAGTCGCCGCGTTTACTCTCCCCTGATAGTTGAGCGAATCGACTAGTGACTTCGAGGTTACGAATCCGACTCTACGTTTAGGTTTACATTTTCCATTAATTTTAAAGGGGGGGGTGGGGGGGTTGGCGATGACAGACCAATCGCGCGCCTCCCCGCCACCATCGTCGCTATCGACGACCTCGACCTCGAGCCGAACCGAGCCGAGCCGAGCGGGGCCGAAGGCCCGATGGGCTCCCGGAAGATTCGTGAAGGCGATAAACCTTTAATTACCAGTTGGCCGTAACTTTTTCGATGACGTCAAATTAGTGAAAAATCAAAGTTTTTTTGTCGCCGTATAGCTCGAGACCCGGTCGACGGTTGCGGGCGAGAGTAGGCTCGTAGGACAGAGGACGCGGAGACGAAGGTTAATCGCGCGAAAAAATCGCGTAAGATTCTCGAAAAATTTTTTACGTGTGCATCGGTAACGCGCGTCGACCTCGGCGGAGGATAACTTACCGACAACCACCGGCAGTGGTCGGTAACGCTCGGGGGATATAAGCTGCCGCGTTAAAAATGAAACCCGAATTTCGGCGCTTCCAATGTTCAGGGCTGAAAAGGGCCCGAAAGAAAATAACTGACTCAAACGTTCGAATTGAACGCCAACTTCGCGACGCTGACATCGCATCGGTGGCGAGTGCCGCTACAGTCGCCGCGTTTACTCTCCCCTGAGAGTTGAGCGAATCGACTTGTAACTTCGAGGTTACGAATCCGACTCTACGTTTACGTTTACCTTTTCCATTAATTTTAAAGGGACGGGGTGGTGGTGGGGTGGTTGGCGATGACAGACCAATCGCGCGCCTCACCGCCACCATCGTCGCTTTCGACGAACTCGACCTCGAGCCGAGCCGAGCCGAGCCGAGCGGGGCCGATGGCCCGATGGGCTCCCGGAAAATTCGGGAAGGCGATGTACCTTTAATTCCCAGTTGGCCGTAACTTTTTCGGTGACGTCAAATTAGTGATATTTTGCGATTTCTTTGTCGCCGTATAGCTCGAGAACGGGTCGACGGGCGCGGGCGAGAGTAGGCTCGTCGGACGGAGGACCCGGAGACGAAGGTTTACCGCGCGAAAAATTCACGAAAAATTTTTTACCTGTGCATCGGTAACGCGCGTCGACCTCGGCGGAGGATAACTTACCGGCAGTGGTCGGTAACGCTCGGGGGGTATAAGCTGCCGCGTTAAAAATGAAACCCGAATTTCGGCGCTTCCACGGTTCAGGGCTGAAAAGGGCCCGAAAGAAAATAACTGATTCAAACGTTCGAATTTAACGCCAACTTCGCGACGCTGACTTCGCATCGGTGGCGAGAGCCGTCACAGTCGCCGCGTTTACTCTCCCCTGAGAGTTGAGCGAATCGACTTGTAACTTCGAGGTTACGAATCCGACTCTACGTTTAGGATTACTTTTTCCATTAATTTTAAAGGGACGAAGGGGTGGTGGGGTGGTTGGCGATGACAGACCAATCGCGCGCCTCCCTGCCACCATCGTCGCTACCGACGACCTAGACTTCGAGCCGAGCCGAGGCGAGCGGGGCCGAAGGCCCGACGGTCTCCCGGAAAATTCGTGAAGGCGATATACCTTTAATTCCCAGTTGGCCGTAACTTCTTCGATGACGTCAAATTAATGAAATTTTGCGATTTCTTTGTCGCCGTATAGCTCGAGAACCGGTCGACGGGTGCGGGCGAGAGTAGGCTCGTCGGACGGAGGACGCGGAGACGAAGGTTTACCGCGCGAAAAATTCGCGAAAGATTCTCGAAAAATTTGTTACATGTGCATCGGTAACGCGCGTCGACCTCGGCGGAGAAAAAGTTACCGAACATCACCGGCAGTGGTCGGTAACGCTCAGGGGGTATAAGCTGCCGCGTTAAAAATGAAACCCGAATATCGGCGCTTCCACAGTTCAGGGCTCAAAAGGGCCCGAAAGAAAATAACTGATTCAAACGTTCGAATTTAACGCCAACTTCGCGACGCTGACTTCGCATCGGTGGCGAGTGCCGCCACAGTCGCCGCAATTACTCTCCCCTGATAGTTGAGCGAATCGACTCGTGACTTCGAGATTACGAATCCGACTCTACGTTTACGTTTACATTTTCCATTAATTTTAAAGGGGGGGGTGGGGGGGTTGGCGATGACAGACCAATCGCGCGCCTCCCCGCCACCATCGTCGCTTTCGACGAACTCGACCTCGAGCCGAGCCGAGCCGAGCCGAGCGGGGCCGATGGCCCGATGAGCTCCCGGAAAATTCGGGAAGGCGATGTACCTTTAATTCCCAGTTGGCCGTAACTTTTTCGGTGACGTCAAATTAGTGAAATTTTGCGATTTCTTTGTCGCCGTATAGCTCGAGAACGGGTCGACGGGCGCGGGCGAGAGTAGGCTCGTCGGACGGAGGACGCGGAGACGAAGGTTTACCGCGCGAAAAATTCGCGAAAATTCGCGAAAAATTTTTTACGTGTGCATCGGTAACGCGCGTCGACCTCGGCGGAGGATAACTTACCGACAACCACCGGCAGTGGTCGGTAACGCTCGGGGGATATAAGCTGCCGCGTTAAAAATGAAACCCGAATTTCAGCGCTTCCACGGTTCAGGGCTGAAAAGGGCCCGAAAGAAAATAACTGATTCAAACGTTCGAATTGAACGCCAACTTTGCGACGCTGACTTCGCATCGTTGGCGAGTGCCGCTACAGTCGCCGCGTTTACTCTCCCCTGAGAGTTGAGCGAATCGACTTGTAACTTCGAGGTTACGAATCCGACTCTACGTTTAGGTTTACCTTTTCCATTAATTTTAAAGGGACGGGGTGGTGGTGGGGTGGTTGGCGATGACAGACCAATCGCGCGCCTCACCGCCACCATCGTCGCTTTCGACGAACTCGACCT
Source organism: Lasioglossum baleicum (assembly GCF_051020765.1). Taxonomy (NCBI): domain Eukaryota; kingdom Metazoa; phylum Arthropoda; class Insecta; order Hymenoptera; family Halictidae; genus Lasioglossum; species Lasioglossum baleicum. The sequence goes on along the minus strand of NW_027469109.1, from coordinate 553,993 downwards.
CGAGCCGAGCCGAGCCGAGCCGAGCGGTGCCGATGGCCCGATGGGCTCCCGGAAAATTCGGGAAGGCGATGTACCTTTAATTCCCAGTTGGCCGTAACTTTTTCGGTGACGTCAAATTAGTGAAATTTTGCGATTTCTTTGTCGCCGTATAGCTCGAGAACCGGTCGACGGGTGCGGGCGAGAGTAGGCTCGTCGGACGGAGGACGCGGAGACGAAGGTTTACCGCGCGAAAAATTTGCGAAAGATTCTCGAAAAATTTGTTACATGTGCATCGGTAACGCGCGTCGACCTCGGCGGAGAAAAAGTTACCAAACATCACCGGCAGTGGTCGGTAACGCTCGGGGGGTATAAGCTGCCGCGTTAAAAATGAAACCCGAATATCGGCGCTTCCACAGTTCAGGGCTCAAAAGGGCCCAAAAGAAAATAACTGATTCAAACGTTCGAATTTAACGCCAACTTCGCGACGCTGACTTCGCATCGGTGGCGAGTGCCGCCACAGTCGCCGCAATTACTCTCCCCTGATAGTTGAGCGAATCGACTCGTGACTTCGAGATTACGAATCCGACTCTACGTTTAGGTTTACATTTTCCATTAATTTTAAAGCGGGGGGTGGTGGTGTTGGCGATGACAGACTAATCGCGCTCCTCCCCGCCACCATCGTCGCTACCGACGAACTCGACCTCGAGCCGAGCCGAGCCGAGCGGGGCCGAAGGCCCGATGGGCTCCCGGAAAATTCGGGAAGGCGATGTACCTTTAATTCCCAATTGGCCGTAACTTTTTCGGTGACGTCAAATTAGTGAAATTTTGCGATTTCTTCGTCGCCGTATAGCTCGAGAACGGGTCGACGGGCGCGGGCGAGAGTAGGCTCGTCGGATGGAGGACGCGGAGACGAAGGTTTACCGCGCGAAAAATTCGCGAAAATTCGCGAAAAATTTTTTACCTGTGCATCGGTAAAGCGCGTCGACCTCGGCGGAGGATAACTTACCGACCACCACCGGCAGTGGTCGGTAACGCTCGGGGGGTATAAGCTGCCGCGTTAAAAATGAAACCCGAATTTCATCGCTTCCACGGTTCAGGGCTGAAAAGGGCCCGAAAGAAAATAACTGTTTCAATCGTTCGAATTGAACGCCAACTTTGCGACGCTGACTTCGCATCGGTGGCGAGTGCCGCCACAGTCGCCGCGTTTACTCTCGCTTGATAGTTGAGCGAATCGACTTGTAACTTTGAGCTTACGAATCCGACTCTACGTTTAGGTTTACATTTTCCATTAATTTTAAAGGGGTAGGGGGGGTTGGGGGGGGGGGTGGTTGGTGTTGACAGACCAACCGCACGCCTCCCCGCCACCATCGTCGCTATCGACGACCTCGACCTCGAGCCGAGCCGAGCCGAGCCGAGCCGAGGGACCGACGGGCTCCCGGAAAATTCCGAAAGGCGATATACCTTTAATTCCCAGTTGGCCGTAACATTCTCGGTGACGTCAAATTAGTGAAATTTTGCGATTTCTTTGTCGCCGTATAGCTCGAGAACGGGTCGACGGGTGCGGGCGAGAGTAGGCTCGTCGGACGGAGGACGCGGAGACGAAAGTTTACTGCGCGAAAAATTCGCGAAAATTCGCAAAAAATTTTTTACGTGTGCATCGGTAACGCGCGTCGACCTCGGCGGAGGATAACTTACTGACCACCACCGGCAGTGGTCGGTAACGCTCGGGTGGTATAAGCTGCCGCGTTAAAAATGAAACCCGAATTTCGGCGCTTCCACGGTTCAGGGCTGAAAAGGGCCCGAAAGGAAATAACTGATTCAAACGTTCGAATTTAACGCCAACTTCGCGACGCTGACTTCGCATCGATGGCGAGTGCCGCCACAGTTGCCGCGTTTACTCTCGCTTGATAGTAGAGCGAATCGACTTGTAACTTTGAGCTTACGAATCCGACACTACGTTTAGGTTTACATTTTCCATTAATTTTAAAGGGGTAGGGGGGTTGGGGGGGTGGTTGGTGTTGACAGACCAACCGCACGCCTCCCCGCCACCATCGTCGCTACCGACGACCTCGACCTGGAGCCGAGCCGAGCCGAGCCGAGCCGAGCCGAGCGGGGCCGAAGGCCCGACGGGCTCCCGGAAAATTCGGAAAGGCGATATACCTTTAATTCCCATTTGGCCGTAACTTTCTCGATGACGTCAAATTAGTGAAAAATCAGAGTTTCTTTGTCGCCGTATAGCTCGAGAACGGGTCGACGGGCGCGGGCGAGAGTAGGCTCGTCGGACGGAGGACGCGGAGACGAAGGTTTACCGCGCGAAAAATTCGCGAAAAATTTTTTACCTGTGCATCGGTAACGCGCGTCGACCTCGGCGGAGGATAAGTTACCGACCACCACCGGCAGTGGTCGGTAACGGTCGGCGGATATAAGCTGCCGCGTTAAAAATGAAACCCGAATTTCGGCGCTTCCAATGTTCAGGGCTGAAAAGGGCCCGAAAGAAAATAACTGACTCAAACGATCGAATTGAACGCCAACTTCGCGACGCTGACTTCGCATCGGTGGCGAGTGCCGCTACAGTCGCCGCGTTTACTCTCCCCTGAGAGTTGAGCGAATCGACTTGTAACTTCGAGGTTACGAATCCGACTCTACGTTTAGGTTTACCTTTTCCATTAATTTTAAAGGGACGGAGGGGTGGTGGGGTGGTTGGCGATGACAGACCAATCGCGCGCCTCCCTGCCACCATCGTCGCTACCGACGACCTAGACTTCGAGCCGAGCCGAGCCGAGCGGGGCCGAAGGCCCGACGGTCTCCCGGAAAATTCGTGAAGGCGATATACCTTTAATTCCCAGTTGGCCGTAACTTCTTCGATGACGTCAAATTAGTGAAATTTTGCGATTTCTTTGTCGCCGTATAGCTCGAGAACCGGTCGACGGGTGCGGGCGAGAGTAGGCTCGTCGGACGGAGGACGCGGAGACGAAGGTTTACCGCGCGAAAAATTCGCGAAAGATTCTCGAAAAATTGGTTACATGTGCATCGGTAACGCGCGTCGACCTCGGCGGAGAAAAAGTTACCGAACATCACCGGCAGTGGTCGGTAACGCTCGGGGGGTATAAGCTGCCGCGTTAAAAATGAAACCCGAATATCGGCGCTTCCACAGTTCAGGGCTCAAAAGGGCCCGAAAGAAAATAACTGATTCAAACGTTCGAATTTAACGCCAACTTCGCGACGCTGACTTCGCATCGGTGGCGAGTGCCGCCACAGTCGCCGCAATTACTCTCCCCTGATAGTTGAGCGAATCGACTCGTGACTTCGAGATTACGAATCCGACTCTACGTTTAGGTTTACATTTTCCATTAATTTTAAAGGGGGGGTGGGGGGTTGGCGATGACAGACCAATCGCGCGCCTCCCCGCCACCATCGTCGCTACCGACGAACTCGACCTCGAGCCGAGCCGAGCCGAGCGGGGCCGAAGGCCCGATGGGCTCCCGGAAAATTCGGGAAGGCGATGTACCTTTAATTCCCAGTTGGCCGTAACTTTTTCGGTGACGTCAAATTAGTGAAATTTTGCGATTTCTTTGTCGCCGTATAGCTCGAGAACCGGTCGACGGGTGCGGGCGAGAGTAGGCTCGTCGGACGGAGGACGCGGAGACGAAGGTTTACCGCGCGAAAAATTCGCGAAAGATTCTCGAAAAATTTGTTACATGTGCATCGGTAACGCGCGTCGACCTCGGCGGAGAAAAAGTTACCGAACATCACCGGCAGTGGTCGGTAACGCTCGGGGGGTATAAGCTGCCGCGTTAAAAATGAAACCCGAATATCGGCGCTTCCACAGTTCAGGGCTCAAAAGGGCCCAAAAGAAAATAACTGATTCAAACGTTCGAATTGAACGCCTACTTTGCGACGCTGACTTCGCATCGGTGGCGAGTGCCGCCACAGTCGCCGCGTTTACTCTCGCTTGATAGTTGAGCGAATCGACTTGTAACTTTGAGCTTACGAATCCGACTCTACGTTTAGGTTTACATTTTCCATTAATTTTAAAGGGGTAGGGGGGGTTGGGGGGGGTGGTTGGTGTTGACAGACCAACCGCACGCCTCCCCGCCACCATCGTCGCTACCGACGACCTCGACCTCGAGCCGAGCCGAGCCGAGCCGAGCCGAGGGACCGACGGGCTCCCGGAAAATTCCGAAAGGCGATATACCTTTAATTCCCAGTTGGCCGTAACTTTCTCGGTGACGTCAAATTAGTGAAATTTTGCGATTTCTTTGTCGCCGTATAGCTCGAGAACGGGTCGACGGGTGCGGGCGAGAGTAGGCTCGTCGGACGGAGGACGCGGAGACGAAAGTTTACCGCGCGAAAAATTCGCGAAAATTCGCGAAAAATTGTTTACGTGTGCATCGGTAACGCGCGTCGACCTCGGCGGAGGATAACTTACCGACAACCACCGGCAGTGGTCGGTAACGCTCGGGGGATATAAGCTGCCGCGTTAAAAATGAAACCCGAATTTCGGCGCTTCCAATGTTCAGGGCTGAAAAGGGCCCGAAAGAAAATAACTGACTCAAACGTTCGAATGGAACGCCAACTTCGCGACGCTGACTTCGCATCGGTGGCGAGTGCCGCTACAGTCGCCGCGTTTACTCTCCCTTGATAGTTGAGCGAATCGACTTGTAACTTCGAGGTTACGAATCCGACTCTACGTTTAGGTTTACAGTTTCCATTAATTTTAAAGGGGGGGGGCTGGGGGGGAGGATGGCGATGACAGACCAATCGCGCGCCTCCCCGCCACCATCGTCGCTACCGACGACCTCGACCTCGAGCCGATCCGAGCCGAGCGGGGCCGAAGGCCCGATGGGCTCCCGGAAAATTCGGGAAGGCGATGTACCTTTAATTCCCAGTTGGCCGTAACTTTTTCGGTGACGTCAAATTAGTGAAATTTTGCGATTTCTTCGTCGCCGTATAGCTCAAGAACGGGTCGACGGGCGCGCGCGAGAGTAGGCTCGTCGGACAGAGGACGCGGAGACAAAGGTTTACCGCGCGAAAAATTCTTGAAAATTCGCGAAAAATTTCTTACGTGTGCATCGGTAACGCGCGTCGACCTCGGCGGAGGATAACTTACCGACCACCACCGGCAGTGGTCGGTAACGCTCGGGGGATATAAGCTGCCGCGTTAAAAATGAAACCCGAATTTCGGCGCTTCCAATGTTCAGGGCTGAAAAGGGCCCGAAAGAAAATAACTGACTCAAACGTTCGAATTGAACGCCAACTTTGCGACGCTGACTTCGCATCGGTGGCGAGTGCCGCCACAGTCGCCGCGTTTACTCTCCCTTGATAGTTGAGCGAATCGACTTGTAACTTCGTGGTTACGAATCCGACTCTACGTTTAGGTTTACAGTTTCCATTAATTTTAAAGGGAGGGGGGTTGGGGGGGAGGATGGCGATGACAGACCAATCGCGCGCCTCCCCGCCACCATCGTCGCTACCGACGACCTAGACCTCGAGCCGAGCCGAGCCGAGCGGGGCCGAAGGCCCGATGGGCACCCGGAAAATTCGGGAAGGCGATATACCTTTAATTCCCAGTTGGCCGTAACTTTTTCGGTGACGTCAAATTAGTGAAATTTTGCGATTTCTTCGTCGCCGTATAGCTCGAGAACGGGTCGACGGGCGCGGGCGAGAGTAGGCTCGTCGGACGGAGGACGCGGAGACAAAGGTTTACCGCGCGAAAAATTCTCGAAAATTCGCGAAAAATTTTTTACGTGTGCATCGGTAACGCGCGTCGACCTCGGCGGAGGATAACTTACCGACAACCACCGGCAGTGGTCGGTAACGCTCGGGGGATATAAGCTGCCGCGTTAAAAATGAAACCCGAATTTCAGCGCTTCCACGGTTCAGGGCTGAAAAGGGCCCGAAAGAAAATAACTGATTCAAACGTTCGAATTGAACGCCAACTTTGCGACGCTGACTTCGCATCGGTGGCGAGTGCCGCTACAGTCGCCGCGTTTACTCTCCCCTGAGAGTTGAGCGAATCGACTTGTAACTTCGAGGTTACGAATCCGACTCTACGTTTAGGTTTACCTTTTCCATTAATTTTAAAGGGACGGGGTGGTGGTGGGGTGGTTGGCGATGACAGACCAATCGCGCGCCTCACCGCCACCATCGTCGCTTTCGACGAACTCGACCTCGAGCCGAGCCAAGCCGAGCCGAGCGGTGCCGATGGCCCGATGGGCTCCCGGAAAATTCGGGAAGGCGATGTACCTTTAATTCCCAGTTGGCCGTAACTTTTTCGGTGACGTCAAATTAGTGACATTTTGCGATTTCTTTGTCGCCGTATAGCTCGAGAACGGGTCGACGGGCGCGGGCGAGAGTAGGCTCGTCGGACGGAGGACGCGGAGACGAAGGTTTACCGCGCGAAAAATTCGTGAAAAATTTTTTACCTGTGCATCGGTAACGCGCGTCGACCTCGGCGGAGGATAACTTACCGGCAGTGGTCGGTAACGCTCGGGGGGTATAAGCTGCCGCGTTAAAAATGAAACCCGAATTTCGGCGCTTCCACGGTTCAGGGCTGAAAAGGGCCCGAAAGAAAATAACTGATTCAAACGTTCGAATTTAACGCCAACTTCGCGACGCTGACTTCGCATCGGTGGCGAGTGCCGTCACAGTCGCCGCGTTTACTCTCCCCTGAGAGTTGAGCGAATCGACTTGTAACTTCGAGGTTACGAATCCGACTCTACGTGTAGGTTTACCTTTTCCATTAATTTTAAAGGGACGGGGTGGTGGTGGGGTGGTTGGCGATGACAGACCAATCGCGCGCCTCACCGCCACCATCGTCGCTTTCGACGAACTCGACCTCGAGCCGAGCCGAGCCGAGCGGGGCCGATGGCCCGATGGGCTCCCGGAAAATTCGGGAAGGCGATGTACCTTTAATTCCCAGTTGAACGTAACTTTTTCGGTGACTTCAAATTAGTGAAATTTTGCGATTTCTTTGTCGCCGTATAGCTCGAGAACGGGCGACGGGCGCGGGCGAGAGTAGGCTCGTCGGACGGAGGACGCGGAGACGAAGGTTTACCGCGCGAAAAATTCGCGAAAAATTTTTTACCTGTGCATCGGTAACGCGCGTCGACCTCGGCGGAGGATAAGTTACCGACCACCACCGGCAGTGGTCGGTAACGGACGGGGGATATAAGCTGCCGCGTTAAAAATGAAACCCGAATTTCGGCGCTTCTAATGTTCAGGGCTGAAAAGGGCCCGAAAGAAAATAACTGACTCAAACGATCGAATTGAACGCCAACTTCGCGACGCTGACTTCGCATCGGTGGCGAGTGCCGCTACAGTCGCCGCGTTTACTCTCCCCTGAGAGTTGAGCGAATCGACTTGTAACTTCGAGGTTACGAATCCGACTCTACGTTTAGGTTTACCTTTTCCATTAATTTTAAAGGGACGGGGTGGTGGTGGGGTGGTTGGCGATGACAGACCAATCGCGCGCCTCACCGCCACCATCGTCGCTTTCGACGAACTCGACCTCGAGCCGAGCCGAGCCGAGCCGAGCGGGGCCGATGGCCCGATGGGCTCCCGGAAAATTCGGGAAGGCGATGTACCTTTAATTCCCAGTTGAACGTAACTTTTTCGGTGACTTCAAATTAGTGAAATTTTGCGATTTCTTTGTCGCCGTATAGCTCGAGAACGGGCGACGGGCGCGGGCGAGAGTAGGCTCGTCGGACGGAGGACGCGGAGACGAAGGTTTACCGCGCGAAAAATTCGCGAAAAATTTTTTACCTGTGCATCGGTAACGCGCGTCGACCTCGGCGGAGGATAAGTTACCGACCACCACCGGCAGTGGTCGGTAACGGTCGGGGGATATAAGCTGCCGCGTTAAAAATGAAACCCGAATTTCGGCGCTTCCAATGTTCAGGGCTGAAAAGGGCCCGAAAGAAAATAACTGACTCAAACAATCGAATTGAACGCCAACTTCGCGACGCTGACTTCGCATCGGTGGCGAGTGCCGCTACAGTCGCCGCGTTTACTCTCCCCTGAGAGTTGAGCGAATCGACTTGTAACTTCGAGGTTACGAATCCGACTCTACGTTTAGGTTTACCTTTTCCATTAATTTTAAAGGGACGGGGTGGTGGTGGGGTGGTTGGCGATGACAGACCAATCGCGCGCCTCACCGCCACCATCGTCGCTTTCGACGAACTCGACCTCGAGCCGAGCCGAGCCGAGCCGAGCGGGGCCGATGGCCCGATGGGCTCCCGGAAAATTCGGGAAGGCGATGTACCTTTAATTCCCAGTTGAACGTAACTTTTTCGGTGACTTCAAATTAGTGAAATTTTGCGATTTCTTTGTCGCCGTATAGCTCGAGAACGGGCGACGGGCGCGGGCGAGAGTAGGCTCGTCGGACGGAGGACGCGGAGACGAAGGTTTACCGCGCGAAAAATTCGCGAAAAATTTTTTACCTGTGCATCGGTAACGCGCGTCGACCTCGGCGGAGGATAAGTTACCGACCACCACCGGCAGTGGTCGGTAACGGTCGGGGGATATAAGCTGCCGCGTTAAAAATGAAACCCGAATTTCGGCGCTTCCAATGTTCAGGACTGAAAAGGGCCCGAAAGAAAATAACTGACTCAAACGATCGAATTGAACGCCAACTTCGCGACGCTGACTTCGCATCGGTGGCGAGTGCCGCTACAGTCGCCGCGTTTACTCTCCCCTGAGAGTTGAGCGAATCGACTTGTAACTTCGAGGTTACGAATCCGACTCTACGTTTAGGTTTACATTTTCCATTAATTTTAAAGGGACGGGGTGATGGAGGGGTGGTTGGCGATGACAGACCAATCGCGCGCCTCACCGCCACCATCGTCGCTTTCGACGAACTCGACCTCGAGCCGAGCGGGGCCGATGGCCCGATGGGCTCCCGGAAAATTCGGGAAGGCGATGTACCTTTAATTCCCAGTTGGCCGTAACTTTTTCGGTGACTTCAAATTAGTGAAATTTTGCGATTTCTTTGTCGCCGTATAGCTCGAGAACGGGTCGACGGGCGCGGGCGAGAGTAGGCTCGTCGGACGGAGGACGCGGAGACGAAGGTTTACCGCGCGAAAAATTCGTGAAAAATTTTTTACCTGTGCATCGGTAACGCGCGTCGACCTCGGCGGAGGATAACTTACCGGCAGTGGTCGGTAACGCTCGGGGGGTATAAGCTGCCGCGTTAAAAATGAAACCCGAATTTCGGCGCTTCCACGGTTCAGGGCTGAAAAGGGCCCGAAAGAAAATAACTGATTCAAACGTTCGAATTTAACGCCAACTTCGCGGCGCTGACTTCGCATCGGTGGCGAGTGCCGCCACAGTCGCCGCGTTTACTCTCCCCTGAGAGTTGAGCGAATCGACTTGTAACTTCGAGGTTACGAATCCGACTCTACGTTTAGGTTTACCTTTTCCATTAATTTTAAAGGGACGGGGTGATGGAGGGGTGGTTGGCGATGACAGACCAATCGCGCGCCTCACCGCCACCATCGTCGCTTTCGACGAACTCGACCTCGAGCCGAGCCGAGCCGAGCCGAGCGGGGCCGATGGCCCGATGGGCTCCCGGAAAATTCGGGAAGGCGATGTACCTTTAATTCCCAGTTGGCCGTAACTTTTTCGGTGACTTCAAATTATTGAAATTTGTCGATTTCTTTGTCGCCGTATAGCTCGAGAACGGGTCGACGGGCGCGGGCGAGAGTAGGCTCGTCGGACGGAGGACGCGGAGACGAAGATTTACCGCGCGAAAAAATCGCGAAAGATTCTCGAAAAATTTGTTACATGTGCATCGGTAACGCGCGTCGACCTCGGCGGAGAAAAAGTTACCGAACATCACCGGCAGTGGTCGGTAACGCTCGGGGGGTATAAGCTGCCGCGTTAAAAATGAAACCCGAATATCGGCGCTTCCACAGTTCAGGGCTCAAAAGGGCCCGAAAGAAAATAACTGATTCAAACGTTCGAATTTAACGCCAACTTCGCGACGCTGACTTCGCATCGGTGGCGAGTGCCGCCACAGTCGCCGCAATTACTCTCCCCTGATAGTTGAGCGAATCGACGCGTGACTTCGAGATTACGAATCCGACTCTACGTTTAGGTTTACATTTTCCATTAATTTTAAAGGGGGGGGGGGTGGGGGGGTTGGCGATGACAGACCAATCGCGCGCCTCCCCGCCACCATCGTCGCTACCGACGAACTCGACCTCGAGCCGAGCCGAGCCGAGCGGGGCCGAAGGCCCGATGGGCTCCCGGAAAATTCGGGAAGGCGATGTACCTTTAATTCCCAGTTGGCCGTAACTTTTTCGGTGACGTCAAATTAGTGAAATTTTGCGATTTCTTCGTCGCCGTATAGCTCGAGAACGGGTCGACGGGCGCGGGCGAGAGTAGGCTCGTCGGACGGAGGACGCGGAGACGAAGGTTTACCGCGCGAAAAATTCGCGAAAATTCGCGAAAAATTTTTTACCTGTGCATCGGTAACGCGCGTCGACCTCGGCGGAGGATAACTTACCGACCACCACCGGCAGTGGTCGGTAACGCTCGGGGGGTATAAGCTGCCGCGTTAAAAATGAAACCCGAATTTCAGCGCTTCCACGGTTCAGGGCTGAAAAGGGCCCGAAAGAAAATAACTGTTTCAAACGTTCGAATTGAACGCCAACTTTGCGACGCTGACTTCGCATCGGTGGCGAGTGCCGCCACAGTCACCGCGTTTACTCTCCCTTGATAGTTGAGCGAATCGACTTGTAACTTCGTGGTTACGAATCCGACTCTACGTTTAGGTTTACAGTTTCCATTAATTTTAAAGGGAGGGGGGTTGGGGGGGGGAGGATGGCGATGACAGACCAATCGCGCGCCTCCCCGCCACCATCGTCGCTACCGACGACCTCGACCTCGAGCCGAGCCGAGCCGAGCGGGGCCGATGGCCCGATGGGCTCCCGGAAAATTCGGGAAGGCGATGTACCTTTAATTCCCAGGTGGCCGTAACTTTTTCGGTGACTTCAAATTAGTGAAATTTTGCGATTTCTTTGTCGCCGTATAGCTCGAGAACGGGCGACGGGCGCGGGCGAGAGTAGGCTCGTCGGACGGAGGACGCGGAGACGAAGGTTTACCGCGCGAAAAATTCGCGAAAAATTTTTTACCTGTGCATCGGTAACGCGCGTCGACCTCGGCGGAGGATAAGTTACCGACCACCACCGGCAGTGGTCGGTAACGGTCGGGGGATATAAGCTGCCGCGTTAAAAATGAAACCCGAATTTCGGCGCTTCCAATGTTCAGGGGTGAAAAGGGCCCGAAAGAAAATAACTGACTCAAACGATCGAATTGAACGCCAACTTCGCGACGCTGACTTCGCATCGGTGGCGAGTGCCGCTACAGTCGCCGCGTTTACTCTCCCCTGAGAGTTGAGCGAATCGACTTGTAACTTCGAGGTTACGAATCCGACTCTACGTTTAGGTTTACCTTTTCCATTAATTTTAAAGGGACGGGGTGGTGGTGGGGTGGTTGGCGATGACAGACCAATCGCGCGCCTCACCGCCACCATCGTCGCTTTCGACGAACTCGACCTCGAGCCGAGCCGAGCCGAGCCGAGCGGGGCCGATGGCCCGATGGGCTCCCGGAAAATTCGGGAAGGCGATGTACCTTTAATTCCCAGTTGGCCGTAACTTTTTCGGTGACTTCAAATTAGTGAAATTTTGCGATTTCTTTGTCGCCGTATAGCTCGAGAACGGGCGACGGGCGCGGGCGAGAGTAGGCTCGTCGGACGGAGGACGCGGAGACGAAGGTTTACCGCGCGAAAAATTCGCGAAAAATTTTTTACCTGTGCATCGGTAACGCGCGTCGACCTCGGCGGAGGATAACTTACCGACAACCACCGGCAGTGGTCGGTAACGCTCGGGGGATATAAGCTGCCGCGTTAAAAATGAAGCCCGAATTTCGGCGCTTCCAATGTTCAGGGCTGAAAAGGGCCCGAAAGAAAATAACTGACTCAAACGTTCGAATTGAACGCCAACTTCGCGACGCTGACTTCGCATCGGTGGCGAGTGCCGCTACAGTCGCCGCGTTTACTCTCCCCTGAGAGTTGAGCGAATCGACTTGTAACTTCGAGGTTACGAATCCGACTCTACGTTTAGGTTTACCTTTTCCATTAATTTTAAAGGGACGGGGTGATGGAGGGGTGGTTGGCGATGACAGACCAATCGCGCGCCTCACCGCCACCATCGTCGCTTTCGACGAACTCGACCTCGAGCCGAGCCGAGCCGAGCCGAGCGGGGCCGATGGCCCGATGGGCTCCCGGAAAATTCGGGAAGGCGATGTACCTTTAATTCCCAGTTGGCCGTAACTTTTTCGGTGACTTCAAATTAGTGAAATTTTGCGATTTCTTTGTCGCCGTATAGCTCGAGAACGGGTCGACGGGCGCGGGCGAGAGTAGGCTCGTCGGACGGAGGACGCGGAGACGAAGGTTTACCGCGCGAAAAAATCGCGAAAGATTCTCGAAAAATTTGTTACATGTGCATCGGTAACGCGCGTCGACCTCGGCGGAGAAAAAGTTACCGAACATCACCGGCAGTGGTCGGTAACGCTCGGGGGGTATAAGCTGCCGCGTTAAAAATGAAACCCGAATATCGGCGCTTCCACAGTTCAGGGCTCAAAAGGGCCCGAAAGAAAATAACTGATTCAAACGTTCGAATTTAACGCCAACTTCGCGACGCTGACTTCGCATCGGTGGCGAGTGCCGCCACAGTCGCCGCAATTACTCTCCCCTGATAGTTGAGCGAATCGACTCGTGACTTCGAGATTACGAATCCGACTCTACGTTTAGGTTTACATTTTCCATTAATTTTAAAGGGGGGGGGGGTGGGGGGGTTGGCGATGACAGACCAATCGCGCGCCTCCCCGCCACCATCGTCGCTACCGACGAACTCGACCTCGAGCCGAGCCGAGCCGAGCGGGGCCGATGGCCCGATGGGCTCCCGGAAAATTCGGGAAGGCGATGTACCTTTAATTCCCAGTTGGCCGTAACTTTTTCGGTGACTTCAAATTATTGAAATTTTGCGATTTCTTTGTCGCCGTATAGCTCGAGAACGGGTCGACGGGCGCGGGCGAGAGTAGGCTCGTCGGACGGAGGACGCGGAGACGAAGATTTACCGCGCGAAAAAATCGCGAAAGATTCTCGAAAAATTTGTTACATGTGCATCGGTAACGCGCGTCGACCTCGGCGGAGAAAAAGTTACCGAACATCACCGGCAGTGGTCGGTAACGCTCGGGGGGTATAAGCTGCCGCGTTAAAAATGAAACCCGAATATCGGCGCTTCCACAGTTCAGGGCTCAAAAGGGCCCGAAAGAAAATAACTGATTCAAACGTTCGAATTTAACGCCAACTTCGCGACGCTGACTTCGCATCGGTGGCGAGTGCCGCCACAGTCGCCGCAATTACTCTCCCCTGATAGTTGAGCGAATCGACGCGTGACTTCGAGATTACGAATCCGACTCTACGTTTAGGTTTACATTTTCCATTAATTTTAAAGGGGGGGGGGTGGGGGGGTTGGCGATGACAGACCAATCGCGCGCCTCCCCGCCACCATCGTCGCTACCGACGAACTCGACCTCGAGCCGAGCCGAGCCGAGCGGGGCCGAAGGCCCGATGGGCTCCCGGAAAATTCGGGAAGGCGATGTACCTTTAATTCCCAGTTGGCCGTAACTTTTTCGGTGACGTCAAATTAGTGAAATTTTGCGATTTCTTCGTCGCCGTATAGCTCGAGAACGGGTCGACGGGCGCGGGCGAGAGTAGGCTCGTCGGACGGAGGACGCGGAGACGAAGGTTTACCGCGCGAAAAATTCGCGAAAATTCGCGAAAAATTTTTTACCTGTGCATCGGTAACGCGCGTCGACCTCGGCGGAGGATAACTTACCGACCACCACCGGCAGTGGTCGGTAACGCTCGGGGGGTATAAGCTGCCGCGTTAAAAATGAAACCCGAATTTCAGCGCTTCCACGGTTCAGGGCTGAAAAGGGCCCGAAAGAAAATAACTGTTTCAAACGTTCGAATTGAACGCCAACTTTGCGACGCTGACTTCGCATCGGTGGCGAGTGCCGCCACAGTCACCGCGTTTACTCTCCCTTGATAGTTGAGCGAATCGACTTGTAACTTCGTGGTTACGAATCCGACTCTACGTTTAGGTTTACAGTTTCCATTAATTTTAAAGGGAGGGGGGTTGGGGGGGGGAGGATGGCGATGACAGACCAATCGCGCGCCTCCCCGCCACCATCGTCGCTACCGACGACCTCGACCTCGAGCCGAGCCGAGCCGAGCGGGGCCGATGGCCCGATGGGCTCCCGGAAAATTCGGGAAGGCGATGTACCTTTAATTCCCAGGTGGCCGTAACTTTTTCGGTGACTTCAAATTAGTGAAATTTTGCGATTTCTTTGTCGCCGTATAGCTCGAGAACGGGCGACGGGCGCGGGCGAGAGTAGGCTCGTCGGACGGAGGACGCGGAGACGAAGGTTTACCGCGCGAAAAATTCGCGAAAAATTTTTTACCTGTGCATCGGTAACGCGCGTCGACCTCGGCGGAGGATAAGTTACCGACCACCACCGGCAGTGGTCGGTAACGGTCGGGGGATATAAGCTGCCGCGTTAAAAATGAAACCCGAATTTCGGCGCTTCCAATGTTCAGGGGTGAAAAGGGCCCGAAAGAAAATAACTGACTCAAACGATCGAATTGAACGCCAACTTCGCGACGCTGACTTCGCATCGGTGGCGAGTGCCGCTACAGTCGCCGCGTTTACTCTCCCCTGAGAGTTGAGCGAATCGACTTGTAACTTCGAGGTTACGAATCCGACTCTACGTTTAGGTTTACCTTTTCCATTAATTTTAAAGGGACGGGGTGGTGGTGGGGTGGTTGGCGATGACAGACCAATCGCGCGCCTCGCCGCCACCATCGTCGCTTTCGACGAACTAGACCTCGAGCCGAGCCGAGCCGAGCCGAGCGGGGCCGATGGCCCGATGGGCTCCCGGAAAATTCGGGAAGGCGATGTACCTTTAATTCCCAGTTGGCCGTAACTTTTTCGGTGACTTCAAATTAGTGAAATTTTGCGATTTCTTTGTCGCCGTATAGCTCGAGAACGGGCGACGGGCGCGGGCGAGAGTAGGCTCGTCGGACGGAGGACGCGGAGACGAAGGTTTACCGCGCGAAAAATTCGCGAAAAATTTTTTACCTGTGCATCGGTAACGCGCGTCGACCTCGGCGGAGGATAACTTACCGACAACCACCGGCAGTGGTCGGTAACGCTCGGGGGATATAAGCTGCCGCGTTAAAAATGAAGCCCGAATTTCGGCGCTTCCAATGTTCAGGGCTGAAAAGGGCCCGAAAGAAAATAACTGACTCAAACGTTCGAATTGAACGCCAACTTCGCGACGCTGACTTCGCATCGGTGGCGAGTGCCGCTACAGTCGCCGCGTTTACTCTCCCCTGAGAGTTGAGCGAATCGACTTGTAACTTCGAGGTTACGAATCCGACTCTACGTTTAGGTTTACCTTTTCCATTAATTTTAAAGGGACGGGGTGATGGAGGGGTGGTTGGCGATGACAGACCAATCGCGCGCCTCACCGCCACCATCGTCGCTTTCGACGAACTCGACCTCGAGCCGAGCCGAGCCGAGCCGAGCGGGGCCGATGGCCCGATGGGCTCCCGGAAAATTCGGGAAGGCGATGTACCTTTAATTCCCAGTTGGCCGTAACTTTTTCGGTGACTTCAAATTAGTGAAATTTTGCGATTTCTTTGTCGCCGTATAGCTCGAGAACGGGTCGACGGGCGCGGGCGAGAGTAGGCTCGTCGGACGGAGGACGCGGAGACGAAGGTTTACCGCGCGAAAAAATCGCGAAAGATTCTCGAAAAATTTGTTACATGTGCATCGGTAACGCGCGTCGACCTCGGCGGAGAAAAAGTTACCGAACATCACCGGCAGTGGTCGGTAACGCTCGGGGGGTATAAGCTGCCGCGTTAAAAATGAAACCCGAATATCGGCGCTTCCACAGTTCAGGGCTCAAAAGGGCCCGAAAGAAAATAACTGATTCAAACGTTCGAATTTAACGCCAACTTCGCGACGCTGACTTCGCATCGGTGGCGAGTGCCGCCACAGTCGCCGCAATTACTCTCCCCTGATAGTTGAGCGAATCGACTCGTGACTTCGAGATTACGAATCCGACTCTACGTTTAGGTTTACATTTTCCATTAATTTTAAAGGGGGGGGGTGGGGGGGTTGGCGATGACAGACCAATCGCGCGCCTCCCCGCCACCATCGTCGCTACCGACGAACTCGACCTCGAGCCGAGCCGAGCCGAGCGGGGCCGATGGCCCGATGGGCTCCCGGAAAATTCGGGAAGGCGATGTACCTTTAATTCCCAGTTGGCCGTAACTTTTTCGGTGACTTCAAATTAGTGAAATTTTGCGATTTCTTTGTCGCCGTATAGCTCGAGAACGGGCGACGGGCGCGGGCGAGAGTAGGCTCGTCGGACGGAGGACGCGGAGACGAAGGTTTACCGCGCGAAAAATTCGCGAAAAATTTTTTACCTGTGCATCGGTAACGCGCGTCGACCTCGGCGGAGGATAACTTACCGACAACCACCGGCAGTGGTCGGTAACGCTCGGGGGATATAAGCTGCCGCGTTAAAAATGAAACCCGAATTTCGGCGCTTCCAATGTTCAGGGCTGAAAAGGGCCCGAAAGAAAATAACTGACTCAAACGTTCGAATTGACCGCCAACTTCGCGACGCTGACTTCGCATCGGTGGCGAGTGCCGCTACAGTCGCCGCGTTTACTCTCCCCTGAGAGTTGAGCGAATCGACTTGTAACTTCGAGGTTACGAATCCGACTCTACGTTTAGGTTTACCTTTTCCATTAATTTTAAAGGGACGGGGTGATGGAGGGGTGGTTGGCGATGACAGACCAATCGCGCGCCTCACCGCCACCATCGTCGCTTTCGACGAATTCGACCTCGAGCCGAGCCGAGCCGAGCCGAGCGGGGCCGATGGCCCGATGGGCTCCCGGAAAATTCGGGAAGGCGATGTACCTTTAATTCCCAGTTGGCCGTAACTTTTTCGGTGACTTCAAATTAGTGAAATTTTGCGATTTCTTTGTCGCCGTATAGCTCGAGAACGGGTCGACGGGCGCGGGCGAGAGTAGGCTCGTCGGACGGAGGACGCGGAGACGAAGGTTTACCGCGCGAAAAAATCGCGAAAGATTCTCGAAAAATTTGTTACATGTGCATCGGTAACGCGCGTCGACCTCGGCGGAGAAAAAGTTACCGAACATCACCGGCAGTGGTCGGTAACGCTCGGGGGGTATAAGCTGCCGCGTTAAAAATGAAACCCGAATATCGGCGCTTCCACAGTTCAGGGCTCAAAAGGGCCCGAAAGAAAATAACTGATTCAAACGTTCGAATTTAACGCCAACTTCGCGACGCTGACTTCGCATCGGTGGCGAGTGCCGCCACAGTCGCCGCAATTACTCTCCCCTGATAGTTGAGCGAATCGACTCGTGACTTCGAGATTACGAATCCGACTCTACGTTTAGGTTTACATTTTCCATTAATTTTAAAGGGGGGGGGGTGTGGGGGTTGGCGATGACAGACCAATCGCGCGCCTCCCCGCCACCATCGTCGCTACCGACGAACTCGACCTCGAGCCGAGCCGAGCCGAGCGGGGCCGATGGCCCGATGGGCTCCCGGAAAATTCGGGAAGGCGATGTACCTTTAATTCCCAGGTGGCCGTAACTTTTTCGGTGACTTCAAATTAGTGAAATTTTGCGATTTCTTTGTCGCCGTATAGCTCGAGAACGGGCGACGGGCGCGGGCGAGAGTAGGCTCGTCGGACGGAGGACGCGGAGACGAAGGTTTACCGCGCGAAAAAATCGCGAAAGATTCTTGAAAAATTTGTTACATGTGCATCGGTAACGCGCGTCGACCTCGGCGGAGAAAAAGTTACCGAACATCACCGGCAGTGGTCGGTAACGCTCGGGGGGTATAAGCTGCCGCGTTAAAAATGAAACCCGAATATCGGCGCTTCCACAGTTCAGGGCTCAAAAGGGCCCGAAAGAAAATAACTGATTCAAACGTTCGAATTTAACGCCAACTTCGCGACGCTGACTTCGCATCGGTGGCGAGTGCCGCCACAGTCGCCGCAATTACTCTCCCCTGATAGTTGAGCGAATCGACTCGTGACTTCGAGATTACGAATCCGACTCTACGTTTAGGTTTACATTTTCCATTAATTTTAAAGGGGGGGGGGGTGGGGGGGTTGGCGATGACAGACCAATCGCGCGCCTCCCCGCCACCATCGTCGCTACCGACGAACTCGACCTCGAGCCGAGCCGAGCCGAGCGGGGCCGATGGCCCGATGGGCTCCCGGAAAATTCGGGAAGGCGATGTACCTTTAATTCCCAGTTGGCCGTAACTTTTTCGGTGACTTCAAATTATTGAAATTTTGCGATTTCTTTGTCGCCGTATAGCTCGAGAACGGGTCGACGGGCGCGGGCGAGAGTAGGCTCGTCGGACGGAGGACGCGGAGACGAAGATTTACCGCGCGAAAAAATCGCGAAAGATTCTCGAAAAATTTGTTACATGTGCATCGGTAACGCGCGTCGACCTCGGCGGAGAAAAAGTTACCGAACATCACCGGCAGTGGTCGGTAACGCTCGGGGGGTATAAGCTGCCGCGTTAAAAATGAAACCCGAATATCGGCGCTTCCACAGTTCAGGGCTCAAAAGGGCCCGAAAGAAAATAACTGATTCAAACGTTCGAATTTAACGCCAACTTCGCGACGCTGACTTCGCATCGGTGGCGAGTGCCGCCACAGTCGCCGCAATTACTCTCCCCTGATAGTTGAGCGAATCGACGCGTGACTTCGAGATTACGAATCCGACTCTACGTTTAGGTTTACATTTTCCATTAATTTTAAAGGGGGGGGGGTGGGGGGGTTGGCGATGACAGACCAATCGCGCGCCTCCCCGCCACCATCGTCGCTACCGACGAACTCGACCTCGAGCCGAGCCGAGCCGAGCGGGGCCGAAGGCCCGATGGGCTCCCGGAAAATTCGGGAAGGCGATGTACCTTTAATTCCCAGTTGGCCGTAACTTTTTCGGTGACGTCAAATTAGTGAAATTTTGCGATTTCTTCGTCGCCGTATAGCTCGAGAACGGGTCGACGGGCGCGGGCGAGAGTAGGCTCGTCGGACGGAGGACGCGGAGACGAAGGTTTACCGCGCGAAAAATTCGCGAAAATTCGCGAAAAATTTTTTACCTGTGCATCGGTAACGCGCGTCGACCTCGGCGGAGGATAACTTACCGACCACCACCGGCAGTGGTCGGTAACGCTCGGGGGGTATAAGCTGCCGCGTTAAAAATGAAACCCGAATTTCAGCGCTTCCACGGTTCAGGGCTGAAAAGGGCCCGAAAGAAAATAACTGTTTCAAACGTTCGAATTGAACGCCAACTTTGCGACGCTGACTTCGCATCGGTGGCGAGTGCCGCCACAGTCACCGCGTTTACTCTCCCTTGATAGTTGAGCGAATCGACTTGTAACTTCGTGGTTACGAATCCGACTCTACGTTTAGGTTTACAGTTTCCATTAATTTTAAAGGGAGGGGGGTTGGGGGGGGGAGGATGGCGATGACAGACCAATCGCGCGCCTCCCCGCCACCATCGTCGCTACCGACGACCTCGACCTCGAGCCGAGCCGAGCCGAGCGGGGCCGATGGCCCGATGGGCTCCCGGAAAATTCGGGAAGGCGATGTACCTTTAATTCCCAGGTGGCCGTAACTTTTTCGGTGACTTCAAATTAGTGAAATTTTGCGATTTCTTTGTCGCCGTATAGCTCGAGAACGGGCGACGGGCGCGGGCGAGAGTAGGCTCGTCGGACGGAGGACGCGGAGACGAAGGTTTACCGCGCGAAAAATTCGCGAAAAATTTTTTACCTGTGCATCGGTAACGCGCGTCGACCTCGGCGGAGGATAAGTTACCGACCACCACCGGCAGTGGTCGGTAACGGTCGGGGGATATAAGCTGCCGCGTTAAAAATGAAACCCGAATTTCGGCGCTTCCAATGTTCAGGGGTGAAAAGGGCCCGAAAGAAAATAACTGACTCAAACGATCGAATTGAACGCCAACTTCGCGACGCTGACTTCGCATCGGTGGCGAGTGCCGCTACAGTCGCCGCGTTTACTCTCCCCTGAGAGTTGAGCGAATCGACTTGTAACTTCGAGGTTACGAATCCGACTCTACGTTTAGGTTTACCTTTTCCATTAATTTTAAAGGGACGGGGTGGTGGTGGGGTGGTTGGCGATGACAGACCAATCGCGCGCCTCACCGCCACCATCGTCGCTTTCGACGAACTACACCTCGAGCCGAGCCGAGCCGAGCCGAGCGGGGCCGATGGCCCGATGGGCTCCCGGAAAATTCGGGAAGGCGATGTACCTTTAATTCCCAGTTGGCCGTAACTTTTTCGGTGACTTCAAATTAGTGAAATTTTGCGATTTCTTTGTCGCCGTATAGCTCGAGAACGGGCGACGGGCGCGGGCGAGAGTAGGCTCGTCGGACGGAGGACGCGGAGACGAAGGTTTACCGCGCGAAAAATTCGCGAAAAATTTTTTACCTGTGCATCGGTAACGCGCGTCGACCTCGGCGGAGGATAACTTACCGACAACCACCGGCAGTGGTCGGTAACGCTCGGGGGATATAAGCTGCCGCGTTAAAAATGAAGCCCGAATTTCGGCGCTTCCAATGTTCAGGGCTGAAAAGGGCCCGAAAGAAAATAACTGACTCAAACGTTCGAATTGAACGCCAACTTCGCGACGCTGACTTCGCATCGGTGGCGAGTGCCGCTACAGTCGCCGCGTTTACTCTCCCCTGAGAGTTGAGCGAATCGACTTGTAACTTCGAGGTTACGAATCCGACTCTACGTTTAGGTTTACCTTTTCCATTAATTTTAAAGGGACGGGGTGATGGAGGGGTGGTTGGCGATGACAGACCAATCGCGCGCCTCACCGCCACCATCGTCGCTTTCGACGAACTCGACCTCGAGCCGAGCCGAGCCGAGCCGAGCGGGGCCGATGGCCCGATGGGCTCCCGGAAAATTCGGGAAGGCGATGTACCTTTAATTCCCAGTTGGCCGTAACTTTTTCGGTGACTTCAAATTAGTGAAATTTTGCGATTTCTTTGTCGCCGTATAGCTCGAGAACGGGTCGACGGGCGCGGGCGAGAGTAGGCTCGTCGGACGGAGGACGCGGAGACGAAGGTTTACCGCGCGAAAAAATCGCGAAAGATTCTCGAAAAATTTGTTACATGTGCATCGGTAACGCGCGTCGACCTCGGCGGAGAAAAAGTTACCGAACATCACCGGCAGTGGTCGGTAACGCTCGGGGGGTATAAGCTGCCGCGTTAAAAATGAAACCCGAATATCGGCGCTTCCACAGTTCAGGGCTCAAAAGGGCCCGAAAGAAAATAACTGATTCAAACGTTCGAATTTAACGCCAACTTCGCGACGCTGACTTCGCATCGGTGGCGAGTGCCGCCACAGTCGCCGCAATTACTCTCCCCTGATAGTTGAGCGAATCGACTCGTGACTTCGAGATTACGAATCCGACTCTACGTTTAGGTTTACATTTTCCATTAATTTTAAAGGGGGGGGGGTGGGGGGGTTGGCGATGACAGACCAATCGCGCGCCTCCCCGCCACCATCGTCGCTACCGACGAACTCGACCTCGAGCCGAGCCGAGCCGAGCGGGGCCGATGGCCCGATGGGCTCCCGGAAAATTCGGGAAGGCGATGTACCTTTAATTCCCAGGTGGCCGTAACTTTTTCGGTGACTTCAAATTAGTGAAATTTTGCGATTTCTTTGTCGCCGTATAGCTCGAGAACGGGCGACGGGCGCGGGCGAGAGTAGGCTCGTCGGACGGAGGACGCGGAGACGAAGGTTTACCGCGCGAAAAAATCGCGAAAGATTCTTGAAAAATTTGTTACATGTGCATCGGTAACGCGCGTCGACCTCGGCGGAGAAAAAGTTACCGAACATCACCGGCAGTGGTCGGTAACGCTCGGGGGGTATAAGCTGCCGCGTTAAAAATGAAACCCGAATATCGGCGCTTCCACAGTTCAGGGCTCAAAAGGGCCCGAAAGAAAATAACTGATTCAAACGTTCGAATTTAACGCCAACTTCGCGACGCTGACTTCGCATCGGTGGCGAGTGCCGCCACAGTCGCCGCAATTACTCTCCCCTGATAGTTGAGCGAATCGACTCGTGACTTCGAGATTACGAATCCGACTCTACGTTTAGGTTTACATTTTCCATTAATTTTAAAGGGGGGGGGTGGGGGGGTTGGCGATGACAGACCAATCGCGCGCCTCCCCGCCACCATCGTCGCTACCGACGAACTCGACCTCGAGCCGAGCCGAGCCGAGCGGGGCCGATGGCCCGATGGGCTCCCGGAAAATTCGGGAAGGCGATGTACCTTTAATTCCCAGTTGGCCGTAACTTTTTCGGTGACTTCAAATTAGTGAAATTTTGCGATTTCTTTGTCGCCGTATAGCTCGAGAACGGGCGACGGGCGCGGGCGAGAGTAGGCTCGTCGGACGGAGGACGCGGAGACGAAGGTTTACCGCGCGAAAAATTCGCGAAAAATTTTTTACCTGTGCATCGGTAACGCGCGTCGACCTCGGCGGAGGATAACTTACCGACAACCACCGGCAGTGGTCGGTAACGCTCGGGGGATATAAGCTGCCGCGTTAAAAATGAAACCCGAATTTCGGCGCTTCCAATGTTCAGGGCTGAAAAGGGCCCGAAAGAAAATAACTGACTCAAACGTTCGAATTGACCGCCAACTTCGCGACGCTGACTTCGCATCGGTGGCGAGTGCCGCTACAGTCGCCGCGTTTACTCTCCCCTGAGAGTTGAGCGAATCGACTTGTAACTTCGAGGTTACGAATCCGACTCTACGTTTAGGTTTACCTTTTCCATTAATTTTAAAGGGACGGGGTGATGGAGGGGTGGTTGGCGATGACAGACCAATCGCGCGCCTCACCGCCACCATCGTCGCTTTCGACGAACTCGACCTCGAGCCGAGCCGAGCCGAGCCGAGCGGGGCCGATGGCCCGATGGGCTCCCGGAAAATTCGGGAAGGCGATGTACCTTTAATTCCCAGTTGGCCGTAACTTTTTCGGTGACTTCAAATTAGTGAAATTTTGCGATTTCTTTGTCGCCGTATAGCTCGAGAACGGGTCGACGGGCGCGGGCGAGAGTAGGCTCGTCGGACGGAGGACGCGGAGACGAAGGTTTACCGCGCGAAAAATTCGCGAAAATTCGCGAAAAATTTTTTACCTGTGCATCGGTAACGCGCGTCGACCTCGGCGGAGGATAACTTACCGACCACCACCGGCAGTGGTCGGTAACGCTCGGGGGGTATAAGCTGCCGCGTTAAAAATGAAACCCGAATTTCAGCGCTTCCACGGTTCAGGGCTGAAAAGGGCCCGAAAGAAAATAACTGTTTCAAACGTTCGAATTGAACGCCAACTTTGCGACGCTGACTTCGCATCGGTGGCGAGTGCCGCCACAGTCGCCGCGTTTACTCTCCCTTGATAGTTGAGCGAATCGACTTGTAACTTCGTGGTTACGAATCCGACTCTACGTTTAGGTTTACAGTTTCCATTAATTTTAAAGGGAGGGGGGTTGGGGGGGGGAGGATGGCGATGACAGACCAATCGCGCGCCTCCCCGCCACCATCGTCGCTACCGACGACCTCGACCTCGAGCCGAGCCGAGCCGAGCGGGGCCGAAGGCCCGATGGGCTCCCGGAAAATTCGGGAAGGCGATGTACCTTTAATTCCCAGTTGGCCGTAACTTTTTCGGTGACGTCAAATTAGTGAAATTTTGCGATTTCTTCGTCGCCGTATAGCTCGAGAACGGGTCGACGGGCGCGGGCGAGAGTAGGCTCGTCGGACAGAGGACGCGGAGACAAAGGTTTACCGCGCGAAAAATTCTCGAAAATTCGCGAAAAATTTTTTACGTGTGCATCGGTAACGCGCGTCGACCTCGGCGGAGGATAACTTACCGACAACCACCGGCAGTGGTCGGTAACGCTCGGGGGATATAAGTTGCCGCGTTAAAAATGAAACCCGAATTTCGGCGCTTCCACAGTTCAGGGCTCAAAAGGGCCCGAAAGAAAATAACTGTTTCAAACGTTCGAATTGAACGCCAACTTTGCGACGCTGACTTCGCATCGGTGGCGAGTGCCGCCACAGTCGCCGCGTTTACTCTCCCTTGATAGTTGAGCGAATCGACTTGTAACTTCGTGGTTACGAATCCGACTCTACGTTTAGGTTTACAGTTTCCATTAATTTTAAAGGGAGGGGGGTTGGGGGTGGGGGGGTGGGGGGTGGGGGGGTTGGCGATGACAGACCAATCGCGCGCCTCCCCGCCACCATCGTCGCTACCGACGAACTCGACCTCGAGCCGAGCCGAGCCGAGCGGGGCCGAAGGCCCGATGGGCTCCCGGAAAATTCGGGAAGGCGATGTACCTTTAATTCCCAGTTGGCCGTAACTTTTTCGGTGACGTCAAATTAGTGAAATTTTGCGATTTCTTCGTCGCCGTATAGCTCGAGAACGGGTCGACGGGCGCGGGCGAGAGTAGGCTCGTCGGACGGAGGACGCGGAGACGAAGGTTTACCGCGCGAAAAATTCGCGAAAATTCGCGAAAAATTTTTTACCTGTGCATCGGTAACGCGGGTCGACCTCGGCGGAGGATAACTTACCGACCACCACCGGCAGTGTTCGGTAACGCTCGGGGGGTATATGCTGCCGCGTTAAAAATGAAACCCGAATTTCAGCGCTTCCACGGTTCAGGGCTGAAAAGGGCCCGAAAGAAAATAACTGTTTCAAACGTTCGAATTGAACGCCAACTTTGCGACGCTGACTTCGCATCGGTGGCGAGTGCCGCCACAGTCACCGCGTTTACTCTCCCTTGATAGTTGAGCGAATCGACTTGTAACTTCGTGGTTACGAATCCGACTCTACGTTTAGGTTTACAGTTTCCATTAATTTTAAAGGGAGGGGGGTTGGGGGGGGAGGATGGCGATGACAGACCAATCGCGCGCCTCCCCGCCACCATCGTCGCTACCGACGACCTCGACCTCGAGCCGAGCCGAGCCGAGCTGGGCCGATGGCCCGATGGGCTCCCGGAAAATTCGGGAAGGCGATGTACCTTTAATTCCCAGGTGGCCGTAACTTTTTCGGTGACTTCAAATTAGTGAAATTTTGCGATTTCTTTGTCGCCGTATAGCTCGAGAACGGGCGACGGGCGCGGGCGAGAGTAGGCTCGTCGGACGGAGGACGCGGAGACGAAGGTTTACCGCGCGAAAAATTCGCGAAAAATTTTTTGCCTGTGCATCGGTAACGCGCGTCGACCTCGGCGGAGGATAAGTTACCGACCACCACCGGCAGTGGTCGGTAACGGTCGGGGGATATAAGCTGCCGCGTTAAAAATGAAACCCGAATTTCGGCGCTTCCAATGTTCAGGGGTGAAAAGGGCCCGAAAGAAAATAACTGACTCAAACGATCGAATTGAACGCCAACTTCGCGACGCTGACTTCGCATCGGTGGCGAGTGCCGCTACAGTCGCCGCGTTTACTCTCCCCTGAGAGTTGAGCGAATCGACTTGTAACTTCGAGGTTACGAATCCGACTCTACGTTTAGGTTTACCTTTTCCATTAATTTTAAAGGGACGGGGTGATGGAGGGGTGGTTGGCGATGACAGACCAATCGCGCGCCTCACCGCCACCATCGTCGCTTTCGACGAACTCGACCTCGAGCCGAGCCGAGCCGAGCCGAGCGGGGCCGATGGCCCGATGGGCTCCCGGAAAATTCGGGAAGGCGATGTACCTTTAATTCCCAGTTGGCCGTAACTTTTTCGGTGACTTCAAATTAGTGAAATTTTGCGATTTCTTTGTCGCCGTATAGCTCGAGAACGGGTCGACGGGCGCGGGCGAGAGTAGGCTCGTCGGACGGAGGACGCGGAGACGAAGGTTTACCGCGCGAAAAATTCGCGAAAATTCGCGAAAAATTTTTTACCTGTGCATCGGTAACGCGCGTCGACCTCGGCGGAGGATAACTTACCGACCACCACCGGCAGTGGTCGGTAACGCTCGGGGGGTATAAGCTGCCGCGTTAAAAATGAAACCCGAATTTCAGCGCTTCCACGGTTCAGGGCTGAAAAGGGCCCGAAAGAAAATAACTGTTTCAAACGTTCGAATTGAACGCCAACTTTGCGACGCTGACTTCGCATCGGTGGCGAGTGCCGCCACAGTCGCCGCGTTTACTCTCCCTTGATAGTTGAGCGAATCGACTTGTAACTTCGTGGTTACGAATCCGACTCTACGTTTAGGTTTACAGTTTCCATTAATTTTAAAGGGAGGGGGGTTGGGGGGGGGGGAGGATGGCGATGACAGACCAATCGCGCGCCTCCCCGCCACCATCGTCGCTACCGACGACCTCGACCTCGAGCCGAGCCGAGCCGAGCGGGGCCGAAGGCCCGATGGGCTCCCGGGAAATTCGGGAAGGCGATGTACCTTTAATTCCCAGTTGGCCGTAACTTTTTCGGTGACGTCAAATTAGTGAAATTTTGCGATTTCTTCGTCGCCGTATAGCTCGAGAACGGGTCGACGGGCGCGGGCGAGAGTAGGCTCGTCGGACAGAGGACGCGGAGACAAAGGTTTACCGCGCGAAAAATTCTCGAAAATTCGCGAAAAATTTTTTACGTGTGCATCGGTAACGCGCGTCGACCTCGGCGGAGGATAACTTACCGACAACCACCGGCAGTGGTCGGTAACGCTCGGGGGATATAAGCTGCCGCGTTAAAAATGAAACCCGAATTTTGGCGCTTCCAATGTTCAGGGCTGAAAAGGGCCCGAAAGAAAATAACTGTTTCAAACGTTCGAATTGAACGCCAACTTTGCGACGCTGACTTCGCATCGGTGGCGAGTGCCGCTACAGTCGCCGCGTTTACTCTCCCTTGATAGTTGAGCGAATCGACTTGTAACTTTGAGGTTACGAATCCGACTCTACGTTTAGGTTTACATTTTCCATTAACTTTAAAGGGGGGGCTGGGGGGGAGGATGGCGATGACAGACCAATCGCGCGCCTCCCCGCCACCATCGTCGCTACCGACGACCTCGACCTCGAGCCGAGCCGAGCCGAGCGGGGCCGAAGGCCCGATGGGCTCCCGGAAAATTCGGGAAGGCGATGTACCTTTAATTCCCAGTTGGCCGTAACTTTTTCGGTGACGTCAAATTAGTGAAATTTTGCGATTTCTTCGTCGCCGTATAGCTCAAGAACGGGTCGACGGGCGCGCGCGAGAGTAGGCTCGTCGGACAGAGGACGCGGAGACAAAGGTTTACCGCGCGAAAAATTCTCGAAAATTCGCGGAAAATTTCTTACGTGTGCATCGGTAACGCGCGTCGACCTCGGCGGAGGATAACTTACCGACAACCACCGGCAGTGGTCGGTAACGCTCGGGGGATATAAGCTGCCGCGTTAAAAATGAAACCCGAATTTCGGCGCTTCCAATGTTCAGGGCTGAAAAGGGCCCGAAAGAAAATAACTGACTCAAACGTTCGAATTGAACGCCAACTTTGCGACGCTGACTTCGCATCGGTGGCGAGTGCCGCCACAGTCGCCGCGTTTACTCTCCCTTGATAGTTGAGCGAATCGACTTGTAACTTCGTGGTTACGAATCCGACTCTACGTTTAGGTTTACAGTTTCCATTAATTTTAAAGGGAGGGGGGTTGGGGGGGAGGATGGCGATGACAGACCAATCGCGCGCCTCCCCGCCACCATCGTCGCTATCGACGACCTCGACCTCGAGCCGAACCGAGCCGAGTCGAGCGGGGCCGAAGGCCCGATGGGCTCCCGGAAGATTCGGGAAGGCGATAAACCTTTAATTCCCAGTTGGCCGTAATTTTTTCGGTGACGTCAAATTAGTGAAATTTTGCGATTTCTTTGTCGCCGTATAGCTCGAGAACGGGTCGACGGGCGCGGGCGATAGTAGGCTCGTCGGACGGAGGACGCGGAGACGAAGGTTTACCGCGCGAAAAATTCGCGAAAAATTTTTTACGTGTGCATCGGTAACGTGAGTCGACATCGGCGGAGGATAAGATACCGACCACCACCGGCAGTGTTCGGTATCGCTCGGGGGGTATAAGCTGCTGCGTTAAAAATGAAACCCGAATTTCGGCGCTTCCACGGTTCAGGTCTGAAAAGGGCCCGAAACGAAATAACTGATTCAAACGTTCGAATTTAACGCCAACTTCGCGACGCTGACTTCGCATCGATGGCGAGTGCCGCCACAGTCGCCGCGTTTACTCTCCCTTGATAGTTGAGCGAATCGACTTGTAACTTTGAGCTTACGAATCCGACTCTACGTTTGGGTTTACATTTTCCATTAATTTTAAAGGGTGGGGGGGTTGGGGGGAGGATGGCGATGACAGACCAATTGCGCACCTCCTCGCCACCATCGTCGCTACCGACGACATTGACCTCGAGCCGAGCCGAGCCGAGCGGGGCCGAAGGACCGACGGGCTCCCGGAAAATTCCGAAAGGCGATATACCTTTAATTCCCAGTTGGCCGTAACTTTTTCGGTGACGTCAAATTAGTGATATTTTGCGATTTCTTTGTCGCCGTATAGCTCGAGAACGGGTCGACGGGCGCGGGCGAGAGTAGGCTCGTCGGACGGAGGACGCGGAGACGAAGGTTTACCGCGCGAAAATTCGCGAAAAATTTTTTACCTGTGCATCGGTAACGCGCGTCGACCTCGGCGGAGGATAAGTTACCGACCACCACCGGCAGTGGTCGGTAACGGTCGGGGGGTATAAGCTGCCGCGTTAAAAATGAAACCCGAATTTCGGCACTTCCACGGTTCAGGGCTGAAAAGGGCCCGAAAGAAAATAACTTATTCAAACGTTCGAATTGAACGCCAACTTCGCGACGCTGACTTCGCATCGGTGGCGAGTGCCGCCACAGTCGCCGCGTTTACTCTCCCCTGATAGTTGAGCGAATCGACTTGTAACTTCGTGGTTACGAATCCGACTCTACGTTTAGGTTTACAGTTTCCATTAATTTTAAAGGGAGGGGGGTTGGGGGGGAGGATGGCGATGACAGACCAATCGCGCGCCTCCCCGCCACCATCGTCGCTATCGACGACCTCGACCTCGAGCCGAACCGAGCCGAGTCGAGCGGGGCCGAAGGCCCGATGGGCTCCCGGAAGATTCGGGAAGGCGATAAACCTTTAATTCCCAGTTGGCCGTAATTTTTTCGGTGACGTCAAATTAGTGAAATTTTGCGATTTCTTTGTCGCCGTATAGCTCGAGAACGGGTCGACGGGCGCGGGCGATAGTAGGCTCGTCGGACGGAGGACGCGGAGACGAAGGTTTACCGCGCGAAAAATTCGCGAAAAATTTTTTACGTGTGCATCGGTAACGTGAGTCGACATCGGCGGAGGATAAGATACCGACCACCACCGGCAGTGTTCGGTATCGCTCGGGGGGTATAAGCTGCTGCGTTAAAAATGAAACCCGAATTTCGGCGCTTCCACGGTTCAGGTCTGAAAAGGGCCCGAAACGAAATAACTGATTCAAACGTTCGAATTTAACGCCAACTTCGCGACGCTGACTTCGCATCGATGGCGAGTGCCGCCACAGTCGCCGCGTTTACTCTCCCTTGATAGTTGAGCGAATCGACTTGTAACTTTGAGCTTACGAATCCGACTCTACGTTTGGGTTTACATTTTCCATTAATTTTAAAGGGTGGGGGGGTTGGGGGGAGGATGGCGATGACAGACCAATTGCGCACCTCCTCGCCACCATCGTCGCTACCGACGACATTGACCTCGAGCCGAGCCGAGCCGAGCGGGGCCGAAGGACCGACGGGCTCCCGGAAAATTCCGAAAGGCGATATACCTTTAATTCCCAGTTGGCCGTAACTTTTTCGGTGACGTCAAATTAGTGATATTTTGCGATTTCTTTGTCGCCGTATAGCTCGAGAACGGGTCGACGGGCGCGGGCGAGAGTAGGCTCGTCGGACGGAGGACGCGGAGACGAAGGTTTACCGCGCGAAAATTCGCGAAAAATTTTTTACCTGTGCATCGGTAACGCGCGTCGACCTCGGCGGAGGATAAGTTACCGACCACCACCGGCAGTGGTCGGTAACGGTCGGGGGGTATAAGCTGCCGCGTTAAAAATGAAACCCGAATTTCGGCACTTCCACGGTTCAGGGCTGAAAAGGGCCCGAAAGAAAATAACTTATTCAAACGTTCGAATTGAACGCCAACTTCGCGACGCTGACTTCGCATCGGTGGCGAGTGCCGCCACAGTCGCCGCGTTTACTCTCCCCTGATAGTTGAGCGAATCGACTAGTGACTTCGAGGTTACGAATCCGACTCTACGTTTAGGTTTACATTTTCCATTAATTTTAAAGGGGGGGGTGGGGGGGTTGGCGATGACACACCAATCGCGCGCCTCCCCGCCACCATCGTCGCTATCGACGACCTCGACCTCGAGCCGATCCGAAGCCGAGCCGAGCGGGGCCGAAGGCCCGATGGGCTCCCGGAAAATTCGTGAAGGCGATATACCTTTAATTCCCAGTTGGCCGTAACTTTTTCGATGACGTCAAATTAGTGAAAAATCAAAGTTTTTTTGTCGCCGTATAGCTCGAGACCCGGTCGACGGTTGCGGGCGAGAGTAGGCTCGTCGGACGGAGGACGCGGAGACGAAGGTTTACCGCCCGAAAAATTCGCGAAAGATTCTCGAAAAATTTTTTACGTGTGCATGGGTAACGCGCGTCGACCTCGGCGGAGGATAAGTTACCGACCACTGCCGGTGGTGGTATAAGCTCGGGGGGTATAAGCTGCCGCGTTAAAAATGAAACCCGAATTTCGGCGCTTCCACGGTTCAGGGCTGAAAAGGGCCCGAAAGAAAATAACTGATTCAAACGTTCGAATTGAACGCCAACTTTGCGAAGCTGACTTCGCATCGGTGGCGAGTGCCGCTACAGTCGCCGCGTTTACTCTCCCTTGATAGTTGAGCGAATCGACTTGTAACTTTGAGCTTACGAATCCGACTCTACGTTTGGGTTTACATTTTCCATTAATTTTAAAGGGTGGGGGGGTTGGGGGGAGGATGGCGATGACAGACCAATTGCGCACCTCCTCGCCACCATCGTCGCTACCGACGACATTGACCTCGAGCCGAGCCGAGCCGAGCGGGGCCGAAGGACCGACGGGCTCCCGGAAAATTCCGAAAGGCGATATACCTTTAATTCCCAGTTGGCCGTAACTTTTTCGGTGACGTCAAATTAGTGATATTTTGCGATTTCTTTGTCGCCGTATAGCTCGAGAACGGGTCGACGGGCGCGGGCGAGAGTAGGCTCGTCGGACGGAGGACGCGGAGACGAAGGTTTACCGCGCGAAAATTCGCGAAAAATTTTTTACCTGTGCATCGGTAACGCGCGTCGACCTCGGCGGAGGATAAGTTACCGACCACCACCGGCAGTGGTCGGTAACGGTCGGGGGGTATAAGCTGCCGCGTTAAAAATGAAACCCGAATTTCGGCACTTCCACGGTTCAGGGCTGAAAAGGGCCCGAAAGAAAATAACTTATTCAAACGTTCGAATTGAACGCCAACTTCGCGACGCTGACTTCGCATCGGTGGCGAGTGCCGCCACAGTCGCCGCGTTTACTCTCCCCTGATAGTTGAGCGAATCGACTAGTGACTTCGAGGTTACGAATCCGACTCTACGTTTAGGTTTACATTTTCCATTAATTTTAAAGGGGGGGGTGGGGGGGTTGGCGATGACAGACCAATCGCGCGCCTCCCCGCCACCATCGTCGCTATCGACGACCTCGACCTCGAGCCGATCCGAAGCCGAGCCGAGCGGGGCCGAAGGCCCGATGGGCTCCCGGAAAATTCGTGAAGGCGATATACCTTTAATTCCCAGTTGGCCGTAACTTTTTCGATGACGTCAAATTAGTGAAAAATCAAAGTTTTTTTGTCGCCGTATAGCTCGAGACCCGGTCGACGGTTGCGGGCGAGAGTAGGCTCGTCGGACGGAGGACGCGGAGACGAAGGTTTACCGCCCGAAAAATTCGCGAAAGATTCTCGAAAAATTTTTTACGTGTGCATGGGTAACGCGCGTCGACCTCGGCGGAGGATAAGTTACCGACCACTGCCGGTGGTGGTATAAGCTCGGGGGGTATAAGCTGCCGCGTTAAAAATGAAACCCGAATTTCGGCGCTTCCACGGTTCAGGGCTGAAAAGGGCCCGAAAGAAAATAACTGATTCAAACGTTCGAATTGAACGCCAACTTTGCGAAGCTGACTTCGCATCGGTGGCGAGTGCCGCTACAGTCGCCTAGTTTACTCTCCCCTGAGAGTTGAGCGAATCGACATGTAACTTCGAGGTTACGAATCCGACTCGACGTTTAGGTTTACCTTTTCCATTAATTTTAAAGGGTCGGGGGGGTGGTGGGGTGGTTGGCGATGACAGACCAATCGCGCGCCTCCCCGACACCATCGTCGCTACCGACGACCTAGACCTCGAGCCGAGCCGAGCCGAGCGGGGCCGAAGGCCCGATGGGCACCCGGAAAATTCGGGAAGGCGATATACCTTTAATTCCCAGTTGGCCGTAACTTTCTCGGTGACGTCAAATTAGTGAAATTTTGCGATTTCTTTGTCGCCGTATAGCTCGAGAACGGGTCGACGGGTGCGGGCGAGAGTAGGCTCGTCGGATGGAGGACGCGGAGACGAAGGTTTACCGCGCGAAAAATTCGCGAAAATTCGCGAAAAATTTTTTACCTGTGCATCGGTAAAGCGCGTCGACCTCGGCGTAGGATAACTTACCGACCACCACCGGCAGTGGTCGGTAACGCTCGGGGGGTATAAGCTGCCGCGTTAAAAATGAAACCCGAATTTCAGCGCTTCCACGGTTCAGGGCTGAAAAGGGCCCGAAAGAAAATAACTGTTTCAATCGTTCGAATTGAACGCCAACTTTGCGACGCTGACTTCGCATCGGTGGCGAGTGCCGCCACAGTCGCCGCGTTTACTCTCGCTTGATAGTTGAGCGAATCGACTTGTAACTTTGAGCTTACGAATCCGACTCTACGTTTAGGTTTACATTTTCCATTAATTTTAAAGGGGTAGGGGGGGTTGGGGGGGGTGGTTGGTGTTGACAGACCAACCGCAGGCCTCCCCGTCACCATCGTCGCTATCGACGACCTCGACCTCGAGCCGAGCCGAGCCGAGCCGAGGGACCGACGGGCTCCCGGAAAATTCCGAAAGGCGATATACCTTTAATTCCCAGTTGGCCGTAACTTTCTCGGTGACGTCAAATTAGAGAAATTTTGCGATTTCTTTGTCGCCGTATAGCTCGAGAACGGGTCGACGGGTGCGGGCGAGAGTAGGCTCGTCGGACGGAGGACGCGGAGACGAAAGTTTACCGCGCGAAAAATTCGCGAAAATTCGCAAAAAATTTTTTACGTGTGCATCGGTAACGCGCGTCGACCTCGGCGGAGGATAACTTACTGACCACCACCGGCAGTGGTCGGTAACGCTCGGGTGGTATAAGCTGCCGCGTTAAAAATGAAACCCGAATTTCGGCGCTTCCACGGTTCAGGGCTGAAAAGGGCCCGAAAGGAAATAACTGATTCAAACGTTCGAATTTAACGCCAACTTCGCGACGCTGACTTCGCATCGATGGCGAGTGCCGCCACAGTTGCCGCGTTTACTCTCGCTTGATAGTAGAGCGAATCGACTTGTAACTTTGAGCTTACGAATCCGACACTACGTTTAGGTTTACATTTTCCATTAATTTTAAAGGGGTAGGGGGGTTGGGGGGGGTGGTTGGTGTTGACAGACCAACCGCACGCCTCCCCGCCACCATCGTCGCTACCGACGACCTCGACCTGGAGCCGAGCCGAGCCGAGCCGAGCCGAGCGGGGCCGAAGGCCCGACGGGCTCCCGGAAAATTCGGAAAGGCGATATACCTTTAATTCCCATTTGGCCGTAACTTTCTCGATGACGTCAAATTAGTGAAAAATCAAAGTTTCTTTGTCGCCGTATAGCTCGAGAACGGGTCGACGGGCGCGGGCGAGGGTAGGCTCGTCGGACGGAGGACGCGGAGACGAAGGTTTACCGCGCGAAAAATTCGCGAAAAATTTTTTACCTGTGCATCGGTAACGCGCGTCGACCTCGGCGGAGGATAAGTTACCGACCACCACCGGCAGTGGTCGGTAACGGTCGGGGGATATAAGCTGCCGCGTTAAAAATGAAACCCGAATTTCGGCGCTTCCAATGTTCAGGGCTGAAAAGGGCCCGAAAGAAAATAACTGACTCAAACGATCGAATTGAACGCCAACTTCGCGACGCTGACTTCGCATCGGTGGCGAGTGCCGCTACAGTCGCCGCGTTTACTCTCCCCTGAGAGTTGAGCGAATCGACTTGTAACTTCGAGGTTACGAATCCGACTCTACGTTTAGGTTTACCTTTTCCATTAATTTTAAAGGGACGGAGGGGTGGTGGGGTGGTTGGCGATGACAGACCAATCGCGCGCCTCCCTGCCACCATCGTCGCTACCGACGACCTAGACTTCGAGCCGAGCCGAGCCGAGCGGGGCCGAAGGCCCGACGGTCTCCCGGAAAATTCGTGAAGGCGATATACCCTTAATTCCCAGTTGGCCGTAACTTCTTCGATGACGTCAAATTAGTGAAATTTTGCGATTTCTTTGTCGCCGTATAGCTCGAGAACCGGTCGACGGGTGCGGGCGAGAGTAGGCTCGTCGGACGGAGGACGCGGAGACGAAGGTTTACCGCGCGAAAAATTCGCGAAAGATTCTCGAAAAATTGGTTACATGTGCATCGGTAACGCGCGTCGACCTCGGCGGAGAAAAAGTTACCGAACATCACCGGCAGTGGTCGGTAACGCTCGGGGGGTATAAGCTGCCGCGTTAAAAATGAAACCCGAATATCGGCGCTTCCACAGTTCAGGGCTCAAAAGGGCCCAAAAGAAAATAACTGATTCAAACGTTCGAATTTAACGCCAACTTCGCGACGCTGACTTCGCATCGGTGGCGAGTGCCGCCACAGTCGCCGCAATTACTCTCCCCTGATAGTTGAGCGAATCGACTCGTGACTTCGAGATTACGAATCCGACTCTACGTTTAGGTTTACATTTTCCATTAATTTTAAAGCGGGGGGTGGTGGTGTTGGCGATGACAGACCAATCGCGCGCCTCCCCGCCACCATCGTCGCTACCGACGAACTCGACCTCGAGCCGAGCCGAGCCGAGCGGGGCCGAAGGCCCGATGGGCTCCCGGAAAATTGGGGAAGGCGATGTACCTTTAATCCCCAGTTGGCCGTAACTTTTTCGGTGACGTCAAATTAGTGAAATTTTGCGATTTCTTCGTCGCCGTATAGCTCGAGAACGGGTCGACGGGCGCGGGCGAGAGTAGGCTCGTCGGACGGAGGACGCGGAGACGAAGGTTTACCGCGCGAAAAATTCGCGAAAATTCGCGAAAAATTTTTTACCTGTGCATCGGTAAAGCGCGTCGACCTCGGCGGAGGATAACTTACCGTCCACCACCGGCAGTGGTCGGTAACGCTCGGGGGGTATAAGCTGCCGCGTTAAAAATGAAACCCGAATTTCAGCGCTTCCACGGTTCAGGGCTGAAAAGGGCCCGAAAGAAAATAACTGTTTCAATCGTTCGAATTGAACGCCTACTTTGCGACGCTGACTTCGCATCGGTGGCGAGTGCCGCCACAGTCGCCGCGTTTACTCTCGCTTGATAGTTGAGCGAATCGACTTGTAACTTTGAGCTTACGAATCCGACTCTACGTTTAGGTTTACATTTTCCATTAATTTTAAAGGGGTAGGGGGGGTTGGGGGGGGTGGTTGGTGTTGACAGACCAACCGCACGCCTCCCCGCCACCATCGTCGCTACCGACGACCTCGACCTCGAGCCGAGCCGAGCCGAGCCGAGCCGAGCCGAGGGACCGACGGGCTCCCGGAAAATTCCGAAAGGCGATATACCTTTAATTCCCAGTTGGCCGTAACTTTCTCGGTGACGTCAAATTAGTGAAATTCTGCGATTTCTTTGTCGCCGTATAGCTCGAGAACGGGTCGACGGGTGCGGGCGAGAGTAGGCTCGTCGGACGGAGGACGCGGAGACGAAAGTTTACCGCGCGAAAAATTCGCGAAAATTCGCGAAAAATTGTTTACGTGTGCATCGGTAACGCGCGTCGACCTCGGCGGAGGATAACTTACCGACAACCACCGGCAGTGGTCGGTAACGCTCGGGGGATATAAGCTGCCGCGTTAAAAATGAAACCCGAATTTCGGCGCTTCCAATGCTCAGGGCTGAAAAGGGCCCGAAAGAAAATAACTGACTCAAACGTTCGAATGGAACGCCAACTTCGCGACGCTGACTTCGCATCGGTGGCGAGTGCCGCTACAGTCGCCGCGTTTACTCTCCCTTGATAGTTGAGCGAATCGACTTGTAACTTCGAGGTTACGAATCCGACTCTACGTTTAGGTTTACAGTTTCCATTAATTTTAAAGGGGGGGGGCTGGGGGGGAGGGTGGCGATGACAGACCAATCGCGCGCCTCCCCGCCACCATCGTCGCTACCGACGACCTCGACCTCTAGCCGATCCGAGCCGAGCGGGGCCGAAGGCCCGATGGGCTCCCGGAAAATTCGGGAAGGCGATGTACCTTTAATTCCCAGTTGGCCGTAACTTTTTCGGTGACGTCAAATTAGTGAAATTTTGCGATTTCTTCGTCGCCGTATAGCTCGAGAACGGGTCGACGGGCGCGGGCGAGAGTAGGCTCGTCGGACGGAGGACGCGGAGACGAAGGTTTACCGCGCGAAAAATTCGCGAAAATTCGCGAAAAATTTTTTACCTGTGCATCGGTAAAGCGCGTCGACCTCGGCGGAGGATAACTTACCGACAACCACCGGCAGTGGTCGGTAACGCTCGGGGGATATAAGCTGCCGCGTTAAAAATGAAACCCGAATTTCGGCGCTTCCAATGTTCAGGGCTGAAAAGTGCCCGAAAGAAAATAACTGACTCAAACGTTCGAATTGAACGCCAACTTCGCGACGCTGACTTCGCATCGGTGGCGAGTGCCGCTACATTCGCCGCGTTTACTCTCCCTTGAGAGTTGAGCGAATCGACTTGTAACTTCGAGGTTACGAATCCGACTCTACGTTTACGTTTACCTTTTCCATTAATTTTAAAGGGACGGGGTGGTGGTGGGGTGGTTGGCGATGGCAGACCAATCGCGCGCCTCCCCGCCACCATCGTCGCTACCGACGACCTTGACCTCGAGCCGAGCCGAGCCGAGCGGGGCCGAAGGACCGACGGGCTCCCGGAAAATTCCGAAAGGCGATATACCTTTAATTCCCAGTTGGCCGTAACTTTTTCGGTGACGTCAAATTAGAGAAATTTTGCGATTTCTTTGCCGCCGTATAGCTCGAGAACGGGTCGACGGGTGCGGGCGAGAGTAGGCTCGCCGGACGGAGGACGCGGAGACGAAGGTTTACCGCGCGAAAAATTCGCGAAAATTCGCGAAAAATTTTTTACGTGTGCATCGGTAACGTGCGTCGACCTCGGCGGAGGATAAGTTACCGACCACCACCGGCAGTGTTCGGTATCGCTCGGGGGGTGTAAGCTGCCGCGTTAAAAATGAAACCCGAATTTCGGCGCTTCCACGGTTCATGGCTAAAAAGGGCCCGAAAGAAAATAACTGATTCAAACGTTCGAATTTAACGCCATCTTTGCGACGCTGACTTCGCATCGGTGGCGAGTGCCGCCACAGTCGCCGCGTTTACTCTCCCTCGATAGTTGAGCGAATCGACTTGTAACTTTGAGCTTACGAATCCGACCTACGTTTAGGTTTACATTTTCCATTAATTTTAAAGGGGTAGGGGGGGTTGGGGGGGTGGTTGGCGATGACAGACCAATTGCACGCCTCCCCGCCACCAACGTCGCTACCGACGACCTCGACCTCGAGCCGAGCCGAGCCGAGCCGAGCGGGGCCGAAGGACCGATTGGCTCCCGGAAAATTCGGGAAGGCGATAAACCTTTAATTCCCAGTTGGCCGTAACTTTTTCGGTGACGTCAAATTAGTGAAATTTTGCGATTTCTTTGTCGCCGTATAGCTCGAGAACGGGTCGACGGGTGCGGGCGAGAGTAGGCTCGTCGGACGGAGGACGCGGAGACGAAAGTTTACCGCGCGAAAAATTCGCGAAAATTCGCAAAAAATTTTTTACGTGTGCATCGGTAACGCGCGTCGACCTCGGCGGAGGATAACTTACCGACCACCACCGGCAGTGGTCGGTAACGCTCGGGGGGTATAAGCTGCCGCGTTAAAAATGAAACCCGAATTTCGGCACTTCCACGGTTCAGGGCTGAAAAGGGCCCGAAAGAAAATAACTGATTCAAACGTTCGAATTGAACGCCAACTTCGCGACGCTGACTTCGCATCGGTGGCGAGTGCCGCCACAGTCGCCGCGTTTACTCTCCCCTGATAGTTGAGCGAATCGACTAGTGACTTCGAGGTTACGAATCCGACTCTACGTTTAGGTTTACATTTTCCATTAATTTTAAAGGGGGGGTGGGGGGGTTGGCGATGACAGACCAATCGCGCGCCTCCCCGCCACCATCGTCGCTATCGACGACCTCGACCTCGAGCCGAACCGAGCCGAGCCGAGCGGGGCCGAAGGCCCGATGGGCTCCCGGAAGATTCGTGAAGGCGATATACCTTTAATTACCAGTTGGCCGTAACTTTTTCGATGACGTCAAATTAGTGAAAAATCAAAGTTTTTTTGTCGCCGTATAGCTCGAGACCCGGTCGACGGTTGCGGGCGAGAGTAGGCTCGTAGGACAGAGGACGCGGAGACGAAGGTTAATCGCGCGAAAAAATCGCGTAAGATTCTCGAAAAATTTTTTACGTGTGCATCGGTAACGCGCGTCGACCTCGGCGGAGGATAACTTACCGACAACCACCGGCAGTGGTCGGTAACGCTCGGGGGATATAAGCTGCCGCGTTAAAAATGAAACCCGAATTTCGGCGCTTCCAATGTTCAGGGCTGAAAAGGGCCCGAAAGAAAATAACTGACTCAAACGTTCGAATTGAACGCCAACTTCGCGACGCTGACTTCGCATCGGTGGCGAGTGCCGCTACAGTCGCCGCGTTTACTCTCCCCTGAGAGTTGAGCGAATCGACTTGTAACTTCGAGGTTACGAATCCGACTCTACGTTTACGTTTACCTTTTCCATTAATTTTAAAGGGACGGGGTGGTGGTGGGGTGGTTGGCGATGACAGACCAATCGCGCGCCTCACCGCCACCATCGTCGCTTTCGACGAACTCGACCTCGAGCCGAGCCGAGCTGAGCCGAGCGGGGCCGATGGCCCGATGGGCTCCCGGAAAATTCGGGAAGGCGATGTACCTTTAATTCCCAGTTGGCCGTAACTTTTTCGGTGACGTCAAATTAGTGATATTTTGCGATTTCTTTGTCGCCGTATAGCTCGAGAACGGGTCGACGGGCGCGGGCGAGAGTAGGCTCGTCGGACGGAGGACCCGGAGACGAAGGTTTACCGCGCGAAAAATTCACGAAAAATTTTTTACCTGTGCATCGGTAACGCGCGTCGACCTCGGCGGAGGATAACTTACCGGCAGTGGTCGGTAACGCTCGGGGGGTATAAGCAGCCGCGTTAAAAATGAAACCCGAATTTCGGCGCTTCCACGGTTCAGGGCTGAAAAGGGCCCGAAAGAAAATAACTGATTCAAACGTTCGAATTTAACGCCAACTTCGCGACGCTGACTTCGCATCGGTGGCGAGAGCCGTCACAGTCGCCGCGTTTACTCTCCCCTGAGAGTTGAGCGAATCGACTTGTAACTTCGAGGTTACGAATCCGACTCTACGTTTAGGATTACTTTTTCCATTAATTTTAAAGGGACGAAGGGGTGGTGGGGTGGTTGGCGATGACAGACCAATCGCGCGCCTCCCTGCCACCATCGTCGCTACCGACGACCGAGACTTCGAGCCGAGCCGAGCCGAGCGGGGCCGAAGGCCCGACGGTCTCCCGGAAAATTCGTGAAGGCGATATACCTTTAATTCCCAGTTGGCCGTAACTTCTTCGATGACGTCAAATTAATGAAATTTTGCGATTTCTTTGTCGCCGTATAGCTCGAGAACCGGTCGACGGGTGCGGGCAAGAGTAGGCTCGTCGGACGGAGGACGCGGAGACGAAGGTTTACCGCGCGAAAAATTCGCGAAAGATTCTCGAAAAATTTGTTACATGTGCATCGGTAACGCGCGTCGACCTCGGCGGAGAAAAAGTTACCGAACATCACCGGCAGTGGTCAGTAACGCTCAGGGGGTATAAGCTGCCGCGTTAAAAATGAAACCCGAATATCGGCGCTTCCACAGTTCAGGGCTCAAAAGGGCCCGAAAGAAAATAACTGATTCAAACGTTCGAATTTAACGCCAACTTCGCGACGCTGACTTCGCATCGGTGGCGAGTGCCGCCACAGTCGCCGCAATTACTCTCCCCTGATAGTTGAGCGAATCGACTCGTGACTTCGAGATTACGAATCCGACTCTACGTTTAGGTTTACATTTTCCATTAATTTTAAAGGGGGGGGGGTGGGGGGGTTGGCGATGACAGACCAATCGCGCGCCTCCCCGCCACCATCGTCGCTTTCGACGAACTCGACCTCGAGCCGAGCCGAGCGGGGCCGATGGCCCGATGAGCTCCCGGAAAATTCGGGAAGGCGATGTACCTTTAATTCCCAGTTGGCCGTAACTTTTTCGGTGACGTCAAATTAGTGAAATTTTGCGATTTCTTTGTCGCCGTATAGCTCGAGAACGGGTCGACGGGCGCGGGCGAGAGTAGGCTCGTCGGACGGAGGACGCGGAGACGAAGGTTTACCGCGCGAAAAATTCGCGAAAATTCGCGAAAAATTGTTTACGTGTGCATCGGTAACGCGCGTCGACCTCGGCGGAGGATAACTTACCGACAACCACCGGCAGTGGTC
Organism: Lasioglossum baleicum; assembly: GCF_051020765.1. Classification (NCBI taxonomy): domain Eukaryota; kingdom Metazoa; phylum Arthropoda; class Insecta; order Hymenoptera; family Halictidae; genus Lasioglossum; species Lasioglossum baleicum. The sequence continues at coordinate 512,893 of NW_027469109.1, read as the reverse complement.
GGTAACGCTCGGGGGGTATAAGCTGCAGCGTTAAAAATGAAACCCGAATATCGGCGCTTCCACAGTTCAGGGCTCAAAAGGGCCCAAAAGAAAATAACTGATTCAAACGTTCGAATTTAACGCCAACTTCGCGACGCTGACTTCGCATCGGTGGCGAGTGCCGCCACAGTCGCCGCAATTACTCTCCCCTGATAGTTGAGCGAATCGACTCGTGACTTCGAGATTACGAATCCGACTCTACGTTTAGGTTTACATTTTCCATTAATTTTAAAGCGGGGGGTGGTGGTGTTGGCGATGACAGACCAATCGCGCGCCTCCCCGCCACCATCGTCGCTACCGACGAACTCGACCTCGAGCCGAGCCGAGCCGAGCCGAGCGGTGCCGATGGCCCGATGGGCTCCCGGAAAATTGGGGAAGGCGATGTACCTTTAATTCCCAGTTGGCCGTAACTTTTTCGGTGACGTCAAATTAGTGAAATTTTGCGATTTCTTCGTCGCCGTATAGCTCGAGAACGGGTCGACGGGCGCGGGCGAGAGTAGGCTCGTCGGATGGAGGACGCGGAGACGAAGGTTTACCGCGCGAAAAATTCGCGAAAATTCGCGAAAAATTTTTACCTGTGCATCGGTAAAGCGCGTCGACCTCGGCGGAGGATAACTTACCGACCACCACCGGCAGTGGTCGGTAACGCTCGGGGGGTATAAGCTGCCGCGTTAAAAATGAAACCCGAATTTCAGCGCTTCCACGGTTCAGGGCTGAAAAGGGCCCGAAAGAAAATAACTGTTTCAATCGTTCGAATTGAACGCCAACTTTGCGACGCTGACTTCGCATCGGTGGCGAGTGCCGCCACAGTCGCCGCGTTTACTCTCGCTTGATAGTTGAGCGAATCGACTTGTAACTTTGAGCTTACGAATCCGACTCTACGTTTAGGTTTACATTTTCCATTAATTTTAAAGGGGTAGGGGGGGTTGGGGGGGGTGGTTGGTGTTGACAGACCAACCGCACGCCTCCCCGCCACCATCGTCGCTATCGACGACCTCGACCTCGAGCCGAGCCGAGCCGAGGGACCGACGGGCTCCCGGAAAATTCCGAAAGGCGATATACCTTTAATTCCCAGTTGGCCGTAACTTTCTCGGTGACGTCAAATTAGTGAAATTTTGCGATTTCTTTGTCGCCGTATAGCTCGAGAACGGGTCGACGGGTGCGGGCGAGAGTAGGCTCGTCGGACGGAGGTCGCGGAGACGAAAGTTTACCGCGCGAAAAATTCGCGAAAATTCGCAAAAAATTTTTTACGTGTGCATCGGTAACGCGCGTCGACCTCGGCGGAGGATAACTTACTGACCACCACCGGCAGTGGTCGGTAACGCTCGGGTGGTATAAGCTGCCGCGTTAAAAATGAAACCCGAATTTCGGCGCTTCCACGGTTCAGGGCTGAAAAGGGCCCGAAAGGAAATAACTGATTCAAACGTTCGAATTTAACGCCAACTTCGCGACGCTGACTTCGCATCGATGGCGAGTGCCGCCACAGTTGCCGCGTTTACTCTCGCCTGATAGTAGAGCGAATCGACTTGTAACTTTGAGCTTACGAATCCGACACTACGTTTAGGTTTACATTTTCCATTAATTTTAAAGGGGTAGGGGGGTTGGGGGGGGTGGTTGGTGTTGACAGACCAACCGCACGCCTCCCCGCCACCATCGTCGCTACCGACGACCTCGACCTGGAGCCGAGCCGAGCCGAGCCGAGCCGAGCGGGGCCGAAGGCCCGACGGGCTCCCGGAAAATTCGGAAAGGCGATATACCTTTAATTCCCATTTGGCCGTAACTTTCTCGATGACGTCAAATTAGTGAAAAATCAGAGTTTCTTTGTCGCCGTATAGCTCGAGAACGGGTCGACGGGCGCGGGCGAGAGTAGGCTCGTCGGACGGAGGACGCGGAGACGAAGGTTTACCGCGCGAAAAATTCGCGAAAAATTTTTTACCTGTGCATCGGTAACGCGCGTCGACCTCGGCGGAGGATAAGTTACCGACCACCACCGGCAGTGGTCGGTAACGGTCGGGGGATATAAGCTGCCGCGTTAAAAATGAAACCCGAATTTCGGCGCTTCCAATGTTCAGGGCTGAAAAGGGCCCGAAAGAAAATAACTGACTCAAACGATCGAATTGAACGCCAACTTCGCGACGCTGACTTCGCATCGGTGGCGAGTGCCGCCACAGTCGCCGCAATTACTCTCCCCTGATAGTTGAGCGAATCGACTCGTGACTTCGAGATTACGAATCCGACTCTACGTTTAGGTTTACATTTTCCATTAATTTTAAAGGGGGGGGGGGTGGGGGGTTGGCGATGACAGACCAATCGCGCGCCTCCCCGCCACCATCGTCGCTACCGACGAACTCGACCTCGAGCCGAGCCGAGCCGAGCGGGGCCGAAGGCCCGATGGGCTCCCGGAAAATTCGGGAAGGCGATGTACCTTTAATTCCCAGTTGGCCGTAACTTTTTCGGTGACGTCAAATTAGTGAAATTTTGCGATTTCTTTGTCGCCGTATAGCTCGAGAACCGGTCGACGGGTGCGGGCGAGAGTAGGCTCGTCGGACGGAGGACGCGGAGACGAAGGTTTACCGCGCGAAAAATTCGCGAAAGATTCTCGAAAAATTTGTTACATGTGCATCGGTAACGCGCGTCGACCTCGGCGGAGGATAAATTACCGACCACCACCGGCAGTGGTCGGTAACGCTCGGGGGGTATAAGCTGCCGCGTTAAAAATGAAACCCGAATTTCAGCGCTTCCACAGTTCAGGGCTCAAAAAGGCCCAAAAGAAAATAACTGATTCAAACGTTCGAATTGAACGCCTACTTTGCGACGCTGACTTCGCATCGGTGGCGAGTGCCGCCACAGTCGCCGCGTTTACTCTCGCTTGATAGTTGAGCGAATCGACTTGTAACTTTGAGCTTACGAATCCGACTCTACGTTTAGGTTTACATTTTCCATTAATTTTAAAGGGGAAGGGGGGGTTGGGGGGGGGTGGTTGGTGTTGACAGACCAACCGCACGCCTCCCCGCCACCATCGTCGCTACCGACGACCTCGACCTCGAGCCGAGCCGAGCCGAGCCGAGCCGAGGGACCGACGGGCTCCCGGAAAATTCCGAAAGGCGATATACCTTTAATTCCCAGTTGGCCGTAACTTTCTCGGTGACGTCAAATTAGTGAAATTTTGCGATTTCTTTGTCGCCGTATAGCTCGAGAACGGGTCGACGGGTGCGGGCGAGAGTAGGCTCGTCGGACGGAGGACGCGGAGACGAAAGTTTACCGCGCGAAAAATTCGCGAAAATTCGCGAAAAATTGTTTACGTGTGCATCGGTAACGCGCGTCGACCTCGGCGGAGGATAACTTACCGACAACCACCGGCAGTGGTCGGTAACGCTCGGGGGATATAAGCTGCCGCGTTAAAAATTAAACCCGAATTTCGGCGCTTCCAATGTTCAGGGCTGAAAAGGGCCCGAAAGAAAATAACTGACTCAAACGTTCGAATTGAACGCCAACTTCGCGACGCTGACTTCGCATCGGTGGCGAGTGCCGCCACAGTCGCCGCGATTACTCTCCCCTGATAGTTGAGCGAATCGACTCGTGACTTCGAGATTACGAATCCGACTCTACGTTTAGGTTTACATTTTCCATTAATTTTAAAGGGGGGGGTGGGGGGGTTGGCGATGACAGACCAATCGCGCGCCTCCCCGCCACCATCGTCGCTACCGACGAACTCGACCTCGAGCCGAGCCGAGCCGAGCGGGGCCGAAGGCCCGATGGGCTCCCGGAAAATTCGGGAAGGCGATGTACCTTTAATTCCCAGTTGGCCGTAACTTTTTCGGTGACGTCAAATTAGTGAAATTTTGCGATTTCTTCGTCGCCGTATAGCTCGAGAACGGGTCGACGGGCGCGGGCGAGAGTAGGCTCGTCGGACGGAGGACGCGGAGACGAAGGTTTACCGCGCGAAAAATTCGCGAAAATTCGCGAAAAATTTTTTACCTGTGCATCGGTAACGCGCGTCGACCTCGGCGGAGGATAAATTACCGACCACCACCGGCAGTGGTCGGTAACGCTCGGGGGGTATAAGCTGCCGCGTTAAAAATGAAACCCGAATTTCAGCGCTTCCACGGTTCAGGGCTGAAAAGGGCCCGAAAGGAAATAACTGATTCAAACGTTCGAATTGAACGCCAACTTTGCGACGCTGACTTCGCATCGGTGGCGAGTGCCGCCACAGTCGCCGCGTTTACTCTCCCTTGATAGTTGAGCGAATCGACTTGTAACTTCGAGGTTACGAATCCGACTCTACGTTTAGGTTTACCTTTTCCATTAATTTTAAAGGGACGGGGTGGTGGTGGGGTGGTTGGCGATGACAGACCAATCGCGCGCCTCACCGCCACCATCGTCGCTTTCGACGAACTCGACCTCGAGCCGAGCCAAGCCGAGCCGAGCGGTGCCGATGGCCCGATGGGCTCCCGGAAAATTCGGGAAGGCGATGTACCTTTAATTCCCAGTTGGCCGTAACTTTTTCGGTGACGTCAAATTAGTGAAATTTTGCGATTTCTTTGTCGCCGTATAGCTCGAGAACCGGTCGACGGGTGCGGGCGAGAGTAGGCTCGTCGGACGGAGGACGCGGAGACGAAGGTTTACCGCGCGAAAAATTCGCGAAAGATTCTCGAAAAATTTGTTACATGTGCATCGGTAACGCGCGTCGACCTCGGCGGAGAAAAAGTTACCGAACATCACCGGCAGTGGTCGGTAACGCTCAGGGGGTATAAGCTGCCGCGTTAAAAATGAAACCCGAATATCGGCGCTTCCACAGTTCAGGGCTCAAAAGGGCCCGAAAGAAAATAACTGATTCAAACGTTCGAATTTAACGCCAACTTCGCGACGCTGACTTCGCATCGGTGGCGAGTGCCGCCACAGTCGCCGCAATTACTCTCCCCTGATAGTTGAGCGAATCGACTCGTGACTTCGAGATTACGAATCCGACTCTACGTTTAGGTTTACATTTTCCATTAATTTTAAAGGGGGGGGTGGGGGGGTTGGCGATGACAGACCAATCGCGCGCCTCCCCGCCACCATCGTCGCTTTCGACGAACTCGACCTCGAGCCGAGCCGAGCCGAGCCGAGCGGGGCCGATGGCCCGATGAGCTCCCGGAAAATTCGGGAAGGCGATGTACCTTTAATTCCCAGTTGGCCGTAACTTTTTCGGTGACGTCAAATTAGTGAAATTTTGCGATTTCTTTGTCGCCGTATAGCTCGAGAACGGGTCGACGGGCGCGGGCGAGAGTAGGCTCGTCGGACGGAGGACGCGGAGACGAAGGTTTACCGCGCGAAAAATTCGCGAAAATTCGCGAAAAATTTTTTACCTGTGCATCGGTAACGCGCGTCGACCTCGGCGGAGGATAACTTAGCGACCACCACCGGCAGTGGTCGGTAACGGTCGGGGGGTATAAGCTGCCGCGTTAAAAATGAAACCTGAATTTCGGCACTTCCACGGTTCAGGGCTGAAAAGGGCCCGAAAGAAAATAACTGATTCAAACGTTCGAATTGAACGCCAACTTTGCGACGCTGACTTCGCTTCGGTGGCGTGTGCCGCCACAGTCGCCGCGTTTACTCTCCCTTGATAGTTGAGCGAATCGACTTGTAACTTCGAGGTTACGAATCCGACTCTACGTTTAGGTTTACATTTTCCATTATTTTTAAAGGGAGGGGGGTTGTGGGGGAGGATGGCGATGACAGACCAATCGCGCGCCTCCCCGCCACCATCGTCGCTACCGACGACCTAGACCTCGAGCCGAGCCGAGCCGAGCGGGGCCGAAGGCCCGATGGGCACCCGGAAAATTCGGGAAGGCGATATACCTTTAATTCCCAGTTGGCCGTAACTTTTTCGGTGACGTCAAATTAGTGAAATTTTGCGATTTCTTCGTCGCCGTATAGCTCGAGAACGGGTCGACGGGCGCGGGCGAGAGTAGGCTCGTCGGACGGAGGACGCGGAGACAAAGGTTTACAGCGCGAAAAATTCTCGAAAATTCGCGAAAAATTTTTTACGTGTGCATCGGTAACGCGCGTCGACCTCGGCGGAGGATAACTTACCGACAACCACCGGCAGTGGTCGGTAACGCTCGGGGGATATAAGCTGCCGCGTTAAAAATGAAACCCTAATTTCAGCGCTTCCACGGTTCAGGGCTGAAAAGGGCCCGAAAGAAAATAACTGATTCAAACGTTCGAATTGAACGCCAACTTTGCGACGCTGACTTCGCATCGGTGGCGAGTGCCGCTACAGTCGCCGCGTTTACTCTCCCCTGAGAGTTGAGCGAATCGACTTGTAACTTCGAGGTTACGAATCCGACTCTACGTTTAGGTTTACCTTTTCCATTAATTTTAAAGGGACGGGGTGGTGGTGGGGTGGATGGCGATGACAGACCAATCGCGCGCCTCACCGCCACCATCGTCGCTTTCGACGAACTCGACCTCGAGCCGAGCCGAGCCGAGCCGAGCGGGGCCGATGGCCCGATGGGCTCCCGGAAAATTCGGGAAGGCGATGTACCTTTAATTCCCAGTTGAACGTAACTTTTTCGGTGACTTCAAATTAGTGAAATTTTGCGATTTCTTTGTCGCCGTATAGCTCGAGAACGGGCGACGGGCGCGGGCGAGAGTAGGCTCGTCGGACGGAGGACGCGGAGACGAAGGTTTACCGCGCGAAAAATTCGCGAAAAATTTTTTACCTGTGCATCGGTAACGCGCGTCGACCTCGGCGGAGGATAAGTTACCGACCACCACCGGCAGTGGTCGGTAACGGTCGGGGGATATAAGCTGCCGCGTTAAAAATGAAACCCGAATTTCGGCGCTTCCAATGTTCAGGGCTGAAAAGGGCCCGAAAGAAAATAACTGACTCAAACGATCGAATTGAACGCCAACTTCGCGACGCTGACTTCGCATCGGTGGCGAGTGCCGCTACAGTCGCCGCGTTTACTCTCCCCTGAGAGTTGAGCGAATCGACTTGTAACTTCGAGGTTACGAATCCGACTCTACGTTTAGGTTTACCTTTTCCATTAATTTTAAAGGGACGGGGTGATGGAGGGGTGGTTGGCGATGACAGACCAATCGCGCGCCTCACCGCCACCATCGTCGCTTTCGACGAACTCGACCTCGTGCCGAGCGGGGCCGATGGCCCGATGGGCTCCCGGAAAATTCGGGAAGGCGATGTACCTTTAATTCCCAGTTGGCCGTAACTTTTTCGGTGACTTCAAATTAGTGAAATTTTGCGATTTCTTTGTCGCCGTATAGCTCGAGAACGGGTCGACGGGCGCGGGCGAGAGTAGGCTCGTCGGACGGAGGACGCGGAGACGAAGGTTTACCGAGCGAAAAATTCGTGAAAAATTCTCGAAAAATTTGTTACATGTGCATCGGTAACGCGCGTCGACCTCGGCGGAGAAAAAGTTACCGAACATCACCGGCAGTGGTCGGTAACGCTCGGGGGGTATAAGCTGCCGCGTTAAAAATGAAACCCGAATATCGGCGCTTCCACAGTTCAGGGCTCAAAAGGGCCCGAAAGAAAATAACTGATTCAAACGTTCGAATTTAACGCCAACTTCGCGGCGCTGACTTCGCATCGGTGGCGAGTGCCGCCACAGTCGCCGCAATTACTCTCCCCTGATAGTTGAGCGAATCGACTCGTGACTTCGAGATTACGAATCCGACTCTACGTTTAGGTTTACATTTTCCATTAATTTTAAAGGGGGGGGGTGGGGGGGTTGGCGATGACAGACCAATCGCGCGCCTCCCCGCCACCATCGTCGCTACCGACGAACTCGACCTCGAGCCGAGCCGAGCCGAGCGGGGCCGAAGGCCCGATGGGCTCCCGGAAAATTCGGGAAGGCGATGTACCTTTAATTCCCAGTTGGCCGTAACTTTTTCGGTGACGTCAAATTAGTGAAATTTTGCGATTTCTTCGTCGCCGTATAGCTCGAGAACGGGTCGACGGGCGCGGGCGAGAGTAGGCTCGTCGGACGGAGGACGCGGAGACGAAGGTTTACCGCGCGAAAAATTCGCGAAAATTCGCGAAAAATTTTTTACCTGTGCATCGGTAAAGCGCGTCGACCTCGGCGGAGGATAACTTACCGACCACCACCGGCAGTGGTCGGTAACGCTCGGGGGGTATAAGCTGCCGCGTTAAAAATGAAACCCGAATATCGGCGCTTCCACAGTTCAGGGCTCAAAAGGGCCCAAAAGAAAATAACTGATTCAAACGTTCGAATTTAACGCCAACATCGCGACGCTGACTTCGCATCGGTGGCGAGTGCCGCCACAGTCGCCGCAATTACTCTCCCCTGATAGTTGAGCGAATCGACTCGTGACTTCGAGATTACGAATCCGACTCTACGTTTAGGTTTACATTTTCCATTAATTTTAAAGGGGTAGGGGGGGTTGGGGGGGGGTGGTTGGTGTTGACAGACCAACCGCACGCCTCCCCGCCACCATCGTCGCTACCGACGACCTCGACCTCGAGCCGAGCCGAGCCGAGCCGAGCCGAGCCGAGACCGACGGGCTCCCGGAAAATTCCGAAAGGCGATATACCTTTAATTCCCAGTTGGCCGTAACTTTCTCGGTGACGTCAAATTAGTGAAATTTTGCGATTTCTTTGTCGCCGTATAGCTCGAGAACGGGTCGACGGGTGCGGGCGAGAGTAGGCTCGTCGGACGGAGGACGCGGAGACGAAAGTTTACCGCGCGAAAAATTCGCGAAAATTCGCAAAAAATTTTTTACGTGTGCATCGGTAACGCGCGTCGACCTCGGCGGAGGATAAGGTACCGACCACCACCGGCAGTGGTCGGTAACGGTCGGGGGATATAAGCTGCCGCGTTAAAAATGAAACCCGAATTTCGGCGCTTCCAATGTTCAGGGCTGAAAAGGGCCCGAAAGAAAATAACTGACTCAAACGATCGAATTGAACGCCAACTTCGCGACGCTGACTTCGCATCGGTGGCGAGTGCCGCTACAGTCGCCGCGTTTACTCTCCCCTGAGAGTTGAGCGAATCGACTTGTAACTTCGAGGTTACGAATCCGACTCTACGTTTAGGTTTACCTTTTCCATTAATTTTAAAGGGACGGGGTGGTGGTGGGGTGGTTGGCGATGACAGACCAATCGCGCGCCTCACCGCCACCATCGTCGCTTTCGACGAACTCGACCTCGAGCCGAGCCGAGCCGAGCCGAGCGGGGCCGATGGCCCGATGGGCTCCCGGAAAATTCGGGAAGGCGATGTACCTTTAATTCCCAGTTGGCCGTAACTTTTTCGGTGACTTCAAATTAGTGAAATTTTGCGATTTCTTTGTCGCCGTATAGCTCGAGAACGGGCGACGGGCGCGGGCGAGAGTAGGCTCGTCGGACGGAGGACGCGGAGACGAAGGTTTACCGCGCGAAAAATTCGCGAAAAATTTTTTACCTGTGCATCGGTAACGCGCGTCGACCTCGGCGGAGGATAAGTTACCGACCACCACCGGCAGTGGTCGGTAACGGTCGGGGTATATAAGCTGCCGCGTTAAAAATGAAACCCGAATTTCGGCGCTTCCAATGTTCAGGGCTGAAAAGGGCCCGAAAGAAAATAACTGACTCAAACGATCGAATTGAACGCCAACTTCGCGACGCTGACTTCGCATCGGTGGCGAGTGCCGCTACAGTCGCCGCGTTTACTCTCCCCTGAGAGTTGAGCGAATCGACTTGTAACTTCGAGGTTACGAATCCGACTCTACGTTTAGGTTTACCTTTTCCATTAATTTTAAAGGGACGGGGTGGTGGTGGGGTGGTTGGCGATGACAGACCAATCGCGCGCCTCACCGCCACCATCGTCGCTTTCGACGAACTCGACCTCGAGCCGAGCCGAGCCGAGCCGAGCGGGGCCGATGGCCCGATGGGCTCCCGAAAAATTCGGGAAGGCGATGTACCTTTAATTCCCAGTTGGCCGCAACTTTTTCGGTGACTTCAAATTAGTGAAATTTTGCGATTTCTTTGTCGCCGTATAGCTCGAGAACGGGTCGACGGGCGCGGGCGAGAGTAGGCTCGTCGGACGGAGGACGCGGAGACGAAGGTTTACCGCGCGAAAAATTCGCGAAAAATTTTTTACCTGTGCATCGGTAACGCGCGTCGACCTCGGCGGAGGATAACTTACCGACAACCACCGGCAGTGGTCGGTAACGCTCGGGGGATATAAGCTGCCGCGTTAAAAATGAAGCCCGAATTTCGGCGCTTCCAATGTTCAGGGCTGAAAAGGGCCCGAAAGAAAATAACTGACTCAAACGTTCGAATTGAACGCCAACTTCGCGACGCTGACTTCGCATCGGTGGCGAGTGCCGCTACAGTCGCCGCGTTTACTCTCCCCTGAGAGTTGAGCGAATCGACTTGTAACTTCGAGGTTACGAATCCGACTCTACGTTTAGGTTTACCTTTTCCATTAATTTTAAAGGGACGGGGTGATGGAGGGGTGGTTGGCGATGACAGACCAATCGCGCGCCTCACCGCCACCATCGTCGCTTTCGACGAACTCGACCTCGAGCCGAGCCGAGCCGAGCCGAGCGGGGCCGATGGCCCGATGGGTTCCCGGAAAATTCGGGAAGGCGATGTACCTTTAATTCCCAGTTGGCCGTAACTTTTTCGGTGACTTCAAATTAGTGAAATTTTGCGATTTCTTTGTCGCCGTATAGCTCGAGAACGGGTCGACGGGCGCGGGCGAGAGTAGGCTCGTCGGACGGAGGACGCGGAGACGAAGGTTTACCGCGCGAAAAAATCGCGAAAGATTCTCGAAAAATTTGTTACATGTGCATCGGTAACGCGCGTCGACCTCGGCGGAGAAAAAGTTACCGAACATCACCGGCAGTGGTCGGTAACGCTCGGGGGGTATAAGCTGCCGCGTTAAAAATGAAACCCGAATATCGGCGCTTCCACAGTTCAGGGCTCAAAAGGGCCCGAAAGAAAATAACTGATTCAAACGTTCGAATTTAACGCCAACTTCGCGACGCTGACTTCGCATCGGTGGCGAGTGCCGCCACAGTCGCCGCAATTACTCTCCCCTGATAGTTGAGCGAATCGACTCGTGACTTCGAGATTACGAATCCGACTCTACGTTTAGGTTTACATTTTCCATTAATTTTAAAGGGGGGGGGGTGGGGGGGGGGGTTGGCGATGACAGACCAATCGCGCGCCTCCCCGCCACCATCGTCGCTACCGACGAACTTGACCTCGAGCCGAGCCGAGCCGAGCGGGGCCGAAGGCCCGATGGGCTCCCGGAAAATTCGGGAAGGCGATGTACCTTTAATTCCCAGTTGGCCGTAACTTTTTCGGTGACGTCAAATTAGTGAAATTTTGCGATTTCTTCGTCGCCGTATAGCTCGAGAACGGGTCGACGGGCGCGGGCGAGAGTAGGCTCGTCGGACGGAGGACGCGGAGACAAAGGTTTACCGCGCGAAAAATTCGCGAAAATTCGCGAAAAATTTTTTACCTGTGCATCGGTAACGCGCGTCGACCTCGGCGGAGGATAACTTACCGACCACCACCGGCAGTGGTCGGTAACGCTCGGGGGGTATAAGCTGCCGCGTTAAAAATGAAACCCGAATTTCAGCGCTTCCACGGTTCAGGGCTGAAAAGGGCCCGAAAGAAAATAACTGTTTCAAACGTTCGAATTGAACGCCAACTTTGCGACGCTGACTTCGCATCGGTGGCGAGTGCCGCCACAGTCACCGCGTTTACTCTCCCTTGATAGTTGAGCGAATCGACTTGTAACTTCGTGGTTACGAATCCGACTCTACGTTTAGGTTTACAGTTTCCATTAATTTTAAAGGGAGGGGGGTTGGGGGGGGGGGAGGATGGCGATGACAGACCAATCGCGCGCCTCCCCGCCACCATCGTCGCTACCGACGACCTCGACCTCGAGCCGAGCCGAGCCGAGCGGGGCCGATGGCCCGATGGGCTCCCGGAAAATTCGGGAAGGCGATGTACCTTTAATTCCCAGGTGGCCGTAACTTTTTCGGTGACTTCAAATTAGTGAAATTTTGCGATTTCTTTGTCGCCGTATAGCTCGAGAACGGGCGACGGGCGCGGGCGAGAGTAGGCTCGTCGGACGGAGGACGCGGAGACGAAGGTTTACCGCGCGAAAAATTCGCGAAAAATTTTTTACCTGTGCATCGGTAACGCGCGTCGACCTCGGCGGAGGATAACTTACCGACAACCACCGGCAGTGGTCGGTAACGCTCGGGGGATATAAGCTGCCGCGTTAAAAATGAAACCCGAATTTCGGCGCTTCCAATGTTCAGGGCTGAAAAGGGCCCGAAAGAAAATAACTGACTCAAACGTTCGAATTGAACGCCAACTTCGCGACGCTGACTTCGCATCGGTGGCGAGTGCCGCTACAGTCGCCGCGTTTACTCTCCCCTGAGAGTTGAGCGAATCGACTTGTAACTTCGAGGTTACGAATCCGACTCTACGTTTAGGTTTACCTTTTCCATTAATTTTAAAGGGACGGGGTGATGGAGGGGTGGTTGGCGATGACAGACCAATCGCGCGCCTCACCGCCACCATCGTCGCTTTCGACGAACTCGACCTCGAGCCGAGCCGAGCCGAGCCGAGCGGGGCCGATGGCCCGATGGGCTCCCGGAAAATTCGGGAAGGCGATGTACCTTTAATTCCCAGTTGGCCTTAACTTTTTCGGTGACTTCAAATTAGTGAAATTTTGCGATTTCTTTGTCGCCGTATAGCTCGAGAACGGGTCGACGGGCGCGGGCGAGAGTAGGCTCGTCGGACGGAGGACGCGGAGACGAAGGTTTACCGCGCGAAAAATTCGCGAAAATTCGCGAAAAATTTTTTACCTGTGCATCGGTAACGCGCGTCGACCTCGGCGGAGGATAACTTACCGACCACCACCGGCAGTGGTCGGTAACGCTCGGGGGGTATAAGCTGCCGCGTTAAAAATGAAACCCGAATTTCAGCGCTTCCACGGTTCAGGGCTGAAAAGGGCCCGAAAGAAAATAACTGTTTCAAACGTTCGAATTGAACGCCAACTTTGCGACGCTGACTTCGCATCGGTGGCGAGTGCCGCCACAGTCGCCGCGTTTACTCTCCCTTGATAGTTGAGCGAATCGACTTGTAACTTCGAGGTTACGAATCCGACTCTACGTTTAGGTTTACAGTTTCCATTAATTTTAAAGGGGGGGGGGCTGGGGGGGAGGATGGCGATGACAGACCAATCGCGCGCCTCCCCGCCACCATCGTCGCTACCGACGACCTCGACCTCGAGACGATCCGAGCCGAGCGGGGCCGAAGGCCCGATGGGCTCCCGGAAAATTCGGGAAGGCGATGTACCTTTAATTCCCAGTTGGCCGTAACTTTTTCGGTGACGTCAAATTAGTGAAATTTTGCGATTTCTTTGTCGCCGTATAGCTCGAGAACGGGTCGACGGGCGCGGGCGATAGTAGGCTCGTCGGACGGAGGACGCGGAGACGAAGGTTTACCGCGCGAAAATTCGCGAAAAATTTTTTACGTGTGCATCGGTAACGCGTGTCGACCTCGGCGGAGGATAACTTACCGACAACCACCGGCAGTGGTCGGTAACGCTCGGGGGATATAAGCTGCCGCGTTAAAAATGAAACCCGAATTTCGGCGCTTCCAATGTTCAGGGCTGAAAAGGGCCCGAAAGAAAATAACTGACTCAAACGTTCGAATGGAACGCCAACTTCGCGACGCTGACTTCGCATCGGTGGCGAGTGCCGCTACAGTCGCCGCGTTTACTCTCCCTTGATAGTTGAGCGAATCGACTTGTAACTTCGAGGTTACGAATCCGACTCTACGTTTAGGTTTACATTTTCCATTAATTTTAAAGGGGGGGGGGCTGGGGGGGAGGATGGCGATGACAGACCAATCGCGCGCCTCCCCGCCACCATCGTCGCTACCGACGACCTCGACCTCGAGCCGAGCCGAGCCGAGCGGGGCCGAAGGCCCGATGGGCTCCCGGAAAATTCGGGAAGGCGATGTACCTTTAATTCCCAGTTGGCCGTAACTTTTTCGGTGACGTCAAATTAGTGAAATTTTGCGATTTCTTCGTCGCCGTATAGCTCAAGAACGGGTCGACGGGCGCGCGCGAGAGTAGGCTCGTCGGACAGAGGACGCGGAGACAAAGGTTTACCGCGCGAAAAATTCTTGAAAATTCGCGAAAAATTTCTTACGTGTGCATCGGTAACGCGCGTCGACCTCGGCGGAGGATAACTTACCGACCACCACCGGCAGTGGTCGGTAACGCTCGGGGGATATAAGCTGCCGCGTTAAAAATGAAACCCGAATTTCGGCGCTTCCAATGTTCAGGGCTGAAAAGGGCCCGAAAGAAAATAACTGACTCAAACGTTCGAATTGAACGCCAACTTTGCGACGCTGACTTCGCATCGGTGGCGAGTGCCGCCACAGTCGCCGCGTTTACTCTCCCTTGATAGTTGAGCGAATCGACTTGTAACTTCGTGGTTACGAATCCGACTCTACGTTTAGGTTTACAGTTTCCATTAATTTTAAAGGGAGGGGGGTTGGGGGGGAGGTTGGCGATGACAGACCAATCGCGCGCCTCCCCGCCACCATCGTCGCTACCGACGACCTCGACCTCGAGCCGAGCCGAGCCGAGCGGGGCCGAAGGCCCGATGGGCTCCCGGAAAATTCGGGAAGGCGATGTACCTTTAATTCCCAGTTGGCCGTAACTTTTTCGGTGACGTCAAATTAGTGACATTTTGCGATTTCTTTGTCGCCGTATAGCTCGAGAACGGGTCGACGGGCCCGGGCGATAGTAGGCTCGTCGGACGGAGGACGCGGAGACGAAGGTTTACCGCGCGAAAATTCGCGAAAAATTTTTTACCTGTGCATCGGTAACGCGCGTCGACCTCGGCGGAGGATAAGTTACCGACCACCACCGGCAGTGGTCGGTAACGGTCGGGGGGTATAAGCTGCCGCGTTAAAAATGAAACCCGAATTTCGGCACTTCCACGGTTCAGGGCTGAAAAGGGCCCGAAAGAAAATAACTGATTCAAACGTTCGAATTGAACGCCAACTTCGCGACGCTGACTTCGCATCGGTGGCGAGTGCCGCCACAGTCGCCGCAATTACTCTCCCCTGATAGTTGAGCGAATCGACTCGTGACTTCGAGATTACGAATCCGACTCTACGTTTAGGTTTACATTTTCCATTAATTTTAAAGGGGGGGGTGGGGGGGTTGGCGATGACAGACCAATCGCGCGCCTCCCCGCCACCATCGTCGCTACCGACGAACTCGACCTCGAGCCGAGCCGAGCCGAGCGGGGCCGAAGGCCCGATGGGCTCCCGGAAAATTCGGGAAGGCGATGTACCTTTAATTCCCAGTTGGCCGTAACTTTTTCGGTGACGTCAAATTAGTGAAATTTTGCGATTTCTTCGTCGCCGTATAGCTCAAGAACGGGTCGACGGGCGCGGGCGAGAGTAGGCTCGTCGGACAGAGGACGCGGAGACAAAGGTTTACCGCGCGAAAAATTCTCGAAAATTCGCGAAAATTTTCTTACGTGTGCATCGGTAACGCGCGTCGACCTCGGCGGAGGATAACTTACCGACAACCACCGGCAGTGGTCGGTAACGCTCGGGGGATATAAGCTGCCGCGTTAAAAATGAAACCCGAATTTCGGCGCTTCCAATGTTCAGGGCTGAAAAGGGCCCGAAAGAAAATAACTGACTCAAACGTTCGAATTGAACGCCAACTTTGCGACGCTGACTTCGCATCGGTGGCGAGTGCCGCCACAGTCGCCGCGTTTACTCTCCCTTGATAGTTGAGCGAATCGACTTGTAACTTCGTGGTTACGAATCCGACTCTACGTTTAGGTTTACAGTTTCCATTAATTTTAAAGGGAGGGGGGTTGGGGGGAGGATGGCGATGACAGACCAATCGCGCGCCTCCCCGCCACCATCGTCGCTACCGACGACCTCGACCTCGAGCCGATCCGAGCCGAGCGGGGCCGAAGGCCCGATGGGCTCCCGGAAAATTCTGGAAGGCGATGTACCTTTAATTCCCAGTTGGCCGTAACTTTTTCGGTGACGTCAAATTAGTGAAATTTTGCGATTTCTTTGTCGCCGTATAGCTCGAGAACGGGTCGACGGGCGCGGGCGATAGTAGGCTCGTCGGACGGAGGACGCGGAGACGAAGGTTTACCGCGCGAAAATTCGCGAAAAATTTTTTACCTGTGCATCGGTAACACGCGTCGACCTCGGCGGAGGATAAGTTACCGACCACCACCGGCAGTGGTCGGTAACGGTCGGGGGGTATAAGCTGCCGCGTTAAAAATGAAACCCGAATTTCGGCACTTCCACGGTTCAGGGCTGAAAAGGGCCCGAAAGAAAATAACTGATTCAAACGTTCGAATTGAACGCCAACTTCGCGACGCTGACTTCGCATCGGTGGCGAGTGCCGCCACAGTCGCCGCAATTACTCTCCCCTGATAGTTGAGCGAATCGACTCGTGACTTCGAGATTACGAATCCGACTCTACGTTTAGGTTTACATTTTCCATTAATTTTAAAGGGGGGGGTGGGGGGGTTGGCGATGACAGACCAATCGCGCGCCTCCCCGCCACCATCGTCGCTACCGACGAACTCGACCTCGAGCCGAGCCGAGCCGAGCGGGGCCGAAGGCCCGATGGGCTCCCGGAAAATTCGGGAAGGCGATGTACCTTTAATTCCCAGTTGGCCGTAACTTTTTCGGTGACGTCAAATTAGTGAAATTTTGCGATTTCTTCGTCGCCGTATAGCTCGAGAACGGGTCGACGGGCGCGGGCGAGAGTAGGCTCGTCGGACGGAGGACGCGGAGACGAAGGTTTACCGCGCGAAAAATTCGCGAAAAATTTTTTACCTGTGCATCGGTAACGCGCGTCGACCTCGGCGGAGGATAACTTACCGACCACCACCGGCAGTGGTCGGTAACGCTCGGGGGGTATAAGCTGCCGCGTTAAAAATGAAACCCGAATTTCAGCGCTTCCACGGTTCAGGGCTGAAAAGGGCCCGAAAGAAAATAACTGTTTCAAACGTTCGAATTGAACACCAACTTTGCGACGCTGACTTCGCATCGGTGGCGAGTGCCGCCACAGTCGCCGCGTTTACTCTCCCTTGATAGTTGAGCGAATCGACTTGTAACTTCGTGGTTACGAATCCGACTCTACGTTTAGGTTTACATTTTCCATTAATTTTAAAGCGGGGGGTGGTGGTGTTGGCGATGACAGACCAATCGCGCGCCTCCCCGCCACCATCGTCGCTACCGACGAACTCGACCTCGAGCCGAGCCGAGCCGAGCGGGGCCGAAGGCCCGATGGGCTCCCGGAAAATTGGGGAAGGCGATGTACCTTTAATTCCCAGTTGGCCGTAACTTTTTCGGTGACGTCAAATTAGTGAAATTTTGCGATTTCTTCGTCGCCGTATAGCTCGAGAACGGGTCGACGGGCGCGGGCGAGAGTAGGCTCGTCGGACAGAGGACGCGGAGACAAAGGTTTACCGCGCGAAAAATTCTGGAAAATTCGCGAAAAATTTTTTACGTGTGCATCGGTAACGCGCGTCGACCTCGGCGGAGGATAACTTACCGACAACCACCGGCAGTGGTCGGTAACGCTCGGGGGATATAAGCTGCCGCGTTAAAAATGAAACCCGAATTTCGGCGCTTCCAATGTTCAGGGCTGAAAAGGGCCCGAAAGAAAATAACTGACTCAAACGTTCGAATGGAACGCCAACTTCGCGACGCTGACTTCGCATCGGTGGCGAGTGCCGCTACAGTCGCCGCGTTTACTCTCCCTTGATAGTTGAGCGAATCGACTTGTAACTTCGAGGTTACGAATCCGACTCTAAGTTTAGGTTTACATTTTCCATTAATTTTAAAGGGGGGGGGGCTGGGGGGGAGGATGGCGATGACAGACCAATCGCGCGCCTCCCCGCCACCATCGTCGCTACCGACGACCTCGACCTCGAGCCGAGCCGAGCCGAGCGGGGCCGAAGGCCCGATGTGCTCCCGGAAAATTCGGGAAGGCGATGTACCTTTAATTCCCAGTTGGCCGTAACTTTTTCGGTGACGTCAAATTAGTGAAATTTTGCGATTTCTTCGTCGCCGTATAGCTCAAGAACGGGTCGACGGGCGCGCGCGAGAGTAGGCTCGTCGGACAGAGGACGCGGAGACAAAGGTTTACCGCGCGAAAAATTCTCGAAAATTCGCGAAAAATTTCTTACGTGTGCATCGGTAACGCGCGTCGACCTCGGCGGAGGATAACTTACCGACAACCACCGGCAGTGGTCGGTAACGCTCGGGGGATATAAGCTGCCGCGTTAAAAATGAAACCCGAATTTCGGCGCTTCCAATGTTCAGGGCTGAAAAGGGCCCGAAAGAAAATAACTGACTCAAACGTTCGAATTGAACGCCAACTTTGCGACGCTGACTTCGCATCGGTGGCGAGTGCCGCCACAGTCGCCGCGTTTACTCTCCCTTGATAGTTGAGCGAATCGACTTGTAACTCCGTGGTTACGAATCCGACTCTACGTTTAGGTTTACAGTTTCCATTAATTTTAAAGGGAGGGGGGTTGGGGGGAGGATGGCGATGACAGACCAATCGCGCGCCTCCCCGCCACCATCGTCGCTACCGACGACCTCGACCTCGAGCCGATCCGAGCCGAGCGGGGCCGAAGGCCCGATGGGCTCCCGGAAAATTCTGGAAGGCGATGTACCTTTAATTCCCAGTTGGCCGTAACTTTTTCGGTGACGTCAAATTAGTGAAATTTTGCGATTTCTTTGTCGCCGTATAGCTCGAGAACGGGTCGACGGGAGCGGGCGATAGTAGGCTCGTCGGACGGAGGACGCGGAGACGAAGGTTTACCGCGCGAAAATTCGCGAAAAATTTTTTACCTGTGCATCGGTAACGCGCGTCGACCTCGGCGGAGGATAAGTTACCGACCACCACCGGCAGTGGTCGGTAACGGTCGGGGGGTATAAGCTGCCGCGTTAAAAATGAAACCCGAATTTCGGCACTTCCACGGTTCAGGGCTGAAAAGGGCCCGAAAGAAAATAACTGATTCAAACGTTCGAATTGAACGCCAACTTTGCGACGCTGACTTCGCATCGGTGGCGAGTGCCGCCACAGTCGCCGCGTTTACTCTCCCTTGATAGTTGAGCGAATCGACTTGTAACTTCGAGGTTACGAATCCGACTCTACGTTTAGGTTTACATTTTCCATTATTTTTAAAGGGAGGGGGGTTGGGGGGGGAGGATGGCGATGACAGACCAATCGCGCGCCTCCCCGCCACCATCGTCGCTACCGACGACCTAGACCTCGAGCCGAGCCGAGCCGAGCGGGGCCGAAGGCCCGATGGGCTCCCGGAAAATTCGGGAAGGCGATGTACCTTTAATTCCCAGTTGGCCGTAACTTTTTCGGTGACGTCAAATTAGTGAAATTTTGCGATTTCTTCGTCGCCGTATAGCTCGAGAACGGGTCGACGGGCGCGGGCGAGAGTAGGCTCGTCGGACGGAGGACGCGGAGACGAAGGTTTACCGCGCGAAAAATTCGCGAAAATTCGCGAAAAATTTTTTACCTGTGCATCGGTAACGCGCGTCGACCTCGGCGGAGGATAACTTAGCGACCACCACCGGCAGTGGTCGGTAACGGTCGGGGGGTATAAGCTACCGCGTTAAAAATGAAACCTGAATTTCGGCACTTCCACGGTTCAGGGCTGAAAAGGGCCCGAAAGAAAATAACTGATTCAAACGTTCGAATTGAACGCCAACTTTGCGACGCTGACTTCGCTTCGGTGGCGAGTGCCGCCACAGTCGCCGCGTTTACTCTCCCTTGATAGTTGAGCGAATCGACTTGTAACTTCGAGGTTACGAATCCGACTCTACGTTTAGGTTTACATTTTCCATTATTTTTAAAGGGAGGGGGGTTGGGGGGGAGGATGGCGATGACAGACCAATCGCGCGCCTCCCCGCCACCATCGTCGCTACCGACGACCTAGACCTCGAGCCGAGCCGAGCCGAGCGGGGCCGAAGGCCCGATGGGCACCCGGAAAATTCGGGAAGGCGATATACCTTTAATTCCCAGTTGGCCGTAACTTTTTCGGTGACGTCAAATTAGTGAAATTTTGCGATTTCTTCGTCGCCGTATAGCTCGAGAACGGGTCGACGGGCGCGGGCGAGAGTAGGCTCGTCGGACGGAGGACGCGGAGACAAAGGTTTACCGCGCGAAAAATTCTCGAAAATTCGCGAAAAATTTTTTACGTGTGCATCGGTAACGCGCGTCGACCTCGGCGGAGGATAACTTACCGACAACCACCGGCAGTGGTCGGTAACGCTCGGGGGATATAAGCTGCCGCGTTAAAAATGAAACCCGAATTTCAGCGCTTCCACGGTTCAGGGCTGAAAAGGGCCCGAAAGAAAATAACTGATTCAAACGTTCGAATTGAACGCCAACTTTGCGACGCTGACTTCGCATCGGTGGCGAGTGCCGCTACAGTCGCCGCGTTTACTCTCCCCTGAGAGTTGAGCGAATCGACTTGTAACTTCGAGGTTACGAATCCGACTCTACGTTTAGGTTTACCTTTTCCATTAATTTTAAAGGGACGGGGTGGTGGTGGGGTGGTTGGCGATGACAGACCAATCGCGCGCCTCACCGCCACCATCGTCGCTTTCGACGAACTCGACCTCGAGCCGAGCCAAGCCGAGCCGAGCGGTGCCGATGGCCCGATGGGCTCCCGGAAAATTCGGGAAGGCGATGTACCTTTAATTCCCAGTTGGCCGTAACTTTTTCGGTGACGTCAAATTAGTGAAATTTTGCGATTTCTTTGTCGCCGTATAGCTCGAGAACCGGTCGACGGGTGCGGGCGAGAGTAGGCTCGTCGGACGGAGGACGCGGAGACGAAGGTTTACCGCGCGAAAAATTCGCGAAAGATTCTCGAAAAATTTGTTACATGTGCATCGGTAACGCGCGTCGACCTCGGCGGAGAAAAAGTTACCGAACATCACCGGCAGTGGTCGGTAACGCTCAGGGGGTATAAGCTGCCGCGTTAAAAATGAAACCCGAATATCGGCGCTTCCACAGTTCAGGGCTCAAAAGGGCCCGAAAGAAAATAACTGATTCAAACGTTCGAATTTAACGCCAACTTCGCGACGCTGACTTCGCATCGGTGGCGAGTGCCGCCACAGTCGCCGCAATTACTCTCCCCTGATAGTTGAGCGAATCGACTCGTGACTTCGAGATTACGAATCCGACTCTACGTTTAGGTTTACATTTTCCATTAATTTTAAAGGGGGGGGTGGGGGGGTTGGCGATGACAGACCAATCGCGCGCCTCCCCGCCACCATCGTCGCTTTCGACGAACTCGACCTCGAGCCGAGCCGAGCCGAGCCGAGCGGGGCCGATGGCCCGATGAGCTCCCGGAAAATTCGGGAAGGCGATGTACCTTTAATTCCCAGTTGGCCGTATCTTTTTCGGTGACGTCAAATTAGTGAAATTTTGCGATTTCTTTGTCGCCGTATAGCTCGAGAACGGGTCGACGGGCGCGGGCGAGAGTAGGCTCGTCGGACGGAGGACGCGGAGACGAAGGTTTACCGCGCGAAAAATTCGCGAAAATTCGCGAAAAATTTTTTACCTGTGCATCGGTAACGCGCGTCGACCTCGGCGGAGGATAACTTACCGACCACCACCGGCAGTGGTCGGTAACGGTCGGGGGGTATAAGCTGCCGCGTTAAAAATGAAACCTGAATTTCGGCACTTCCACGGTTCAGGGCTGATAAGGGCCCGAAAGAAAATAACTGATTCAAACGTTCGAATTGAACGCCAACTTTGCGACGCTGACTTCGCATCGGTGGCGAGTGCCGCCACAGTCGCCGCAATTACTCTCCCCTGATAGTTGAGCGAATCGACTCGTGACTTCGAGATTACGAATCCGACTCTACGTTTAGGTTTACATTTTCCATTAATTTTAAAGGGGGGGGTGGGGGGGTTGGCGATGACAGACCAATCGCGCGCCTCCCCGCCACCATCGTCGCTACCGACGAACTCGACCTCGAGCCGAGCCGAGCCGAGCGGGGCCGAAGGCCCGATGGGCTCCCGGAAAATTCGGGAAGGCGATGTACCTTTAATTCCCAGTTGGCCGTAACTTTTTCGGTGACGTCAAATTAGTGAAATTTTGCGATTTCTTCGTCGCCGTATAGCTCGAGAACGGGTCGACGGGCGCGGGCGAGAGTAGGCTCGTCGGACGGAGGACGCGGAGACGAAGGTTTACCGCGCGAAAAATTCGCGAAAATTCGCGAAAAATTTTTTACCTGTGCATCGGTAACGCGCGTCGACCTCGGCGGAGGATAACTTACCGACCACCACCGGCAGTGGTCGGTAACGCTCGGGGGGTATAAGCTGCCGCGTTAAAAATGAAACCCGAATTTCAGCGCTTCCACGGTTCAGGGCTGAAAAGGGCCCGAAAGAAAATAACTGTTTCAAACGTTCGAATTGAACGCCAACTTTGCGACGCTGACTTCGCATCGGTGGCGAGTGCCGCCACAGTCGCCGCGTTTACTCTCCCTTGATAGTTGAGCGAATCGACTTGTAACTTCGTGGTTACGAATCCGACTCTACGTTTAGGTTTACATTTTCCATTAATTTTAAAGCGGGGGGTGGTGGTGTTGGCGATGACAGACCAATCGCGCGCCTCCCCGCCACCATCGTCGCTACCGACGAACTCGACCTCGAGCCGAGCCGAGCCGAGCGGGGCCGAAGGCCCGATGGGCTCCCGGAAAATTGGGGAAGGCGATGTACCTTTAATTCCCAGTTGGCCGTAACTTTTTCGGTGACGTCAAATTAGTGAAATTTTGCGATTTCTTCGTCGCCGTATAGCTCGAGAACGGGTCGACGGGCGCGGGCGAGAGTAGGCTCGTCGGACAGAGGACGCGGAGACAAAGGTTTACCGCGCGAAAAATTCTGGAAAATTCGCGAAAAATTTTTTACGTGTGCATCGGTAACGCGCGTCGACCTCGGCGGAGGATAACTTACCGACAACCACCGGCAGTGGTCGGTAACGCTCGGGGGATATAAGCTGCCGCGTTAAAAATGAAACCCGAATTTCGGCGCTTCCAATGTTCAGGGCTGAAAAGGGCCCGAAAGAAAATAACTGACTCAAACGTTCGAATGGAACGCCAACTTCGCGACGCTGACTTCGCATCGGTGGCGAGTGCCGCTACAGTCGCCGCGTTTACTCTCCCTTGATAGTTGAGCGAATCGACTTGTAACTTCGAGGTTACGAATCCGACTCTACGTTTAGGTTTACATTTTCCATTAATTTTAAAGGGGGGGGGGCTGGGGGGGAGGATGGCGATGACAGACCAATCGCGCGCCTCCCCGCCACCATCGTCGCTACCGACGACCTCGACCTCGAGCCGAGCCGAGCCGAGCGGGGCCGAAGGCCCGATGTGCTCCCGGAAAATTCGGGAAGGCGATGTACCTTTAATTCCCAGTTGGCCGTAACTTTTTCGGTGACGTCAAATTAGTGAAATTTTGCGATTTCTTCGTCGCCGTATAGCTCAAGAACGGGTCGACGGGCGCGCGCGAGAGTAGGCTCGTCGGACAGAGGACGCGGAGACAAAGGTTTACCGCGCGAAAAATTCTCGAAAATTCGCGAAAAATTTCTTACGTGTGCATCGGTAACGCGCGTCGACCTCGGCGGAGGATAACTTACCGACAACCACCGGCAGTGGTCGGTAACGCTCGGGGGATATAAGCTGCCGCGTTAAAAATGAAACCCGAATTTCGGCGCTTCCAATGTTCAGGGCTGAAAAGGGCCCGAAAGAAAATAACTGACTCAAACGTTCGAATTGAACGCCAACTTTGCGACGCTGACTTCGCATCGGTGGCGAGTGCCGCCACAGTCGCCGCGTTTACTCTCCCTTGATAGTTGAGCGAATCGACTTGTAACTTCGTGGTTACGAATCCGACTCTACGTTTAGGTTTACAGTTTCCATTAATTTTAAAGGGAGGGGGGTTGGGGGGAGGATGGCGATGACAGACCAATCGCGCGCCTCCCCGCCACCATCGTCGCTACCGACGACCTCGACCTCGAGCCGATCCGAGCCGAGCGGGGCCGAAGGCCCGATGGGCTCCCGGAAAATTCGGGAAGGCGATGTACCTTTTATTCCCAGTTGGCCGTAACTTTTTCGGTGACGTCAAATTAGTGAAATTTTGCGATTTCTTTGTCGCCGTATAGCTCGAGAACGGGTCGACGGGCGCGGGCGATAGTAGGCTCGTCGGACGGAGGACGCGGAGACGAAGGTTTACCGCGCGAAAATTCGCGAAAAATTTTTTACCTGTGCATCGGTAACGCGCGTCGACCTCGGCGGAGGATAAGTTACCGACCACCACCGGCAGTGGTCGGTAACGGTCGGGGGGTATAAGCTGCCGCGTTAAAAATGAAACCCGAATTTCGGCACTTCCACGGTTCAGGGCTGAAAAGGGCCCGAAAGAAAATAACTGATTCAAACGTTCGAATTGAACGCCAACTTTGCGACGCTGACTTCGCATCGGTGGCGAGTGCCGCCACAGTCGCCGCGTTTACTCTCCCTTGATAGTTGAGCGAATCGACTTGTAACTTCGAGGTTACGAATCCGACTCTACGTTTAGGTTTACATTTTCCATTATTTTTAAAGGGAGGGGGGTTGGGGGGGAGGATGGCGATGACAGACCAATCGCGCGCCTCCCCGCCACCATCGTCGCTACCGACGACCTAGACCTCGAGCCGAGCCGAGCCGAGCGGGGCCGAAGGCCCGATGGGCACCCGGAAAATTCGGGAAGGCGATGTACCTTTAATTCCCAGTTGGCCGTAACTTTTTCGGTGACGTCAAATTAGTGAAATTTTGCGATTTCTTCGTCGCCGTATAGCTCAAGAACGGGTCGACGGGCGCGCGCGAGAGTAGGCTCGTCGGACAGAGGACGCGGAGACAAAGGTTTACCGCGCGAAACATTCTCGAAAATTCGCGAAAAATTTCTTACGTGTGCATCGGTAACGCGCGTCGACCTCGGCGGAGGATAACTTACCGACAACCACCGGCAGTGGTCGGTAACGCTCGGGGGATATAAGCTGCCGCGTTAAAAATGAAACCCGAATTTCGGCGCTTCCAATGTTCAGGGCTGAAAAGGGCCCGAAAGAAAATAACTGACTCAAACGTTCGAATTGAACGCCAACTTTGCGACGCTGACTTCGCATCGGTGGCGAGTGCCGCCACAGTCGCCGCGTTTACTCTCCCTTGATAGTTGAGCGAATCGACTTGTAACTTCGTGGTTACGAATCCGACTCTACGTTTAGGTTTACAGTTTCCATTAATTTTAAAGGGAGGGGGGTTGGGGGGAGGATGGCGATGACAGACCAATCGCGCGCCTCCCCGCCACCATCGTCGCTACCGACGACCTCGACCTCGAGCCGATCCGAGCCGAGCGGGGCCGAAGGCCCGATGGGCTCCCGGAAAATTCTGGAAGGCGATGTACCTTTAATTCCCAGTTGGCCGTAACTTTTTCGGTGACGTCAAATTAGTGAAATTTTGCGATTTCTTTGTCGCCGTATAGCTCGAGAACGGGTCGACGGGCGCGGGCGATAGTAGGCTCGTCGGACGGAGGACGCGGAGACGAAGGTTTACCGCGCGAAAATTCGCGAAAAATTTTTTACCTGTGCATCGGTAACGCGCGTCGACCTCGGCGGAGGATAAGTTACCGACCACCACCGGCAGTGGTCGGTAACGGTCGGGGGTTATAAGCTGCCGCGTTAAAAATGAAACCCGAATTTCGGCACTTCCACGGTTCAGGGCTGAAAAGGGCCCGAAAGAAAATAACTGATTCAAACGTTCGAATTGAACGCCAACTTTGCGACGCTGACTTCGCATCGGTGGCGAGTGCCGCCACAGTCGCCGCGTTTACTCTCCCTTGATAGTTGAGCGAATCGACTTGTAACTTCGAGGTTACGAATCCGACTCTACGTTTAGGTTTACATTTTCCATTATTTTTAAAGGGAGGGGGGTTGGGGGGGGAGGATGGCGATGACAGACCAATCGCGCGCCTCCCCGCCACCATCGTCGCTACCGACGACCTAGACCTCGAGCCGAGCCGAGCCGAGCGGGGCCGAAGGCCCGATGGGCTCCCGGAAAATTCGGGAAGGCGATGTACCTTTAATTCCCAGTTGGCCGTAACTTTTTCGGTGACGTCAAATTAGTGAAATTTTGCGATTTCTTCGTCGCCGTATAGCTCGAGAACGGGTCGACGGGCGCGGGCGAGAGTAGGCTCGTCGGACGGAGGACGCGGAGACGAAGGTTTACCGCGCGAAAAATTCGCGAAAATTCGCGAAAAATTTTTTACCTGTGCATCGGTAACGCGCGTCGACCTCGGCGGAGGATAACTTAGCGACCACCACCGGCAGTGGTCGGTAACGGTCGGGGGGTATAAGCTACCGCGTTAAAAATGAAACCTGAATTTCGGCACTTCCACGGTTCAGGGCTGAAAAGGGCCCGAAAGAAAATAACTGATTCAAACGTTCGAATTGAACGCCAACTTTGCGACGCTGACTTCGCTTCGGTGGCGAGTGCCGCCACAGTCGCCGCGTTTACTCTCCCTTGATAGTTGAGCGAATCGACTTGTAACTTCGAGGTTACGAATCCGACTCTACGTTTAGGTTTACATTTTCCATTATTTTTAAAGGGAGGGGGGTTGGGGGGGAGGATGGCGATGACAGACCAATCGCGCGCCTCCCCGCCACCATCGTCGCTACCGACGACCTAGACCTCGAGCCGAGCCGAGCCGAGCGGGGCCGAAGGCCCGATGGGCACCCGGAAAATTCGGGAAGGCGATATACCTTTAATTCCCAGTTGGCCGTAACTTTTTCGGTGACGTCAAATTAGTGAAATTTTGCGATTTCTTCGTCGCCGTATAGCTCGAGAACGGGTCGACGGGCGCGGGCGAGAGTAGGCTCGTCGGACGGAGGACGCGGAGACAAAGGTTTACCGCGCGAAAAATTCTCGAAAATTCGCGAAAAATTTTTTACGTGTGCATCGGTAACGCGCGTCGACCTCGGCGGAGGATAACTTACCGACAACCACCGGCAGTGGTCGGTAACGCTCGGGGGATATAAGCTGCCGCGTTAAAAATGAAACCCGAATTTCAGCGCTTCCACGGTTCAGGGCTGAAAAGGGCCCGAAAGAAAATAACTGATTCAAACGTTCGAATTGAACGCCAACTTTGCGACGCTGACTTCGCATCGGTGGCGAGTGCCGCTACAGTCGCCGCGTTTACTCTCCCCTGAGAGTTGAGCGAATCGACTTGTAACTTCGAGGTTACGAATCCGACTCTACGTTTAGGTTTACCTTTTCCATTAATTTTAAAGGGACGGGGTGGTGGTGGGGTGGTTGGCGATGACAGACCAATCGCGCGCCTCCCCGCCACCATCGTCGCTACCGACGAACTCGACCTCGAGCCGAGCCGAGCCGAGCGGGGCCGAAGGCCCGATGGGCTCCCGGAAAATTGGGGAAGGCGATGTACCTTTAATTCCCAGTTGGCCGTAACTTTTTCGGTGACGTCAAATTAGTGAAATTTTGCGATTTCTTCGTCGCCGTATAGCTCGAGAACGGGTCGACGGGCGCGCGCGAGAGTAGGCTCGTCGGACAGAGGACGCGGAGACAAAGGTTTACCGCGCGAAAAATTCTCGAAAATTCGCGAAAAATTTCTTACGTGTGCATCGGTAACGCGCGTCGGCCTCGGCGGAGGATAACTTACCGACAACCACCGGCAGTGGTCGGTAACGCTCGGGGGATATAAGCTGCCGCGTTAAAAATGAAACCCGAATTTCGGCGCTTCCAATGTTCAGGGCTGAAAAGGGCCCGAAAGAAAATAACTGACTCAAACGTTCGAATTGAACGCCAACTTTGCGACGCTGACTTCGCATCGGTGGCGAGTGCCGCCACAGTCGCCGCGTTTACTCTCCCTTGATAGTTGAGCGAATCGACTTGTAACTTCGTGGTTACGAATCCGACTCTACGTTTAGGTTTACAGTTTCCATTAATTTTAAAGGGAGGGGTGTTGGGGGGAGGATGGCGATGACAGACCAATCGCGCGCCTCCCCGCCACCATCGTCGCTACCGACGACCTCGACCTCGAGCCGATCCGAGCCGAGCGGGGCCGAAGGCCCGATGGGCTCCCGGAAAATTCGGGAAGGCGATGTACCTTTAATTCCCAGTTGGCCGTAACTTTTTCGGTGACGTCAAATTAGTGAAATTTTGCGATTTCTTTGTCGCCGTATAGCTCGAGAACGGGTCGACGGGCGCGGGCGATAGTAGGCTCGTCGGACGGAGGACGCGGAGACGAAGGTTTACCGCGCGAAAATTCGCGAAAAATTTTTTACCTGTGCATCGGTAACGCGCGTCGACCTCGGCGGAGGATAAGTTACCGACCACCACCGGCAGTGGTCGGTAACGGTCGGGGGGTATAAGCTGCCGCGTTAAAAATGAAACCCGAATTTCGGCACTTCCACGGTTCAGGGCTGAAAAGGGCCCGAAAGAAAATAACTGATTCAAACGTTCGAATTGAACGCCAACTTTGCGACGCTGACTTCGCATCGGTGGCGAGTGCCGCCACAGTCGCCGCGTTTACTCTCCCTTGATAGTTGAGCGAATCGACTTGTAACTTCGAGGTTACGAATCCGACTCTACGTTTAGGTTTACATTTTCCATTATTTTTAAAGGGAGGGGGGTTGGGGGGGAGGATGGCGATGACAGACCAATCGCGCGCCTCCCCGCCACCATCGTCGCTACCGACGACCTAGACCTCGAGCCGAGCCGAGCCGAGCGGGGCCGAAGGCCCGATGGGCACCCGGAAAATTCGGGAAGGCGATGTACCTTTAATTCCCAGTTGGCCGTAACTTTTTCGGTGACGTCAAATTAGTGAAATTTTGCGATTTCTTCGTCGCCGTATAGCTCAAGAACGGGTCGACGGGCGCGCGCGAGAGTAGGCTCGTCGGACAGAGGACGCGGAGACAAAGGTTTACCGCGCGAAACATTCTCGAAAATTCGCGAAAAATTTCTTACGTGTGCATCGGTAACGCGCGTCGACCTCGGCGGAGGATAACTTACCGACAACCACCGGCAGTGGTCGGTAACGCTCGGGGGATATAAGCTGCCGCGTTAAAAATGAAACCCGAATTTCGGCGCTTCCAATGTTCAGGGCTGAAAAGGGCCCGAAAGAAAATAACTGACTCAAACGTTCGAATTGAACGCCAACTTTGCGACGCTGACTTCGCATCGGTGGCGAGTGCCGCCACAGTCGCCGCGTTTACTCTCCCTTGATAGTTGAGCGAATCGACTTGTAACTTCGTGGTTACGAATCCGACTCTACGTTTAGGTTTACAGTTTCCATTAATTTTAAAGGGAGGGGGGTTGGGGGGAGGATGGCGATGACAGACCAATCGCGCGCCTCCCCGCCACCATCGTCGCTACCGACGACCTCGACCTCGAGCCGATCCGAGCCGAGCGGGGCCGAAGGCCCGATGGGCTCCCGGAAAATTCTGGAAGGCGATGTACCTTTAATTCCCAGTTGGCCGTAACTTTTTCGGTGACGTCAAATTAGTGAAATTTTGCGATTTCTTTGTCGCCGTATAGCTCGAGAACGGGTCGACGGGCGCGGGCGATAGTAGGCTCGTCGGACGGAGGACGCGGAGACGAAGGTTTACCGCGCGAAAATTCGCGAAAAATTTTTTACCTGTGCATCGGTAACGCGCGTCGACCTCGGCGGAGGATAAGTTACCGACCACCACCGGCAGTGGTCGGTAACGGTCGGGGGGTATAAGCTGCCGCGTTAAAAATGAAACCCGAATTTCGGCACTTCCACGGTTCAGGGCTGAAAAGGGCCCGAAAGAAAATAACTGATTCAAACGTTCGAATTGAACGCCAACTTTGCGACGCTGACTTCGCATCGGTGGCGAGTGCCGCCACAGTCGCCGCGTTTACTCTCCCTTGATAGTTGAGCGAATCGACTTGTAACTTCGAGGTTACGAATCCGACTCTACGTTTAGGTTTACATTTTCCATTATTTTTAAAGGGAGGGGGGTTGGGGGGGGAGGATGGCGATGACAGACCAATCGCGCGCCTCCCCGCCACCATCGTCGCTACCGACGACCTAGACCTCGAGCCGAGCCGAGCCGAGCGGGGCCGAAGGCCCGATGGGCTCCCGGAAAATTCGGGAAGGCGATGTACCTTTAATTCCCAGTTGGCCGTAACTTTTTCGGTGACGTCAAATTAGTGAAATTTTGCGATTTCTTCGTCGCCGTATAGCTCGAGAACGGGTCGACGGGCGCGGGCGAGAGTAGGCTCGTCGGACGGAGGACGCGGAGACGAAGGTTTACCGCGCGAAAAATTCGCGAAAATTCGCGAAAAATTTTTTACCTGTGCATCGGTAACGCGTGTCGACCTCGGCGGAGGATAACTTAGCGACCACCACCGGCAGTGGTCGGTAACGGTCGGGGGGTATAAGCTACCGCGTTAAAAATGAAACCTGAATTTCGGCACTTCCACGGTTCAGGGCTGAAAAGGGCTCGAAAGAAAATAACTGATTCAAACGTTCGAATTGAACGCCAACTTTGCGACGCTGACTTCGCTTCGGTGGCGAGTGCCGCCACAGTCGCCGCGTTTACTCTCCCTTGATAGTTGAGCGAATCGACTTGTAACTTCGAGGTTACGAATCCGACTCTACGTTTAGGTTTACATTTTCCATTATTTTTAAAGGGAGGGGGGTTGGGGGGGAGGATGGCGATGACAGACCAATCGCGCGCCTCCCCGCCACCATCGTCGCTACCGACGACCTAGACCTCGAGCCGAGCCGAGCCGAGCGGGGCCGAAGGCCCGATGGGCACCCGGAAAATTCGGGAAGGCGATATACCTTTAATTCCCAGTTGGCCGTAACTTTTTCGGTGACGTCAAATTAGTGAAATTTTGCGATTTCTTCGTCGCCGTATAGCTCGAGAACGGGTCGACGGGCGCGGGCGAGAGTAGGCTCGTCGGACGGAGGACGCGGAGACAAAGGTTTACCGCGCGAAAAATTCTCGAAAATTCGCGAAAAATTTTTTACGTGTGCATCGGTAACGCGCGTCGACCTCGGCGGAGGATAACTTACCGACAACCACCGGCAGTGGTCGGTAACGCTCGGGGGATATAAGCTGCCGCGTTAAAAATGAAACCCGAATTTCAGCGCTTCCACGGTTCAGGGCTGAAAAGGGCCCGAAAGAAAATAACTGATTCAAACGTTCGAATTGAACGCCAACTTTGCGACGCTGACTTCGCATCGGTGGCGAGTGCCGCTACAGTCGCCGCGTTTACTCTCCCCTGAGAGTTGAGCGAATCGACTTGTAACTTCGAGGTTACGAATCCGACTCTACGTTTAGGTTTACCTTTTCCATTAATTTTAAAGGGACGGGGTGGTGGTGGGGTGGTTGGCGATGACAGACCAATCGCGCGCCTCACCGCCACCATCGTCGCTTTCGACGAACTCGACCTCGAGCCGAGCCAAGCCGAGCCGAGCGGTGCCGATGGCCCGATGGGCTCCCGGAAAATTCGGGAAGGCGATGTACCTTTAATTCCCAGTTGGCCGTAACTTTTTCGGTGACGTCAAATTAGTGAAATTTTGCGATTTCTTTGTCGCCGTATAGCTCGAGAACCGGTCGACGGGTGCGGGCGAGAGTAGGCTCGTCGGACGGAGGACGCGGAGACGAAGGTTTACCGCGCGAAAAATTCGCGAAAGATTCTCGAAAAATTTGTTACATGTGCATCGGTAACGCGCGTCGACCTCGGCGGAGAAAAAGTTACCGAACATCACCGGCAGTGGTCGGTAACGCTCAGGGGGTATAAGCTGCCGCGTTAAAAATGAAACCCGAATATCGGCGCTTCCACAGTTCAGGGCTCAAAAGGGCCCGAAAGAAAATAACTGATTCAAACGTTCGAATTTAACGCCAACTTCGCGACGCTGACTTCGCATCGGTGGCGAGTGCCGCCACAGTCGCCGCAATTACTCTCCCCTGATAGTTGAGCGAATCGACTCGTGACTTCGAGATTACGAATCCGACTCTACGTTTAGGTTTACATTTTCCATTAATTTTAAAGGGGGGGGTGGGGGGGTTGGCGATGACAGACCAATCGCGCGCCTCCCCGCCACCATCGTCGCTTTCGACGAACTCGACCTCGAGCCGAGCCGAGCCGAGCCGAGCGGGGCCGATGGCCCGATGAGCTCCCGGAAAATTCGGGAAGGCGATGTACCTTTAATTCCCAGTTGGCCGTATCTTTTTCGGTGACGTCAAATTAGTGAAATTTTGCTATTTCTTTGTCGCCGTATAGCTCGAGAACGGGTCGACGGGCGCGGGCGAGAGTAGGCTCGTCGGACGGAGGACGCGGAGACGAAGGTTTACCGCGCGAAAAATTCGCGAAAATTCGCGAAAAATTTTTTACCTGTGCATCGGTAACGCGCGTCGACCTCGGCGGAGGATAACTTACCGACCACCACCGGCAGTGGTCGGTAACGGTCGGGGGGTATAAGCTGCCGCGTTAAAAATGAAACCTGAATTTCGGCACTTCCACGGTTCAGGGCTGATAAGGGCCCGAAAGAAAATAACTGATTCAAACGTTCGAATTGAACGCCAACTTTGCGACGCTGACTTCGCATCGGTGACGAGTGCCGCCACAGTCGCCGCGTTTACTCTCCCTTGATAGTTGAGCGAATCGACTTGTAACTTCGAGGTTACGAATCCGTCTCTACGTTTAGGTTTACATTTTCCATTATTTTTAAAGGGAGGGGGGTTGGGGGGGAGGATGGCGATGACAGACCAATCGCGCGCCTCCCCGCCACCATCGTCGCTACCGACGACCTAGACCTCGAGCCGAGCCGAGCCGAGCGGGGCCGAAGGCCCGATGGGCACCCGGAAAATTCGGGAAGGCGATATACCTTTAATTCCCAGTTGGCCGTAACTTTTTCGGTGACGTCAAATTAGTGAAATTTTGCGATTTCTTCGTCGCCGTATAGCTCGAGAACGGGTCGACGGGCGCGGGCGAGAGTAGGCTCGTCGGACGGAGGACGCGGAGACAAAGGTTTACCGCGCGAAAAATTCTCGAAAATTCGCGAAAAATTTTTTACGTGTGCATCGGTAACGCGCGTCGACCTCGGCGGAGGATAACTTACCGACAACCACCGGCAGTGGTCGGTAACGCTCGGGGGATATAAGCTGCCGCGTTAAAAATGAAACCCTAATTTCAGCGCTTCCACGGTTCAGGGCTGAAAAGGGCCCGAAAGAAAATAACTGATTCAAACGTTCGAATTGAACGCCAACTTTGCGACGCTGACTTCGCATCGGTGGCGAGTGCCGCTACAGTCGCCGCGTTTACTCTCCCCTGAGAGTTGAGCGAATCGACTTGTAACTTCGAGGTTACGAATCCGACTCTACGTTTAGGTTTACCTTTTCCATTAATTTTAAAGGGACGGGGTGGTGGTGGGGTGGTTGGCGATGACAGACCAATCGCGCGCCTCACCGCCACCATCGTCGCTTTCGACGAACTCGACCTCGAGCCGAGCCGAGCCGAGCCGAGCGGTGCCGATGGCCCGATGGGCTCCCGGAAAATTCGGGAAGGCGATGTACCTTTAATTCCCAGTTGGCCGTAACTTTTTCGGTGACGTCAAATTAGTGAAATTTTGCGATTTCTTCGTCGCCGTATAGCTCGAGAACGGGTCGACGGGCGCGGGCGAGAGTAGGCTCGTCGGACGGAGGACGCGGAGACGAAGGTTTACCGCGCGAAAAATTCGCGAAAAATTTTTTACCTGTGCATCGGTAAAGCGCGTCGACCTCGGCGGAGGATAACTTACCGACCACCACCGGCAGTGGTCGGTAACGCTCGGGGGGTATAAGCTGCCGCGTTAAAAATGAAACCCGAATTTCAGCGCTTCCACGGTTCAGGGCTGAAAAGGGCCCGAAAGAAAATAACTGTTTCAATCGTTCGAATTGAACGCCAACTTTGCGACGCTGACTTCGCATCGGTGGCGAGTGCCGCCACAGTCGCCGCGTTTACTCTCGCTTGATAGTTGAGCGAATCGACTTGTAACTTTGAGCTTACGAATCCGACTCTACGTTTAGGTTTACATTTTCCATTAATTTTAAAGGGGTAGGGGGGGTTGGGGGGGGTGGTTGGTGTTGACAGACCAACCGCACGCCTCCCCGCCACCATCGTCGCTACCGACGACCTCGACCTCGAGCCGAGCCGAGCCGAGGGACCGACGGGCTCCCGGAAAATTCCGAAAGGCGATATACCTTTAATTCCCAGTTGGCCGTAACTTTCTCGGTGACGTCAAATTAGTGAAATTTTGCGATTTCTTTGTCGCCGTATAGCTCGAGAACGGGTCGACGGGTGCGGGCGAGAGTAGGCTCGTCGGACGGAGGACGCGGAGACGGAAGTTTACCGCGCGAAAAATTCGCGAAAATTCGCAAAAAATTTTTTACGTGTGCATCGGTAACGCGCGTCGACCTCGGCGGAGGATAACTTACTGACCACCACCGGCAGTGGTCGGTAACGCTCGGGTGGTATAAGCTGCCGCGTTAAAAATGAAACCCGAATTTCGGCGCTTCCACGGTTCAGGGCTGAAAATGGCCCGAAAGGAAATAACTGATTCAAACGTTCGAATTTAACGCCAACTTCGCGACGCTGACTTCGCATCGATGGCGAGTGCCGCCACAGTTGCCGCGTTTACACTCGCTTGATAGTAGAGCGAATCGACTTGTAACTTTGAGCTTACGAATCCGACTCTACGTTTAGGTTTACATTTTCCATTAATTTTAAAGGGGTAGGGGGGTTGGGGGGGGGTGGTTGGTGTTGACAGACCAACCGCACGCCTCCCCGCCACCATCGTCGCTACCGACGACCTCGACCTCGAGCCGAGCCGAGCCGAGCCGAGCCGAGCGGGGCCGAAGGCCCGACGGGCTCCCGGAAAATTCGGAAAGGCGATATACCTTTAATTCCCATTTGGCCGTAACTTTCTCGATGACGTCAAATTAGTGAAAAATCAAAGTTTCTTTGTCGCCGTATAGCTCGAGAACGGGTCGACGGGCGCGGGCGAGAGTAGGCTCGTCGGACGGAGGACGCGGAGACGAAGGTTTACCGCGCGAAAAATTCGCGAAAAATTTTTTACCTGTGCATCGGTAACGCGCGTCGACCTCGGCGGAGGATAAGTTACCGACCACCACCGGCAGTGGTCGGTAACGGTCGGGGGATATAAGCTGCCGCGTTAAAAATGAAATCCGAATTTCGGCGCTTCCAATGTTCAGGGCTGAAAAGGGCCCGAAAGAAAATAACTGACTCAAACGATCGAATTGAATGCCAACTTTGCGACGCTGACTTCGCATCGGTGGCGAGTGCCGCTACAGTCGCCGCGTTTACTCTCCCCTGAGAGTTGAGCGAATCGACTTGTAACTTCGAGGTTACGAATCCGACTCTACGTTTAGGTTTACCTTTTCCATTAATTTTAAAGGGACGGGGTGGTGGTGGGGTGGTTGGCGATGACAGACCAATCGCGCGCCTCACCGCCACCATCGTCGCTTTCGACGAACTCGACCTCGAGCCGAGCCAAGCCGAGCCGAGCGGTGCCGATGGCCCGATGGGCTCCCGGAAAATTCGGGAAGGCGATGTACCTTTAATTCCCAGTTGGCCGTAACTTTTTCGGTGACGTCAAATTAGTGAAATTTTGCGATTTCTTTGTCGCCGTATAGCTCGAGAACCGGTCGACGGGTGCGGGCGAGAGTAGGCTCGTCGGACGGAGGACGCGGAGACGAAGGTTTACCGCGCGAAAAATTCGCGAAAGATTCTCGAAAAATTTGTTACATGTGCATCGGTAACGCGCGTCGACCTCGGCGGAGAAAAAGTTACCGAACATCACCGGCAGTGGTCGGTAACGCTCAGGGGGTATAAGCTGCCGCGTTAAAAATGAAACCCGAATATCGGCGCTTCCACAGTTCAGGGCTCAAAAGGGCCCGAAAGAAAATAACTGATTCAAACGTTCGAATTTAACGCCAACTTCGCGACGCTGACTTCGCATCGGTGGCGAGTGCCGCCACAGTCGCCGCAATTACTCTCCCCTGATAGTTGAGCGAATCGACTCGTGACTTCGAGATTACGAATCCGACTCTACGTTTAGGTTTACATTTTCCATTAATTTTAAAGGGGGGGGGGTGGGGGGGTTGGCGATGACAGACCAATCGCGCGCCTCCCCGCCACCATCGTCGCTTTCGACGAACTCGACCTCGAGCCGAGCCGAGCCGAGCCGAGCGTGGCCGATGGCCCGATGAGCTCCCGGAAAATTCGGGAAGGCGATGTACCTTTAATTCCCAGTTGGCCGTATCTTTTTCGGTGACGTCAAATTAGTGAAATTTTGCGATTTCTTTGTCGCCGTATAGCTCGAGAACGGGTCGACGGGCGCGGGCGAGAGTAGGCTCGTCGGACGGAGGACGCGGGGACGAAGGTTTACCGCGCGAAAAATTCGCGAAAATTCGCGAAAAATTTTTTACCTGTGCATCGGTAACGCGCGTCGACCTCGGCGGAGGATAACTTACCGACCACCACCGGCAGTGGTCGGTAACGGTCGGGGGGTATAAGCTGCCGCGTTAAAAATGAAACCTGAATTTCGGCACTTCCACGGTTCAGGGCTGATAAGGGCCCGAAAGAAAATAACTGATTCAAACGTTCGAATTGAACGCCAACTTTGCGACGCTGACTTCGCATCGGTGACGAGTGCCGCCACAGTCGCCGCGTTTACTCTCCCTTGATAGTTGAGCGAATCGACTTGTAACTTCGAGGTTACGAATCCGTCTCTACGTTTAGGTTTACATTTTCCATTATTTTTAAAGGGAGGGGGGTTGGGGGGGAGGATGGCGATGACAGACCAATCGCGCGCCTCCCCGCCACCATCGTCGCTACCGACGACCTAGACCTCGAGCCGAGCCGAGCCGAGCGGGGCCGAAGGCCCGATGGGCACCCGGAAAATTCGGGAAGGCGATATACCTTTAATTCCCAGTTGGCCGTAACTTTTTCGGTGACGTCAAATTAGTGAAATTTTGCGATTTCTTCGTCGCCGTATAGCTCGAGAACGGGTCGACGGGCGCGGGCGAGAGTAGGCTCGTCGGACGGAGGACGCGGAGACAAAGGTTTACCGCGCGAAAAATTCTCGAAAATTCGCGAAAAATTTTTTACGTGTGCATCGGTAACGCGCGTCGACCTCGGCGGAGGATAACTTACCGACAACCACCGGCAGTGGTCGGTAACGCTCGGGGGATATAAGCTGCCGCGTTAAAAATGAAACCCGAATTTCAGCGCTTCCACGGTTCAGGGCTGAAAAGGGCCCGAAAGAAAATAACTGATTCAAACGTTCGAATTGAACGCCAACTTTGCGACGCTGACTTCGCATCGGTGGCGAGTGCCGCTACAGTCGCCGCGTTTACTCTCCCCTGAGAGTTGAGCGAATCGACTTGTAACTTCGAGGTTACGAATCCGACTCTACGTTTAGGTTTACCTTTTCCATTAATTTTAAAGGGACGGGGTGGTGGTGGGGTGGTTGGCGATGACAGACCAATCGCGCGCCTCACCGCCACCATCGTCGCTTTCGA
Organism: Lasioglossum baleicum; assembly: GCF_051020765.1. Classification (NCBI taxonomy): domain Eukaryota; kingdom Metazoa; phylum Arthropoda; class Insecta; order Hymenoptera; family Halictidae; genus Lasioglossum; species Lasioglossum baleicum. The sequence goes on along the minus strand of NW_027469109.1, from coordinate 475,168 downwards.
CGAACTCGACCTCGAGCCGAGCCAAGCCGAGCCGAGCGGTGCCGATGGCCCGATGGGCTCCCGGAAAATTCGGGAAGGCGATGTACCTTTAATTCCCAGTTGGCCGTAACTTTTTCGGTGACGTCAAATTAGTGAAATTTTGCGATTTCTTTGTCGCCGTATAGCTCGAGAACCGGTCGACGGGTGCGGGCGAGAGTAGGCTCGTCGGACGGAGGACGCGGAGACGAAGGTTTACCGCGCGAAAAATTCGCGAAAGATTCTCGAAAAATTTGTTACATGTGCATCGGTAACGCGCGTCGACCTCGGCGGAGAAAAAGTTACCGAACATCACCGGCAGTGGTCGGTAACGCTCAGGGGGTATAAGCTGCCGCGTTAAAAATGAAACCCGAATATCGGCGCTTCCACAGTTCAGGGCTCAAAAGGGCCCGAAAGAAAATAACTGATTCAAACGTTCGAATTTAACGCCAACTTCGCGACGCTGACTTCGCATCGGTGGCGAGTGCCGCCACAGTCGCCGCAATTACTCTCCCCTGATAGTTGAGCGAATCGACTCGTGACTTCGAGATTACGAATCCGACTCTACGTTTAGGTTTACATTTTCCATTAATTTTAAAGGGGGGGGTGGGGGGGTTGGCGATGACAGACCAATCGCGCGCCTCCCCGCCACCATCGTCGCTTTCGACGAACTCGACCTCGAGCCGAGCCGAGCCGAGCCGAGCGGGGCCGATGGCCCGATGAGCTCCCGGAAAATTCGGGAAGGCGATGTACCTTTAATTCCCAGTTGGCCGTATCTTTTTCGGTGACGTCAAATTAGTGAAATTTTGCGATTTCTTTGTCGCCGTATAGCTCGAGAACGGGTCGACGGGCGCGGGCGAGAGTAGGCTCGTCGGACGGAGGACGCGGAGACGAAGGTTTACCGCGCGAAAAATTCGCGAAAATTCGCGAAAAATTTTTTACCTGTGCATCGGTAACGCGCGTCGACCTCGGCGGAGGATAACTTACCGACCACCACCGGCAGTGGTCGGTAACGCTCGGGGGGTATAAGCTGCCGCGTTAAAAATGAAACCTGAATTTCGGCACTTCCACGGTTCAGGGCTGATAAGGGCCCGAAAGAAAATAACTGATTCAAACGTTCGAATTGAACGCCAACTTTGCGACGCTGACTTCGCATCGGTGACGAGTGCCGCCACAGTCGCCGCGTTTACTCTCCCTTGATAGTTGAGCGAATCGACTTGTAACTTCGAGGTTACGAATCCGTCTCTACGTTTAGGTTTACATTTTCCATTATTTTTAAAGGGAGGGGGGTTGGGGGGGAGGATGGCGATGACAGACCAATCGCGCGCCTCCCCGCCACCATCGTCGCTACCGACGACCTAGACCTCGAGCCGAGCCGAGCCGAGCGGGGCCGAAGGCCCGATGGGCACCCGGAAAATTCGGGAAGGCGATATACCTTTAATTCCCAGTTGGCCGTAACTTTTTCGGTGACGTCAAATTAGTGAAATTTTGCGATTTCTTCGTCGCCGTATAGCTCGAGAACGGGTCGACGGGCGCGGGCGAGAGTAGGCTCGTCGGACGGAGGACGCGGAGACGAAGGTTTACCGCGCGAAAATTCGCGAAAAATTTTTTACCTGTGCATCGGTAACGCGCGTCGACCTCGGCGGAGGATAACTTAGCGACCACCACCGGCAGTGGTCGGTAACGGTCGGGGGGTATAAGCTGCCGCGTTAAAAATGAAACCTGAATTTCGGCACTTCCACGGTTCAGGGCTGAAAAGGGCCCGAAAGAAAATAACTGATTCAAACGTTCGAATTGAACGCCAACTTTGCGACGCTGACTTCGCTTCGGTGGCGAGTGCCGCCACAGTCGCCGCGTTTACTCTCCCTTGATAGTTGAGCGAATCGACTTGTAACTTCGAGGTTACGAATCCGACTCTACGTTTAGGTTTACATTTTCCATTATTTTTAAAGGGAGGGGGTTGGGGGGGAGGATGGCGATGACAGACCAATCGCGCGCCTCCCCGCCACCATCGTCGCTACCGACGACCTAGACCTCGAGCCGAGCCGAGCCGAGCGGGGCCGAAGGCCCGATGGGCACCCGGAAAATTCGGGAAGGCGATATACCTTTAATTCCCAGTTGGCCGTAACTTTTTCGGTGACGTCAAATTAGTGAAATTTTGCGATTTCTTCGTCGCCGTATAGCTCGAGAACGGGTCGACGGGCGCGGGCGAGAGTAGGCTCGTCGGACGGAGGACGCGGAGACAAAGGTTTACCGCGCGAAAAATTCTCGAAAATTCGCGAAAAATTTTTTACGTGTGCATCGGTAACGCGCGTCGACCTCGGCGGAGGATAACTTACCGACAACCACCGGCAGTGGTCGGTAACGCTCGGGGGATATAAGCTGCCGCGTTAAAAATGAAACCCTAATTTCAGCGCTTCCACGGTTCAGGGCTGAAAAGGGCCCGAAAGAAAATAACTGATTCAAACGTTCGAATTGAACGCCAACTTTGCGACGCTGACTTCGCATCGGTGGCGAGTGCCGCTACAGTCGCCGCGTTTACTCTCCCCTGAGAGTTGAGCGAATCGACTTGTAACTTCGAGGTTACGAATCCGACTCTACGTTTAGGTTTACCTTTTCCATTAATTTTAAAGGGACGGGGTGGTGGTGGGGTGGTTGGCGATGACAGACCAATCGCGCGCCTCACCGCCACCATCGTCGCTTTCGACGAACTCGACCTCGAGCCGAGCCGAGCCGAGCCGAGCGGTGCCGATGGCCCGATGGGCTCCCGGAAAATTCGGGAAGGCGATGTACCTTTAATTCCCAGTTGGCCGTAACTTTTTCGGTGACGTCAAATTAGTGAAATTTTGCGATTTCTTCGTCGCCGTATAGCTCGAGAACGGGTCGACGGGCGCGGGCGAGAGTAGGCTCGTCGGACGGAGGACGCGGAGACGAAGGTTTACCGCGCGAAAAATTCGCGAAAAATTTTTTACCTGTGCATCGGTAAAGCGCGTCGACCTCGGCGGAGGATAACTTACCGACCACCACCGGCAGTGGTCGGTAACGCTCGGGGGGTATAAGCTGCCGCGTTAAAAATGAAACCCGAATTTCAGCGCTTCCACGGTTCAGGGCTGAAAAGGGCCCGAAAGAAAATAACTGTTTCAATCGTTCGAATTGAACGCCAACTTTGCGACGCTGACTTCGCATCGGTGGCGAGTGCCGCCACAGTCGCCGCGTTTACTCTCGCTTGATAGTTGAGCGAATCGACTTGTAACTTTGAGCTTACGAATCCGACTCTACGTTTAGGTTTACATTTTCCATTAATTTTAAAGGGGTAGGGGGGGTTGGGGGGGGTGGTTGGTGTTGACAGACCAACCGCACGCCTCCCCGCCACCATCGTCGCTACCGACGACCTCGACCTCGAGCCGAGCCGAGCCGAGGGACCGACGGGCTCCCGGAAAATTCCGAAAGGCGATATACCTTTAATTCCCAGTTGGCCGTAACTTTCTCGGTGACGTCAAATTAGTGAAATTTTGCGATTTCTTTGTCGCCGTATAGCTCGAGAACGGGTCGACGGGTGCGGGCGAGAGTAGGCTCGTCGGACGGAGGACGCGGAGACGGAAGTTTACCGCGCGAAAAATTCGCGAAAATTCGCAAAAAATTTTTTACGTGTGCATCGGTAACGCGCGTCGACCTCGGCGGAGGATAACTTACTGACCACCACCGGCAGTGGTCGGTAACGCTCGGGTGGTATAAGCTGCCGCGTTAAAAATGAAACCCGAATTTCGGCGCTTCCACGGTTCAGGGCTGAAAAGGGCCCGAAAGAAAATAACTGATTCAAACGTTCGAATTGAACGCCAACTTTGCGACGCTGACTTCGCATCGGTGGCGAGTGCCGCTACAGTCGCCGCGTTTACTCTCCCCTGAGAGTTGAGCGAATCGACTTGTAACTTCGAGGTTACGAATCCGACTCTACGTTTAGGTTTACCTTTTCCATTAATTTTAAAGGGACGGGGTGGTGGTGGGGTGGTTGGCGATGACAGACCAATCGCGCGCCTCACCGCCACCATCGTCGCTTTCGACGAACTCGACCTCGAGCCGAGCCAAGCCGAGCCGAGCGGTGCCGATGGCCCGATGGGCTCCCGGAAAATTCGGGAAGGCGATGTACCTTTAATTCCCAGTTGGCCGTAACTTTTTCGGTGACGTCAAATTAGTGAAATTTTGCGATTTCTTTGTCGCCGTATAGCTCGAGAACCGGTCGACGGGTGCGGGCGAGAGTAGGCTCGTCGGACGGAGGACGCGGAGACGAAGGTTTACCGCGCGAAAAATTCGCGAAAGATTCTCGAAAAATTTGTTACATGTGCATCGGTAACGCGCGTCGACCTCGGCGGAGAAAAAGTTACCGAACATCACCGGCAGTGGTCGGTAACGCTCAGGGGGTATAAGCTGCCGCGTTAAAAATGAAACCCGAATATCGGCGCTTCCACAGTTCAGGGCTCAAAAGGGCCCGAAAGAAAATAACTGATTCAAACGTTCGAATTTAACGCCAACTTCGCGACGCTGACTTCGCATCGGTGGCGAGTGCCGCCACAGTCGCCGCAATTACTCTCCCCTGATAGTTGAGCGAATCGACTCGTGACTTCGAGATTACGAATCCGACTCTACGTTTAGGTTTACATTTTCCATTAATTTTAAAGGGGGGGGTGGGGGGGTTGGCGATGACAGACCAATCGCGCGCCTCCCCGCCACCATCGTCGCTTTCGACGAACTCGACCTCGAGCCGAGCCGAGCCGAGCCGAGCGGGGCCGATGGCCCGATGAGCTCCCGGAAAATTCGGGAAGGCGATGTACCTTTAATTCCCAGTTGGCCGTATCTTTTTCGGTGACGTCAAATTAGTGAAATTTTGCGATTTCTTTGTCGCCGTATAGCTCGAGAACGGGTCGACGGGCGCGGGCGAGAGTAGGCTCGTCGGACGGAGGACGCGGAGACGAAGGTTTACCGCGCGAAAAATTCGCGAAAATTCGCGAAAAATTTTTTACCTGTGCATCGGTAACGCGCGTCGACCTCGGCGGAGGATAACTTACCGACCACCACCGGCAGTGGTCGGTAACGGTCGGGGGGTATAAGCTGCCGCGTTAAAAATGAAACCTGAATTTCGGCACTTCCACGGTTCAGGGCTGATAAGGGCCCGAAAGAAAATAACTGATTCAAACGTTCGAATTGAACGCCAACTTTGCGACGCTGACTTCGCATCGGTGACGAGTGCCGCCACAGTCGCCGCGTTTACTCTCCCTTGATAGTTGAGCGAATCGACTTGTAACTTCGAGGTTACGAATCCGTCTCTACGTTTAGGTTTACATTTTCCATTATTTTTAAAGGGAGGGGGGTTGGGGGGGAGGATGGCGATGACAGACCAATCGCGCGCCTCCCCGCCACCATCGTCGCTACCGACGACCTAGACCTCGAGCCGAGCCGAGCCGAGCGGGGCCGAAGGCCCGATGGGCACCCGGAAAATTCGGGAAGGCGATATACCTTTAATTCCCAGTTGGCCGTAACTTTTTCGGTGACGTCAAATTAGTGAAATTTTGCGATTTCTTCGTCGCCGTATAGCTCGAGAACGGGTCGACGGGCGCGGGCGAGAGTAGGCTCGTCGGACGGAGGACGCGGAGACGAAGGTTTACCGCGCGAAAATTCGCGAAAAATTTTTTACCTGTGCATCGGTAACGCGCGTCGACCTCGGCGGAGGATAACTTAGCGACCACCACCGGCAGTGGTCGGTAACGGTCGGGGGGTATAAGCTGCCGCGTTAAAAATGAAACCTGAATTTCGGCACTTCCACGGTTCAGGGCTGAAAAGGGCCCGAAAGAAAATAACTGATTCAAACGTTCGAATTGAACGCCAACTTTGCGACGCTGACTTCGCTTCGGTGGCGAGTGCCGCCACAGTCGCCGCGTTTACTCTCCCTTGATAGTTGAGCGAATCGACTTGTAACTTCGAGGTTACGAATCCGACTCTACGTTTAGGTTTACATTTTCCATTATTTTTAAAGGGAGGGGGTTGGGGGGGAGGATGGCGATGACAGACCAATCGCGCGCCTCCCCGCCACCATCGTCGCTACCGACGACCTAGACCTCGAGCCGAGCCGAGCCGAGCGGGGCCGAAGGCCCGATGGGCACCCGGAAAATTCGGGAAGGCGATATACCTTTAATTCCCAGTTGGCCGTAACTTTTTCGGTGACGTCAAATTAGTGAAATTTTGCGATTTCTTCGTCGCCGTATAGCTCGAGAACGGGTCGACGGGCGCGGGCGAGAGTAGGCTCGTCGGACGGAGGACGCGGAGACAAAGGTTTACCGCGCGAAAAATTCTCGAAAATTCGCGAAAAATTTTTTACGTGTGCATCGGTAACGCGCGTCGACCTCGGCGGAGGATAACTTACCGACAACCACCGGCAGTGGTCGGTAACGCTCGGGGGATATAAGCTGCCGCGTTAAAAATGAAACCCTAATTTCAGCGCTTCCACGGTTCAGGGCTGAAAAGGGCCCGAAAGAAAATAACTGATTCAAACGTTCGAATTGAACGCCAACTTTGCGACGCTGACTTCGCATCGGTGGCGAGTGCCGCTACAGTCGCCGCGTTTACTCTCCCCTGAGAGTTGAGCGAATCGACTTGTAACTTCGAGGTTACGAATCCGACTCTACGTTTAGGTTTACCTTTTCCATTAATTTTAAAGGGACGGGGTGGTGGTGGGGTGGTTGGCGATGACAGACCAATCGCGCGCCTCACCGCCACCATCGTCGCTTTCGACGAACTCGACCTCGAGCCGAGCCGAGCCGAGCCGAGCGGTGCCGATGGCCCGATGGGCTCCCGGAAAATTCGGGAAGGCGATGTACCTTTAATTCCCAGTTGGCCGTAACTTTTTCGGTGACGTCAAATTAGTGAAATTTTGCGATTTCTTCGTCGCCGTATAGCTCGAGAACGGGTCGACGGGCGCGGGCGAGAGTAGGCTCGTCGGACGGAGGACGCGGAGACGAAGGTTTACCGCGCGAAAAATTCGCGAAAAATTTTTTACCTGTGCATCGGTAAAGCGCGTCGACCTCGGCGGAGGATAACTTACCGACCACCACCGGCAGTGGTCGGTAACGCTCGGGGGGTATAAGCTGCCGCGTTAAAAATGAAACCCGAATTTCAGCGCTTCCACGGTTCAGGGCTGAAAAGGGCCCGAAAGAAAATAACTGTTTCAATCGTTCGAATTGAACGCCAACTTTGCGACGCTGACTTCGCATCGGTGGCGAGTGCCGCCACAGTCGCCGCGTTTACTCTCGCTTGATAGTTGAGCGAATCGACTTGTAACTTTGAGCTTACGAATCCGACTCTACGTTTAGGTTTACATTTTCCATTAATTTTAAAGGGGTAGGGGGGGTTGGGGGGGGTGGTTGGTGTTGACAGACCAACCGCACGCCTCCCCGCCACCATCGTCGCTACCGACGACCTCGACCTCGAGCCGAGCCGAGCCGAGGGACCGACGGGCTCCCGGAAAATTCCGAAAGGCGATATACCTTTAATTCCCAGTTGGCCAAACTTTCTCGGTGACGTCAAATTAGTGAAATTTTGCGATTTCTTTGTCGCCGTATAGCTCGAGAACGGGTCGACGGGTGCGGGCGAGAGTAGGCTCGTCGGACGGAGGACGCGGAGACGGAAGTTTACCGCGCGAAAAATTCGCGAAAATTCGCAAAAAATTTTTTACGTGTGCATCGGTAACGCGCGTCGACCTCGGCGGAGGATAACTTACTGACCACCACCGGCAGTGGTCGGTAACGCTCGGGTGGTATAAGCTGCCGCGTTAAAAATGAAACCCGAATTTCGGCGCTTCCACGGTTCAGGGCTGAAAATGGCCCGAAAGGAAATAACTGATTCAAACGTTCGAATTTAACGCCAACTTCGCGACGCTGACTTCGCATCGATGGCGAGTGCCGCCACAGTTGCCGCGTTTACACTCGCTTGATAGTAGAGCGAATCGACTTGTAACTTTGAGCTTACGAATCCGACTCTACGTTTAGGTTTACATTTTCCATTAATTTTAAAGGGGTAGGGGGGTTGGGGGGGGGTGGTTGGTGTTGACAGACCAACCGCACGCCTCCCCGCCACCATCGTCGCTACCGACGACCTCGACCTCGAGCCGAGCCGAGCCGAGCCGAGCCGAGCGGGGCCGAAGGCCCGACGGGCTCCCGGAAAATTCGGAAAGGCGATATACCTTTAATTCCCATTTGGCCGTAACTTTCTCGATGACGTCAAATTAGTGAAAAATCAAAGTTTCTTTGTCGCCGTATAGCTCGAGAACGGGTCGACGGGCGCGGGCGAGAGTAGGCTCGTCGGACGGAGGACGCGGAGACGAAGGTTTACCGCGCGAAAAATTCGCGAAAAATTTTTTACCTGTGCATCGGTAACGCGCGTCGACCTCGGCGGAGGATAAGTTACCGACCACCACCGGCAGTGGTCGGTAACGGTCGGGGGATATAAGCTGCCGCGTTAAAAATGAAATCCGAATTTCGGCGCTTCCAATGTTCAGGGCTGAAAAGGGCCCGAAAGAAAATAACTGACTCAAACGATCGAATTGAATGCCAACTTTGCGACGCTGACTTCGCATCGGTGGCGAGTGCCGCTACAGTCGCCGCGTTTACTCTCCCCTGAGAGTTGAGCGAATCGACTTGTAACTTCGAGGTTACGAATCCGACTCTACGTTTAGGTTTACCTTTTCCATTAATTTTAAAGGGACGGGGTGGTGGTGGGGTGGTTGGCGATGACAGACCAATCGCGCGCCTCACCGCCACCATCGTCGCTTTCGACGAACTCGACCTCGAGCCGAGCCAAGCCGAGCCGAGCGGTGCCGATGGCCCGATGGGCTCCCGGAAAATTCGGGAAGGCGATGTACCTTTAATTCCCAGTTGGCCGTAACTTTTTCGGTGACGTCAAATTAGTGAAATTTTGCGATTTCTTTGTCGCCGTATAGCTCGAGAACCGGTCGACGGGTGCGGGCGAGAGTAGGCTCGTCGGACGGAGGACGCGGAGACGAAGGTTTACCGGGCGAAAAATTCGCGAAAGATTCTCGAAAAATTTGTTACATGTGCATCGGTAACGCGCGTCGACCTCGGCGGAGAAAAAGTTACCGAACATCACCGGCAGTGGTCGGTAACGCTCAGGGGGTATAAGCTGCCGCGTTAAAAATGAAACCCGAATATCGGCGCTTCCACAGTTCAGGGCTCAAAAGGGCCCGAAAGAAAATAACTGATTCAAACGTTCGAATTTAACGCCAACTTCGCGACGCTGACTTCGCATCGGTGGCGAGTGCCGCCACAGTCGCCGCAATTACTCTCCCCTGATAGTTGAGCGAATCGACTCGTGACTTCGAGATTACGAATCCGACTCTACGTTTAGGTTTACATTTTCCATTAATTTTAAAGGGGGGGGGTGGGGGGGTTGGCGATGACAGACCAATCGCGCGCCTCCCCGCCACCATCGTCGCTTTCGACGAACTCGACCTCGAGCCGAGCCGAGCCGAGCCGAGCGTGGCCGATGGCCCGATGAGCTCCCGGAAAATTCGGGAAGGCGATGTACCTTTAATTCCCAGTTGGCCGTATCTTTTTCGGTGACGTCAAATTAGTGAAATTTTGCGATTTCTTTGTCGCCGTATAGCTCGAGAACGGGTCGACGGGCGCGGGCGAGAGTAGGCTCGTCGGACGGAGGACGCGGGGACGAAGGTTTACCGCGCGAAAAATTCGCGAAAATTCGCGAAAAATTTTTTACCTGTGCATCGGTAACGCGCGTCGACCTCGGCGGAGGATAACTTACCGACCACCACCGGCAGTGGTCGGTAACGGTCGGGGGGTATAAGCTGCCGCGTTAAAAATGAAACCTGAATTTCGGCACTTCCACGGTTCAGGGCTGATAAGGGCCCGAAAGAAAATAACTGATTCAAACGTTCGAATTGAACGCCAACTTTGCGACGCTGACTTCGCATCGGTGGCGAGTGCCGCCACAGTCGCCGCGTTTACTCTCCCTTGATAGTTGAGCGAATCGACTTGTAACTTCGAGGTTACGAATCCGTCTCTACGTTTAGGTTTACATTTTCCATTATTTTTAAAGGGAGGGGGGTTGGGGGGGTGGTTGGCGATGACAGACCAATCGCGCGCCTCCCCGCCACCATCGTCGCTACCGACGACCTAGACCTCGAGCCGAGCCGAGCCGAGCGGGGCCGAAGGCCCGATGGGCACCCGGAAAATTCGGGAAGGCGATATACCTTTAATTCCCAGTTGGCCGTAACTTTTTCGGTGACGTCAAATTAGTGAAATTTTGCGATTTCTTCGTCGCCGTATAGCTCGAGAACGGGTCGACGGGCGCGGGCGAGAGTAGGCTCGTCGGACGGAGGACGCGGAGACGAAGGTTTACCGCGCGAAAAATTCTCGAAAATTAGCGAAAAATTTTTTACCTGTGCATCGGTAACGCGCGTCGACCTCGGCGGAGGATAACTTAGCGACCACCACCGGCAGTGGTCGGTAACGGTCGGGGGATATAAGCTGCCGCGTTAAAAATGAAACCCTAATTTCAGCGCTTCCACGGTTCAGGGCTGAAAAGGGCCCGAAAGAAAATAACTGATTCAAACGTTCGAATTGAACGCCAACTTTGCGACGCTGACTTCGCATCGGTGGCGAGTGCCGCTACAGTCGCCGCGTTTACTCTCCCCTGAGAGTTGAGCGAATCGACTTGTAACTTCGAGGTTACGAATCCGACTCTACGTTTAGGTTTACCTTTTCCATTAATTTTAAAGGGACGGGGTGGTGGTGGGGTGGTTGGCGATGACAGACCAATCGCGCGCCTCACCGCCACCATCGTCGCTTTCGACGAACTCGACCTCGAGCCGAGCCGAGCCGAGCCGAGCGGTGCCGATGGCCCGATGGGCTCCCGGAAAATTCGGGAAGGCGATGTACCTTTAATTCCCAGTTGGCCGTAACTTTTTCGGTGACGTCAAATTAGTGAAATTTTGCGATTTCTTCGTCGCCGTATAGCTCGAGAACGGGTCGACGGGCGCGGGCGAGAGTAGGCTCGTCGGACGGAGGACGCGGAGACGAAGGTTTACCGCGCGAAAAATTCGCGAAAAATTTTTTACCTGTGCATCGGTAAAGCGCGTCGACCTCGGCGGAGGATAACTTACCGACCACCACCGGCAGTGGTCGGTAACGCTCGGGGGGTATAAGCTGCCGCGTTAAAAATGAAACCCGAATTTCAGCGCTTCCACGGTTCAGGGCTGAAAAGGGCCCGAAAGAAAATAACTGTTTCAATCGTTCGAATTGAACGCCAACTTTGCGACGCTGACTTCGCATCGGTGGCGAGTGCCGCCACAGTCGCCGCGTTTACTCTCGCTTGATAGTTGAGCGAATCGACTTGTAACTTTGAGCTTACGAATCCGACTCTACGTTTAGGTTTACATTTTCCATTAATTTTAAAGGGGTAGGGGGGGTTGGGGGGGGTGGTTGGTGTTGACAGACCAACCGCACGCCTCCCCGCCACCATCGTCGCTACCGACGACCTCGACCTCGAGCCGAGCCGAGCCGAGCCGAGCCGAGGGACCGACGGGCTCCCGGAAAAATCCGAAAGGCGATATACCTTTAATTCCCAGTTGGCCGTAACTTTCTCGGTGACGTCAAATTAGTGAAATTTTGCGATTTCTTTGTCGCCGTATAGCTCGAGAACGGGTCGACGGGTGCGGGCGAGAGTAGGCTCGTCGGACGGAGGACGCGGAGACGAAAGTTTACCGCGCGAAAAATTCGCGAAAATTCGCAAAAAATTTTTTACGTGTGCATCGGTAACGCGCGTCGACCTTGGCGGAGGATAACTTACTGACCACCACCGGCAGTGGTCGGTAACGCTCGGGTGGTATAAGCTGCCGCGTTAAAAATGAAACCCGAATTTCGGCGCTTCCACGGTTCAGGGCTGAAAAGGGCCCGAAAGGAAATAACTGATTCAAACGTTCGAATTTAACGCCAACTTCGCGACGCTGACTTCGCATCGATGGCGAGTGCCGCCACAGTTGCCGCGTTTACACTCGCTTGATAGTAGAGCGAATCGACTTGTAACTTTGAGCTTACGAATCCGACTCTACGTTTAGGTTTACATTTTCCATTAATTTTAAAGGGGTAGGGGGGTTGGGGGGGGGTGGTTGGTGTTGACAGACCAACCGCACGCCTCCCCGCCACCATCGTCGCTACCGACGACCTCGACCTCGAGCCGAGCCGAGCCGAGCCGAGCCGAGCGGGGCCGAAGGCCCGACGGGCTCCCGGAAAATTCGGAAAGGCGATATACCTTTAATTCCCATTTGGCCGTAACTTTCTCGATGACGTCAAATTAGTGAAAAATCAAAGTTTCTTTGTCGCCGTATAGCTCGAGAACGGGTCGACGGGCGCGGGCGAGAGTAGGCTCGTCGGACGGAGGACGCGGAGACGAAGGTTTACCGCGCGAAAAATTCGCGAAAAATTTTTTACCTGTGCATCGGTAAAGCGCGTCGACCTCGGCGGAGGATAACTTACCGACCACCACCGGCAGTGGTCGGTAACGCTCGGGGGGTATAAGCTGCCGCGTTAAAAATGAAACCCGAATTTCGGCACTTCCACGGTTCAGGGCTGAAAAGGGCCCGAAAGAAAATAACTGATTCAAACGTTCGAATTGAACGCCAACTTTGCGACGCTGACTTCGCATCGGTGGCGAGTGCCGCCACAGTCGCCGCGTTTACTCTCCCTTGATAGTTGAGCGAATCGACTTGTAACTTCGAGGTTACGAATCCGACTCTACGTTTAGGTTTACATTTTCCATTATTTTTAAAGGGAGGGGGGTTGGGGGGGAGGATGGCGATGACAGACCAATCGCGCGCCTCCCCGCCACCATCGTCGCTACCGACGACCTAGACCTCGAGCCGAGCCGAGCCGAGCGGGGCCGAAGGCCCGATGGGCACCCGGAAAATTCGGGAAGGCGATGTACCTTTAATTCCCAGTTGGCCGTAACTTTTTCGGTGACGTCAAATTAGTGAAATTTTGCGATTTCTTCGTCGCCGTATAGCTCAAGAACGGGTCGACGGGCGCGCGCGAGAGTAGGCTCGTCGGACAGAGGACGCGGAGACAAAGGTTTACCGCGCGAAAAATTCTCGAAAATTCGCGAAAAATTTCTTACGTGTGCATCGGTAACGCGCGTCGACCTCGGCGGAGGATAACTTACCGACAACCACCGGCAGTGGTCGGTAACGCTCGGGGGATATAAGCTGCCGCGTTAAAAATGAAACCCGAATTTCGGCGCTTCCAATGTTCAGGGCTGAAAAGGGCCCGAAAGAAAATAACTGACTCAAACGTTCGAATGGAACGCCAACTTCGCGACGCTGACTTCGCATCGGTGGCGAGTGCCGCTACAGTCGCCGCGTTTACTCTCCCTTGATAGTTGAGCGAATCGACTTGTAACTTCGAGGTTACGAATCCGACTCTACGTTTAGGTTTACATTTTCCATTAATTTTAAAGGGGGGGGCTGGGGGGGAGGATGGCGATGACAGACCAATCGCGCGCCTCCCCGCCACCATCGTCGCTACCGACGACCTCGACCTCGAGCCGAGCCGAGCCGAGAGGGGCCGAAGGCCCGATGGGCTCCCGGAAAATTCGGGAAGGCGATGTACCTTTAATTCCCAGTTGGCCGTAACTTTTTCGGTGACGTCAAATTAGTGAAATTTTGCGATTTCTTCGTCGCCGTATAGCTCAAGAACGGGTCGACGGGCGCGCGCGAGAGTAGGCTCGTCGGACAGAGGACGCGGAGACAAAGGTTTACCGCGCGAAAAATTCTCGAAAATTCGCGAAAAATTTCTTACGTGTGCATCGGTAACGCGCGTCGACCTCGGCGGAGGATAACTTACCGACAACCACCGGCAGTGGTCGGTAACGCTCGGGGGATATAAGCTGCCGCGTTAAAAATGAAACCCGAATTTCGGCGCTTCCAATGTTCAGGGCTGAAAAGGGCCCGAAAGAAAATAACTGACTCAAACGTTCGAATTGAACGCCAACTTTGCGACGCTGACTTCGCATCGGTGGCGAGTGCCGCCACAGTCGCCGCGTTTACTCTCCCCTGATAGTTGAGCGAATCGACTCGTGACTTCGAGATTACGAATCCGACTCTACGTTTAGGTTTACATTTTCCATTAATTTTAAAGGGGGGGGTGGGGGGGTTGGCGATGACAGACCAATCGCGCGCCTCCCCGCCACCATCGTCGCTTTCGACGAACTCGACCTCGAGCCGAGCCGAGCCGAGCCGAGCGGGGCCGATGGCCCGATGAGCTCCCGGAAAATTCGGGAAGGCGATGTACCTTTAATTCCCAGTTGGCCGTATCTTTTTCGGTGACGTCAAATTAGTGAAATTTTGCGATTTCTTTGTCGCCGTATAGCTCGAGAACGGGTCGACGGGCGCGGGCGAGAGTAGGCTCGTCGGACGGAGGACGCGGGGACGAAGGTTTACCGCGCGAAAAATTCGCGAAAATTCGCGAAAAATTTTTTACCTGTGCATCGGTAACGCGCGTCGACCTCGGCGGAGGATAACTTACCGACCACCACCGGCAGTGGTCGGTAACGGTCGGGGGGTATAAGCTGCCGCGTTAAAAATGAAACCTGAATTTCGGCACTTCCACGGTTCAGGGCTGATAAGGGCCCGAAAGAAAATAACTGATTCAAACGTTCGAATTGAACGCCAACTTTGCGACGCTGACTTCGCATCGGTGGCGAGTGCCGCCACAGTCGCCGCGTTTACTCTCCCTTGATAGTTGAGCGAATCGACTTGTAACTTCGAGGTTACGAATCCGTCTCTACGTTTAGGTTTACATTTTCCATTATTTTTAAAGGGAGGGGGGTTGGGGGGGTGGTTGGCGATGCCAGACCAATCGCGCGCCTCCCCGCCACCATCGTCGCTACCGACGACCTAGACCTCGAGCCGAGCCGAGCCGAGCGGGGCCGAAGGCCCGATGGGCACCCGGAAAATTCGGGAAGGCGATATACCTTTAATTCCCAGTTGGCCGTAACTTTTTCGGTGACGTCAAATTAGTGAAATTTTGCGATTTCTTCGTCGCCGTATAGCTCGAGAACGGGTCGACGGGCGCGGGCGAGAGTAGGCTCGTCGGACGGAGGACGCGGAGACGAAGGTTTACCGCGCGAAAAATTCTCGAAAATTCGCGAAAAATTTTTTACCTGTGCATCGGTAACGCGCGTCGACCTCGGCGGAGGATAACTTAGCGACCACCACCGGCAGTGGTCGGTAACGGTCGGGGGATATAAGCTGCCGCGTTAAAAATGAAACCCTAATTTCAGCGCTTCCACGGTTCAGGGCTGAAAAGGGCCCGAAAGAAAATAACTGATTCAAACGTTCGAATTGAACGCCAACTTTGCGACGCTGACTTCGCATCGGTGGCGAGTGCCGCTACAGTCGCCGCGTTTACTCTCCCCTGAGAGTTGAGCGAATCGACTTGTAACTTCGAGGTTACGAATCCGACTCTACGTTTAGGTTTACCTTTTCCATTAATTTTAAAGGGACGGGGTGGTGGTGGGGTGGTTGGCGATGACAGACCAATCGCGCGCCTCACCGCCACCATCGTCGCTTTCGACGAACTCGACCTCGAGCCGAGCCGAGCCGAGCCGAGCGGTGCCGATGGCCCGATGGGCTCCCGGAAAATTCGGGAAGGCGATGTACCTTTAATTCCCAGTTGGCCGTAACTTTTTCGGTGACGTCAAATTAGTGAAATTTTGCGATTTCTTCGTCGCCGTATAGCTCGAGAACGGGTCGACGGGCGCGGGCGAGAGTAGGCTCGTCGGACGGAGGACGCGGAGACGAAGGTTTACCGCGCGAAAAATTCGCGAAAAATTTTTTACCTGTGCATCGGTAAAGCGCGTCGACCTCGGCGGAGGATAACTTACCGACCACCACCGGCAGTGGTCGGTAACGCTCGGGGGGTATAAGCTGCCGCGTTAAAAATGAAACCCGAATTTCAGCGCTTCCACGGTTCAGGGCTGAAAAGGGCCCGAAAGAAAATAACTGTTTCAATCGTTCGAATTGAACGCCAACTTTGCGACGCTGACTTCGCATCGGTGGCGAGTGCCGCCACAGTCGCCGCGTTTACTCTCGCTTGATAGTTGAGCGAATCGACTTGTAACTTTGAGCTTACGAATCCGACTCTACGTTTAGGTTTACATTTTCCATTAATTTTAAAGGGGTAGGGGGGGTTGGGGGGGGTGGTTGGTGTTGACAGACCAACCGCACGCCTCCCCGCCACCATCGTCGCTACCGACGACCTCGACCTCGAGCCGAGCCGAGCCGAGCCGAGCCGAGGGACCGACGGGCTCCCGGAAAAATCCGAAAGGCGATATACCTTTAATTCCCAGTTGGCCGTAACTTTCTCGGTGACGTCAAATTAGTGAAATTTTGCGATTTCTTTGTCGCCGTATAGCTCGAGAACGGGTCGACGGGTGCGGGCGAGAGTAGGCTCGTCGGACGGAGGACGCGGAGACGAAAGTTTACCGCGCGAAAAATTCGCGAAAATTCGCAAAAAATTTTTTACGTGTGCATCGGTAACGCGCGTCGACCTTGGCGGAGGATAACTTACTGACCACCACCGGCAGTGGTCGGTAACGCTCGGGTGGTATAAGCTGCCGCGTTAAAAATGAAACCCGAATTTCGGCGCTTCCACGGTTCAGGGCTGAAAAGGGCCCGAAAGGAAATAACTGATTCAAACGTTCGAATTTAACGCCAACTTCGCGACGCTGACTTCGCATCGATGGCGAGTGCCGCCACAGTTGCCGCGTTTACACTCGCTTGATAGTAGAGCGAATCGACTTGTAACTTTGAGCTTACGAATCCGACTCTACGTTTAGGTTTACATTTTCCATTAATTTTAAAGGGGTAGGGGGGTTGGGGGGGGTGGTTGGTGTTGACAGACCAACCGCACGCCTCCCCGCCACCATCGTCGCTACCGACGACCTCGACCTCGAGCCGAGCCGAGCCGAGCCGAGCCGAGCGGGGCCGAAGGCCCGACGGGCTCCCGGAAAATTCGGAAAGGCGATATACCTTTAATTCCCATTTGGCCGTAACTTTCTCGATGACGTCAAATTAGTGAA
Organism: Lasioglossum baleicum; assembly: GCF_051020765.1. NCBI lineage: Eukaryota > Metazoa > Arthropoda > Insecta > Hymenoptera > Halictidae > Lasioglossum > Lasioglossum baleicum. The sequence goes on along the minus strand of NW_027469109.1, from coordinate 457,996 downwards.
AAATCAAAGTTTCTTTGTCGCCGTATAGCTCGAGAACGGGTCGACGGGCGCGGGCGAGAGTAGGCTCGTCGGACGGAGGACGCGGAGACGAAGGTTTACCGCGCGAAAAATTCGCGAAAAATTTTTTACCTGTGCATCGGTAAAGCGCGTCGACCTCGGCGGAGGATAACTTACCGACCACCACCGGCAGTGGTCGGTAACGCTCGGGGGGTATAAGCTGCCGCGTTAAAAATGAAACCCGAATTTCGGCACTTCCACGGTTCAGGGCTGAAAAGGGCCCGAAAGAAAATAACTGATTCAAACGTTCGAATTGAACGCCAACTTTGCGACGCTGACTTCGCATCGGTGGCGAGTGCCGCCACAGTCGCCGCGTTTACTCTCCCTTGATAGTTGAGCGAATCGACTTGTAACTTCGAGGTTACGAATCCGACTCTACGTTTAGGTTTACATTTTCCATTATTTTTAAAGGGAGGGGGGTTGGGGGGGAGGATGGCGATGACAGACCAATCGCGCGCCTCCCCGCCACCATCGTCGCTACCGACGACCTAGACCTCGAGCCGAGCCGAGCCGAGCGGGGCCGAAGGCCCGATGGGCACCCGGAAAATTCGGGAAGGCGATGTACCTTTAATTCCCAGTTGGCCGTAACTTTTTCGGTGACGTCAAATTAGTGAAATTTTGCGATTTCTTCGTCGCCGTATAGCTCAAGAACGGGTCGACGGGCGCGCGCGAGAGTAGGCTCGTCGGACAGAGGACGCGGAGACAAAGGTTTACCGCGCGAAAAATTCTCGAAAATTCGCGAAAAATTTCTTACGTGTGCATCGGTAACGCGCGTCGACCTCGGCGGAGGATAACTTACCGACAACCACCGGCAGTGGTCGGTAACGCTCGGGGGATATAAGCTGCCGCGTTAAAAATGAAACCCGAATTTCGGCGCTTCCAATGTTCAGGGCTGAAAAGGGCCCGAAAGAAAATAACTGACTCAAACGTTCGAATGGAACGCCAACTTCGCGACGCTGACTTCGCATCGGTGGCGAGTGCCGCTACAGTCGCCGCGTTTACTCTCCCTTGATAGTTGAGCGAATCGACTTGTAACTTCGAGGTTACGAATCCGACTCTACGTTTAGGTTTACATTTTCCATTAATTTTAAAGGGGTAGGGGGGGTTGGGGGGGGTGGTTGGTGTTGACAGACCAACCGCACGCCTCCCCGCCACCATCGTCGCTACCGACGACCTCGACCTCGAGCCGAGCCGAGCCGAGCCGAGCCGAGGGACCGACGGGCTCCCGGAAAATTCCGAAAGGCGATATACCTTTAATTCCCAGTTGGCCGTAACTTTCTCGGTGACGTCAAATTAGTGAAATTTTGCGATTTCTTTGTCGCCGTATAGCTCGAGAACGGGTCGACGGGTGCGGGCGAGAGTAGGCTCGTCGGACGGAGGACGCGGAGACGAAAGTTTACCGCGCGAAAAATTCGCGAAAATTCGCAAAAAATTTTTTACGTGTGCATCGGTAACGCGCGTCGACCTCGGCGGAGGATAACTTACTGACCACCACCGGCAGTGGTCGGTAACGCTCGGGTGGTGTAAGCTGCCGCGTTAAAAATGAAACCCGAATTTCGGCGCTTCCACGGTTCAGGGCTGAAAAGGGACCGAAAGGAAATAACTGATTCAAACGTTCGAATTTAACGCCAACTTCGCGACGCTGACTTCGCATCGATGGCGAGTGCCGCCACAGTTGCCGCGTTTACACTCGCTTGATAGTAGAGCGAATCGACTTGTAACTTTGAGCTTACGAATCCGACTCTACGTTTAGGTTTACATTTTCCATTAATTTTCAAGGGGAAGGGGGGTTGGGGGGGTGGTTGGTGTTGACAGACCAACCGCACGCCTCCCCGCCACCATCGTCGCTACCGACGACCTCGACCTCGAGCCGAGCCGAGCCGAGCCGAGCCGAGCGGGGCCGAAGGCCCGACGGGCTCCCGGAAAATTCGGAAAGGCGATATACCTTTAATTCCCATTTGGCCGTAACTTTCTCGATGACGTCAAATTAGTGAAAAATCAAAGTTTCTTTGTCGCCGTATAGCTCGAGAACGGGTCGACGGGCGCGGGCGAGAGTAGGCTCGTCGGACGGAGGACGCGGAGACGAAGGTTTACCGCGCGAAAAATTCGCGAAAAATTTGTTACATGTGCATCGGTAACGCGCGTCGACCTCGGCGGAGAAAAAGTTACCGAACATCACCGGCAGTGGTTGGTAACGCTCGGGGGGTATAAGCTGCCGCGTTAAAAATGAAACCCGAATATCGGCGCTTCCACAGTTCAGGGCTCAAAAGGGCCCGAAAGAAAATAACTGACTCAAACGATCGAATTGAACGCCAACTTCGCGACGCTGACTTCGCATCGGTGGCGAGTGCCGCTACAGTCGCCGCGTTTACTCTCCCCTGAGAGTTGAGCGAATCGACTTGTAACTTCGAGGTTACGAATCCGACTCTACGTTTAGGTTTACCTTTTCCATTAATTTTAAAGGGACGGGGTGGTGGTGGGGTGGTTGGCGATGACAGACCAATCGCGCGCCTCACCGCCACCATCGTCGCTTTCGACGAACTCGACCTCGAGCCGAGCCGAGCCGAGCCGAGCGGGGCCGATGGCCCGATGGGCTCCCGGAAAATTCGGGAAGGCGATGTACCTTTAATTCCCAGTTGGCCGTAACTTTTTCGGTGACTTCAAATTAGTGAAATTTTGCGATTTCTTTGTCGCCGTATAGCTCGAGAACGGGTCGACGGGCGCGGGCGAGAGTAGGCTCGTCGGACGGAGGACGCGGAGACGAAGGTTTACCGCGCGAAAAAATCGCGAAAGATTCTCGAAAAATTTGTTACATGTGCATCGGTAACGCGCGTCGACCTCGGCGGAGAAAAAGTTACCGAACATCACCGGCAGTGGTCGGTAACGCTCGGGGGGTATAAGCTGCCGCGTTAAAAATGAAACCCGAATATCGGCGCTTCCACAGTTCAGGGCTCAAAAGGGCCCGAAAGAAAATAACTGATTCAAACGTTCGAATTTAACGCCAACTTCGCGACGCTGACTTCGCATCGGTGGCGAGTGCCGCCACAGTCGCCGCAATTACTCTCCCCTGATAGTTGAGCGAATCGACTCGTGACTTCGAGATTACGAATCCGACTCTACGTTTAGGTTTACATTTTCCATTAATTTTAAAGGGGGGGGGGGGTGGGGGGGTTGGCGATGACAGACCAATCGCGCGCCTCCCCGCCACCATCGTCGCTACCGACGAACTCGACCTCGAGCCGAGCCGAGCCGAGCGGGGCCGAAGGCCCGATGGGCTCCCGGAAAATTCGGGAAGGCGATGTACCTTTAATTCCCAGTTGGCCGTAACTTTTTCGGTGACGTCAAATTAGTGAAATTTTGCGATTTCTTCGTCGCCGTATAGCTCGAGAACGGGTCGACGGGCGCGGGCGAGAGTAGGCTCGTCGGACGGAGGACGCGGAGACGAAGGTTTACCGCGCGAAAAATTCGCGAAAAATTTTTTACCTGTGCATCGGTAACGCGCGTCGACCTCGGCGGAGGATAACTTACCGACAACCACCGGCAGTGGTCGGTAACGCTCGGGGGATATAAGCTGCCGCGTTAAAAATGAAACCCGAATTTCGGCGCTTCCAATGTTTAGGGCTGAAAAGGGCCCGAAAGAAAATAACTGACTCAAACGTTCGAATTGAACGCCAACTTCGCGACGCTGACTTCGCATCGGTGGCGAGTGCCGCTACAGTCGCCGCGTTTACTCTCCCCTGAGAGTTGAGCGAATCGACTTGTAACTTCGAGGTTACGAATCCGACTCTACGTTTAGGTTTACCTTTTCCATTAATTTTAAAGGGACGGGGTGATGGAGGGGTGGTTGGCGATGACAGACCAATCGCGCGCCTCACCGCCACCATCGTCGCTTTCGACGAACTCGACCTCGAGCCGAGCCGAGCCGAGCCGAGCGGGGCCGATGGCCCGATGGGCTCCCGGAAAATTCGGGAAGGCGATGTACCTTTAATTCCCAGTTGGCCGTAACTTTTTCGGTGACTTCAAATTAGTGAAATTTTGCGATTTCTTTGTCGCCGTATAGCTCGAGAACGGGTCGACGGGCGCGGGCGAGAGTAGGCTCGTCGGACGGAGGACGCGGAGACGAAGGTTTACCGCGCGAAAAATTCGCGAAAATTCGCGAAAAATTTTTTACCTGTGCATCGGTAACGCGCGTCGACCTCGGCGGAGGATAACTTACCGACCACCACCGGCAGTGGTCGGTAACGCTCGGGGGGTATAAGCTGCCGCGTTAAAAATGAAACCCGAATTTCGGCGCTTCCAATGTTCAGGGCTGAAAAGTTCCCGAAAGAAAATAACTGTTTCAAACGTTCGAATTGAACGCCAACTTTGCGACGCTGACTTCGCATCGGTGGCGAGTGCCGCTACAGTCGCCGCGTTTACTCTCCCCTGAGAGTTGAGCGAATCGACTTGTAACTTCGAGGTTACGAATCCGACTCTACGTTTAGGTTTACCTTTTCCATTAATTTTAAAGGGACGGGGTGATGGAGGGGTGGTTGGCGATGACAGACCAATCGCGCGCCTCACCGCCACCATCGTCGCTTTCGACGAACTCGACCTCGAGCCGAGCCGAGCCGAGCCGAGCGGGGCCGATGGCCCGATGGGCTCCCGGAAAATTCGGGAAGGCGATATACCTTTAATTCCCAGTTGGCCGTAACTTTTTCGGTGACGTCAAATTAGTGAAATTTTGCGATTTCTTCGTCGCCGTATAGCTCGAGAACGGGTCGACGGGCGCGGGCGAGAGTAGGCTCGTCGGACGAAGGACGCGGAGACGAAGGTTTACCGCGCGAAAAATTCGCGAAAATTCGCGAAAAATTTTTTACCTGTGCATCGGTAACGCGCGTCGACCTCGGCGGAGGATAACTTAGCGACCACCACCGGCAGTGGTCGGTAACGGTCGGGGGGTATAAGCTGCCGCGTTAAAAATGAAACCTGAATTTCGGCACTTCCACGGTTCAGGGCTGAAAAGGGCCCGAAAGAAAATAACTGATTCAAACGTTCGAATTGAACGCCAACTTTGCGACGCTGACTTCGCTTCGGTGGCGAGTGCCGCCACAGTCGCCGCGTTTACTCTCCCTTGATAGTTGAGCGAATCGACTTGTAACTTCGAGGTTACGAATCCGACTCTACGTTTAGGTTTACATTTTCCATTATTTTTAAAGGGAGGGGGGTTGGGGGGGAGGATGGCGATGACAGACCAATCGCGCGCCTCCCCGCCACCATCGTCGCTACCGACCACCTAGACCTCGAGCCGAGCCGAGCCGAGCGGGGCCGAAGGCCCGATGGGCACCCGGAAAATTCGGGAAGGCGATATACCTTTAATTCCCAGTTGGCCGTAACTTTTTTGGTGACGTCAAATTAGTGAAATTTTGCGATTTCTTCGTCGCCGTATAGCTCGAGAACGGGTCGACGGGCGCGGGCGAGAGTAGGCTCGTCGGACGGAGGACGTGGAGACAAAGGTTTACCGCGCGAAAAATTCTCGAAAATTCGCGAAAAATTTTTTACGTGTGCATCGGTAACGCGCGTCGACCTCGGCGGAGGGTAACTTACCGACAACCACCGGCAGTGGTCGGTAACGTTCGGGGGATATAAGCTGCCGCGTTAAAAATGAAACCCTAATTTCAGCGCTTCCACGGTTCAGGGCTGAAAAGGGCCCGAAAGAAAATAACTGATTCAAACGTTCGAATTGAACGCCAACTTTGCGACGCTGACTTCGCATCGGTGGCGAGTGCCGCTACAGTCGCCGCGTTTACTCTCCCCTGAGAGTTGAGCGAATCGACTTGTAACTTCGAGGTTACGAATCCGACTCTACGTTTAGGTTTACCTTTTCCATTAATTTTAAAGGGACGGGGTGGTGGTGGGGTGGTTGGCGATGACAGACCAATCGCGCGCCTCACCGCCACCATCGTCGCTTTCGACGAACTCGACCTCGAGCCGAGCCGAGCCGAGCCGAGCGGTGCCGATGGCCCGATGGGCTCCCGGAAAATTCGGGAAGGCGATGTACCTTTAATTCCCAGTTGGCCGTAACTTTTTCGGTGACGTCAAATTAGTGAAATTTTGCGATTTCTTCGTCGCCGTATAGCTCGAGAACGGGTCGACGGGCGCGGGCGAGAGTAGGCTCGTCGGACGGAGGACGCGGAGACGAAGGTTTACCGCGCGAAAAATTCGCGAAAAATTTTTTACCTGTGCATCGGTAAAGCGCGTCGACCTCGGCGGAGGATAACTTACCGACCACCACCGGCAGTGGTCGGTAACGCTCGGGGGGTATAAGCTGCCGCGTTAAAAATGAAACCCGAATTTCAGCGCTTCCACGGTTCAGGGCTGAAAAGGGCCCGAAAGAAAATAACTGTTTCAATCGTTCGAATTGAACGCCAACTTTGCGACGCTGACTTCGCATCGGTGGCGAGTGCCGCCACAGTCGCCGCGTTTACTCTCGCTTGATAGTTGAGCGAATCGACTTGTAACTTTGAGCTTACGAATCCGACTCTACGTTTAGGTTTACATTTTCCATTAATTTTAAAGGGGTAGGGGGGGTTGGGGGGGGTGGTTGGTGTTGACAGACCAACCGCACGCCTCCCCGCCACCATCGTCGCTACCGACGACCTCGACCTCGAGCCGAGCCGAGCCGAGCCGAGCCGAGGGACCGACGGGCTCCCGGAAAATTCCGAAAGGCGATATACCTTTAATTCCCAGTTGGCCGTAACTTTCTCGGTGACGTCAAATTAGTGAAATTTTGCGATTTCTTTGTCGCCGTATAGCTCGAGAACGGGTCGACGGGTGCGGGCGAGAGTAGGCTCGTCGGACGGAGGACGCGGAGACGAAAGTTTACCGCGCGAAAAATTCGCGAAAATTCGCAAAAAATTTTTTACGTGTGCATCGGTAACGCGCGTCGACCTCGGCGGAGGATAACTTACTGACCACCACCGGCAGTGGTCGGTAACGCTCGGGTGGTATAAGCTGCCGCGTTAAAAATGAAACCCGAATTTCGGCGCTTCCACGGTTCAGGGCTGAAAAGGGACCGAAAGGAAATAACTGATTCAAACGTTCGAATTTAACGCCAACTTCGCGACGCTGACTTCGCATCGATGGCGAGTGCCGCCACAGTTGCCGCGTTTACACTCGCTTGATAGTAGAGCGAATCGACTTGTAACTTTGAGCTTACGAATCCGACTCTACGTTTAGGTTTACATTTTCCATTAATTTTCAAGGGGAAGGGGGGTTGGGGGGGTGGTTGGTGTTGACAGACCAACCGCACGCCTCCCCGCCACCATCGTCGCTACCGACGACCTCGACCTCGAGCCGAGCCGAGCCGAGCCGAGCCGAGCGGGGCCGAAGGCCCGACGGGCTCCCGGAAAATTCGGAAAGGCGATATACCTTTAATTCCCATTTGGCCGTAACTTTCTCGATGACGTCAAATTAGTGAAAAATCAAAGTTTCTTTGTCGCCGTATAGCTCGAGAACGGGTCGACGGGCGCGGGCGAGAGTAGGCTCGTCGGACGGAGGACGCGGAGACGAAGGTTTACCGCGCGAAAAATTCGCGAAAAATTTGTTACATGTGCATCGGTAACGCGCGTCGACCTCGGCGGAGAAAAAGTTACCGAACATCACCGGCAGTGGTTGGTAACGCTCGGGGGGTATAAGCTGCCGCGTTAAAAATGAAACCCGAATATCGGCGCTTCCACAGTTCAGGGCTCAAAAGGGCCCGAAAGAAAATAACTGACTCAAACGATCGAATTGAACGCCAACTTCGCGACGCTGACTTCGCATCGGTGGCGAGTGCCGCTACAGTCGCCGCGTTTACTCTCCCCTGAGAGTTGAGCGAATCGACTTGTAACTTCGAGGTTACGAATCCGACTCTACGTTTAGGTTTACCTTTTCCATTAATTTTAAAGGGACGGGGTGGTGGTGGGGTGGTTGGCGATGACAGACCAATCGCGCGCCTCACCGCCACCATCGTCGCTTTCGACGAACTCGACCTCGAGCCGAGCCGAGCCGAGCCGAGCGGGGCCGATGGCCCGATGGGCTCCCGGAAAATTCGGGAAGGCGATGTACCTTTAATTCCCAGTTGGCCGTAACTTTTTCGGTGACTTCAAATTAGTGAAATTTTGCGATTTCTTTGTCGCCGTATAGCTCGAGAACGGGTCGACGGGCGCGGGCGAGAGTAGGCTCGTCGGACGGAGGACGCGGAGACGAAGGTTTACCGCGCGAAAAAATCGCGAAAGATTCTCGAAAAATTTGTTACATGTGCATCGGTAACGCGCGTCGACCTCGGCGGAGAAAAAGTTACCGAACATCACCGGCAGTGGTCGGTAACGCTCGGGGGGTATAAGCTGCCGCGTTAAAAATGAAACCCGAATATCGGCGCTTCCACAGTTCAGGGCTCAAAAGGGCCCGAAAGAAAATAACTGATTCAAACGTTCGAATTTAACGCCAACTTCGCGACGCTGACTTCGCATCGGTGGCGAGTGCCGCCACAGTCGCCGCAATTACTCTCCCCTGATAGTTGAGCGAATCGACTCGTGACTTCGAGATTACGAATCCGACTCTACGTTTAGGTTTACATTTTCCATTAATTTTAAAGGGGGGGGGTGGGGGGGTTGGCGATGACAGACCAATCGCGCGCCTCCCCGCCACCATCGTCGCTACCGACGAACTCGACCTCGAGCCGAGCCGAGCCGAGCGGGGCCGAAGGCCCGATGGGCTCCCGGAAAATTCGGGAAGGCGATGTACCTTTAATTCCCAGTTGGCCGTAACTTTTTCGGTGACGTCAAATTAGTGAAATTTTGCGATTTCTTCGTCGCCGTATAGCTCGAGAACGGGTCGACGGGCGCGGGCGAGAGTAGGCTCGTCGGACGGAGGACGCGGAGACGAAGGTTTACCGCGCGAAAAATTCGCGAAAATTCGCGAAAAATTTTTTACCTGTGCATCGGTAACGCGCGTCGACCTCGGCGGAGGATAACTTACCGACAACCACCGGCAGTGGTCGGTAACGCTCGGGGGATATAAGCTGCCGCGTTAAAAATGAAACCCGAATTTCGGCGCTTCCAATGTTTAGGGCTGAAAAGGGCCCGAAAGAAAATAACTGACTCAAACGTTCGAATTGAACGCCAACTTCGCGACGCTGACTTCGCATCGGTGGCGAGTGCCGCTACAGTCGCCGCGTTTACTCTCCCCTGAGAGTTGAGCGAATCGACTTGTAACTTCGAGGTTACGAATCCGACTCTACGTTTAGGTTTACCTTTTCCATTAATTTTAAAGGGACGGGGTGATGGAGGGGTGGTTGGCGATGACAGACCAATCGCGCGCCTCACCGCCACCATCGTCGCTTTCGACGAACTCGACCTCGAGCCGAGCCGAGCCGAGCCGAGCGGGGCCGATGGCCCGATGGGCTCCCGGAAAATTCGGGAAGGCGATGTACCTTTAATTCCCAGTTGGCCGTAACTTTTTCGGTGACTTCAAATTAGTGAAATTTTGCGATTTCTTTGTCGCCGTATAGCTCGAGAACGGGTCGACGGGCGCGGGCGAGAGTAGGCTCGTCGGACGGAGGACGCGGAGACGAAGGTTTACCGCGCGAAAAATTCGCGAAAATTCGCGAAAAATTTTTTACCTGTGCATCGGTAACGCGCGTCGACCTCGGCGGAGGATAACTTACCGACCACCACCGGCAGTGGTCGGTAACGCTCGGGGGGTATAAGCTGCCGCGTTAAAAATGAAACCCGAATTTCGGCGCTTCCAATGTTCAGGGCTGAAAAGTTCCCGAAAGAAAATAACTGTTTCAAACGTTCGAATTGAACGCCAACTTTGCGACGCTGACTTCGCATCGGTGGCGAGTGCCGCTACAGTCGCCGCGTTTACTCTCCCCTGAGAGTTGAGCGAATCGACTTGTAACTTCGAGGTTACGAATCCGACTCTACGTTTAGGTTTACCTTTTCCATTAATTTTAAAGGGACGGGGTGATGGAGGGGTGGTTGGCGATGACAGACCAATCGCGCGCCTCACCGCCACCATCGTCGCTTTCGACGAACTCGACCTCGAGCCGAGCCGAGCCGAGCCGAGCGGGGCCGATGGCCCGATGGGCTCCCGGAAAATTCGGGAAGGCGATGTACCTTTAATTCCCAGTTGGCCGTAACTTTTTCGGTGACTTCAAATTAGTGAAATTTTGCGATTTCTTTGTCGCCGTATAGCTCGAGAACGGGTCGACGGGCGCGGGCGAGAGTAGGCTCGTCGGACGGAGGACGCGGAGACGAAGGTTTACCGCGCGAAAAATTCGCGAAAATTCGCGAAAAATTTTTTACCTGTGCATCGGTAACGCGCGTCGACCTCGGCGGAGGATAACTTACCGACCACCACCGGCAGTGGTCGGTAACGCTCGGGGGGTATAAGCTGCCGCGTTAAAAATGAAACCCGAATTTCAGCGCTTCCACGGTTCAGGGCTGAAAAGGGCCCGAAAGAAAATAACTGTTTCAAACGTTCGAATTGAACGCCAACTTTGCGACGCTGACTTCGCATCGGTGGCGAGTGCCGCCACAGTCGCCGCGTTTACTCTCCCTTGATAGTTGAGCGAATCGACTTGTAACTTCGTGGTTACGAATCCGACTCTACGTTTAGGTTTACAGTTTCCATTAATTTTAAAGGGAGGGGGGTTGGGGGGGGGGGAGGATGGCGATGACAGACCAATCGCGCGCCTCCCCGCCACCATCGTCGCTACCGACGACCTCGACCTCGAGCCGAGCCGAGCCGAGCGGGGCCGAAGGCCCGATGGGCTCCCGGAAAATTCGGGAAGGCGATGTACCTTTAATTCCCAGTTGGCCGTAACTTTTTCGGTGACGTCAAATTAGTGAAATTTTGCGATTTCTTCGTCGCCGTATAGCTCGAGAACGGGTCGACGGGCGCGGGCGAGAGTAGGCTCGTCGGACAGAGGACGCGGAGACAAAGGTTTACCGCGCGAAAAATTCTCGAAAATTCGCGAAAAATTTTTTACGTGTGCATCGGTAACGCGCGTCGACCTCGGCGGAGGATAACTTACCGACAACCACCGGCAGTGGTCGGTAACGCTCGGGGGATATAAGTTGCCGCGTTAAAAATGAAACCCGAATTTCGGCGCTTCCACAGTTCAGGGCTCAAAAGGGCCCGAAAGAAAATAACTGATTCAAACGTTCGAATTTAACGCCTACTTCGCGACGCTGACTTCGCATCGGTGGCGAGTGCCGCCACAGTCGCCGCAATTACTCTCCCCTGATAGTTGAGCGAATCGACTCGTGACTTCGAGATTACGAATCCGACTCTACGTTTAGGTTTACATTTACCATTAATTTTAAAGGGGGGGGGTGGGGGGGTTGGCGATGACAGACCAATCGCGCGCCTCCCCGCCACCATCGTCGCTACCGACGAACTCGACCTCGAGCCGAGCCGAGCCGAGCGGGGCCGAAGGCCCGATGGGCTCCCGGAAAATTCGGGAAGGCGATGTACCTTTAATTCCCAGTTGGCCGTAACTTTTTCGGTGACGTCAAATTAGTGAAATTTTGCGATTTCTTCGTCGCCGTATAGCTCGAGAACGGGTCGACGGGCGCGGGCGAGAGTAGGCTCGTCGGACGGAGGACGCGGAGACGAAGGTTTACCGCGCGAAAAATTCGCGGAAATTCGCGAAAAATTTTTTACCTGTGCATCGGTAACGCGCGTCGACCTCGGCGGAGGATAAGTTACCGACCACCACCGGCAGTGGTCGGTAACGGTCGGGGGATATAAGCTGCCGCGTTAAAAATGAAACCCGAATTTCGGCGCTTCCAATGTTCAGGGCTGAAAAGGGCCCGAAAGAAAATAACTGACTCAAACGATCGAATTGAACGCCAACTTCGCGACGCTGACTTCGCATCGGTGGCGAGTGCCGCTACAGTCGCCGCGTTTACTCTCCCCTGAGAGTTGAGCGAATCGACTTGTAACTTCGAGGTTACGAATCCGACTCTACGTTTAGGTTTACCTTTTCCATTAATTTTAAAGGGACGGGGTGGTGGTGGGGTGGTTGGCGATGACAGACCAATCGCGCGCCTCACCGCCACCATCGTCGCTTTCGACGAACTCGACCTCGAGCCGAGCCGAGCCGAGCCGAGCGGGGCCGATGGCCCGATGGGCTCCCGGAAAATTCGGGAAGGCGATGTACCTTTAATTCCCAGTTGGCCGTAACTTTTTCGGTGACTTCAAATTAGTGAAATTTTGCGATTTCTTTGTCGCCGTATAGCTCGAGAACGGGTCGACGGGCGCGGGCGAGAGTAGGCTCGTCGGACGGAGGACGCGGAGACGAAGGTTTACCGCGCGAAAAAATCGCGAAAGATTCTCGAAAAATTTGTTACATGTGCATCGGTAACGCGCGTCGACCTCGGCGGAGAAAAAGTTACCGAACATCACCGGCAGTGGTCGGTAACGCTCGGGGGGTATAAGCTGCCGCGTTAAAAATGAAACCCGAATATCGGCGCTTCCACAGTTCAGGGCTCAAAAGGGCCCGAAAGAAAATAACTGATTCAAACGTTCGAATTTAACGCCAACTTCGCGACGCTGACTTCGCATCGGTGGCGAGTGCCGCCACAGTCGCCGCAATTACTCTCCCCTGATAGTTGAGCGAATCGACTCGTGACTTCGAGATTACGAATCCGACTCTACGTTTAGGTTTACATTTTCCATTAATTTTAAAGGGGGGGGGGTGGGGGGGTTGGCGATGACAGACCAATCGCGCGCCTCCCCGCCACCATCGTCGCTACCGACGAACTCGACCTCGAGCCGAGCCGAGCCGAGCGGGGCCGAAGGCCCGATGGGCTCCCGGAAAATTCGGGAAGGCGATGTACCTTTAATTCCCAGTTGGCCGTAACTTTTTCGGTGACGTCAAATTAGTGAAATTTTGCGATTTCTTCGTCGCCGTATAGCTCGAGAACGGGTCGACGGGCGCGGGCGAGAGTAGGCTCGTCGGACGGAGGACGCGGAGACGAAGGTTTACCGCGCGAAAAATTCGCGAAAATTCGCGAAAAATTTTTTACCTGTGCATCGGTAACGCGCGTCGACCTCGGCGGAGGATAAGTTACCGACCACCACCGGCAGTGGTCGGTAACGGTCGGGGGATATAAGCTGCCGCGTTAAAAATGAAACCCGAATTTCGGCGCTTCCAATGTTCAGGGGTGAAAAGGGCCCGAAAGAAAATAACTGACTCAAACGATCGAATTGAACGCCAACTTCGCGACGCTGACTTCGCATCGGTGGCGAGTGCCGCTACAGTCGCCGCGTTTACTCTCCCCTGAGAGTTGAGCGAATCGACTTGTAACTTCGAGGTTACGAATCCGACTCTACGTTTAGGTTTACCTTTTCCATTAATTTTAAAGGGACGGGGTGGTGGTGGGGTGGTTGGCGATGACAGACCAATCGCGCGCCTCACCGCCACCATCGTCGCTTTCGACGAACTCGACCTCGAGCCGAGCCGAGCCGAGCGGGGCCGATGGCCCGATGGGCTCCCGGAAAATTCGGGAAGGCGATGTACCTTTAATTCCCAGTTGGCCGTAACTTTTTCGGTGACTTCAAATTAGTGAAATTTTGCGATTTCTTTGTCGCCGTATAGCTCGTGAACGGGTCGACGGGCGCGGGCGAGAGTAGGCTCGTCGGACGGAGGACGCGGAGACGAAGGTTTACCGCGCGAAAAAATCGCGAAAGATTCTCGAAAAATTTGTTACGTGTGCATCGGTAACGCGCGTCGACCTCGGCGGAGAAAAAGTTACCGAACATCACCGGCAGTGGTCGGTAACGCTCGGGGGGTATAAGCTGCCGCGTTAAAAATGAAACCCGAATATCGGCGCTTCCACAGTTCAGGGCTCAAAAGGGCCCGAAAGAAAATAACTGATTCAAACGTTCGAATTTAACGCCAACTTCGCGACGCTGACTTCGCATCGGTGGCGAGTGCCGCCACAGTCGCCGCAATTACTCTCCCCTGATAGTTGAGCGAATCGACTCGTGACTTCGAGATTACGAATCCGACTCTACGTTTAGGTTTACCTTTTCCATTAATTTTAAAGGGACGGGGTGGTGGGGGGGTTGGCGATGACAGACCAATCGCGCGCCTCCCCGCCACCATCGTCGCTACCGACGAACTCGACCTCGAGCCGAGCCGAGCCGAGCCGAGCGGGGCCGATGGCCCGATGGGCTCCCGGAAAATTCGGGAAGGCGTTGTACCTTTAATTCCCAGTTGGCCGCAATTTTTTCGGTGACTTCAAATTAGTGAAATTTTGCGATTTCTTTGTCGCCGTATAGCTCGAGAACGGGTCGACGGGCGCGGGCGAGAGTAGGCTCGTCGGACGGAGGACGCGGGGACGAAGGTTTACCGCGCGAAAAATTCGCGAAAAATTTTTTACCTGTGCAGCGGTAACGCGCGTCGACCTCGGCGGAGGATAACTTACCGACAACCACCGGCAGTGGTCGGTAACGCTCGGGGGATATAAGCTGCCGCGTTAAAAATGAAACCCGAATTTCGGCGCTTCCAATGTTTAGGGCTGAAAAGGGCCCGAAAGAAAATAACTGACTCAAACGTTCGAATTGAACGCCAACTTCGCGACGCTGACTTCGCATCGGTGGCGAGTGCCGCTACAGTCGCCGCGTTTACTCTCCCCTGAGAGTTGAGCGAATCGACTTGTAACTTCGAGGTTACGAATCCGACTCTACGTTTAGGTTTACCTTTTCCATTAATTTTAAAGGGACGGGGTGATGGAGGGGTGGTTGGCGATGACAGACCAATCGCGCGCCTCACCGCCACCATCGTCGCTTTCGACGAACTCGACCTCGAGCCGAGCCGAGCCGAGCCGAGCGGGGCCGATGGCCCGATGGGCTCCCGGAAAATTCGGGAAGGCGATGTACCTTTAATTCCCAGTTGGCCGTAACTTTTTCGGTGACTTCAAATTAGTGAAATTTTGCGATTTCTTTGTCGCCGTATAGCTCGAGAACGGGTCGACGGGCGCGGGCGAGAGTAGGCTCGTCGGACGGAGGACGCGGAGACGAAGGTTTACCGCGCGAAAAATTCGCGAAAATTCGCGAAAAATTTTTTACCTGTGCATCGGTAACGCGCGTCGACCTCGGCGGAGGATAACTTACCGACCACCACCGGCAGTGGTCGGTAACGCTCGGGGGGTATAAGCTGCCGCGTTAAAAATGAAACCCGAATTTCGGCGCTTCCAATGTTCAGGGCTGAAAAGTTCCCGAAAGAAAATAACTGACTCAAACGATCGAATTGAACGCCAACTTCGCGACGCTGACTTCGCATCGGTGGCGAGTGCCGCTACAGTCGCCGCGTTTACTCTCCCCTGAGAGTTGAGCGAATCGACTTGTAACTTCGAGGTTACGAATCCGACTCTACGTTTAGGTTTACCTTTTCCATTAATTTTAAAGGGACGGGGTGGTGGTGGGGTGGTTGGCGATGACAGACCAATCGCGCGCCTCACCGCCACCATCGTCGCTTTCGACGAACTCGACCTCGAGCCGAGCCGAGCCGAGCCGAGCGGGGCCGATGGCCCGATGGGCTCCCGGAAAATTCGGGAAGGCGATGTACCTTTAATTCCCAGTTGGCCGTAACTTTTTCGGTGACTTCAAATTAGTGAAATTTTGCGATTTCTTTGTCGCCGTATAGCTCGAGAACGGGTCGACGGGCGCGGGCGAGAGTAGGCTCGTCGGACGGAGGACGCGGAGACGAAGGTTTACCGCGCGAAAAAATCGCGAAAGATTCTCGAAAAATTTGTTACGTGTGCATCGGTAACGCGCGTCGACCTCGGCGGAGAAAAAGTTACCGAACATCACCGGCAGTGGTCGGTAACGCTCGGGGGGTATAAGCTGCCGCGTTAAAAATGAAACCCGAATATCGGCGCTTCCACAGTTCAGGGCTCAAAAGGGCCCGAAAGAAAATAACTGATTCAAACGTTCGAATTTAACGCCAACTTCGCGACGCTGACTTCGCATCGGTGGCGAGTGCCGCCACAGTCGCCGCAATTACTCTCCCCTGATAGTTGAGCGAATCTACTCGTGACTTCGAGATTACGAATCCGACTCTACGTTTAGGTTTACATTTTCCATTAATTTTAAAGGGGGGGGGTGGGGGGGTTGGCGATGACAGACCAATCGCGCGCCTCCCCGCCACCATCGTCGCTACCGACGAACTCGACCTCGAGCCGAGCCGAGCCGAGCGGGGCCGAAGGCCCGATGGGCTCCCGGAAAATTCGGGAAGGGGATGTACCTTTAATTCCCAGTTGGCCGTAACTTTTTCGGTGACGTCAAATTAGTGAAATTTTGCGATTTCTTCGTCGCCGTATAGCTCGAGAACGGGTCGACGGGCGCGGGCGAGAGTAGGCTCGTCGGACGGAGGACGCGGAGACGAAGGTTTACCGCGCGAAAAATTCGCGAAAATTCGCGAAAAATTTTTTACCTGTGCATCGGTAACGCGCGTCGACCTCGGCGGAGGATAAGTTACCGACCACCACCGGCAGTGGTCGGTAACGGTCGGGGGATATAAGCTGCCGCGTTAAAAATGAAACCCGAATTTCGGCGCTTCCAATGTTCAGGGGTGAAAAGGGCCCGAAAGAAAATAACTGACTCAAACGATCGAATTGAACGCCAACTTCGCGACGCTGACTTCGCATCGGTGGCGAGTGCCGCTACAGTCGCCGCGTTTACTCTCCCCTGAGAGTTGAGCGAATCGACTTGTAACTTCGAGGTTACGAATCCGACTCTACGTTTAGGTTTACCTTTTCCATTAATTTTAAAGGGACGGGGTGGTGGTGGGGTGGTTGGCGATGACAGACCAATCGCGCGCCTCACCGCCACCATCGTCGCTTTCGACGAACTCGACCTCGAGCCGAGCCGATCCGAGCCGAGCGGGGCCGATGGCCCGATGGGCTCCCGGAAAATTCGGGAAGGCGTTGTACCTTTAATTCCCAGTTGGCCGCAACTTTTTCGGTGACTTCAAATTAGTGAAATTTTGCGATTTCTTTGTCGCCGTATAGCTCGAGAACGGGTCGACGGGCGCGGGCGAGAGTAGGCTCGTCGGACGGAGGACGCGGGGACGAAGGTTTACCGCGCGAAAAATTCGCGAAAAATTTTTTACCTGTGCAGCGGTAACGCGCGTCGACCTCGGCGGAGGATAACTTACCGACAACCACCGGCAGTGGTCGGTAACGCTCGGGGGATATAAGCTGCCGCGTTAAAAATGAAACCCGAATTTCGGCGATTCCAATGTTTAGGGCTGAAAAGGGCCCGAAAGAAAATAACTGACTCAAACGTTCGAATTGAACGCCAACTTCGCGACGCTGACTTCGCATCGGTGGCGAGTGCCGCTACAGTCGCCGCGTTTACTCTCCCCTGAGAGTTGAGCGAATCGACTTGTAACTTCGAGGTTACGAATCCGACTCTACGTTTAGGTTTACCTTTTCCATTAATTTTAAAGGGACGGGGTGATGGAGGGGTGGTTGGCGATGACAGACCAATCGCGCGCCTCACCGCCACCATCGTCGCTTTCGACGAACTCGACCTCGAGCCGAGCCGAGCCGAGCCGAGCGGGGCCGATGGCCCGATGGGCTCCCGGAAAATTCGGGAAGGCGATGTACCTTTAATTCCCAGTTGGCCGTAACTTTTTCGGTGACTTCAAATTAGTGAAATTTTGCGATTTCTTTGTCGCCGTATAGCTCGAGAACGGGTCGACGGGCGCGGGCGAGAGTAGGCTCGTCGGACGGAGGACGCGGAGACGAAGGTTTACCGCGCGAAAAATTCGCGAAAATTCGCGAAAAATTTTTTACCTGTGCATCGGTAACGCGCGTCGACCTCGGCGGAGGATAACTTACCGACCACCACCGGCAGTGGTCGGTAACGCTCGGGGGGTATAAGCTGCCGCGTTAAAAATGAAACCCGAATTTCGGCGCTTCCAATGTTCAGGGCTGAAAAGTTCCCGAAAGAAAATAACTGTTTCAAACGTTCGAATTGAACGCCAACTTTGCGACGCTGACTTCGCATCGGTGGCGAGTGCCGCTACAGTCGCCGCGTTTACTCTCCCCTGAGAGTTGAGCGAATCGACTTGTAACTTCGAGGTTACGAATCCGACTCTACGTTTAGGTTTACCTTTTCCATTAATTTTAAAGGGACGGGGTGATGGAGGGGTGGTTGGCGATGACAGACCAATCGCGCGCCTCACCGCCACCATCGTCGCTTTCGACGAACTCGACCTCGAGCCGAGCCGAGCCGAGCCGAGCGGGGCCGATGGCCCGATGGGCTCCCGGAAAATTCGGGAAGGCGATGTACCTTTAATTCCCAGTTGGCCGTAACTTTTTCGGTGACTTCAAATTAGTGAAATTTTGCGATTTCTTTGTCGCCGTATAGCTCGAGAACGGGTCGACGGGCGCGGGCGAGAGTAGGCTCGTCGGACGGAGGACGCGGAGACGAAGGTTTACCGCGCGAAAAATTCGCGAAAATTCGCGAAAAATTTTTTACCTGTGCATCGGTAACGCGCGTCGACCTCGGCGGAGGATAACTTACCGACCACCACCGGCAGTGGTCGGTAACGCTCGGGGGGTATAAGCTGCCGCGTTAAAAATGAAACCCGAATTTCAGCGCTTCCACGGTTCAGGGCTGAAAAGGGCCCGAAAGAAAATAACTGTTTCAAACGTTCGAATTGAACGCCAACTTTGCGACGCTGACTTCGCATCGGTGGCGAGTGCCGCCACAGTCGCCGCGTTTACTCTCCCTTGATAGTTGAGCGAATCGACTTGTAACTTCGTGGTTACGAATCCGACTCTACGTTTAGGTTTACAGTTTCCATTAATTTTAAAGGGAGGGGGGTTGGGGGGGGGAGGATGGCGATGACAGACCAATCGCGCGCCTCCCCGCCACCATCGTCGCTACCGACGACCTCGACCTCGAGCCGAGCCGAGCCGAGCGGGGCCGAAGGCCCGATGGGCTCCCGGAAAATTCGGGAAGGCGATGTACCTTTAATTCCCAGTTGGCCGTAACTTTTTCGGTGACGTCAAATTAGTGAAATTTTGCGATTTCTTCGTCGCCGTATAGCTCGAGAACGGGTCGACGGGCGCGGGCGAGAGTAGGCTCGTCGGACAGAGGACGCGGAGACAAAGGTTTACCGCGCGAAAAATTCTCGAAAATTCGCGAAAAATTTTTTACGTGTGCATCGGTAACGCGCGTCGACCTCGGCGGAGGATAACTTACCGACAACCACCGGCAGTGGTCGGTAACGCTCGGGGGATATAAGCTGCCGCGTTAAAAATGAAACCCGAATTTCGGCGCTTCCAATGTTCAGGGCTGAAAAGGGCCCGAAAGAAAATAACTGTTTCAAACGTTCGAATTGAACGCCAACTTTGCGACGCTGACTTCGCATCGGTGGCGAGTGCCGCTACAGTCGCCGCGTTTACTCTCCATTGAGAGTTGAGCGAATCGACTTGTAACTTCGAGGTTACGAATCCGACTCTACGTTTAGGTTTACCTTTTCCATTAATTTTAAAGGGACGGGGTGATGGAGGGGTGGTTGGCGATGACAGACCAATCGCGCGCCTCACCGCCACCATCGTCGCTTTCGACGAACTCGACCTCGAGCCGAGCCGAGCCGAGCCGAGCGGGGCCGATGGCCCGATGGGCTCCCGGAAAATTCGGGAAGGCGATGTACCTTTAATTCCCAGTTGGCCGTAACTTTTTCGGTGACTTCAAATTAGTGAAATTTTGCGATTTCTTTGTCGCCGTATAGCTCGAGAACGGGTCGACGGGCGCGGGCGAGAGTAGGCTCGTCGGACGGAGGACGCGGAGACGAAGGTTTACCGCGCGAAAAATTCGCGGAAATTCGCGAAAAATTTTTTACCTGTGCATCGGTAACGCGCGTCGACCTCGGCGGAGGATAACTTACCGACCACCACCGGCAGTGGTCGGTAACGCTCGGGGGGTATAAGCTGCCGCGTTAAAAATGAAACCCGAATTTCGGCGCTTCCAATGTTCAGGGCTGAAAAGGGCCCGAAAGAAAATAACTGACTCAAACGTTCGAATTGAACGCCAACTTTGCGACGCTGACTTCGCATCGGTGGCGAGTGCCGCCACAGT
Organism: Lasioglossum baleicum; assembly: GCF_051020765.1. NCBI lineage: Eukaryota > Metazoa > Arthropoda > Insecta > Hymenoptera > Halictidae > Lasioglossum > Lasioglossum baleicum. The sequence continues at coordinate 437,803 of NW_027469109.1, read as the reverse complement.
CGCCGCGTTTACTCTCCCTTGATAGTTGAGCGAATCGACTTGTAACTTCGTGGTTACGAATCCGACTCTACGTTTAGGTTTACAGTTTCCATTAATTTTAAAGGGAGGGGGGTTTGGGGGGAAGATAGCGATGACAGACCAATCGCGCGCCTCCCCGCCACCATCTTCGCTATCGACGACCTCGACCTCGAGCCGAACCGAGCCGAGTCGAGCGGGGCCGAAGGCCCGATGGGCTCCCGGAAAATTCGGGAAGGCGATAAACCTTTAATTCCCAGTTGGCCGTAACTTTTTCGGTGACGTCAAATTAGTGAAATTTTGCGATTTCTTTGTCGCCGTATAGCTCGAGAACGGGTCGACGGGCGCGGGCGATAGTAGGCTCGTCGGACGGAGGACGCGGAGACGAAGGTTTACCGCGCGAAAAATTCGCGAAAAATTTTTTACGTGTGCATCGGTAACGTGCGTCGACATCGGCGGAGGATAAGATACCGACCACCACCGGCAGTGTTCGGTATCGCTCGGGGGGTATAAGCTGCTGCGTTAAAAATGAAACCCGAATTTCGGCGCTTCCACGGTTCAGGGCTGAAAAGGGCCCGAAAGGAAATAACTGATTCAAACGTTCGAATTTAACGCCAACTTCGCGACGCTGACTTCGCATCGATGGCGAGTGCCGCCACAGTCGCCGCGTTTACTCTCCCTTGATAGTTGAGCGAATCGACTTGTAACTTTGAGCTTACGAATCCGACTCTACGTTTGGGTTTACATTTTCCATTAATTTTAAAGGGTGGGGGGGTTGGGGGGAGGATGGCGATGACAGACCAATTGCGCACCTCCTCGCCACCATCGTCGCTACCGACGACATTGACCTCGAGCCGAGCCGAGCCGAGCGGGGCCGAAGGACCGACGGGCTCCCGGAAAATTCCGAAAGGCGATATACCTTTAATTCCCAGTTGGCCGTAACTTTTTCGGTGACGTCAAATTAGTGATATTTTGCGATTTCTTTGTCGCCGTATAGCTCGAGAACGGGTCGACGGGCGCGGGCGAGAGTAGGCTCGTCGGACGGAGGACGCGGAGACGAAGGTTTACAGCGCGAAAATTCGCGAAAAATTTTTTACCTGTGCATCGGTAACGCGCGTCGACCTCGGCGGAGGATAAGTTACCGACCACCACCGGCAGTGGTCGGTAACGGTCGGGGGGTATAAGCTGCCGCGTTAAAAATGAAACCCGAATTTCGGCACTGCCACGGTTCAGGGCTGAAAAGGGCCCGAAAGAAAATAACTTATTCAAACGTTCGAATTGAACGCCAACTTCGCGACGCTGACTTCGCATCGGTGGCGAGTGCCGCCACAGTCGCCGCGTTTACTCTCCCCTGATAGTTGAGCGAATCGACTAGTGACTTCGAGGTTACGAATCCGACTCTACGTTTAGGTTTACATTTTCCATTAATTTTAAAGGGGGGGGTGGGGGGGTTGGCGATGACAGACCAATCGCGCGCCTCCCCGCCACCATCGTCGCTATCGACGACCTCGACCTCGAGCCGATCCGAGCCGAGCCGAGCGGGGCCGAAGGCCCGATGGGCTCCCGGAAAATTCGTGAAGGCGATATACCTTTAATTCCCAGTTGGCCGTAACTTTTTCGATGACGTCAAATTAGTGAAAAATCAAAGTTTTTTTGTCGCCGTATAGCTCGAGACCCGGTCGACGGTTGCGGGCGAGAGTAGGCTCGTCGGACGGAGGACGCGGAGACGAAGGTTTACCGCCCGAAAAATTCGCGAAAGATTCTCGAAAAATTTTTTACGTGTGCATGGGTAACGCGCGTCGACCTCGGCGGAGGATAAGTTACCGATCACCACCGGCAGTGGTCGGTAACGCTCGGGGGGTATAAGCTGCCGCGTTAAAAATGAAACCCGAATTTCAGCGCTTCCACGGTTCAGGGCTGAAAAGGGCCCGAAAGAAAATAACTGTTTCAATCGTTCGAATTGAACGCCAACTTTGCGACGCTGACTTCGCATCGGTGGCGAGTGCCGCCACAGTCGCCGCGTTTACTCTCGCTTGATAGTTGAGCGAATCGACTTGTAACTTTGAGCTTACGAATCCGACTCTACGTTTAGGTTTACATTTTCCATTAATTTTAAAGGGGTAGGGGGGGTTGGGGGGGGGTGGTTGGTGTTGACAGACCAACCGCACGCCTCCCCGCCACCATCGTCGCTATCGACGACCTCGACCTCGAGCCGAGCCGAGCCGAGCGGGGCCGAAGGCCCGACGGGCTCCCGGAAAATTCGGAAAGGCGATATACCTTTAATTCCCATTTGCCCGTAACTTTCTCGATGACGTCAAATTAGTGAAAAATCAAAGTTTCTTTGTCGCCGTATAGCTCGAGAACGGGTCGACGGGCGCGGGCGAGAGTAGGCTCGTCGGACGGAGGACGCGGAGACGAAGGTTTACCGCGCGAAAAATTCGCGAAAAATTTTTTACCTGTGCATCGGTAACGCGCGTCGACCTCGGCGGAGGATAAGTTACCGACCACCACCGGCAGTGGTCGGTAACGGTCGGGGGATATAAGCTGCCGCGTTAAAAATGAAACCCGAATTTCGGCGCTTCCAATGTTCAGGGCTGAAAAGGGCCCGAAAGAAAATAACTGACTCAAACGATCGAATTGAACGCCAACTTCGCGACGCTGACTTCGCATCGGTGGCGAGTGCCGCTACAGTCGCCGCGTTTACTCTCCCCTGAGAGTTGAGCGAATCGACTTGTAACTTCGAGGTTACGAATCCGACTCTACGTTTAGGTTTACCTTTTCCATTAATTTTAAAGGGACGGAGGGGTGGTGGGGTGGTTGGCGATGACAGACCAATCGCGCGCCTCCCTGCCACCATCGTCGCTACCGACGACCTAGACTTCGAGCCGAGCCGAGCCGAGCGGGGCCGAAGGCCCGACGGTCTCCCGGAAAATTCGTGAAGGCGATATACCTTTAATTCCCAGTTGGCCGTAACTTCTTCGATGACGACAAATTAGTGAAATTTTGCGATTTCTTTGTCGTCGTATAGCTCGAGAACCGGTCGACGGGTGCGGGCGAGAGTAGGCTCGTCGGACGGAGGACGCGGAGACGAAGGTTTACCGCGCGAAAAATTCGCGAAAGATTCTCGAAAAATTTGTTACATGTGCATCGGTAACGCGCGTCGACCTCGGCGGAGAAAAAGTTACCGAACATCACCGGCAGTGGTCGGTAACGCTCGGGGGGTATAAGCTGCCGCGTTAAAAATGAAACCCGAATATCGGCGCTTCCACAGTTCAGGGCTCAAAAGGGCCCGAAAGAAAATAACTGATTCAAACGTTCGAATTTAACGCCAACTTCGCGACGCTGACTTCGCATCGGTGGCGAGTGCCGCCACAGTCGCCGCAATTACTCTCCCCTGATAGTTGAGCGAATCGACTCGTGACTTCGAGATTACGAATCCGACTCTACGTTTAGGTTTACATTTTCCATTAATTTTAAAGGGGGGGGGGTGGGGGGTTGGCGATGACAGACCAATCGCGCGCCTCCCCGCCACCATCGTCGCTACCGACGAACTCGACCTCGAGCCGAGCCGAGCCGAGCGGGGCCGAAGGCCCGATGGGCTCCCGGAAAATTCGGGAAGGCGATGTACCTTTAATTCCCAGTTGGCCGTAACTTTTTTGGTGACGTCAAATTAGTGAAATTTTGCGATTTCTTTGTCGCCGTATAGCTCGAGAACCGGTCGACGGGTGCGGGCGAGAGTAGGCTCGTCGGACGGAGGACGCGGAGACGAAGGTTTACCGCGCGAAAAATTCGCGAAAGATTCTCGAAAAATTTGTTACATGTGCATCGGTAACGCGCGTCGACCTCGGCGGAGAAAAAGTTACCGAACATCACCGGCAGTGGTCGGTAACGCTCGGGGGGTATAAGCTGCCGCGTTAAAAATGAAACCCGAATATCGGCGCTTCCACAGTTCAGGGCTCAAAAGGGCCCAAAAGAAAATAACTGATTCAAACGTTCGAATTTAACGCCAACTTCGCGACGCTGACTTCGCATCGGTGGCGAGTGCCGCCACAGTCGCCGCAATTACTCTCCCCTGATAGTTGAGCGAATCGACTCGTGACTTCGAGATTACGAATCCGACTCTACGTTTAGGTTTACATTTTCCATTAATTTTAAAGGGGGGGGGTGGGGGGTTGGCGATGACAGACCAATCGCGCGCCTCCCCGCCACCATCGTCGCTACCGACGAACTCGACCTCGAGCCGAGCCGAGCCGAGCGGGGCCGAAGGCCCGATGGGCTCCCGGAAAATTGGGGAAGGCGATGTACCTTTAATTCCCAGTTGGCCGTAACTTTTTCGGTGACGTCAAATTAGTGAAATTTTGCGATTTCTTCGTCGCCGTATAGCTCGAGAACGGGTCGACGGGCGCGGGCGAGAGTAGGCTCGTCGGACGGAGGACGCGGAGACGAAGGTTTACCGCGCGAAAAATTCGCGAAAATTCGCGAAAAATTTTTTACCTGTGCATCGGTAAAGCGCGTCGACCTCGGCGGAGGATAACTTACCGACCACCACCGGCAGTGGTCGGTAACGCTCGGGGGGTATAAGCTGCCGCGTTAAAAATGAAACCCGAATTTCAGCGCTTCCACTGTTCAGGGCTGAAAAGGGCCCGAAAGAAAATAACTGTTTCAATCGTTCGAATTGAACGCCTACTTTGCGACGCTGACTTCGCATCGGTGGCGAGTGCCGCCACAGTCGCCGCGTTTACTCTCGCTTGATAGTTGAGCGAATCGACTTGTAACTTTGAGCTTACGAATCCGACTCTACGTTTAGGTTTACATTTTCCATTAATTTTAAAGGGGTAGGGGGGGTTGGGGGGGGTGGTTGGTGTTGACAGACCAACCGCACGCCTCCCCGCCACCATCGTCGCTACCGACGACCTCGACCTCGAGCCGAGCCGAGCCGAGCCGAGCCGAGGGACCGACGGGCTCCCGGAAAATTCCGAAAGGCGATATACCTTTAATTCCCACTTGGCCGTAACTTTCTCGGTGACGTCAAATTAGTGAAATTTTGCGATTTCTTTGTCGCCGTATAGCTCGAGAACGGGTCGACGGGTGCGGGCGAGAGTAGGCTCGTCGGACGGAGGACGCGGAGACGAAAGTTTACCGCGCGAAAAATTCGCGAAAATTCGCAAAAAATTTTTTACGTGTGCATCGGTAACGCGCGTCGACCTCGGCGGAGGATAACTTACTGGCCACCACCGGCAGTGGTCGGTAACGCTCGGGTGGTATAAGCTGCCGCGTTAAAAATGAAACCCGAATTTCGGCGCTTCCACGGTTCAGGGCTGAAAAGGGCCCGAAAGGAAATAACTGATTCAAACGTTCGAATTTAACGCCAACTTCGCGACGCTGACTTCGCATCGATGGCGAGTGCCGCCACAGTTGCCGCGTTTACTCTCGCTTGACAGTAGAGCGAATCGACTTGTAACTTTGAGCTTACGAATCCGACTCTACGTTTAGGTTTACATTTTCCATTAATTTTAAAGGGGTAGGGGGGTTGGGGGGGGTGGTTGGTGTTGACAGACCAACCGCACGCCTCCCCGCCACCATCGTCGCTACCGACGACCTCGACCTCGAGCCGAGCCGAGCCGAGCCGAGCGGGGCCGAAGGCCCGACGGGCTCCCGGAAAATTCGGAAAGGCGATATACCTTTAATTTCCATTTGGCCGTAACTTTCTCGATGACGTCAAATTAGTGAAAAATCAAAGTTTCTTTGTCGCCGTATAGCTCGAGAACGGGTCGACGGGCGCGGGCGAGAGTAGGCTCGTCGGACGGAGGACGCGGAGACGAAGGTTTACCGCGCGAAAAATTCGCGAAAAATTTTTTACCTGTGCATCGGTAACGCGCGTCGACCTCGGCGGAGGATAAGTTACCGACCACCACCGGCAGTGGTCGGTAACGGTCGGGGGATATAAGCTGCCGCGTTAAAAATGAAACCCGAATTTCGGCGCTTCCAATGTTCAGGGCTGAAAAGGGCCCGAAAGAAAATAACTGACTCAAACGATCGAATTGAACGCCAACTTCGCGACGCTGACTTCGCATCGGTGGCGAGTGCCGCTACAGTCGCCGCGTTTACTCTCCCCTGAGAGTTGAGCGAATCGACTTGTAACTTCGAGGTTACGAATCCGACTCTACGTTTAGGTTTACCTTTTCCATTAATTTTAAAGGGACGGGGTGGTGGTGGGGTGGTTGGCGATGACAGACCAATCGCGCGCCTCACCGCCACCATCGTCGCTTTCGACGAACTCGACCTCGAGCCGAGCCGAGCCGAGCCGAGCGGGGCCGACGGCCCGATGGGCTCCCGGAAAATTCGGGAAGGCGATGTACCTTTAATTCCCAGTTGGCCGTAACTTTTTCGGTGACTTCAAATTAGTGAAATTTTGCGATTTCTTTGTCGCCGTATAGCTCGAGAACGGGTCGACGGGCGCGGGCGAGAGTAGGCTCGTCGGACGGAGGACGCGGAGACGAAGGTTTACCGCGCGAAAAATTCGCGAAAAATTTTTTACCTGTGCATCGGTAACGCGCGTCGACCTCGGCGGAGGATAACTTACCGACCACCACCGGCAGTGGTCGGTAACGCTAGGAGGGTATAAGCTGCCGCGTTAAAAATGAAACCCGAATTTCAGCGCTTCCACGGTTCAGGGCTGAAAAGGGCCCGAAAGAAAATAACTGTTTCAAACGTTCGAATTGAACGCCAACTTTGCGACGCTGACTTCGCATCGGTGGCGAGTGCCGCCACAGTCGCCGCGTTTACTCTCCCTTGATAGTTGAGCGAATCGACTTGTAACTTCGTGGTTACGAATCCGACTCTACGTTTAGGTTTACAGTTTCCATTAATTTTAAAGGGAGGGGGGTTGGGGGGGGAGGATGGCGATGACAGACCAATCGCGCGCCTCCCCGCCACCATCGTCGCTACCGACGACCTCGACCTCGAGCCGAGCCGAGCCGAGCGGGGCCGAAGGCCCGATGGGCTCCCGGAAAATTCGGGAAGGCGATGTACCTTTAATTCCCAGTTGGCCGTAACTTTTTCGGTGACGTCAAATTAGTGAAATTTTGCGATTTCTTCGTCGCCGTATAGCTCGAGAACGGGTCGACGGGCGCGGGCGAGAGTAGGCTCGTCGGACAGAGGACGCGGAGACAAAGGTTTACCGCGCGAAAAATTCTCGAAAATTCGCGAAAAATTGTTTACGTGTGCATCGGTAACGCGCGTCGACCTCGGCGGAGGATAACTTACCGACAACCACCGGCAGTGGTCGGTAACGCTCGGGGGATATAAGCTGCCGCGTTAAAAATGAAACCCGAATTTCGGCGCTTCCAATGTTCAGGGCTGAAAAGGGCCCGAAAGAAAATAACTGACTCAAACGTTCGAATGGAACGCCAACTTAGCGACGCTGACTTCGCATCGGTGGCGAGTGCCGCTACAGTCGCCGCGTTTACTCTCCCTTGATAGTTGAGCGAATCGACTTGTAACTTCGAGGTTACGAATCCGACTCTACGTTTAGGTTTACAGTTTCCATTAATTTTAAAGGGGGGGGCTGGGGGGGAGGATGGCGATGACAGACCAATCGCGCGCCTCCCCGCCACCATCGTCGCTACCGACGACCTCGACCTCGAGCCGAGCCGAGCCGAGCGGGGCCGAAGGCCCGATAGGCTCCCGGAAAATTCGGGAAGGCGATGTACCTTTAATTCCCAGTTGGCCGTAACTTTTTCGGTGACTTCAAATTAGTGAAATTTTGCGATTTCTTTGTCGCCGTATAGCTCGAGAACGGGTCGACGGGCGCGGGCGAGAGTAGGCTCGTCGGACGGAGGACGCGGAGACGAAGGTTTACCGCGTGAAAAATTCGCGAAAAATTTTTTACCTGTGCATCGGTAACGCGCGTCGACCTCGGCGGAGGATAACTTACCGACCACCACCGGCAGTGGTCGGTAACGCTAGGAGGGTATAAGCTGCCGCGTTAAAAATGAAACCCGAATTTCAGCGCTTCCACGGTTCAGGGCTGAAAAGGGCCCGAAAGAAAATATCTGATTCAAACGTTCGAATTGAACGCCAACTTTGCGACGCTGACTTCGCATCGGTGGCGAGTGCCGTCACAGTCGCCGCGTTTACTCTCCCCTGAGAGTTGAGCGAATCGACTTGTAACTTCGAGGTTACGAATCCGACTCTACGTTTAGGTTTACTTTTTCCATTAATTTTAAAGGGACGGAGGGGTGGTGGGGTGGTTGGCGATGACAGACCAATCGCGCGCCTCCCTGCCACCATCGTCGCTACCGACGACCTAGACTTCGAGCCGAGCCGAGCCGAGCGGGGCCGAAGGCCCGACGGTCTCCCGGAAAATTCGTGAAGGCGATATACCTTTAATTCCCAGTTGGCCGTAACTTCTTCGATGACGTCAAATTAGTGAAATTTTGCGATTTCTTTATCGCCGTATAGCTCGAGAACCGGTCGACGGGTGCGGGCGAGAGTAGGCTCGTCGGACGGAGGACGCGGAGACGAAGGTTTACCGCGCGAAAAATTCGCGAAAGATTCTCGAAAAATTTGTTACATGTGCATCGGTAACGCGCGTCGACCTCGGCGGAGAAAAAGTTACCGAACATCACCGGCAGTGGTCGGTAACGCTCGGGGGGTATAAGCTGCCGCGTTAAAAATGAAACCCGAATATCGGCGCTTCCACGGTTCAGGGCTGAAAAGGGCCCGAAAGAAAATAACTGTTTCAAACGTTCGAATTGAACGCCAACTTTGCGACGCTGACTTCGCATCGGTGGCGAGTGCCGCCACAGTCGCCGCGTTTACTCTCCCTTGATAGTTGAGCGAATCGACTTGTAACTTCGTGGTTACGAATCCGACTCTACGTTTAGGTTTACAGTTTCCATTAATTTTAAAGGGAGGGGGGTTGGGGGGGGGGGAGGATGGCGATGACAGACCAATCGCGCGCCTCCCCGCCACCATCGTCGCTACCGACGACCTCGACCTCGAGCCGAGCCGAGCCGAGCGGGGCCGAAGGCCCGATGGGCTCCCGGAAAATTCGGGAAGGCGATGTACCTTTAATTCCCAGTTGGCCGTAACTTTTTCGGTGACGTCAAATTAGTGAAATTTTGCGATTTCTTCGTCGCCGTATAGCTCGAGAACGGGTCGACGGGCGCGGGCGAGAGTAGGCTCGTCGGACAGAGGACGCGGAGACAAAGGTTTACCGCGCGAAAAATTCTCGAAAATTCGCGAAAAATTGTTTACGTGTGCATCGGTAACGCGCGTCGACCTCGGCGGAGGATAACTTACCGACAACCACCGGCAGTGGTCGGTAACGCTCGGGGGATATAAGCTGCCGCGTTAAAAATGAAACCCGAATTTCGGCGCTTCCAATGTTCAGGGCTGAAAAGGGCCCGAAAGAAAATAACTGACTCAAACGTTCGAATGGAACGCCAACTTCGCGACGCTGACTTCGCATCGGTGGCGAGTGCCGCTACAGTCGCCGCGTTTACTCTCCCTTGATAGTTGAGCGAATCGACTTGTAACTTCGAGGTTACGAATCCGACTCTACGTTTAGGTTTACAGTTTCCATTAATTTTAAAGGGGGGGGCTGGGGGGGAGGATGGCGATGACAGACCAATCGCGCGCCTCCCCGCCACCATCGTCGCTACCGACGACCTCGACCTCGAGCCGATCCGAGCCGAGCGGGGCCGAAGGCCCGATGGGCTCCCAGAAAATTCGGGAAGGCGATGTACCTTTAATTCCCAGTTGGCCGTAACTTTTTCGGTGACGTCAAATTAGTGAAATTTTGCGATTTCTATGTCGCCGTATAGCTCGAGAACGGGTCGACGGGCGCGGGCGATAGTAGGCTCGTCGGACGGAGGACGCGGAGACGAAGGTTTACCGCGCGAAAATTCGCGAAAAATTTTTTACGTGTGCATCGGTAACGCGCGTCGACCTCGGCGGAGGATAACTTACCGACAACCACCGGCAGTGGTCGGTAACGCTCGGGGGATATAAGCTGCCGCGTTAAAAATGAAACCCGAATTTCGGCGCTTCCAATGTTCAGGGCTGAAAAGGGCCCGAAAGAAAATAACTGACTCAAACGTTCGAATGGAACGCCAACTTCGCGACGCTGACTTCGCATCGGTGGCGAGTGCCGCTACAGTCGCCGCGTTTACTCTCCCTTGATAGTTGAGCGAATCGACTTGTAACTTCGAGGTTACGAATCCGACTCTACGTTTAGGTTTACATTTTCCATTAATTTTAAAGGGGGGGGCTGGGGGGAGGATGGCGATGACAGACCAATCGCGCGCCTCCCCGCCACCATCGTCGCTACCGACGACCTCGACCTCGAGCCGAGCCGAGCCGAGCGGGGCCGAAGGCCCGATGGGCTCCCGGAAAATTCGGGAAGGCGATGTACCTTTAATTCCCAGTTGGCCGTAACTTTTTCGGTGACGTCAAATTAGTGAAATTTTGCGATTTCTTCGTCGCCGTATAGCTCAAGAACGGGTCGACGGGCGCGCGCGAGAGTAGGCTCGTCGGACAGAGGACGCGGAGACAAAGGTTTACCGCGCGAAAAATTCTCGAAAATTCGCGAAAAATTTCTTACGTGTGCATCGGTAACGCGCGTCGACCTCGGCGGAGGATAACTTACCGACAACCACCGGCAGTGGTCGGTAACGCTCGGGGGATATAAGCTGCCGCGTTAAAAATGAAACCCGAATTTCGGCGCTTCCAATGTTCAGGGCTGAAAAGGGCCCGAAAGAAAATAACTGACTCAAACGTTCGAATTGAACGCCAACTTTGCGACGCTGACTTCGCATCGGTGGCGAGTGCCGCCACAGTCGCCGCGTTTACTCTCCCTTGATAGTTGAGCGAATCGACTTGTAACTTCGTGGTTACGAATCCGACTCTACGTTTAGGTTTACAGTTTCCATTAATTTTAAAGGGAGGGGGGTTGGGGGGGAGGATGGCGATGACAGACCAATCGCGCGCCTCCCCGCCACCATCGTCGCTACCGACGACCGCGACCTCGAGCCGAGCCGAGCCGAGCGGGGCCGAAGGCCCGATGGGCTCCCGGAAAATTCGGGAAGGCGATGTACCTTTAATTCCCAGTTGGCCGTAACTTTTTCGGTGACGTCAAATTAGTGACATTTTGCGATTTCTTTGTCGCCGTATAGCTCGAGAACGGGTCGACGGGCGCGGGCGATAGTAGGCTCGTCGGACGGAGGACGCGGAGACGAAGGTTTACCGCGCGAAAATTCGCGAAAAATTTTTTACCTGTGCATCGGTAACGCGCGTCGACCTCGGCGGAGGATAAGTTACCGACCACCACCGGCAGTGGTCGGTAACGGTCGGGGGGTATAAGCTGCCGCGTTAAAAATGAAACCCGAATTTCGGCACTTCCACGGTTCAGGGCTGAAAAGGGCCCGAAAGAAAATAACTGATTCAAACGTTCGAATTGAACGCCAACTTCGCGACGCTGACTTCGCATCGGTGGCGAGTGCCGCCACAGTCGCCGCAATTACTCTCCCCTGATAGTTGAGCGAATCGACTCGTGACTTCGAGATTACGAATCCGACTCTACGTTTAGGTTTACATTTTCCATTATTTTTAAAGGGAGGGGGGTTGGGGGGGAGGATGGCGATGACAGACCAATCGCGCGCCTCCCCGCCACCATCGTCGCTACCGACGACCTAGACCTCGAGCCGAGCCGAGCCGAGCGGGGCCGAAGGCCCGATGGGCACCCGGAAAATTCGGGAAGGCGATATACCTTTAATTCCCAGTTGGCCGTAACTTTTTCGGTGACGTCAAATTATTGAAATTTTGCGATTTCTTCGTCGCCGTATAGCTCGAGAACGGGTCGACGGGCGCGGGCGAGAGTAGGCTCGTCGGACGGAGGACGCGGAGACGAAGGTTTACCGCGCGAAAAATTCGCGAAAATTCGCGAAAAATTTTTTACCTGTGCATCGGTAACGCGCGTCGACCTCGGCGGAGGATAACTTACCGGCAGTGGTCGGTAACGCTCGGGGGGTATAAGCTGCCGCGTTAAAAATGAAACCCGAATTTCAGCGCGTCCACGGTTCAGGGCTGAAAAGGGCCCGAAAGAAAATAACTGTTTCAAACGTTCGAATTGAACGCCAACTTTGCGACGCTGACTTCGCATCGGTGGCGAGTGCCGCCACAGTCGCCGCGTTTACTCTCCCTTGATAGTTGAGCGAATCGACTTGTAACTTCGAGGTTACGAATCCGACTCTACGTTTAGGTTTACATTTTCCATTATTTTTAAAGGGAGGGGGGTTGGGGGGGAGGATGGCGATGACAGACCAATCGCGCGCCTCCCCGCCACCATCGTCGCTACCGACGACCTAGACCTCGAGCCGAGCAGAGCCGAGCGGGGCCGAAGGCCCGATGGGCACCCGGAAAATTCGGTAAGGCGATATACCTTTAATTCCCAGTTGGCCGTAACTTTTTCGGTGACGTCAAATTAGTGAAATTTTGCGATTTCTTTGTCGCCGTATAGCTCGAGAACCGGTCGACGGGTACGGGCGAGAGTAGGCTCGTCGGACGGAGGACGCGGAGACGAAGGTTTACCGCCCGAACAATTCGCGAAAGATTCTCGAAAAATTTTTTACGTGTGCATCGGTAACGCGCGTCGACCTCGGCGGAGGATAAGTTACCGACCACCACCGGCAGTGGTCGGTAACGCTCGGGGGGTATAAGCTGCCGCGTTAAAAATGAAACCCGAATTTCAGCGCTCCCACGGTTCAGGGCTGAAAAGGGCCCGAAAGAATATAACTGATTCAAACGTTCGAATTGAACGCCAACTTTGCGACGCTGACTTCGCATCGGTGGCGAGTGCCGCCACAGTCGCCGCGTTTACTCTCCCTTGATAGTTGAGCGAATCGACTTGTAACTTCGAGGTACGAATCCGACTCTACGTTTAGGTTTACATTTTCCATTAATTTTAAAGGGAGGGGGGTTGGGGGGGGGAGGATGGCGATGACAGACCAATCGCGCGCCTCCCCGCCACCATCGTCGCTACCGACGACCTAGACCTCGAGCCGAGCAGAGCCGAGCGGGGCCGAAGGCCCGATGGGCACCCGGAAAATTCGGTAAGGCGATATACCTTTAATTCCCAGTTGGCCGTAACTTTTTCGGTGACGTCAAATTAGTGAAATTTTGCGATTTCTTTGTCGCCGTATAGCTCGAGAACCGGTCGACGGGTGCGGGCGAGAGTAGGCTCGTCGGACGGAGGACGCGGAGACAAAGGTTTACCGCGCGAAAAATTCTCGAAAATTCCCGAAAAATTTTTTACGTGTGCATCGGTAACGCGCGTCGACCTCGGCGGAGGATAACTTACCGACAACCACCGGCAGTGGTCGGTAACGCTCGGGGGATATAAGCTGCCGCGTTAAAAATGAAACCCGAATTTCGGCGCTTCCAATGTTCAGGGCTGAAAAGGGCCCGAAAGAAAATAACTGACTCAAACGTTCGAATTGAACGCCAACTTCGCGACGCTGACTTCGCATCGGTGGCGAGTGCCGCTACAGTCGCCGCGTTTACTCTCCCTTGATAGTTGAGCGAATCGACTTGTAACTTCGTGGTTACGAATCCGACTCTACGTTTAGGTTTACATTTTCCATTAATTTTAAAGGGGGGGGCTGGGGGGGAGGATGGCGATGACAGACCAATCGCGCGCCTCCCCGCCACCATCGTCGCTACCGACGACCTCGACCTCGAGCCGAGCCGAGCCGAGCGGGGCCGAAGGCCCGATGGGCTCCCGGAAAATTCGGGAAGGCGATGTACCTTTAATTCCCAGTTGGCCGTAACTTTTTCGGTGACGTCAAATTAGTGAAATTTTGCGATTTCTTCGTCGCCGTATAGCTCAAGAACGGGTCGACGGGCGCGTGCGAGAGTAGGCTCGTCGGACAGAGGACGCGGAGACAAAGGTTTACCGCGCGAAAAATTCTCGAAAATTCGCGAAAAATTTCTTACGTGTGCATCGGTAACGCGCGTCGACCTCGGCGGAGGATAACTTACCGACAACCACCGGCAGTGGTCGGTAACGCTCGGGGGATATAAGCTGCCGCGTTAAAAATGAAACCCGAATTTCGGCGCTTCCAATGTTCAGGGCTGAAAAGGGCCCGAAAGAAAATAACTGACTCAAACGTTCGAATTGAACGCCAACTTTGCGACGCTGACTTCGCATCGGTGGCGAGTGCCGCTACAGTCGCCGCGTTTACTCTCCCTTGATAGTTGAGCGAATCGACTTGTAACTTCGTGGTTACGAATCCGACTCTACGTTTAGGTTTACATTTTCCATTAATTTTAAAGGGGGGGGCTGGGGGGGAGAATGGCGATGACAGACCAATCGCGCGCCTCCCCGCCACCATCGTCGCTACCGACGACCTCGACCTCGAGCCGAGCCGAGCCGAGCGGGGCCGAAGGCCCGATGGGCTCCCGGAAAATTCGGGAAGCCGATGTACCTTTAATTCCCAGTTGGCCGTAACTTTTTCGGTGACGTCAAATTAGTGAAATTTTGCGATTTCTTCGTCGCCGTATAGCTCAAGAACGGGTCGACGGGCGCGCGCGAGAGTAGGCTCGTCGGACAGAGGACGCGGAGACAAAGGTTTACCGCGCGAAAAATTCTCGAAAATTCGCGAAAAATTTCTTACGTGTGCATCGGTAACGCGCGTCGACCTCGGCGGAGGATAACTTACCGACAACCACCGGCAGTGGTCGGTAACGCTCGGGGGATATAAGCTGCCGCGTTAAAAATGAAACCCGAATTTCGGCGCTTCCAATGTTCAGGGCTGAAAAGGGCCCGAAAGAAAATAACTGACTCAAACGTTCGAATTGAACGCCAACTTTGCGACGCTGACTTCGCATCGGTGGCGAGTGCCGCCACAGTCGCCGCGTTTACTCTCCCTTGATAGTTGAGCGAATCGACTTGTAACTTCGTGGTTACGAATCCGACTCTACGTTTAGGTTTACAGTTTCCATTAATTTATAGGGAGGGGGGTTGGGGGGGAGGAGGGCGATGACAGACCAATCGCGCGCCTCCCCGCCACCATCGTCGCTACCGACGACCTTGACCTCGAGCCGAGCCGAGCCGAGCGGGGCCGAAGGGCCGACGGGCTCCCGGAAAATTCCGAAAGGCGATATACCTTTAATTCCCAGTTGGCCGTAACTTTCTCGGTGACGTCAAATTAGTGAAATTTTGCGATTTCTTTGTCGCCGTATAGCTCGAGAACGGGTCGACGGGTGCGGGCGAGAGTAGGCTCGTCGGACGGAGGACGCGGAGACGAAAGTTTACCGCGCGAAAAATTCGCGAAAATTCGCAAAAAATTTTTTACGTGTGCATCGGTAACGCGCGTCCACCTCGGCGGAGAAAAAGTTACCGAACATCACCGGCAGTGGTCGGTAACGCTCGGGGGGTATAAGCTGCCGCGTTAAAAATGAAACCCGAATTTCAGCGCTTCCACGGTTCAGGGCTGAAAAGGGCCCGAAAGAAAATAACTGTTTCAAACGTTCGAATTGAACGCCAACTTTGCGACGCTGACTTCGCATCGGTGGCGAGTGCCGCCACAGTCGCCGCGTTTACTCTCCCTTGATAGTTGAGCGAATCGACTTGTAACTTCGAGGTTACGAATCCGACTCTACGTTTAGGTTTACATTTTCCATTATTTTTAAAGGGAGGGGGGTTGGGGGGGAGGATGGCGATGACAGACCAATCGCGCGCCTCCCCGCCACCATCGTCGCTACCGACGACCTAGACCTCGAGCCGAGCAGAGCCGAGCGGGGCCGAAGGCCCGATGGGCACCCGGAAAATTCGGTAAGGCGATATACCTTTAATTCCCAGTTGGCCGTAACTTCTTCGGTGACGTCAAATTAGTGAAATTTTGCGATTTCTTTGTCGCCGTATAGCTCGAGAACCGGTCGACGGGTGCGGGCGAGAGTAGGCTCGTCGGACGGAGGACGCGGGGACGAAGGTTTACCGCCCGAACAATTCGCGAAAGATTCTCGAAAAATTTTTTACGTGTGCATCGGTAACGCGCGTCGACCTCGGCGGAGGATAAGTTACCGACCACCACCGGCAGTGGTCGGTAACGCTCGGGGGGTATAAGCTGCCGCGTTAAAAATGAAACCCGAATTTCGGCGCTTCCAATGTTCAGGGCTGAAAAGGGACCGAAAGAAAATAACTGACTCAAACGTTCGAATTGAACGCCAACTTTGCGACGCTGACTTCGCATCGGTGGCGAGTGCCGCCACAGTCGCCGCGTTTACTCTCCCTTGATAGTTGAGCGAATCGACTTGTAACTTCGAGGTTACGAATCCGACACTACGTTTAGGTTTACATTTTCCATTATTTTTAAAGGGGGGGGGGGTTGGGGGGGAGGATGGCGATGACAGACCAATCGCGCGCCTCCCCGCCACCATCGTCGCTACCGACGACCTAGACCTCGAGCCGAGCCGAGCCGAGCGGGGCCGAAGGCCCGACGGGCTCCCGGAAAATTCGTGAAGGCGATATACCTTTAATTCCCAGTTGGCCGTAACTTTTTCGGTGACGTCAAATTAGTGAAATTTTGCGATTTCTTCGTCGCCGTATAGCTCAAGAACGGGTCGACGGGCGCGCGCGAGAGTAGGCTCGTCGGACAGAGGACGCGGAGACGAAGCTTTACCGCGCGAAAAATTCTCGAAAATTCCCGAAAAATTTTTTACGTGTGCATCGGTAACGCGCGTCGACCTCGGCGGAGGATAACTTACCGACAACCACCGGCAGTGGTCGGTAACGCTCGGGGGATATAAGCTGCCGCGTTAAAAATGAAACCCGAATTTCGGCGCTTCCAATGTTTAGGGCTGAAAAGGGCCCGAAAGAAAATAACTGACTCAAACTTTCGAATTGAACGCCAACTTCGCGACGCTGACTTCGCATCGGTGGCGAGTGCCGCTACAGTCGCCGCGTTTACTCTCCCTTGATAGTTGAGCGAATCGACTTGTAACTTCGTGGTTACGAATCCGACTCTACGTTTAGGTTTACATTTTCCATTAATTTTAAAGGGGGGGCTGGGGGGGAGGATGGCGATGACAGACCAATCGCGCGCCTCCCCGCCACCATCGTCGCTACCGACGACCTCGACCTCGAGCCGAGCCGAGCCGAGCGGGGCCGAAGGCCCGATGGGCTCCCGGAAAATTCGGGAAGGCGATGTACCTTTAATTCCCAGTTGGCCGTAACTTTTTCGGTGACGTCAAATTAGTGAAATTTTGCGATTTCTTCGTCGCCGTATAGCTCAAGAACGGGTCGACGGGCGCGCGCGAGAGTAGGCTCGTCGGACAGAGGACGCGGAGACAAAGGTTTACCGCGCGAAAAATTCTCGAAAATTCGCGAAAAATTTCTTACGTGTGCATCGGTAACGCGCGTCGACCTCGGCGGAGGATAACTTACCGACAACCACCGGCAGTGGTCGGTAACGCTCGGGGGATATAAGCTGCCGCGTTAAAAATGAAACCCGAATTTCGGCGCTTCCAATGTTCAGGGCTGAAAAGGGCCCGAAAGAAAATAACTGACTCAAACGTTCGAATTGAACGCCAACTTTGCGACGCTGACTTCGCATCGGTGGCGAGTGCCGCCACAGTCGCCGCGTTTACTCTCCCTTGATAGTTGAGCGAATCGACTTGTAACTTCGTGGTTACGAATCCGACTCTACGTTTAGGTTTACAGTTTCCATTAATTTTAAAGGGAGGGGGGTTGGGGGGGAGGAGGGCGATGACAGACCAATCGCGCGCCTCCCCGCCACCATCGTCGCTACCGACGACCTTGACCTCGAGCCGAGCCGAGCCGAGCGGGGCCGAAGGGCCGACGGGCTCCCGGAAAATTCCGAAAGGCGATATACCTTTAATTCCCAGTTGGCCGTAACTTTCTCGGTGACGTCAAATTAGTGAAATTTTGCGATTTCTTTGTCGCCGTATAGCTCGAGAACGGGTCGACGGGTGCGGGCGAGAGTAGGCTCGTCGGACGGAGGACGCGGAGACGAAAGTTTACCGCGCGAAAAATTCGCGAAAATTCGCAAAAAATTTTTTACGTGTGCATCGGTAACGCGCGTCCACCTCGGCGGAGAAAAAGTTACCGAACATCACCGGCAGTGGTCGGTAACGCTCGGGGGGTATAAGCTGCCGCGTTAAAAATGAAACCCGAATTTCAGCGCTTCCACGGTTCAGGGCTGAAAAGGGCCCGAAAGAAAATAACTGTTTCAAACGTTCGAATTGAACGCCAACTTTGCGACGCTGACTTCGCATCGGTGGCGAGTGCCGCCACAGTCGCCGCGTTTACTCTCCCTTGATAGTTGAGCGAATCGACTTGTAACTTCGAGGTTACGAATCCGACTCTACGTTTAGGTTTACATTTTCCATTATTTTTAAAGGGAGGGGGGTTGGGGGGGAGGATGGCGATGACAGACCAATCGCGCGCCTCCCCGCCACCATCGTCGCTACCGACGACCTAGACCTCGAGCCGAGCAGAGCCGAGCGGGGCCGAAGGCCCGATGGGCACCCGGAAAATTCGGTAAGGCGATATACCTTTAATTCCCAGTTGGCCGTAACTTTTTCGGTGACGTCAAATTAGTGAAATTTTGCGATTTCTTTGTCGCCGTATAGCTCGAGAACCGGTCGACGGGTGCGGGCGAGAGTAGGCTCGTCGGACGGAGGACGCGGGGACGAAGGTTTACCGCCCGAACAATTCGCGAAAAATTTTTTACCTGTGCATCGGTAACGCGCGTCGACCTCGGCGGAGGATAAGTTACCGACCACCACCGGCAGTGGTCGGTAACGCTCGGGGGGTATAAGCTGCCGCGTTAAAAATGTAACCCGAATTTCGGCGCTTCCAATGTTCAGGGCTGAAAAGGGCCCGAAAGAAAATAACTGACTCAAACGTTCGAATTGAACGCCAACTTCGCGACGCTGACTTCGCATCGGTGGCGAGTGCCGCTACAGTCGCCGCGTTTACTCTCCCCTGAGAGTTGAGCGAATCGACTTGTAACTTCGAGGTTACGAATCCGACTCTACGTTTAGGTTTACCTTTTCCATTAATTTTAAAGGGACGGGGTGGTGGTGGGGTGGTTGGCGATGACAGACCAATTGCGCGCCTCACCGCCACCATCGTCGCTTTCGACGAACTCGACCTCGAGCCGAGCCGAGCCGAGCCGAGCGGGGCCGATGGCCCGATGGGCTCCCGGAAAATTCGGGAAGGCGATGTACCTTTAATTCCCAGTTGGCCGTAACTTTTTCTGTGACGTCAAATTAGTGATATTTTGCGATTTCTTTGTCGCCGTATAGCTCGAGAACGGGTCGACGGGCGCGGGCGAGAGTAGGCTCGTCGGACGGAGGACGCGGAGACGAAGGTTTACCGCGCGAAAAATTCGCGAAAAATTTTTTACCTGTGCATCGGTAACGCGCGTCGACCTCGGCGGAGGATAATTTACCGACCACCACCGGCAGTGGTCGGTAACGCTCGGGGGGTATAAGCTGCCGCGTTAAAAATGAAACCCGAATTTCAGCGCTTCCACGGTTCAGGGCTGAAAAGGGTGTAACCGTATTAATGTTACTTCCTGAATTACTATTGATTGAATTTAACAGAATTTACTTTATCAATAATTAAACATAATAATTGACTGAGACAAAAGATGTTTAGTTCGTGCCTCCAGGCACTGGAAGCGGAGAGGTTTGGATTATCTGATAAATAAGTTGAGAACCAGTTAGGAGGTAAAAGTAGGGTATATTGTACCAAGCTTTGTATACAGGTTTTTCTATATAGAGATCTTCCGTCAGGATTATAGACTCTCGGCGTCAACACGCTGGTATGTCGCACATTTGTTCGCCGACAACTAATATACTCAGTGTTGTAAATCAATACCGTGAGGTAACCCTACTTCTCCGAAATACAAAGGTTTTCCGAGGAACCGTTCTATGAAATATATAATGAAAATGTATAAACCGTGACGGATACGGTTTCGCTCGCGAATCAAAGAAACTTGCATACGGGCAAGATAATATATTTTTAACCGAAAACTCCTACTACAAATACGGTCGCCAAACGCGATACTTCAAATTAGGTCTTCCACCCAGTCAAAGTTTCTTACTGTAAACCTTGAAGCGACGTTCGCTAAATGCGATTATCAAAGAAACTTGCACGCAGGCAAGATAATATATTCTTTACCGAAAACTCCCACTACAAATACGGTCGCCAAACGCGATACTTCAAATTATAGCCACGCTCCCAGTACACCCACGAGACGCTACGTCTGGAGTTGTTTCAACAATCGTTATTGATCTGGATTTAGATGTTAAACGTACATGGACTGCTAGACTCGATCGTTATAACACGAGCGTACCCTGCCGACTCCTCGGAGAGGTATCGCCCCTGCTCACACGCACAATACTCGTCACCTTTGCCTCACCAAAAGAATACACCCTTTCTGCACCAAGCGGTGAGCCCGTTTGTATTCCGGTTCAGTGTCTAGTCACTCGTATTGTGCTAATCAATTCTACAGTTTATAATCCGGACAACAAATGACCGTCGAAACACATAGATACTCTGCCGATTGCTCGGAGAAGTATGCTGTATGCCAACACGTACAAAGCGCCTCTTTACTATGCAACACCAAAAGAGTGAATCCTTCTGCGCTATTAAGCGAGCCTGATTCCACTCCGGTTCTGGAATAGTAAATCAACACAGTACATAATCACTTTTGTCCTTTGAACGTGTAAAAACCCGACAGATGACGACCGTCGTATCACATACGTACTCTGCCGATTTCTCGGAGAAGCACATATATGCCGACACGTACAAGACTCCTTTTACTAGGCTTCACCGAAAGAGTGAATTCGTCTGCGCTATTAAGCGAGCCTGATCCCACTCCGGTTCTAGAATCGCAAATAAGAGTCGTACTAAATCCTTCTGTCGTTCAATTATGATTTTAATAATAATAACACGACTCTATCTATCGACAGTTCCTATTAGATTGCCGTCTTCTCGTACGTTACCTTTACACTTGACTCTACGCCGCCACGATCGTTACACACGATAATAGTTATTAATCTCGGCTGTGCCACAGTACGGTTTGTACTTGTGACTCCTCGGTTTGAGGCGCGTACAAGACGAAGGCAATCTAGGCGGTTTGACTAGAAATGCGAAGTCGGTTTGACTTCTCGAACGAGTACCGGTTTTCGCCGGATCTATTAGAGTCGCGTGTTATTAGACCCGCTTCCAGACGTAGAGTGATGAATTTGCTTCGCGCATCGACCTCCTTCGATCTGTATCGAGTGGGGATCGGTGCGCGCGCATCCTAATTAGCGATGATGATCTGCGGTCCTTTATTTTGACAAGGATCGCAGATCTTGTCGCGACACGCTGTGGTGGGGATTCGCGATAGTCCCTCTCGCTCTCACTCGATATGTAATTGGTACGGTTACATATGCCCCCCACTGTGAATTGCTAATGCAGATGCAAGTACGCAGTAAACTTGCGCTGTATTAGCATTACGAAAACACACACACGCAATGCACAGATCACACACCCGCGCCTGTCCAACACACACACGCCCACTATTCGGCTTTATATATGTGACTATTAAGAATGAGCAAAAGGAATTTTTTTTTTTTTTTTTTTTTTTTTTTTTGCAACTATGATTATGTATTCACAAAGGGAAAAGAAAATCAACTTAACTTCTGTGCTGCCGATTTGGCATTGCAACAAACTAAAAAATACTTTGCACAGAGCTCTAATATAAAAAACAACACTTTTCACTTTTGCTCATCCCAGGCACCGAAGAAGAGAACCGAGAACGAGGAACGAGAAAAAAAAATTGCACTGGAACATTCCATTAATCCCGCTGTTGCTCTGGCATCTCCAGCAGGTTGGTTATCAGTTCCTCGGTCAAGGACAGTAGGCCCAGTGGGTCTCTCGGATTGAGGGATGGAATTTCGACCGGTTGCTCGCGTTCCATCGGTATGATCTCCCAAGAGCGTTCCATTTTGTCCTCTGCTGGTGTGAATGGGTGTACTGGTTCGTCTCCGCATACCCTCCTGCTCGCGGCTTCGACGAACTCAGGGATCACTTCCCACGACAGGTCCGCTTCCTGGTCCTCTGCGGGCGGATTCGTCACCGTGGAAATGTAGGTGGATTTTTTCCGCTTTTTGCCGCCGTCTTCCGCTGGACCCTTCTGTGGTGTCTGCGTATGTTGGCTTCTTTTTTTTGTGGTGGCTTGTGTCGCCACGCCTGCCCGGAATCGCCGATATCTGTTGCAACTCCATGGCCGCGCTGTTCTTACTGTCAACTCTTTGACTGGGGAGTGATGATACCTGTGGTTTGATTCAAAATTGTTAAGTAAGCGCTTTAACCTCTTTTCCTATTTAGATAGTTTTGAATTTCATGGTACCGCAGGTCCATTCCTGTCTGCGTTGCTTTCGACATCATCGCCCAGGCCGCGTAGGCTTGCGTGGCCCTGTCGCACGTAGTGTTCCTCGTTGACATGGTTTTGACTTCGCTTTCCATGATAAACTGTGAATTTCGTCCGAGGTCCCTTGTACTTATACCCACGGGGATAAGTGGGGTATTCTATGAATTTTCCCTCATTGTAGAATTGTACTGCGTGTTTCTTCCCTTTCTTCGTCTTGTTTACATTTCACGGTGTTCTCTTGCTGTTGATGGTAACGACGTAGGCTTGTTGCGTGAAATGTACCTCGGATTTCGTTCGACTGAGGTCTTCGTAACACGTACGTTGCTGGGCCTTTTTTTTCTATTAGTTCGTATGGACCTTCGTATAGATGGAAAAATTTCGCGATTTCTCGCTCTGCCGCATTTGACACGGGATTTGTTCTAAGTAACACACTCTCACCAATGTTATAGTGTGTGTGTGTTTTTCCTGCATTAGCTCTCTCGCATCTTTTCTGTGCTTTGCGTGTCATGTTGCGAAAAGCCAGTTGTAACTTGTCGCTGTCGTCAAGGTTACTTGTTGATTGGTCCCTTATATTTTTGTCGAGCCATTTCGTCCACGGTCGTGTCGGAGCCTTTTTAAGAAACAGTTCCATAGGTGTGAATCCCGTGCTTTCATGCATCACCTCGTTACAACATGTCTCTACTACTCCTACCCATGTTGCCCATGATGTATGTGCACTTGCTGCAAGTGTGCGGAATATTCTCCCGATTTCGCGATTCACTCGCTCGACTGGGTTGCTCTGAGGGTGTCTGACTGATGATAGGATGTGCTGGATATCCTCCTCTTGCAGTTTCTGTGTCCATTTTTTCGATGTGAATTGTGTCCCATGGTCTGTTAGCAATTTTCTGGGCTTTCCATATGCTGGGATGTAGCTCTTGAATATTCGGCCTATGGTTATCGCTGTAGTTGCATTCTTTACCGGGTATAATTTTACGAATTTTGTGAATAGATCTTCCATGACCAGGATGTGCTTCACGCCCCCCCTTGAAGTTGGTAGTGGGCCATAGTAGTCAATTGATACAATTTCCAATGGACCTTTTGGTAAAATTGTTTGTAAGTCAAAGTGGAGTGCGTGAGTTGACACTTTGACTCTCTGGCACGTATCGCAGGCGGCTATCATTTTACGGGCATGTCGGTTCAGCTTCGTGATATAGAAGCTTTCTGCGATCAGAGCACTTGTTTTATCGCTGCCAAGATGCGCGTACATCTCGTGTACTTCTTTGATCATTTCCTCGTGTAATTGCGAGGGAATCACCGCTCTTATTTTACCCTTTTGATCTATTTTGTATAGTATGTCTTCTTGAATGCAGTATTTACCCTTGGTCCTTTTGTCTTGTCGTTGACATTTTTCGATCACAGTACGTGTCTTCTCGTCTTTTTGCTGCCATTCCGACAAATTTTTAAGAGCTTTCAATAGCGTTGTTGACATCGTGCGCGCTATCGCTGTGAGGATGGGAATCCGTGTTTCGCGGTTTGTGGTATCTTTGCCCACTTCGTGGAACGATCGGCTCATTACATCCGCCGGTATGTTTTCCTTTCCCGGTCGGTATTGGATCTCAACGCGATAATCTTGAATTGACAGAATCCATCGAGTCAACCGCTGATTTAGCAATTTACTATTCACGAGGAAGGTTATAGCCTTGTGATCTGTTAACAGGATCGTTCTTGCTCCGTATAGATATGTTCTAAATTTCCCTAGTGCCCATACGACTGCTAACAACTCTTTCTCTGTTGTAAAGTACGTCAGCTCTGGACCCTTCAGTGTTCTACTTGCGAATGCAATTGGACGCAGTTTTCCTTGCGCATCTTTTTGCTCGATTACCGCTCCGATGGCCGCGAAGCTTGCATCAGTGGCCAAGAAAAATTCCTTGGTTGCATCTGGGTATTGCAGCACGACTTCTTTACAAAATGTTTGTTTTGTATTCTCAAATGCTGTTTGTAGCTTTTCGTTCCATGTCCAGCGCGTTCCCTTTTTCATCAGAGTTAGTAAAGGTGTTGTTACTTCGGCGTGTTTATCCGTGAATTTACTATAATAATTGATCAGGCCTAGGAAACCCCGCAGCTGCTTCAGGTTGCGTGGAGCAGGGAACTCTCGTATTGCTGTTAATTTTTCCGGATCTTGTTTCAATCCTTCCGTGGATAGCACGTGTCCCAGGAACTTCAATTCTCGCCTCATGAAGCGACATTTTTCTAAATTGATCGTTAAGTTATGCTGTTGTAATCTTTCTAGCAATGCGTGTAAGTGTTGTATGTGTTCTTCGAACGTGTTTGAAAAGCATAAGATGTCATCGATAAAGTTGGTAACGAATCCTTCCATGCCGTGTAACACTTGTCGCAGAGCTCTAACCAGACTTGCACTACTTGTTTTGAGACCGAATGGAGTTACCACGTATTCATAACATTTACCGCGGTATGAGAAAGCAGTGTATTTTCTTGATTCTTTGGTTAATGGAACCTGCCAGAAGCTACTTGTTAAGTCGAGGCTTGAGAGAAATTCTACTTTTTTAAAGCGTTGGAAAATCGCATCAGGCGTCTCGGACATTTCGTGGTCATCTACGAGAGCTTGGTTGAGCATTCTTGCATCCAAACATAGTCGAAGTGATCCATTCTTTTTGAGTACCGGTACCACCGGGTTGATGTATGGGCTTTTACTTGGTCGTATGATGTCATTCGTTAACATTCGTTCTATTTCCGCATCAGCTGCATCCAGATACTTGAGTGGAGTAGGATACGTTCGTCGAAAGTACGGGGTGTCCGCCTTTACATGTAAATGGTGTGCGTAACACGTTAGGCGTCCCACGTTCTTTCTCCATAGTCGGGGATACGCCAGAATTACCTTTCGTAGCTGTTTTTCTTGTATGTCCGTTATATGGTCTGATTGGAACAATGTTGGTGGAATTTCGGTGGTCATTTCCTGTTTTGTACACAGTCGAGGACGTGTATTCTTGATCGCTCTCATCTTTCCTTTTGTCGATTCTTCTTGCACCATGTTGATGGAGGTATTACCGCGTTCCGTAGATATTTGGAGGATGTCTTTTTCGAGATCGATGATTGCTTTCGTACGTCTTAACGTGTCGATACCCAGAATAAAATCGCATATTAGGCCAGGAACAATCACCACCGGTGCTTCCACCGTAGATTCATCATGGTCAATTGTCACCCAAATTTGTTTCTTTATTCGGGCTGATTTGTGTCCTGTGGCTCCGATCACGAATGCCCCTACAGCGGGTAACATGGGGTTTTTTAACAGCTTGTCCTGGTATTGTTGATACCAATTTTCCGAGACTGCTGTTATCGCACTTCCTGTGTCGAGCAGTGCTCTTACAGGAATTCCCTCAACTTTTATGAGGATTTCTGGGCAGCGGTTAACATCATTGCTCATTCGAGGGGCTGCGGTTTCTTCCTCCATTAGGTCCTGTCGCGGATTTTCAAAAATTGTTCCAACCATCATACGGATTTCCTCCCCTTTTTGATTATGCCTGGAGGCGACTCTCACCTGAGCAGGGAAGTAGCTCAGCCGTTTTTCAGAGCTCCTCCTTATTCGTTTTCCGACATGGCTTCATCTGGGCATATCTCCTCCTCCTCCTCATCCTCTGCAGGTAATTCTTCCTGTATCTGAGCCGTTCTTATGTGACTCGGGCGGGTCGACCATCGTTTGTCGCCTTTTTCTCCTCTATCTTGTCTACGTTCTGGGTATTGGTACGCCTGGTTTGGATACATTTCCCTTCGCGGTGTGTCCTGCGCCTTCCGCGGATATTCCCGTTGCTGTCGGACTTGTTGTTCATTCGGTTGCACCCGAGCGGTACCTCCCGCATATGGGTTGCCCCTTGCTGTTTGTTCATGGTTCGACCGATTAACCCATGCCTTGTTATAGGTGGGAGCCTCGTTGGTCCGTTGTCGATTGACTGTACCGCCATTATCAAATCGCTCCAGAAGAGCTAGGAAAGCGTTGATCTCCGTTATGTTTTGCCCAAGTACACAGTCGTCGACTGCTTGCGTAAAGTGTCGAGCGAGAATTAGTACGATTTCTTCGTCAGATGGACGTGGTACTAAATCGCGCGCATTCCCAATCAAGCGCATTGCGTATGCCACACGCGTCTGTCCTGATTCAGATCGGTGTACCCCTGTATCAAGGTTTTCCCTTATTTTGCGCTGTATAGCTGAGCTCCAGAATCTGTCCAGAAATGCTCGTGAGAATTGGTTCCAGTTTTCCACTTGGTCAGATATTATGTCCCACCATTCGCTTGCTACCCCTTTGAGAGCTTGTGTGATTATGAATTTTACCTCATCCTCAGGAACTCGTGCAGCCTGAATGAACTGTCGCATTTCGCGTATGAACTTTGGTGGTTTTTCTGTTACCTTTCCCTCGAATATAGGGAGTTTTGGTTTTACTGCGAATGGTCTTGTCATAATTGCCATTGAGGAATCGAGTCTCGTTGATTCGTTGTCCTGCCATCGAGGGTTGATGGACAATCTCTGCGTGACCCGAGTACGATTTTCGTTTGGCTCGACACGTTGATCTCTCGAGCGTGGCCTGACGCCTGCTGTTTCATTAGCACTTGTATGTCGGATCGTGCTCGTAAGTGGACCGACTGGATTTACCTCTTCAGGCACTCCCCTATCTGCCGTCATTTGCAGAAGGCGCTCAAGACGTGATTCAAATTCGCGTCTCCAATCTCTCATTTCACGTTTGTGATCAGTTATTCTTTCATATAATTCCTCGTTGGTAATGCTGTCATCTGATTGTATTGGCAGCTGGCTCTCGATCTCGTCACGAAGGTTTTTCTGACTTTCCTTACACCTTTGGCTCTCTACATCTAGACGAGCAGCTAGATCTTGTTGCAATTTGGAAAAGTTCTTCTGAGCTTCATTATTATCGATCTGCATTCCCATACATGCGGCCAGTTTGATTTCCAACTGAAGGATCTTCTCCTCCTGTGACGTAATCTTGGCTTCTAGCGCTTTGATTTTGTTGAGCAATTCTGTATTGTTTGCAGCGATATCCGGATCTAAATCTGGTGATATTCCTGTATTAGATACCGTCGGATTATCCGGCGTCGAATTTGGTCCTGGGCGAAACGGAGGAATATCCGGTATTACTGGGTTGTCTACTACCGGAGGATTATTCTGATTTCTTCGAGTCTTGACACGATTGTCGGTCGACATTGTACCCTTTTATCTGATCTCACCCGTTTATCTAATCACAACCTCACCGCCCCACGTTGGGCGCCAATTTGTAACCGTATTAATGTTACTTCCTGAATTACTATTGATTGAATTTAACAGAATTTACTTTATCAATAATTAAACATAATAATTGACTGAGACAAAAGATGTTTAGTTCGTGCCTCCAGGCACTGGAAGCGGAGAGGTTTGGATTATCTGATAAATAAGTTGAGAACCAGTTAGGAGGTAAAAGTAGGGTATATTGTACCAAGCTTTGTATACAGGTTTTTCTATATAGAGATCTTCCGTCAGGATTATAGACTCTCGGCGTCAACACGCTGGTATGTCGCACATTTGTTCGCCGACAACTAATATACTCAGTGTTGTAAATCAATACCGTGAGGTAACCCTACTTCTCCGAAATACAAAGGTTTTCCGAGGAACCGTTCTATGAAATATATAATGAAAATGTATAAACCGTGACGGATACGGTTTCGCTCGCGAATCAAAGAAACTTGCATACGGGCAAGATAATATATTTTTAACCGAAAACTCCTACTACAAATACGGTCGCCAAACGCGATACTTCAAATTAGGGCTTCCACCCAGTCAAAGTTTCTTACTGTAAACCTTGAAGCGACGTTCGCTAAATGCGATTATCAAAGAAACTTGCACGCAGGCAAGATAATATATTCTTTACCGAAAACTCCCACTACAAATACGGTCGCCAAACGCGATACTTCAAATTATAGCCACGCTCCCAGTACACCCACGAGACGCTACGTCTGGAGTTGTTTCAACAATCGTTATTGATCTGGATTTAGATGTTAAACGTACATGGACTGCTAGACTCGATCGTTATAACACGAGCGTACCCTGCCGACTCCTCGGAGAGGTATCGCCCCTGCTCACACGCACAATACTCGTCACCTTTGCCTCACCAAAAGAATACACCCTTTCTGCACCAAGCGGTGAGCCCGTTTGTATTCCGGTTCAGTGTCTAGTCACTCGTATTGTGCTAATCAATTCTACAGTTTATAATCCGGACAACAAATGACCGTCGAAACACATAGATACTCTGCCGATTGCTCGGAGAAGTATGCTGTATGCCAACACGTACAAAGCGCCTCTTTACTATGCAACACCAAAAGAGTGAATCCTTCTGCGCTATTAAGCGAGCCTGATTCCACTCCGGTTCTGGAATAGTAAATCAACACAGTACATAATCACTTTTGTCCTTTGAACGTGTAAAAACCCGACAGATGACGACCGTCGTATCACATACGTACTCTGCCGATTTCTCGGAGAAGCACATATATGCCGACACGTACAAGACTCCTTTTACTAGGCTTCACCGAAAGAGTGAATTCGTCTGCGCTATTAAGCGAGCCTGATCCCACTCCGGTTCTAGAATCGCAAATAAGAGTCGTACTAAATCCTTCTGTCGTTTAATTATGATTTTAATAATAATAACACGACTCTATCTATCGACAGTTCCTATTAGATTGCCGTCTTCTCGTACGTTACCTTTACACTTGACTCTACGCCGCCACGATCGTTACACACGATAATAGTTATTAATCTCGGCTGTGCCACAGTACGGTTTGTACTTGTGACTCCTCGGTTTGAGGCGCGTACAAGACGAAGGCAATCTAGGCGGTTTGACTAGAAATGCGAAGTCGGTTTGACTTCTCGAACGAGTACCGGTTTTCGCCGGATCTATTAGAGTCGCGTGTTATTAGACCCGCTTCCAGACGTAGAGTGATGAATTTGCTTCGCGCATCGACCTCCTTCGATCTGTATCGAGTGGGGATCGGTGCGCGCGCATCCTAATTAGCGATGATGATCTGCGGTCCTTTATTTTGACAAGGATCGCAGATCTTGTCGCGACACGCTGTGGTGGGGATTCGCGATAGTCCCTCTCGCTCTCACTCGATATGTAATTGGTACGGTTACAAGGGCCCGAAAGAAAATAACTGATTCAAACGTTCGAATTGAACGCCAACTTTGCGACGCTGACTTCGCATCGGTGGCGAGTGCCGCCACAGTCGCCGCGTTTACTCTCCCTTGATAGTTGAGCGAATCGACTTGTAACTTCGAGGTACGAATCCGACTCTACGTTTAGGTTTACATTTTCCATTAATTTTAAAGGGAGGGGGGTTGGGGGGGCAGGATGGCGATGACAGACCAATCGCGCGCCTCCCCGCCACCATCGTCGCTACCGACGACCTCGACCTCGAGCCGAGCCGAGCCGAGCGGGGCCGAAGGCCCGATGGGCTCCCGGAAAATTCGGGAAGGCGATGTACCTTTAATTCCCAGTTGGCCGTAACTTTTTCGGTGACGTCAAATTAGTGAACTTTTGCGATTTCTTCGTCGCCGTATAGCTCGAGAACGGGTCGACGGGCGCGGGCGAGAGTAGGCTCGTCGGACAGAGGACGCGGAGACAAAGGTTTACCGCGCGAAAAATTCGCGAAAAATTTTTTACGTGTGCATCGGTAACGCGCGTCGACCTCGGCGGAGGATAACTTACCGACAACCACCGGCAGTGGTCGGTAACGCTCGGGGGATATAAGCTGCCGCGTTAAAAATGAAACCCGAATTTCGGCGCTTCCAATGTTCAGGGCTGAAAAGGGCCCGAAAGAAAATAACTGACTCAAACGTTCGAATTGAACGCCAACTTCGCGACGCTGACTTCGCATCGGTGGCGAGTGCCGCTACAGTCGCCGCGTTTACTCTCCCTTGATAGTTGAACGAATCGACTTGTAACTTCGAGGTTACGAATCCGACTCTACGTTTAGGTTTACATTTTCCATTAATTTTAAAGGGGGGGGCTGGGGGGGAGGATGGCGATGACAGACCAATCGCGCGCCTCCCCGCCACCATCGTCGCTACCGACGACCTCGACCTCGAGCCGAGCCGAGCCGAGCGGGGCCGAAGGCCCGATGGGCTCCCGGAAAATTCGGGAAGGCGATGTACCTTTAATTCCCAGTTGGCCGTAACTTTTTCGGTGACGTCAAATTAGTGAAATTTTGCGATGTCTTTGTCGCCGTATAGCTCGAGAACGGGTGACGGGCGCGGGCGATAGTAGGCTCGTCAGACGAAGTACGCGGAGACGAAGGTTTACCGCGCGAAAAATTCGCGAAAATCCGCGAAAAACTTTTTACCTGTGCATCGGTAACGCGCGTCGACCTCGGTGGAGGATAAGTTACCGACCACCACCGGCAGTGGTCGGTAACGGTCGGGGGGTATAAGCTGCCGCGTTAAAAATGAAACCCGAATTTCGGCACTTCCACGGTTCAGGGCTGAAAAGGGCCCGAAAGAAAATAACTGATTCAAACGTTCGAATTGAACGCCAACTTCGCGACGCTGACTTCGCATCGGTGGCGAGTGCCGCCACAGTCGCCGCGTTTACTCTCCCCTGATAGTTGAGCGAATCGACTAGTGACTTCGAGGTTACGAATCCGACCCTACGTTTAGGTTGACATTTTCCATTAATTTTAAAGAGGGGGTGGGGGGGTTGGCGATGACAGACCAATCGCGCGCCTCCCCGCCACCATCGTCGCTATCGACGACCTCGACCTCGAGCCGAACCGAGCCGAGCCGAGCGGGGCCGAAGGCCCGATGGGCTCCCGGAAAATTCGTGAAGGCGATATACCTTTAATTCCCAGTTGGCCGTAACTTTTTCGATGACGTCAAATTAGTGAAAAATCAAAGTTTTTTTGTCGCCGTATAGCTCGAGACCCGGTCGACGGTTGCGGGCGAGAGTAGGCTCGTCGGACGGAGGACGCGGAGACGCAAGTTAATCGCGCGAAAAAATCGCGTAAGATTCTCGAAAAATTTTTTACGTGTGCATCGGTAACGCGCGTCGACCTCGGCGGAGGATAACTTCCCGACAACCACCGGCAGTGGTCGGTAACGCTCGGGGGATATAAGCTGCCGCGTTAAAAATGAAACCCGAATTTCTGCGCTTCCAATGTTCAGGGCTGAAAAGGGCCCGAAAGAATATAACTGACTCAAACGTTCGAATTGAACGCCAACTTCGCGACGCTGACTTCGCATCGGTGGCGAGTGCCGCTACAGTCGCCGCGTTTACTCTCCCCTGAGAGTTGAGCGAATCGACTTGTAACTTCGAGGTTTCGAATCCGACTCTACGTTTAGGTTTACCTTTTCCATTAATTTTAAAGGGACGGGGTGGTGGTGGGGTGGTTGGCGATGACAGACCAATTGCGCGCCTCACCGCCACCATCGTCGCTTTCGACGAACTCGACCTCGAGCCGAGCCGAGCCGAGCCGAGCGGGGCCGATGGCCCGATGGGCTCCCGGAAAATTCGGGAAGGCGATGTACCTTTAATTCCCAGTTGGCCGTAACTTTTTCTGTGACGTCAAATTAGTGATATTTTGCGATTTCTTTGTCGCCGTATAGCTCGAGAACGGGTCGACGGGCGCGGGCGAGAGTAGGCTCGTCGGACGGAGGACGCGGAGACGAAGGTTTACCGCGCGAAAAATTCGCGAAAAATTTTTTACCTGTGCATCGGTAACGCGCGTCGACCTCGGCGGAGGGTAAGTTACCGACCACCACCGGCAGTGGTCGGTAACGGTCGGGGGGTATAAGCTGCCGCGTTAAAAATGAAACCCGAATTTCGGCCCTTCCACGGTTCAGGGCTGAAAAGGGCCCGAAAGAAAATAACTGATTCAAACGTTCGAATTGAACGCCAACTTTGCGACGCTGACTTCGCATCGGTGGCGAGTGCCGCCACAGTCGCCGCGTTTACTCTCCCTTGATAGTTGTGCGAATCGACTTGTAACTTCGAGGTTACGAATCCGACACTACGTTTAGGTTTACATTTTCCATTATTTTTAAAGGGGGGGGGGGTTGGGGGGGAGGATGGCGATGACAGACCAATCGCGCGCCTCCCCGCCACCATCGTCGCTACCGACGACCTAGACCTCGAGCCGAGCCGAGCCGAGCGGGGCCGAAGGCCCGACGGGCTCCCGGAAAATTCGTGAAGGCGATATACCTTTAATTCCCAGTTGGCCGTAACTTTTTCGGTGACGTCAAATTAGTGAAATTTTGCGATTTCTTTGTCGCCGTATAGCTCGAGAACCGGTCGACGGGTGCGGGCGAGAGTAGGCTCGTCGGACGGAGGACGCGGAGACGAAGGTTTACCGCCCGAAAAGTTCGCGAAAGATTCTCGAAAAATTTTTTACGTGTGCATGGGTAACGCGCGTCGACCTCGTCGGAGGATAACTTACCGACCACCACCGGCAGTGGTCGGTAACGCTCGGGGGGTATAAGCTGCCGCGTTAAAAATGAAACCCGAATATCGGCGCTTCCACAGTTCAGGGCTCAAAAGGGCCCGAAAGAAAATAACTGATTCAAACGTTCGAATTTAACGCCAACTTCGCGACGCTGACTTCGCATCGGCGGCGAGTGCCGCCACAGTCGCCGCAATTACTCTCCCCTGATAGTTGAGCGAATCGACTCGTGACTTCGAGATTACGAATCCGACTCTACGTTTAGGTTTACATTTTCCATTAATTTTAAAGGGTGGGGGGGGTGGGGGGGTGGCGATGACAGACCAATCGCGCGCCTCCCCGCCACCATCGTCGCTACCGACGACCTCGACCTCGAGCCGAGCCGAGCCGAGCGGGGCCGAAGGCCCGATGGGCTCCCGGAAAATTCGGGAAGGCGATGTACCTTTAATTCCCAGTTGGCCGTAAATTTTTCGGTGACGTCAAATTAGTGAAATTTTGCGATTTCTTCGTCGCCGTATAGCTCGAGAACGGGTCGACGGGCGCGGGCGAGAGTAGGCTCGTCGGACCGAGGACGCGGAGACGAAGGTTTACCGCGCGAAAAATTCTCGAAAATTCGCGAAAAATTTTTTACCTGTGCATCGGTAACGCGCGTCGACCTCGGCGGAGGATAATTTACCGACCACCACCGGCAGTGGTCGGTAACGCTCGGGGGGTATAAGCTGCCGCGTTAAAAATGAAACCCGAATTTCAGCGCTTCCACGGTTCAGGGCTGAAAAGGGCCCGAAAGAAAATAACTGATTCAAACGTTCGAATTGAACGCCAACTTTGCGACGCTGACTTCGCATCGGTGGCGAGTGCCGCCACAGTCGCCGCGTTTACTCTCCCTTGATAGTTGAGCGAATCGACTTGTAACTTCGAGGTACGAATCCGACTCTACGTTTAGGTTTACATTTTCCATTAATTTTAAAGGGAGGGGGGTTGGGGGGGGGAGGATGGCGATGACAGACCAATCGCGCGCCTCCCCGCCACCATCGTCGCTACCGACGACCTCGACCTCGAGCCGAGCCGAGCCGAGCGGGGCCGAAGGCCCGATGGGCTCCCGGAAAATTCGGGAAGGCGATGTACCTTTAATTCCCAGTTGGCCGTAACTTTTTCGGTGACGTCAAATTAGTGAAATTTTGCGATTTCTTCGTCGCCGTATAGCTCGAGAACGGGTCGGCGGGCGCGGGCGAGAGTAGGCTCGTCGGACAGAGGACGCGGAGACAAAGGTTTACCGCGCGAAAAATTCTCGAAAATTCGCGAAAAATTTTTTACGTGTGCATCGGTAACGCGCGTCGACCTCGGCGGAGGATAACTTACCGACAACCACCGGCAGTTGTCGGTAACGCTCGGGGGATATAAGCTGCCGCGTTAAAAATGAAACCCGAATTTCGGCGCTTCCAATGTTCAGGGCTGAAAAGGGCCCGAAAGAAAATAACTGACTCAAACGTTCGAATTGAACGCCAACTTCGCGACGCTGACTTCGCATCGGTGGCGAGTGCCGCTACAGTCGCCGCGTTTACTCTCCCCTGAGAGTTGAGCGAATCGACTTGTAACTTCGAGGTTACGAATCCGACTCTACGTTTAGGTTTACCTTTTCCATTAATTTTAAAGGGACGGGGTGGTGGTGGGTTGGTTGGCGATGACAGACCAATCGCGCGCCTCACCGCCACCATCGTCGCTTTCGACGAACTCGACCTCGAGCCGAGCCGAGCCGAGCCGAGCGGGGCCGATGGCCCGATGGGCTCCCGGAAAATTCGGGAAGGCGATGTACCTTTAATTCCCAGTTGGCCGTAACTTTTTCGGTGACGTCAAATTAGTGATATTTTGCGATTTCTTTGTCGCCGTATAGCTCGAGAACGGGTCGACGGGCGCGGGCGAGAGTAGGCTCGTCGGACGGAGGACGCGGAGACGAAAGTTTACCGCGCGAAAAATTCGAGAAAAATTTTTTACCTGTGCATCGGTAACGCGCGTCGACCTCGGCGGAGGATAAGTTACCGACCACCACCGGCAGTGGTCGGTAACGGTCGGGGGGTATAAGCTGCCGCGTTAAAAATGAAACCCGAATTTCGGCACTTCCACGGTTCAGGGCTGAAAAGGGCCCGAAAGAAAATAACTGATTCAAACGTTCGAATTGAACGCCAACTTTGCGAAGCTGACTTCGCATCGGTGGCGAGTGCCGCTACAGTCGCCGCGTTTACTCTCCCCTGAGAGTTGAGCGAATCGACTTGTAACTTCGAGGTTACGAATCCGACTCTACGTTTAGGTTTACCTTTTCCATTAATTTTAAAGGGACGGGGGGGTGGTAGGGTGGTTGGCGATGACAGACCAATCGCGCGCCTCACCGCCACCATCGTCGCTTTCGACGACCTCGACCTCGAGCCGAGCCGAGCCGAGCCGAGCGGGGCCGATGGCCCGATGGGCTCCCGGAAAATTCGGGAAGGCGATGTACCTTTAATTCCCAGTTGGCCGTAACTTTTTCGGTGACGTCAAATTAGTGAAATTTTGCGATTTCTTCGTCGCCGTATAGCTCGAGAACGGGTCGGCGGGCGCGGGCGAGAGTAGGCTCGTCGGACAGAGGACGCGGAGACAAAGGTTTACCGCGCGAAAAATTCTCGAAAATTCGCGAAAAATTTTTTACGTGTGCATCGGTAACGCGCGTCGACCTCGGCGGAGGATAACTTACCGACAACCACCGGCAGTTGTCGGTAACGCTCGGGGGATATAAGCTGCCGCGTTAAAAATGAAACCCGAATTTCGGCGCTTCCAATGTTCAGGGCTGAAAAGGGCCCGAAAGAAAATAACTGACTCAAACGTTCGAATTGAACGCCAACTTCGCGACGCTGACTTCGCATCGGTGGCGAGTGCCGCTACAGTCGCCGCGTTTACTCTCCCCTGAGAGTTGAGCGAATCGACTTGTAACTTCGAGGTTACGAATCCGACTCTACGTTTAGGTTTACCTTTTCCATTAATTTTAAAGGGACGGGGTGGTGGTGGGTTGGTTGGCGATGACAGACCAATCGCGCGCCTCACCGCCACCATCGTCGCTTTCGACGAACTCGACCTCGAGCCGAGCCGAGCCGAGCCGAGCGGGGCCGATGGCCCGATGGGCTCCCGGAAAATTCGGGAAGGCGATGTACCTTTAATTCCCAGTTGGCCGTAACTTTTTCGGTGACGTCAAATTAGTGATATTTTGCGATTTCTTTGTCGCCGTATAGCTCGAGAACGGGTCGACGGGCGCGGGCGAGAGTAGGCTCGTCGGACGGAGGACGCGGAGACGAAAGTTTACCGCGCGAAAAATTCGAGAAAAATTTTTTACCTGTGCATCGGTAACGCGCGTCGACCTCGGCGGAGGATAAGTTACCGACCACCACCGGCAGTGGTCGGTAACGGTCGGGGGGTATAAGCTGCCGCGTTAAAAATGAAACCCGAATTTCGGCACTTCCACGGTTCAGGGCTGAAAAGGGCCCGAAAGAAAATAACTGATTCAAACGTTCGAATTGAACGCCAACTTTGCGAAGCTGACTTCGCATCGGTGGCGAGTGCCGCTACAGTCGCCGCGTTTACTCTCCCCTGAGAGTTGAGCGAATCGACTTGTAACTTCGAGGTTACGAATCCGACTCTACGTTTAGGTTTACCTTTTCCATTAATTTTAAAGGGACGGGGGGGTGGTAGGGTGGTTGGCGATGACAGACCAATCGCGCGCCTCACCGCCACCATCGTCGCTTTCGACGACCTCGACCTCGAGCCGAGCCGAGCCGAGCCGAGCGGGGCCGATGGCCCGATGGGCTCCCGGAAAATTCGGGAAGGCGATGTACCTTTAATTCCCAGTTGGCCGTAACTTTTTCGGTTACGTCAAATTAGTGAAATTTTGCGATTTCTTTGTCGCCGTATAGCTCGAGAACGGGTCGACAGGCACGGGCGAGAGTAGGCTCGTCGGACAGAGGACGCGGAGACAAAGGTTTACCGCGCGAAAAATTCTCGAAAATTCGCGAAAAATTTTTTACGTGTGCATCGGTAACGCGCGTCGACCTCGGCGGAGGATAACTTACCGACAACCACCGGCAGTGGTCGGTAACGCTCGGGGGATATAAGCTGCCGCGTTAAAAATGAAACCCGAATTTCGGCGCTTCCAATGTTCAGGGCTGAAAAGGGCCCGAAAGAAAATAACTGACTCAAACGTTCGAATTGAACGCCAACTTCGCGACGCTGACTTCGCATCGGTGGCGAGTGCCGCTACAGTCGCCGCGTTTACTCTCCCTTGATAGTTGAGCGAATCGACTTGTAACTTCGAGGTTACGAATCCGACTCTACGTTTAGGTTTACATTTTCCATTAATTTTAAAGGGAGGTGGGTTGGGGGGGAGGATGGCGATGACAGACCAATCGCGCGCCTCCCCGCCACCATCGTCGCTACCGACGACCTCGACCTCGAGCCGAGCCGAGCCGAGCGGGGCCGAAGGCCCGATGGGCTCCCGGAAAATTCGGGAAGGCGATGTACCTTTAATTCCCAGTTGGCCGTAACTTTTTCGGTGACGTCAAATTAGTGAAATTTTGCGATTTCTTCGTCGCCGTATAGCTCGAGAACGGGTCGACGGGCGCGGGCGAGAGTAGGCTCGTCGGACAGAGGACGCGGAGACAAAGGTTTACCGCGCGAAAAATTCTCGAAAATTCGCGAAAAATTTTTTACGTGTGCATCGGTAACGCGCGTCGACCTCGGCGGAGGATAACTTACCGACAACCACTGGCAGTGGTCGGTAACGCTCGGGGGATATAAGCTGCCGCGTTAAAAATGAAACCCGAATTTCGGCGCTTCCAATGTTCAGGGCTGAAAAGGGCCCGAAAGAAAATAACTGACTCAAACGTTCGAATTGAACGCCAACTTCGCGACGCTGACTTCGCATCGGTGGCGAGTGCCGCTACAGTCGCCGCGTTTACTCTCCCTTGATAGTTGAGCGAATCGACTTGTAACTTCGAGGTTACGAATCCGACTCTACGTTTAGGTTTACATTTTCCATTAATTTTAAAGGGGGGCTGGGGGGGAGGATGGCGATGACAGACCAATCGCGCGCCTCCCCGCCACCGTCGTCGCTACCGACGACCTCGACCTCGAGCCGAGCCGAGCCGAGCGGGGCCGAAGGCCCGATGGGCTCCCGGAAAATTCGGGAAGGCGATGTACCTTTAATTCCCAGTTGGCCGTAACTTTTTCGGTGACGTCAAATTAGTGAAATTTTGCGATTTCTTCGTCGCCGTATAGCTCAAGAACGGGTCGACGGGCGCGCGCGAGAGTAGGCTCGTCGGACAGAGGACGCGGAGACAAAGGTTTACCGCGCGAAAAATTCTCGAAAATTCGCGAAAAATTTCTTACGTGTGCATCGGTAACGCGCGTCGACCTCGGCGGAGGATAACTTACCGACAACCACCGGCAGTGGTCGGTAACGCTCGGGGGATATAAGCTGCCGCGTTAAAAATGAAACCCGAATTTCGGCGCTTCCAATGTTCAGGGCTGAAAAGGGCCCGAAAGAAAATAACTGACTCAAACGTTCGAATTGAACGCCAACTTCGCGACGCTGACTTCGCATCGGTGGCGAGTGCCGCTACAGTCGCCGCGTTTACTCTCCCTTGATAGTTGAGCGAATCGACTTGTAACTTCGAGGTTACGAATCCGACTCTACGTTTAGGTTTACATTTTCCATTAATTTTAAAGGGAGGTGGGTTGGGGGGGAGGATGGCGATGACAGACCAATCGCGCGCCTCCCCGCCACCATCGTCGCTACCGACGACCTCGACCTCGAGCCGAGCCGAGCCGAGCGGGGCCGAAGGCCCGATGGGCTCCCGGAAAATTCGGGAAGGCGATGTACCTTTAATTCCCAGTTGGCCGTAACTTTTTCGGTGACGTCAAATTAGTGAAATTTTGCGATTTCTTCGTCGCCGTATAGCTCGAGAACGGGTCGACGGGCGCGGGCGAGAGTAGGCTCGTCGGACAGAGGACGCGGAGACAAAGGTTTACCGCGCGAAAAATTCTCGAAAATTCGCGAAAAATTTTTTACGTGTGCATCGGTAACGCGCGTCGACCTCGGCGGAGGATAACTTACCGACAACCACTGGCAGTGGTCGGTAACGCTCGGGGGATATAAGCTGCCGCGTTAAAAATGAAACCCGAATTTCGGCGCTTCCAATGTTCAGGGCTGAAAAGGGCCCGAAAGAAAATAACTGACTCAAACGTTCGAATTGAACGCCAACTTCGCGACGCTGACTTCGCATCGGTGGCGAGTGCCGCTACAGTCGCCGCGTTTACTCTCCCTTGATAGTTGAGCGAATCGACTTGTAACTTCGAGGTTACGAATCCGACTCTACGTTTAGGTTTACATTTTCCATTAATTTTAAAGGGGGGCTGGGGGGGAGGATGGCGATGACAGACCAATCGCGCGCCTCCCCGCCACCGTCGTCGCTACCGACGACCTCGACCTCGAGCCGAGCCGAGCCGAGCGGGGCCGAAGGCCCGATGGGCTCCCGGAAAATTCGGGAAGGCGATGTACCTTTAATTCCCAGTTGGCCGTAACTTTTTCGGTGACGTCAAATTAGTGAAATTTTGCGATTTCTTCGTCGCCGTATAGCTCAAGAACGGGTCGACGGGCGCGCGCGAGAGTAGGCTCGTCGGACAGAGGACGCGGAGACAAAGGTTTACCGCGCGAAAAATTCTCGAAAATTCGCGAAAAATTTCTTACGTGTGCATCGGTAACGCGCGTCGACCTCGGCGGAGGATAACTTACCGACAACCACCGGCAGTGGTCGGTAACGCTCGGGGGATATAAGCTGCCGCGTTAAAAATGAAACCCGAATTTCGGCGCTTCCAATGTTCAGGGCTGAAAAGGGCCCGAAAGAAAATAACTGACTCAAACGTTCGAATTGAACGCCAACTTCGCGACGCTGACTTCGCATCGGTGGCGAGTGCCGCTACAGTCGCCCCGTTTACTCTCCCCTGAGAGTTGAGCGAATCGACTTGTAACTTCGAGGTTACGAATGCGACTCTACGTTTAGGTTTACCTTTTCCATTAATTTTAAAGGGACGGGGTGTTGGTGGGGTGGTTGGCGATGACAGACCAATCGCGCGCCTCACCGCCACCATCGTCGCTTTCGACGACCTCGACCTCGAGCCGAGCCGAGCCGAGCCGAGCGGGGCCGATGGCCCGATGGGCTCCCGGAAAATTCGGGAAGGCGATGTACCTTTAATTCCCAGGTGGCCGTAACTTTCTCGGTGACGTCAAATTATCGAAATTTTGCGATCTCTTTGTCGCCATATAGCTCGAGAACGGGTCGACGGGTGCGGGCGAGAGTAGGCTTGTCGGACGGAGGACGCGGAGACGAAAGTTCACCGCGCGAAAAATTCGCGAAAATTCGCAAAAAAATTTTTACGTGTGCATCGGTAACGCGCGTCGACCTCGGCGGAGGATAACTTACGGACCACCACCGGCAGTGGTCGGTAACGCTCGGGGGGTATAAGCTGCCGCGTTAAAAATGTAACCCGAATTTCGGCGCTTCCACGGTTCACGGCTGAAAAGGGCCCGAAAGAAAATAACTGAATCAAACGTTCGAAATTAACGCCAGCTTCGCGACGCTGACTTCGCATCGATGGCGAGTGCCGCCACAGTCGCCGCGTTTACTCTCGCTTGATAGTTGAGCGAATCGACTTGTAACTTTGAGCTTACGAATCCGACTCTACGTTTAGGTTTACATTTTCCATTAATTTTAAAGGGGTAGGGGGGGTTGGGGGGGTGGTTGGTGTTGACAGACCAACCGCACGCCACCCCGCCACCATGGTCGCTACCGACGACCACGACCTCGAGCCGAGCCGAGCGGGGCCGAAGGACCGATTGGCTCCCGGAAAATTCGGGAAGGCGATGTACCTTTAATTCCCAGTTGGCCGTAACTTTTTCGGTTACGTCAAATTAGTGAAATTTTGCGATTTCTTTGTCGCCGTATAGCTCGAGAACGGGTCGACAGGCGCGGGCGAGAGTAGGCTCGTCGGACAGAGGACGCGGAGACAAAGGTTTACCGCGCGAAAAATTCTCGAAAATTCGCGAAAAATTTTTTACGTTTGCATCGGTAACGCGCGTCGACCTCGGCGGAGGATAACTTACCGACAACCACCGGCAGTGGTCGGTAACGCTCGGGGGATATAAGCTGCCGCGTTAAAAATGAAACCCGATTTTCGGCGCTTCCAATGTTCAGGGCTGAAAAGGGCCCGAAAGAAAATAACTGTTTCAAACGTTCGAATTGAACGCCAACTTTGCGACGCTGACTTCGCATCGGTGGCGAGTGCCGCCACAGGCGCCGCGTTTACTCTCCCTTGATAGTTGAGCGAATCGACTTGTAACTTCGAGGTTACGAATCCGACTCTACGTTTAGGTTTACCTTTTCCATTAATTTTAAAGGGTCGGGGTGGTGGTGGGGTGGTTGGCGATGACAGACCAATCGCGCGCCTCACCGCCACCATCGTCGCTTTCGACGAACTCGACCTCGAGCCGAGCCGAGCCGAGCCGAGCCTAGCGGGACCGATGGCCCGATGAGTTCCCGGAAAATTCGGGAAGGCGATGTACCTTTAATTCCCAGTTGGCCGTAACTTTTTCGGTGACTTCAAATTAGTGAAATTTTGCGATTTCTTTGTCGCCGTATAGCTCGAGAACGGGTCGACGGGCGCGGGCGAGAGTAGGCTCGTCGGACGGAGGACGCGGAGACGAAGGTTTACCGCGCGAAAAATTCGCGAAAAATTTTTTACCTGTGCATCGGTAACGCGCGTCGACCTCGGCGGAGGATAACTTACCGGCAGTGGTCGGTAACGCTCGGGGGGTATAAGCTGCCGCGTTAAAAATGAAACCCGAATTTCAGCGCTTCCACGGTTCAGGGCTGGAAAGGGCCCGAAAGAAAATAACTGTTTCAAACGTTCGAATTGAACGCCAACTTTGCGACGCTGACTTCGCATCGGTGGCGAGTGCCGCCACAGGCGCCGCGTTTACTCTCCCTTGATAGTTGAGCGAATCGACTTGTAACTTCGAGGTTACGAATCCGACTCTACGTTTAGGTTTACATTTTCCATTATTTTTAAAGGGAGGGGGGTTGGGGGGGAGGATGGCGATGACAGACCAATCGCGCGCCTCCCCGCCACCATCGTCGCTACCGACGACCTAGACCTCGAGCCGAGCAGAGCCGAGCGGGGCCGAAGGGCCGATGGGCACCCGGAAAATTCGGTAAGGCGATATACCTTTAATTCCCAGTTGGCCGTAACTTTTTCGGTGACGTCAAATTAGTGAAATTTTACGATTTCTTTGTCGCCGTATAGCTCGAGAACCGGTCGACGGGTGCGGGCGAGAGTAGGCTGGTCGGACGGAGGACGCGGAGACGAAGGTTTACCGCCCGAACAATTCGCGAAAGATTCTCGAAAAATTTTTTACGTGTGCATCGGTAACGCGCGTCGACCTCGGCGGAGGATAAGTTACCGACCACCACCGGCAGTGGTCGGTAACGCTCGGGGGGTATAAGCTGCCGCGTTAAAAATGAAACCCGAATTTCGGCGCT
This sequence comes from Lasioglossum baleicum, assembly GCF_051020765.1. Classification (NCBI taxonomy): domain Eukaryota; kingdom Metazoa; phylum Arthropoda; class Insecta; order Hymenoptera; family Halictidae; genus Lasioglossum; species Lasioglossum baleicum. Next base: position 395,257 of record NW_027469109.1, on the reverse strand, counting down.
TCCACGGTTCAGGGCTGAAAAGGGCCCAAAAGAAAATAACTGATTCAAACGTTCGAATTGAACGCCAACTTTGCGACGCTGACTTCGCATCGATGGCGAGTGCCGCCACAGTCGCCGCGTTTACTCTCGCTTGATAGTTGAGCGAATCGACTCGTGACTTCGAGATTACGAATCCGACTCTACGTTTAGGTTTACATTTTCCATTAATTTTAAAGGGTGGGGGGGGTGGGGGGGTGGCGATGACAGACCAATCGCGCGCCTCCCCGCCACCATCGTCGCTACCGACGACCTCGACCTCGAGCCGAGCCGAGCCGAGCGGGGCCGAAGGCCCGATGGGCTCCCGGAAAATTCGGGAAGGCGATGTACCTTTAATTCCCAGTTGGCCGTAAATTTTTCGGTGACGTCAAATTAGTGAAATTTTGCGATTTCTTCGTCGCCGTATAGCTCGAGAACGGGTCGACGGGCGCGGGCGAGAGTAGGCTCGTCGGACCGAGGACGCGGAGACGAAGGTTTACCGCGCGAAAAATTCGCGAAAATTCGCGAAAAATTTTTTACCTGTGCATCGGTAACGCGCGTCGACCTCGGCGGAGGATAATTTACCGACCACCACCGGCAGTGGTCGGTAACGCTCGGGGGGTATAAGCTGCCGCGTTAAAAATGAAACCCGAATTTCAGCGCTTCCACGGTTCAGGGCTGAAAAGGGCCCGAAAGAAAATAACTGATTCAAACGTTCGAATTGAACGCCAACTTTGCGACGCTGACTTCGCATCGGTGGCGAGTGCCGCCACAGTCGCCGCGTTTACTCTCCCTTGATAGTTGAGCGAATCGACTTGTAACTTCGAGGTACGAATCCGACTCTACGTTTAGGTTTACATTTTCCATTAATTTTAAAGGGAGGGGGGTTGGGGGGGGGAGGATGGCGATGACAGACCAATCGCGCGCCTCCCCGCCACCATCGTCGCTACCGACGACCTCGACCTCGAGCCGAGCCGAGCCGAGCGGGGCCGAAAGCCCGATGGGCTCCCGGAAAATTCGGGAAGGCGATGTACCTTTAATTCCCAGTTGGCCGTAACTTTTTCGGTGACGTCAAATTAGTGAAATTTTGCGATTTCTTCGTCGCCGTATAGCTCGAGAACGGGTCGGCGGGCGCGGGCGAGAGTAGGCTCGTCGGACAGAGGACGCGGAGACAAAGGTTTACCGCGCGAAAAATTCTCGAAAATTCGCGAAAAATTTTTTACGTGTGCATCGGTAACGCGCGTCGACCTCGGCGGAGGATAACTTACCGACAACCACCGGCAGTTGTCGGTAACGCTCGGGGGATATAAGCTGCCGCGTTAAAAATGAAACCCGAATTTCGGCGCTTCCAATGTTCAGGGCTGAAAAGGGCCCGAAAGAAAATAACTAACTCAAACGTTCGAATTGAACGCCAACTTCGCGACGCTGACTTCGCATCGGTGGCGAGTGCCGCTACAGTCGCCGCGTTTACTCTCCCCTGAGAGTTGAGCGAATCGACTTGTAACTTCGAGGTTACGAATCCGACTCTACGTTTAGGTTTACCTTTTCCATTAATTTTAAAGGGACGGGGTGGTGGTGGGTTGGTTGGCGATAACAGACCAATCGCGCGCCTCACCGCCACCATCGTCGCTTTCGACGAACTCGACCTCGAGCCGAGCCGAGCCGAGCCGAGCGGGGCCGATGGCCCGATGGGCTCCCGGAAAATTCGGGAAGGCGATGTACCTTTAATTCCCAGTTGGCCGTAACTTTTTCGGTGACGTCAAATTAGTGATATTTTGCGATTTCTTTGTCGCCGTATAGCTCGAGAACGGGTCGACGGGCGCGGGCGAGAGTAGGCTCGTCGGACGGAGGACGCGGAGACGAAAGTTTACCGCGCGAAAAATTCGAGAAAAATTTTTTACCTGTGCATCGGTAACGCGCGTCGACCTCGGCGGAGGATAAGTTACCGACCACCACCGGCAGTGGTCGGTAACGGTCGGGGGGTATAAGCTGCCGCGTTAAAAATGAAACCCGAATTTCGGCACTTCCACGGTTCAGGGCTGAAAAGGGCCCGAAAGAAAATAACTGATTCAAACGTTCGAATTGAACGCCAACTTTGCGAAGCTGACTTCGCATCGGTGGCGAGTGCCGCTACAGTCGCCGCGTTTACTCTCCCCTGAGAGTTGAGCGAATCGACTTGTAACTTCGAGGTTACGAATCCGACTCTACGTTTAGGTTTACCTTTTCCATTAATTTTAAAGGGACGGGGGGGTGGTAGGGTGGTTGGCGATGACAGACCAATCGCGCGCCTCACCGCCACCATCGTCGCTTTCGACGACCTCGACCTCGAGCCGAGCCGAGCCGAGCCGAGCGGGGCCGATGGCCCGATGGGCTCCCGGAAAATTCGGGAAGGCGATGTACCTTTAATTCCCAGTTGGCCGTAACTTTTTCGGTGACGTCAAATTAGTGAAATTTTGCGATTTCTTCGTCGCCGTATAGCTCGAGAACGGGTCGGCGGGCGCGGGCGAGAGTAGGCTCGTCGGACAGAGGACGCGGAGACAAAGGTTTACCGCGCGAAAAATTCTCGAAAATTCGCGAAAAATTTTTTACGTGTGCATCGGTAACGCGCGTCGACCTCGGCGGAGGATAACTTACCGACAACCACCGGCAGTTGTCGGTAACGCTCGGGGGATATAAGCTGCCGCGTTAAAAATGAAACCCGAATTTCGGCGCTTCCAATGTTCAGGGCTGAAAAGGGCCCGAAAGAAAATAACTGACTCAAACGTTCGAATTGAACGCCAACTTCGCGACGCTGACTTCGCATCGGTGGCGAGTGCCGCTACAGTCGCCGCGTTTACTCTCCCCTGAGAGTTGAGCGAATCGACTTGTAACTTCGAGGTTACGAATGCGACTCTACGTTTAGGTTTACCTTTTCCATTAATTTTAAAGGGACGGGGTGTTGGTGGGGTGGTTGGCGATGACAGACCAATCGCGCGCCTCACCGCCACCATCGTCGCTTTCGACGACCTCGACCTCGAGCCGAGCCGAGCCGAGCCGAGCGGGGCCGATGGCCCGATGGGCTCCCGGAAAATTCGGGAAGGCGATGTACCTTTAATTCCCAGGTGGCCGTAACTTTCTCGGTGACGTCAAATTATCGAAATTTTGCGATCTCTTTGTCGCCATATAGCTCGAGAACGGGTCGACGGGTGCGGGCGAGAGTAGGCTTGTCGGACGGAGGACGCGGAGACGAAAGTTCACCGCGCGAAAAATTCGCGAAAATTCGCAAAAAAATTTTTACGTGTGCATCGGTAACGCGCGTCGACCTCGGCGGAGGATAACTTACGGACCACCACCGGCAGTGGTCGGTAACGCTCGGGGGGTATAAGCTGCCGCGTTAAAAATGTAACCCGAATTTCGGCGCTTCCACGGTTCACGGCTGAAAAGGGCCCGAAAGAAAATAACTGAATCAAACGTTCGAAATTAACGCCAGCTTCGCGACGCTGACTTCGCATCGATGGCGAGTGCCGCCACAGTCGCCGCGTTTACTCTCGCTTGATAGTTGAGCGAATCGACTTGTAACTTTGAGCTTACGAATCCGACTCTACGTTTAGGTTTACATTTTCCATTAATTTTAAAGGGGTAGGGGGGGTTGGGGGGGTGGTTGGTGTTGACAGACCAACCGCACGCCACCCCGCCACCATGGTCGCTACCGACGACCACGACCTCGAGCCGAGCCGAGCGGGGCCGAAGGACCGATTGGCTCCCGGAAAATTCGGGAAGGCGATGTACCTTTAATTCCCAGTTGGCCGTAACTTTTTCGGTTACGTCAAATTAGTGAAATTTTGCGATTTCTTTGTCGCCGTATAGCTCGAGAACGGGTCGACAGGCGCGGGCGAGAGTAGGCTCGTCGGACAGAGGACGCGGAGACAAAGGTTTACCGCGCGAAAAATTCTCGAAAATTCGCGAAAAATTTTTTACGTTTGCATCGGTAACGCGCGTCGACCTCGGCGGAGGATAACTTACCGACAACCACCGGCAGTGGTCGGTAACGCTCGGGGGATATAAGCTGCCGCGTTAAAAATGAAACCCGATTTTCGGCGCTTCCAATGTTCAGGGCTGAAAAGGGCCCGAAAGAAAATAACTGTTTCAAACGTTCGAATTGAACGCCAACTTTGCGACGCTGACTTCGCATCGGTGGCGAGTGCCGCCACAGGCGCCGCGTTTACTCTCCCTTGATAGTTGAGCGAATCGACTTGTAACTTCGAGGTTACGAATCCGACTCTACGTTTAGGTTTACCTTTTCCATTAATTTTAAAGGGTCGGGGTGGTGGTGGGGTGGTTGGCGATGACAGACCAATCGCGCGCCTCACCGCCACCATCGTCGCTTTCGACGAACTCGACCTCGAGCCGAGCCGAGCCGAGCCGAGCCTAGCGGGACCGATGGCCCGATGAGTTCCCGGAAAATTCGGGAAGGCGATGTACCTTTAATTCCCAGTTGGCCGTAACTTTTTCGGTGACTTCAAATTAGTGAAATTTTGCGATTTCTTTGTCGCCGTATAGCTCGAGAACGGGTCGACGGGCGCGGGCGAGAGTAGGCTCGTCGGACGGAGGACGCGGAGACGAAGGTTTACCGCGCGAAAAATTCGCGAAAAATTTTTTACCTGTGCATCGGTAACGCGCGTCGACCTCGGCGGAGGATAACTTACCGGCAGTGGTCGGTAACGCTCGGGGGGTATAAGCTGCCGCGTTAAAAATGAAACCCGAATTTCAGCGCTTCCACGGTTCAGGGCTGGAAAGGGCCCGAAAGAAAATAACTGTTTCAAACGTTCGAATTGAACGCCAACTTTGCGACGCTGACTTCGCATCGGTGGCGAGTGCCGCCACAGGCGCCGCGTTTACTCTCCCTTGATAGTTGAGCGAATCGACTTGTAACTTCGAGGTTACGAATCCGACTCTACGTTTAGGTTTACATTTTCCATTATTTTTAAAGGGAGGGGGGTTGGGGGGGAGGATGGCGATGACAGACCAATCGCGCGCCTCCCCGCCACCATCGTCGCTACCGACGACCTAGACCTCGAGCCGAGCAGAGCCGAGCGGGGCCGAAGGGCCGATGGGCACCCGGAAAATTCGGTAAGGCGATATACCTTTAATTCCCAGTTGGCCGTAACTTTTTCGGTGACGTCAAATTAGTGAAATTTTACGATTTCTTTGTCGCCGTATAGCTCGAGAACCGGTCGACGGGTGCGGGCGAGAGTAGGCTGGTCGGACGGAGGACGCGGAGACGAAGGTTTACCGCCCGAACAATTCGCGAAAGATTCTCGAAAAATTTTTTACGTGTGCATCGGTAACGCGCGTCGACCTCGGCGGAGGATAAGTTACCGACCACCACCGGCAGTGGTCGGTAACGCTCGGGGGGTATAAGCTGCCGCGTTAAAAATGAAACCCGAATTTCGGCGCTTCCACGGTTCAGGGCTGAAAAGGGCCCAAAAGAAAATAACTGATTCAAACGTTCGAATTGAACGCCAACTTTGCGACGCTGACTTCGCATCGATGGCGAGTGCCGCCACAGTCGCCGCGTTTACTCTCGCTTGATAGTTGAGCGAATCGACTCGTGACTTCGAGATTACGAATCCGACTCTACGTTTAGGTTTACATTTTCCATTAATTTTAAAGGGTGGGGGGGGTGGGGGGGTGGCGATGACAGACCAATCGCGCGCCTCCCCGCCACCATCGTCGCTACCGACGACCTCGACCTCGAGCCGAGCCGAGCCGAGCGGGGCCGAAGGCCCGATGGGCTCCCGGAAAATTCGGGAAGGCGATGTACCTTTAATTCCCAGTTGGCCGTAAATTTTTCGGTGACGTCAAATTAGTGAAATTTTGCGATTTCTTCGTCGCCGTATAGCTCGAGAACGGGTCGACGGGCGCGGGCGAGAGTAGGCTCGTCGGACCGAGGACGCGGAGACGAAGGTTTACCGCGCGAAAAATTCGCGAAAATTCGCGAAAAATTTTTTACCTGTGCATCGGTAACGCGCGTCGACCTCGGCGGAGGATAATTTACCGACCACCACCGGCAGTGGTCGGTAACGCTCGGGGGGTATAAGCTGCCGCGTTAAAAATGAAACCCGAATTTCAGCGCTTCCACGGTTCAGGGCTGAAAAGGGCCCGAAAGAAAATAACTGATTCAAACGTTCGAATTGAACGCCAACTTTGCGACGCTGACTTCGCATCGGTGGCGAGTGCCGCCACAGTCGCCGCGTTTACTCTCCCTTGATAGTTGAGCGAATCGACTTGTAACTTCGAGGTACGAATCCGACTCTACGTTTAGGTTTACATTTTCCATTAATTTTAAAGGGAGGGGGGTTGGGGGGGGGAGGATGGCGATGACAGACCAATCGCGCGCCTCCCCGCCACCATCGTCGCTACCGACGACCTCGACCTCGAGCCGAGCCGAGCCGAGCGGGGCCGAAAGCCCGATGGGCTCCCGGAAAATTCGGGAAGGCGATGTACCTTTAATTCCCAGTTGGCCGTAACTTTTTCGGTGACGTCAAATTAGTGAAATTTTGCGATTTCTTCGTCGCCGTATAGCTCGAGAACGGGTCGGCGGGCGCGGGCGAGAGTAGGCTCGTCGGACAGAGGACGCGGAGACAAAGGTTTACCGCGCGAAAAATTCTCGAAAATTCGCGAAAAATTTTTTACGTGTGCATCGGTAACGCGCGTCGACCTCGGCGGAGGATAACTTACCGACAACCACCGGCAGTTGTCGGTAACGCTCGGGGGATATAAGCTGCCGCGTTAAAAATGAAACCCGAATTTCGGCGCTTCCAATGTTCAGGGCTGAAAAGGGCCCGAAAGAAAATAACTAACTCAAACGTTCGAATTGAACGCCAACTTCGCGACGCTGACTTCGCATCGGTGGCGAGTGCCGCTACAGTCGCCGCGTTTACTCTCCCCTGAGAGTTGAGCGAATCGACTTGTAACTTCGAGGTTACGAATCCGACTCTACGTTTAGGTTTACCTTTTCCATTAATTTTAAAGGGACGGGGTGGTGGTGGGTTGGTTGGCGATAACAGACCAATCGCGCGCCTCACCGCCACCATCGTCGCTTTCGACGAACTCGACCTCGAGCCGAGCCGAGCCGAGCCGAGCGGGGCCGATGGCCCGATGGGCTCCCGGAAAATTCGGGAAGGCGATGTACCTTTAATTCCCAGTTGGCCGTAACTTTTTCGGTGACGTCAAATTAGTGATATTTTGCGATTTCTTTGTCGCCGTATAGCTCGAGAACGGGTCGACGGGCGCGGGCGAGAGTAGGCTCGTCGGACGGAGGACGCGGAGACGAAAGTTTACCGCGCGAAAAATTCGAGAAAAATTTTTTACCTGTGCATCGGTAACGCGCGTCGACCTCGGCGGAGGATAAGTTACCGACCACCACCGGCAGTGGTCGGTAACGGTCGGGGGGTATAAGCTGCCGCGTTAAAAATGAAACCCGAATTTCGGCACTTCCACGGTTCAGGGCTGAAAAGGGCCCGAAAGAAAATAACTGATTCAAACGTTCGAATTGAACGCCAACTTTGCGAAGCTGACTTCGCATCGGTGGCGAGTGCCGCTACAGTCGCCGCGTTTACTCTCCCCTGAGAGTTGAGCGAATCGACTTGTAACTTCGAGGTTACGAATCCGACTCTACGTTTAGGTTTACCTTTTCCATTAATTTTAAAGGGACGGGGGGGTGGTAGGGTGGTTGGCGATGACAGACCAATCGCGCGCCTCACCGCCACCATCGTCGCTTTCGACGACCTCGACCTCGAGCCGAGCCGAGCCGAGCCGAGCGGGGCCGATGGCCCGATGGGCTCCCGGAAAATTCGGGAAGGCGATGTACCTTTAATTCCCAGTTGGCCGTAACTTTTTCGGTGACGTCAAATTAGTGAAATTTTGCGATTTCTTCGTCGCCGTATAGCTCGAGAACGGGTCGGCGGGCGCGGGCGAGAGTAGGCTCGTCGGACAGAGGACGCGGAGACAAAGGTTTACCGCGCGAAAAATTCTCGAAAATTCGCGAAAAATTTTTTACGTGTGCATCGGTAACGCGCGTCGACCTCGGCGGAGGATAACTTACCGACAACCACCGGCAGTTGTCGGTAACGCTCGGGGGATATAAGCTGCCGCGTTAAAAATGAAACCCGAATTTCGGCGCTTCCAATGTTCAGGGCTGAAAAGGGCCCGAAAGAAAATAACTGACTCAAACGTTCGAATTGAACGCCAACTTCGCGACGCTGACTTCGCATCGGTGGCGAGTGCCGCTACAGTCGCCGCGTTTACTCTCCCCTGAGAGTTGAGCGAATCGACTTGTAACTTCGAGGTTACGAATCCGACTCTACGTTTAGGTTTACCTTTTCCATTAATTTTAAAGGGACGGGGTGGTGGTGGGTTGGTTGGCGATGACAGACCAATCGCGCGCCTCACCGCCACCATCGTCGCTTTCGACGAACTCGACCTCGAGCCGAGCCGAGCCGAGCCGAGCGGGGCCGATGGCCCGATGGGCTCCCGGAAAATTCGGGAAGGCGATGTACCTTTAATTCCCAGTTGGCCGTAACTTTTTCGGTGACGTCAAATTAGTGATATTTTGCGATTTCTTTGTCGCCGTATAGCTCGAGAACGGGTCGACGGGCGCGGGCGAGAGTAGGCTCGTCGGACGGAGGACGCGGAGACGAAAGTTTACCGCGCGAAAAATTCGAGAAAAATTTTTTACCTGTGCATCGGTAACGCGCGTCGACCTCGGCGGAGGATAAGTTACCGACCACCACCGGCAGTGGTCGGTAACGGTCGGGGGGTATAAGCTGCCGCGTTAAAAATGAAACCCGAATTTCGGCACTTCCACGGTTCAGGGCTGAAAAGGGCCCGAAAGAAAATAACTGATTCAAACGTTCGAATTGAACGCCAACTTTGCGAAGCTGACTTCGCATCGGTGGCGAGTGCCGCTACAGTCGCCGCGTTTACTCTCCCCTGAGAGTTGAGCGAATCGACTTGTAACTTCGAGGTTACGAATCCGACTCTACGTTTAGGTTTACCTTTTCCATTAATTTTAAAGGGACGGGGGGGTGGTAGGGTGGTTGGCGATGACAGACCAATCGCGCGCCTCACCGCCACCATCGTCGCTTTCGACGACCTCGACCTCGAGCCGAGCCGAGCCGAGCCGAGCGGGGCCGATGGCCCGATGGGCTCCCGGAAAATTCGGGAAGGCGATGTACCTTTAATTCCCAGTTGGCCGTAACTTTTTCGGTGACGTCAAATTAGTGAAATTTTGCGATTTCTTCGTCGCCGTATAGCTCGAGAACGGGTCGACAGGCGCGGGCGAGAGTAGGCTCGTCGGACAGAGGACGCGGAGACAAAGGTTTACCGCGCGAAAAATTCTCGAAAATTCGCGAAAAATTTTTTACGTGTGCATCGGTAACGCGCGTCGACCTCGGCGGAGGATAACTTACCGACAACCACTGGCAGTGGTCGGTAACGCTCGGGGGATATAAGCTGCCGCGTTAAAAATGAAACCCGAATTTCGGCGCTTCCAATGTTCAGGGCTGAAAAGGGCCCGAAAGAAAATAACTGACTCAAACGTTCGAATTGAACGCCAACTTCGCGACGCTGACTTCGCATCGGTGGCGAGTGCCGCTACAGTCGCCGCGTTTACTCTCCCTTGATAGTTGAGCGAATCGACTTGTAACTTCGAGGTTACGAATCCGACTCTACGTTTAGGTTTACATTTTCCATTAATTTTAAAGGGGGGCTGGGGGGGAGGATGGCGATGACAGACCAATCGCGCGCCTCCCCGCCACCGTCGTCGCTACCGACGACCTCGACCTCGAGCCGAGCCGAGCCGAGCGGGGCCGAAGGCCCGATGGGCTCCCGGAAAATTCGGGAAGGCGATGTACCTTTAATTCCCAGTTGGCCGTAACTTTTTCGGTGACGTCAAATTAGTGAAATTTTGCGATTTCTTCGTCGCCGTATAGCTCAAGAACGGGTCGACGGGCGCGCGCGAGAGTAGGCTCGTCGGACAGAGGACGCGGAGACAAAGGTTTACCGCGCGAAAAATTCTCGAAAATTCGCGAAAAATTTCTTACGTGTGCATCGGTAACGCGCGTCGACCTCGGCGGAGGATAACTTACCGACAACCACCGGCAGTGGTCGGTAACGCTCGGGGGATATAAGCTGCCGCGTTAAAAATGAAACCCGAATTTCGGCGCTTCCAATGTTCAGGGCTGAAAAGGGCCCGAAAGAAAATAACTGACTCAAACGTTCGAATTGAACGCCAACTTCGCGACGCTGACTTCGCATCGGTGGCGAGTGCCGCTACAGTCGCCGCGTTTACTCTCCCCTGAGAGTTGAGCGAATCGACTTGTAACTTCGAGGTTACGAATCCGACTCTACGTTTAGGTTTACCTTTTCCATTAATTTTAAAGGGACGGGGTGTTGGTGGGGTGGTTGGCGATGACAGACCAATCGCGCGCCTCACCGCCACCATCGTCGCTTTCGACGACCTCGACCTCGAGCCGAGCCGAGCCGAGCCGAGCGGGGCCGATGGCCCGATGGGCTCCCGGAAAATTCGGGAAGGCGATGTACCTTTAATTCCCAGGTGGCCGTAACTTTCTCGGTGACGTCAAATTATCGAAATTTTGCGATCTCTTTGTCGCCGTATAGCTCGAGAACGGGTCGACGGGTGCGGGCGAGAGTAGGCTTGTCGGACGGAGGACGCGGAGACGAAAGTTCACCGCGCGAAAAATTCGCGAAAATTCGCAAAAAAATTTTTACGTGTGCATCGGTAACGCGCGTCGACCTCGGCGGAGGATAACTTACGGACCACCACCGGCAGTGGTCGGTAACGCTCGGGGGGTATAAGCTGCCGCGTTAAAAATGTAACCCGAATTTCGGCGCTTCCACGGTTCACGGCTGAAAAGGGCCCGAAAGAAAATAACTGAATCAAACGTTCGAAATTAACGCCAGCTTCGCGACGCTGACTTCGCATCGATGGCGAGTGCCGCCACAGTCGCCGCGTTTACTCTCGCTTGATAGTTGAGCGAATCGACTTGTAACTTTGAGCTTACGAATCCGACTCTACGTTTAGGTTTACATTTTCCATTAATTTTAAAGGGGTAGGGGGGGTAGGGGGGGTGGTTGGTGTTGACAGACCAACCGCACGCCACCCCGCCACCATGGTCGCTACCGACGACCACGACCTCGAGCCGAGCCGAGCGGGGCCGAAGGACCGATTGGCTCCCGGAAAATTCGGGAAGGCGATGTACCTTTAATTCCCAGTTGGCCGTAACTTTTTCGGTTACGTCAAATTAGTGAAATTTTGCGATTTCTTTGTCGCCGTATAGCTCGAGAACGGGTCGACAGGCACGGGCGAGAGTAGGCTCGTCGGACAGAGGACGCGGAGACAAAGGTTTACCGCGCGAAAAATTCTCGAAAATTCGCGAAAAATTTTTTACGTGTGCATCGGTAACGCGCGTCGACCTCGGCGGAGGATAACTTACCGACAACCACCGGCAGTGGTCGGTAACGCTCGGGGGATATAAGCTGCCGCGTTAAAAATGAAACCCGAATTTCGGCGCTTCCAATGTTCAGGGCTGAAAAGGGCCCGAAAGAAAATAACTGACTCAAACGTTCGAATTGAACGCCAACTTCGCGACGCTGACTTCGCATCGGTGGCGAGTGCCGCTACAGTCGCCGCGTTTACTCTCCCTTGATAGTTGAGCGAATCGACTTGTAACTTCGAGGTTACGAATCCGACTCTACGTTTAGGTTTACATTTTCCATTAATTTTAAAGGGAGGTGGGTTGGGGGGGAGGATGGCGATGACAGACCAATCGCGCGCCTCCCCGCCACCATCGTCGCTACCGACGACCTCGACCTCGAGCCGAGCCGAGCCGAGCGGGGCCGAAGGCCCGATGGGCTCCCGGAAAATTCGGGAAGGCGATGTACCTTTAATTCCCAGTTGGCCGTAACTTTTTCGGTGACGTCAAATTAGTGAAATTTTGCGATTTCTTCGTCGCCGTATAGCTCGAGAACGGGTCGACGGGCGCGGGCGAGAGTAGGCTCGTCGGACAGAGGACGCGGAGACAAAGGTTTACCGCGCGAAAAATTCTCGAAAATTCGCGAAAAATTTTTTACGTGTGCATCGGTAACGCGCGTCGACCTCGGCGGAGGATAACTTACCGACAACCACTGGCAGTGGTCGGTAACGCTCGGGGGATATAAGCTGCCGCGTTAAAAATGAAACCCGAATTTCGGCGCTTCCAATGTTCAGGGCTGAAAAGGGCCCGAAAGAAAATAACTGACTCAAACGTTCGAATTGAACGCCAACTTCGCGACGCTGACTTCGCATCGGTGGCGAGTGCCGCTACAGTCGCCGCGTTTACTCTCCCCTGAGAGTTGAGCGAATCGACTTGTAACTTCGAGGTTACGAATCCGACTCTACGTTTAGGTTTACCTTTTCCATTAATTTTAAAGGGACGGGGTGGTGGTGGGTTGGTTGGCGATGACAGACCAATCGCGCGCCTCACCGCCACCATCGTCGCTTTCGACGAACTCGACCTCGAGCCGAGCCGAGCGGGGCCGATGGCCCGATGGGCTCCCGGAAAATTCGGGAAGGCGATGTACCTTTAATTCCCAGTTGGCCGTAACTTTTTCGGTGACGTCAAATTAGTGATATTTTGCGATTTCTTTGTCGCCGTATAGCTCGAGAACGGGTCGACGGGCGCGGGCGAGAGTAGGCTCGTCGGACGGAGGACGCGGAGACGAAAGTTTACCGCGCGAAAAATTCGAGAAAAATTTTTTACCTGTGCATCGGTAACGCGCGTCGACCTCGGCGGAGGATAAGTTACCGACCACCACCGGCAGTGGTCGGTAACGGTCGGGGGGTATAAGCTGCCGCGTTAAAAATGAAACCCGAATTTCGGCACTTCCACGGTTCAGGGCTGAAAAGGGCCCGAAAGAAAATAACTGATTCAAACGTTCGAATTGAACGCCAACTTTGCGAAGCTGACTTCGCATCGGTGGCGAGTGCCGCTACAGTCGCCGCGTTTACTCTCCCCTGAGAGTTGAGCGAATCGACTTGTAACTTCGAGGTTACGAATCCGACTCTACGTTTAGGTTTACCTTTTCCATTAATTTTAAAGGGACGGGGGGGTGGTAGGGTGGTTGGCGATGACAGACCAATCGCGCGCCTCACCGCCACCATCGTCGCTTTCGACGACCTCGACCTCGAGCCGAGCCGAGCCGAGCCGAGCGGGGCCGATGGCCCGATGGGCTCCCGGAAAATTCGGGAAGGCGATGTACCTTTAATTCCCAGTTGGCCGTAACTTTTTCGGTGACGTCAAATTAGTGAAATTTTGCGATTTCTTCGTCGCCGTATAGCTCGAGAACGGGTCGGCGGGCGCGGGCGAGAGTAGGCTCGTCGGACAGAGGACGCGGAGACAAAGGTTTACCGCGCGAAAAATTCTCGAAAATTCGCGAGAAATTTTTTACGTGTGCATCGGTAACGCGCGTCGACCTCGGCGGAGGATAACTTACCGACAACCACCGGCAGTTGTCGGTAACGCTCGGGGGATATAAGCTGCCGCGTTAAAAATGAAACCCGAATTTCGGCGCTTCCAATGTTCAGGGCTGAAAAGGGCCCGAAAGAAAATAACTGACTCAAACGTTCGAATTGAACGCCAACTTCGCGACGCTGACTTCGCATCGGTGGCGAGTGCCGCTACAGTCGCCGCGTTTACTCTCCCCTGAGAGTTGAGCGAATCGACTTGTAACTTCGAGGTTACGAATCCGACTCTACGTTTAGGTTTACCTTTTCCATTAATTTTAAAGGGACGGGGTGGTGGTGGGTTGGTTGGCGATGACAGACCAATCGCGCGCCTCACCGCCACCATCGTCGCTTTCGACGAACTCGACCTCGAGCCGAGCCGAGCCGAGCCGAGCGGGGCCGATGGCCCGATGGGCTCCCGGAAAATTCGGGAAGGCGATGTACCTTTAATTCCCAGTTGGCCGTAACTTTTTCGGTGACGTCAAATTAGTGATATTTTGCGATTTCTTTGTCGCCGTATAGCTCGAGAACGGGTCGACGGGCGCGGGCGAGAGTAGGCTCGTCGGACGGAGGACGCGGAGACGAAAGTTTACCGCGCGAAAAATTCGAGAAAAATTTTTTACCTGTGCATCGGTAACGCGCGTCGACCTCGGCGGAGGATAAGTTACCGACCACCACCGGCAGTGGTCGGTAACGGTCGGGGGGTATAAGCTGCCGCGTTAAAAATGAAACCCGAATTTCGGCACTTCCACGGTTCAGGGCTGAAAAGGGCCCGAAAGAAAATAACTGATTCAAACGTTCGAATTGAACGCCAACTTTGCGAAGCTGACTTCGCATCGGTGGCGAGTGCCGCTACAGTCGCCGCGTTTACTCTCCCCTGAGAGTTGAGCGAATCGACTTGTAACTTCGAGGTTACGAATCCGACTCTACGTTTAGGTTTACCTTTTCCATTAATTTTAAAGGGACGGGGGGGTGGTAGGGTGGTTGGCGATGACAGACCAATCGCGCGCCTCACCGCCACCATCGTCGCTTTCGACGACCTCGACCTCGAGCCGAGCCGAGCCGAGCCGAGCGGGGCCGATGGCCCGATGGGCTCCCGGAAAATTCGGGAAGGCGATGTACCTTTAATTCCCAGTTGGCCGTAACTTTTTCGGTTACGTCAAATTAGTGAAATTTTGCGATTTCTTTGTCGCCGTATAGCTCGAGAACGGGTCGATAGGCACGGGCGAGAGTAGGCTCGTCGGACAGAGGACGCGGAGACAAAGGTTTACCGCGCGAAAAATTCTCGAAAATTCGCGAAAAATTTTTTACGTGTGCATCGGTAACGCGCGTCGACCTCGGCGGAGGATAACTTACCGACAACCACCGGCAGTGGTCGGTAACGCTCGGGGGATATAAGCTGCCGCGTTAAAAATGAAACCCGAATTTCGGCGCTTCCAATGTTCAGGGCTGAAAAGGGCCCGAAAGAAAATAACTGACTCAAACGTTCGAATTGAACGCCAACTTCGCGACGCTGACTTCGCATCGGTGGCGAGTGCCGCTACAGTCGCCGCGTTTACTCTCCCTTGATAGTTGAGCGAATCGACTTGTAACTTCGAGGTTACGAATCCGACTCTACGTTTAGGTTTACATTTTCCATTAATTTTAAAGGGAGGTGGGTTGGGGGGGAGGATGGCGATGACAGACCAATCGCGCGCCTCCCCGCCACCATCGTCGCTACCGACGACCTCGACCTCGAGCCGAGCCGAGCCGAGCGGGGCCGAAGGCCCGATGGGCTCCCGGAAAATTCGGGAAGGCGATGTACCTTTAATTCCCAGTTGGCCGTAACTTTTTCGGTGACGTCAAATTAGTGAAATTTTGCGATTTCTTCGTCGCCGTATAGCTCGAGAACGGGTCGACGGGCGCGGGCGAGAGTAGGCTCGTCGGACAGAGGACGCGGAGACAAAGGTTTACCGCGCGAAAAATTCTCGAAAATTCGCGAAAAATTTTTTACGTGTGCATCGGTAACGCGCGTCGACCTCGGCGGAGGATAACTTACCGACAACCACTGGCAGTGGTCGGTAACGCTCGGGGGATATAAGCTGCCGCGTTAAAAATGAAACCCGAATTTCGGCGCTTCCAATGTTCAGGGCTGAAAAGGGCCCGAAAGAAAATAACTGACTCAAACGTTCGAATTGAACGCCAACTTCGCGACGCTGACTTCGCATCGGTGGCGAGTGCCGCTACAGTCGCCGCGTTTACTCTCCCTTGATAGTTGAGCGAATCGACTTGTAACTTCGAGGTTACGAATCCGACTCTACGTTTAGGTTTACATTTTCCATTAATTTTAAAGGGGGGCTGGGGGGGAGGATGGCGATGACAGACCAATCGCGCGCCTCCCCGCCACCGTCGTCGCTACCGACGACCTCGACCTCGAGCCGAGCCGAGCCGAGCGGGGCCGAAGGCCCGATGGGCTCCCGGAAAATTCGGGAAGGCGATGTACCTTTAATTCCCAGTTGGCCGTAACTTTTTCGGTGACGTCAAATTAGTGAAATTTTGCGATTTCTTCGTCGCCGTATAGCTCAAGAACGGGTCGACGGGCGCGCGCGAGAGTAGGCTCGTCGGACAGAGGACGCGGAGACAAAGGTTTACCGCGCGAAAAATTCTCGAAAATTCGCGAAAAATTTCTTACGTGTGCATCGGTAACGCGCGTCGACCTCGGCGGAGGATAACTTACCGACAACCACCGGCAGTGGTCGGTAACGCTCGGGGGATATAAGCTGCCGCGTTAAAAATGAAACCCGAATTTCGGCGCTTCCAATGTTCAGGGCTGAAAAGGGCCCGAAAGAAAATAACTGACTCAAACGTTCGAATTGAACGCCAACTTCGCGACGCTGACTTCGCATCGGTGGCGAGTGCCGCTACAGTCGCCGCGTTTACTCTCCCCTGAGAGTTGAGCGAATCGACTTGTAACTTCGAGGTTACGAATCCGACTCTACGTTTAGGTTTACCTTTTCCATTAATTTTAAAGGGACGGGGTGTTGGTGGGGTGGTTGGCGATGACAGACCAATCGCGCGCCTCACCGCCACCATCGTCGCTTTCGACGACCTCGACCTCGAGCCGAGCCGAGCCGAGCCGAGCGGGGCCGATGGCCCGATGGGCTCCCGGAAAATTCGGGAAGGCGATGTACCTTTAATTCCCAGGTGGCCGTAACTTTCTCGGTGACGTCAAATTATCGAAATTTTGCGATCTCTTTGTCGCCGTATAGCTCGAGAACGGGTCGACGGGTGCGGGCGAGAGTAGGCTTGTCGGACGGAGGACGCGGAGACGAAAGTTCACCGCGCGAAAAATTCGCGAAAATTCGCAAAAAAATTTTTACGTGTGCATCGGTAACGCGCGTCGACCTCGGCGGAGGATAACTTACGGACCACCACCGGCAGTGGTCGGTAACGCTCGGGGGGTATAAGCTGCCGCGTTAAAAATGTAACCCGAATTTCGGCGCTTCCACGGTTCACGGCTGAAAAGGGCCCGAAAGAAAATAACTGAATCAAACGTTCGAAATTAACGCCAGCTTCGCGACGCTGACTTCGCATCGATGGCGAGTGCCGCCACAGTCGCCGCGTTTACTCTCGCTTGATAGTTGAGCGAATCGACTTGTAACTTTGAGCTTACGAATCCGACTCTACGTTTAGGTTTACATTTTCCATTAATTTTAAAGGGGTAGGGGGGGTTGGGGGGGTGGTTGGTGTTGACAGACCAACCGCACGCCACCCCGCCACCATGGTCGCTACCGACGACCACGACCTCGAGCCGAGCCGAGCGGGGCCGAAGGACCGATTGGCTCCCGGAAAATTCGGGAAGGCGATGTACCTTTAATTCCCAGTTGGCCGTAACTTTTTCGGTTACGTCAAATTAGTGAAATTTTGCGATTTCTTTGTCGCCGTATAGCTCGAGAACGGGTCGACAGGCGCGGGCGAGAGTAGGCTCGTCGGACAGAGGACGCGGAGACAAAGGTTTACCGCGCGAAAAATTCTCGAAAATTCGCGAAAAATTTTTTACGTTTGCATCGGTAACGCGCGTCGACCTCGGCGGAGGATAACTTACCGACAACCACCGGCAGTGGTCGGTAACGCTCGGGGGATATAAGCTGCCGCGTTAAAAATGAAACCCGATTTTCGGCGCTTCCAATGTTCAGGGCTGAAAAGGGCCCGAAAGAAAATAACTGACTCAAACGTTCGAATTGAACGCCAACTTCGCGACGCTGACTTCGCATCGGTGGCGAGTGCCGCTACAGTCGCCGCGTTTACTCTCCCTTGATAGTTGAGCGAATCGACTTGTAACTTCGAGGTGACGAATCCGACTCTACGTTTAGGTTTACATTTTCCATTAATTTTAAAGGGGGGGCTGGGGGGGAGGATGGCGATGACAGACCAATCGCGCGCCTCCCCGCCACCGTCGTCGCTACCGACGACCTCGACCTCGAGCCGAGCCGAGCCGAGCGGGGCCGAAGGCCCGATGGGCTCCCGGAAAATTCGGGAAGGCGATGTACCTTTAATTCCCAGTTGGCCGTAACTTTTTCGGTGACGTCAAATTAGTGAAATTTTGCGATTTCTTCGTCGCCGTATAGCTCAAGAACGGGTCGACGGGCGCGCGCGAGAGTAGGCTCGTCGGACAGAGGACGCGGAGACAAAGGTTTACCGCGCGAAAAATTCTCGAAAATTCGCGAAAAATTTCTTACGTGTGAATCCGTAACGCGCGTCGACCTCGGCGGAGGATAACTTACCGACAACCACCGGCAGTGGTCGGTAACGCTCGGGGGATATAAGCTGCCGCGTTAAAAATGAAACCCGAATTTCGGCGCTTCCAATGTTCAGGGCTGAAAAGGGCTCGAAAGAAAATAACTGACTCAAACGTTCGAATTGAACGCCAACTTCGCGACGCTGACTTCGCATCGGTGGCGAGTGCCGCTACAGTCGCCGCGTTTACTCTCCCATGAGAGTTGAGCGAATCGACTTGTAACTTCGAGGTTACGAATCCGACTCTACGTTTAGGTTTACCTTTTCCATTAATTTTAAAGGGTCGGGGTGGTGGTGGGGTGGTTGGCGATGACAGACCAATCGCGCGCCTCACCGCCACCATCGTCGCTTTCGACGAACTCGACCTCGAGCCGAGCCGAGCCGAGCCGAGCCTAGCGGGACCGATGGCCCGATGAGTTCCCGGAAAATTCGGGAAGGCGATGTACCTTTAATTCCCAGTTGGCCGTAACTTTTTCGGTGACTTCAAATTAGTGAAATTTTGCGATTTCTTTGTCGCCGTATAGCTCGAGAACGGGTCGACGGGCGCGGGCGAGAGTAGGCTCGTCGGACGGAGGACGCGGAGACGAAGGTTTACCGCGCGAAAAATTCGCGAAAAATTTTTTACCTGTGCATCGGTAACGCGCGTCGACCTCGGCGGAGGATAACTTACCGGCAGTGGTCGGTAACGCTCGGGGGGTATAAGCTGCCGCGTTAAAAATGAAACCCGAATTTCAGCGCTTCCACGGTTCAGGGCTGGAAAGGGCCCGAAAGAAAATAACTGTTTCAAACGTTCGAATTGAACGCCAACTTTGCGACGCTGACTTCGCATCGGTGGCGAGTGCCGCCACAGGCGCCGCGTTTACTCTCCCTTGATAGTTGAGCGAATCGACTTGTAACTTCGAGGTTACGAATCCGACTCTACGTTTAGGTTTACATTTTCCATTATTTTTAAAGGGAGGGGGGTTGGGGGGGAGGATGGCGATGACAGACCAATCGCGCGCCTCCCCGCCACCATCGTCGCTACCGACGACCTAGACCTCGAGCCGAGCAGAGCCGAGCGGGGCCGAAGGGCCGATGGGCACCCGGAAAATTCGGTAAGGCGATATACCTTTAATTCCCAGTTGGCCGTAACTTTTTCGGTGACGTCAAATTAGTGAAATTTTACGATTTCTTTGTCGCCGTATAGCTCGAGAACCGGTCGACGGGTGCGGGCGAGAGTAGGCTGGTCGGACGGAGGACGCGGAGACAAAGGTTTACCGCGCGAAAAATTCTCGAAAATTCGCAAAAAATTTCTTACGTGTGCATCGGTAACGCGCGTCGACCTCGGCGGAGGATAACTTACCGACAACCACCGGCAGTGGTCGGTAACGCTCGGGGGATATAAGCTGCCGCGTTAAAAATGAAACCCGAATTTCGGCGCTTCAAATGTTCAGGGCTGAAAAGGGCCCGAAAGAAAATAACTGACTCAAACGTTCGAATTGAACGCCAACTTCGCGACGCTGACTTCGCATCGGTGGCGAGTGCCGCTACAGTCGCCGCGTTTACTCTCCCTTGATAGTTGAGCGAATCGACTTGTAACTTCGAGGTTACGAATCCGACTCTACGTTTAGGTTTACATTTTCCATTAATTTTAAAAGGAGGTGGGTTGGGGGGGGAGGATGGCGATGACAGACCAATCGCGCTCCTCACCGCCACCATCGTCGCTTTCGACGACCTCGACCTCGAGCCGAGCCGAGCCGAGCGGGGCCGAAGGCCCGATGGGCTCCCGGAAAATTCGGGAAGGCGATGTACCTTTAATTCCCAGTTGGCCGTAACTTTTTCGGTTACGTCAAATTAGTGAAATTTTGCGATTTCTTTGTCGCCGTATAGCTCGAGAACGGGTCGACAGGCACGGGCGAGAGTAGGCTCGTCGGACAGAGGACGCGGAGACAAAGGTTTACCGCGCGAAAAATTCTCGAAAATTCGCGAAAAATTTTTTACGTGTGCATCGGTAACGCGCGTCGACCTCGGCGGAGGATAACTTACCGACAACCACCGGCAGTGGTCGGTAACGCTCGGGGGATATAAGCTGCCGCGTTAAAAATGAAACCCGAATTTCGGCGCTTCCAATGTTCAGGGCTGAAAAGGGCCCGAAAGAAAATAACTGACTCAAACGTTCGAATTGAACGCCAACTTCGCGACGCTGACTTCGCATCGGTGGCGAGTGCCGCTACAGTCGCCGCGTTTACTCTCCCTTGATAGTTGAGCGAATCGACTTGTAACTTCGAGGTTACGAATCCGACTCTACGTTTAGGTTTACATTTTCCATTAATTTTAAAGGGAGGTGGGTTGGGGGGGAGGATGGCGATGACAGACCAATCGCGCGCCTCCCCGCCACCATCGTCGCTACCGACGACCTCGACCTCGAGCCGAGCCGAGCCGAGCGGGGCCGAAGGCCCGATGGGCTCCCGGAAAATTCGGGAAGGCGATGTACCTTTAATTCCCAGTTGGCCGTAACTTTTTCGGTGACGTCAAATTAGTGAAATTTTGCGATTTCTTCGTCGCCGTATAGCTCGAGAACGGGACGACGGGCGCGGGCGAGAGTAGGCTCGTCGGACAGAAGACGCGGAGACAAAGGTTTACCGCGCGAAAAATTCTCGAAAATTCGCGAAAAATTTTTTACGTGTGCATCGGTAACGCGCGTCGACCTCGGCGGAGGATAACTTACCGACAACCACCGGCAGTGGTCGGTAACGCTCGGGGGATATAAGCTGCCGCGTTAAAAATGAAACCCGAATTTCGGCGCTTCCAATGTTCAGGGCTGAAAAGGGCCCGAAAGAAAATAACTGACTCAAACATTCGAATTGAACGCCAACTTCGCGACGCTGACTTCGCATCGGTGGCGAGTGCCGCTACAGTCGCCGCGTTTACTCTCCCCTGAGAGTTGAGCGAATCGACTTGTAACTTCGAGGTTACGAATCCGACTCTACGTTTAGGTTTACCTTTTCCATTAATTTTAAAGGGACGGGGTGTTGGTGGGGTGGTTGGCGATGACAGACCAATCGCGCGCCTCACCGCCACCATCGTCGCTTTCGACGACCTCGACCTCGAGCCGAGCCGAGCCGAGCGGGGCCGATGGCCCGATGGGCTCCCGGAAAATTCGGGAAGGCGATGTACCTTTAATTCCCAGGTGGCCGTAACTTTCTCGGTGACGTCAAATTATCGAAATTTTGCGATCTCTTTGTCGCCGTATAGCTCGAGAACGGGTCGACGGGTGCGGGCGAGAGTAGGCTTGTCGGACGGAGGACGCGGAGACGAAAGTTCACCGCGCGAAAAATTCGCGAAAATTCGCAAAAAAATTTTTACGTGTGCATCGGTAACGCGCGTCGACCTCGGCGGAGGATAACTTACGGACCACCACCGGCAGTGGTCGGTAACGCTCGGGGGGTATAAGCTGCCGCGTTAAAAATGAAACCCGAATTTCGGCGCTTCCACGGTTCAGGGCTGAAAAGGGCCCAAAAGAAAATAACTGATTCAAACGTTCGAATTGAACGCCAACTTTGCGACGCTGACTTCGCATCGATGGCGAGTGCCGCCACAGTCGCCGCGTTTACTCTCGCTTGATAGTTGAGCGAATCGACTTGTAACTTTGAGCTTACGAATCCGACTCTACGTTTAGGTTTACATTTTCCATTAATTTTAAAGGGGTAGGGGGGGTTGGGGGGGGGTGGTTGGTGTTGACAGACCAACGGCACGCCTCCCCGCCACCATCGTCGCTACCGACGACCTCGACCTCGAGCCGAGCCGAGCCGAGCCGAGCCGAGCGGGGCCGAAGGCCCGACGGGCTCCCGGAAAATTCCGAAAGGCGATATACCTTTAATTCCCAGTTGGCCGTAACTTTTTCGGTGACGTCAAATTAGTGAAATTTTGCGATTTCTTTGTCGCCGTATAGCTCGAGAACCGGTCGACGGGTGCGGGCGAGAGTAGGCTCGTCGGACAGAGGACGCGGAGACAAAGGTTTACCGCGCGAAAAATTCTCGAAAATTCGCAAAAAATTTCTTACGTGTGCATCGGTAACGCGCGTCGACCTCGGCGGAGGATAACTTACCGACAACCACCGGCAGTGGTCGGTAACGCTCGGGGGATATAAGCTGCCGCGTTAAAAATGAAACCCGAATTTCGGCGCTTCAAATGTTCAGGGCTGAAAAGGGCCCGAAAGAAAATAACTGACTCAAACGTTCGAATTGAACGCCAACTTCGCGACGCTGACTTCGCATCGGTGGCGAGTGCCGCTACAGTCGCCGCGTTTACTCTCCCTTGATAGTTGAGCAAATCGACTTGTAACTTCGAGGTTACGAATCCGACTCTACGTTTAGGTTTACATTTTCCATTAATTTTAAAAGGAGGTGGGTTGGGGGGGGAGGATGGCGATGACAGACCAATCGCGCTCCTCACCGCCACCATCGTCGCTTTCGACGACCTCGACCTCGAGCCGAGCCGAGCCGAGCGGGGCCGAAGGCCCGATGGGCTCCCGGAAAATTCGGGAAGGCGATGTACCTTTAATTCCCAGTTGGCCGTAACTTTTTCGGTTACGTCAAATTAGTGAAATTTTGCGATTTCTTTGTCGCCGTATAGCTCGAGAACGGGTCGACAGGCACGGGCGAGAGTAGGCTCGTCGGACAGAGGACGCGGAGACAAAGGTTTACCGCGCGAAAAATTCTCGAAAATTCGCGAAAAATTTTTTACGTGTGCATCGGTAACGCGCGTCGACCTCGGCGGAGGATAACTTACCGACAACCACCGGCAGTGGTCGGTAACGCTCGGGGGATATAAGCTGCCGCGTTAAAAATGAAACCCGAATTTCGGCGCTTCCAATGTTCAGGGCTGAAAAGGGCCCGAAAGAAAATAACTGACTCAAACGTTCGAATTGAACGCCAACTTCGCGACGCTGACTTCGCATCGGTGGCGAGTGCCGCTACAGTCGCCGCGTTTACTCTCCCTTGATAGTTGAGCGAATCGACTTGTAACTTCGAGGTTACGAATCCGACTCTACGTTTAGGTTTACATTTTCCATTAATTTTAAAGGGAGGTGGGTTGGGGGGGAGGATGGCGATGACAGACCAATCGCGCGCCTCCCCGCCACCATCGTCGCTACCGACGACCTCGACCTCGAGCCGAGCCGAGCCGAGCGGGGCCGAAGGCCCGATGGGCTCCCGGAAAATTCGGGAAGGCGATGTACCTTTAATTCCCAGTTGGCCGTAACTTTTTCGGTGACGTCAAATTAGTGAAATTTTGCGATTTCTTCGTCGCCGTATAGCTCGAGAACGGGTCGACGGGCGCGGGCGAGAGTAGGCTCGTCGGACAGAAGACGCGGAGACAAAGGTTTACCGCGCGAAAAATTCTCGAAAATTCGCGAAAAATTTTTTACGTGTGCATCGGTAACGCGCGTCGACCTCGGCGGAGGATAACTTACCGACAACCACCGGCAGTGGTCGGTAACGCTCGGGGGATATAAGCTGCCGCGTTAAAAATGAAACCCGAATTTCGGCGCTTCCAATGTTCAGGGCTGAAAAGGGCCCGAAAGAAAATAACTGACTCAAACGTTCGAATTGAACGCCAACTTCGCGACGCTGACTTCGCATCGGTGGCGAGTGCCGCTACAGTCGCCGCGTTTACTCTCCCTTGATAGTTGAGCGAATCGACTTGTAACTTCGAGGTTACGAATCCGACTCTACGTTTAGGTTTACATTTTCCATTAATTTTAAAGGCGGGCTGGGGGGGAGGATGGCGATGACAGACCAATCGCGCGCCTCCCCGCCACCGTCGTCGCTACCGACGACCTCGACCTCGAGCCGAGCCGAGCCGAGCGGGGCCGAAGGCCCGATGGGCTCCCGGAAAATTCGGGAAGGCGATGTACCTTTAATTCCCAGTTGGCCGTAACTTTTTCGGTGACGTCAAATTAGTGAAATTTTGCGATTTCTTCGTCGCCGTATAGCTCAAGAACGGGTCGACGGGCGCGCGCGAGAGTAGGCTCGTCGGACAGAGGACGCGGAGACAAAGGTTTACCGCGCGAAAAATTCTCGAAAATTCGCGAAAAATTTCTTACGTGTGCATCGGTAACGCGCGTCGACCTCGGCGGAGGATAACTTACCGACAACCACCGGCAGTGGTCGGTAACGCTCGGGGGATATAAGCTGCCGCGTTAAAAATGAAACCCGAATTTCGGCGCTTCCAATGTTCAGGGCTGAAAAGGGCCCGAAAGAAAATAACTGACTCAAACGTTCGAATTGAACGCCAACTTCGCGACGCTGACTTCGCATCGGTGGCGAGTGCCGCTACAGTCGCCGCGTTTACTCTCCCCTGAGAGTTGAGCGAATCGACTTGTAACTTCGAGGTTACGAATCCGACTCTACGTTTAGGTTTACCTTTTCCATTAATTTTAAAGGGACGGGGTGGTGGTGGGGTGGTTGGCGATGACAGACCAATCGCGCGCCTCACCGCCACCATCGTCGCTTTCGACGACCTCGACCTCGAGCCGAGCCGAGCCGAGCCGAGCGGGGCCGATGGCCCGATGGGCTCCCGGAAAATTCGGGAAGGCGATGTACCTTTAATTCCCAGTTGGCCGTAACTTTTTCGGTTACGTCAAATTAGTGAAATTTTGCGATTTCTTTGTCGCCGTATAGCTCGAGAACGGGTCGACAGGCGCGGGCGAGAGTAGGCTCGTCGGACAGAGGACGCGGAGACAAAGGTTTACCGCGCGAAAAATTCTCGAAAATTCGCGAAAAATTTTTTACGTGTGCATCGGTAACGCGCGTCGACCTCGGCGGAGGATAACTTACCGACAACCCCCGGCAGTGGTCGGTAACGCTCGGGGGATATAAGCTGCCGCGTTAAAAATGAAACACGAATTTCGGCGCTTCCAATGTTCAGGGCTGAAAAGGGCCCGGAAGAAAATAACTGACTCAAACGTTCGAATTGAACGCCAACTTCGCGACGCTGACTTCGCATCGGTGGCGAGTGCCGCTACAGTCGCCGCGTTTACTCTCCCTTGATAGTTGAGCGAATCGACTTGTAACTTCGAGGTTACGAATCCGACTCTACGTTTAGGTTTACATTTTCCATTAATTTTAAAGGGAGGTGGGTTGGGGGGGAGGATGGCGATGACAGACCAATCGCGCGCCTCCCCGCCACCATCGTCGCTACCGACGACCTCGACCTCGAGCCGAGCCGAGCCGAGCGGGGCCGAAGGCCCGATGGGCTCCCGGAAAATTCGGGAAGGCGATGTACCTTTAATTCCCAGTTGGCCGTAACTTTTTCGGTGACGTCAAATTAGTGAAATTTTGCGATTTCTTCGTCGCCGTATAGCTCGAGAACGGGTCGACGGGCGCGGGCGAGAGTAGGCTCGTCGGACAGAGGACGCGGAGACAAAGGTTTACCGCGCGAAAAATTCTCGAAAATTCGCGAAAAATTTTTTACGTGTGCATCGGTAACGCGCGTCGACCTCGGCGGAGGATAACTTACCGACAACCACCGGCAGTGGTCGGTAACGCTCGGGGGATATAAGCTGCCGCGTTAAAAATGAAACCCGAATTTCGGCGCTTCCAATGTTCAGGGCTGAAAAGGGCCCGAAAGAAAATAACTGACTCAAACGTTCGAATTGAACGCCAACTTCGCGACGCTGACTTCGCATCGGTGGCGAGTGCCGCTACAGTCGCCGCGTTTACTCTCCCTTGATAGTTGAGCGAATCGACTTGTAACTTCGAGGTTACGAATCCGACTCTACGTTTAGGTATACATTTTCCATTAATTTTAAAGGGGGGGGGCTGGGGGGAGGATGGCGATGACAGACCAATCGCGCGCCTCCCCGCCATCATCGTCGCTACCGACGACCTCGACCTCGAGCCGAGCCGAGCCGAGCGGGGCCGAAGGCCCGATGGGCTCCCGGAAAATTCGGGAAGGCGATGTACCTTTAATTCCCAGTTGGCCGTAACTTTTTCGGTGACGTCAAATTAGTGAAATTTTGCGATTTCTTCGTCGCCGTATAGCTCGAGAACGGGTCGACGGGCGCGGGCGAGAGTAGGCTCGTCGGACAGAGGACGCGGAGACAAAGGTTTACCGCGCGAAAAATTCTTGAAAATTCGCGAAAAATTTCTTACCTGTGCATCGGTAACGCGCGTCGACCTCGGCGGAGGATAACTTACCGGCAGTGGTCGGTAACGCTCGGGGGGTATAAGCTGCCGCGTTAAAAATGAAACCCGAATTTCGGCGCTTCCACGGTTCAGGGCTGAAAAGGGCCCGAAAGAAAATAACTGATTCAAACGTTCGAATTTAACGCCAACTTCGCGACGCTGACTTCGCATCGGTGGCGAGTGCCGCCACAGTCGCCGCGTTTACTCTCCCCTGAGAGTTGAGCGAATCGACTTGTAACTTCGAGGTTACGAATCCGACTCTACGTTTAGGTTTACTTTTTCCATTAATTTTAAAGGGACGGAGGGGTGGTGGGGTGGTTGGCGATGACAGACCAATCGCGCGCCTCCCTGCCACCATCGTCGCTACCGACGACCTAGACCTCGAGCCGCGCCGAGCCGAGCGGGGCCGAAGGCCCGATGGGCACCCGGAAAATTCGGGAAGGCGATATACCTTTAATTCCCAGTTGGCCGTAACTTTTTCGGTGACGTCAAATTAGTGAAATTTTGCGATTTCTTTGTCTCCGTATAGGTCGAGAACCGGTCGACGGGTGCGGGCGAGAGTAGGCTCGTCGGACGGAGGACGCGGAGCCGAAGGTTTACCGCCCGAACAATTCGCGAAAGATTCTCGAAAAATTTTTTACGTGTGCATCGGTAACGCGCGTCGACCTCGGCGGAGGATAAGTTACCGACCACCACCGGCAGTGGTCGGTAACGCTCGGGGGGTATAAGCTGCCGCGTTAAAAATGAAACCCGAATTTCGGCGCTTCCACGGTTCAGGGCTGAAAAGGGCCCGAAAGAAAATAACTGATTCAAACGTTCGAATTGAACGCCAACTTTGCGACGCTGACTTCGCATCGATGGCGAGTGCCGCCACAGTCGCCGCGTTTACTCTCCCTTGATAGTTGAGCGAATCGACTTGTAACTTTGAGCTTACGAATCCGACTCTACGTTTGGGTTTACATTTTCCATTAATTTTAAAGGGAGGGGGGGTTGGGGGGAGGATGGCGATGACAGACCAACTGCGCACCTCCCCGCCACCATCGTCGCTACCGACGACCTTGACCTCGAGCCGAGCCGAGCCGAGCGGGGCCGAAGGACCGACGGGCTCCCGGAAAATTCCGAAAGGCGATATACCTTTAATTCCCAGTTGGCCGTAACTTTCTCGATGACGTCAAATTAGTGAAAAATCAAAGTTTCTTTGTCGCCGTATAGCTCGAGAACGGGTCGACGGGTGCGGGCGAGAGTAGGCTCGTCGGACGGAGGACGCGGAGACGAAGGTTTACCGCGCGAAAAATTAGCGAAAATTCGCGAAAAATTTTTTACGTGTGCATCGGTAACGCGCGTCGACCTCGGCGGAGGATAACTTACCGACCACCACCGGCAGTGGTCGGTAACGCTCGGGGGGTATAAGCTGCCGCGTTAAAAATGAAACCCGAATTTCGGCGCTTCCACGGTTCATGGCTGAAAAGGGCCCGAAAGAAAATAACTGATTCAAACGTTCGAATTTAACGCCAACTTCGCGACGCTGACTTCGCATCGATGGCGAGTGCCGCCACAGTCGCCGCGTTTACTCTCGCTTGATAGTTGAGCGAATCGACTTGTAACTTTGAGCTTACGAATCCGACTCTACGTTTAGGTTTACATTTTCCATTAATTTTGAAGGGGTAGGGGGGTTGGGGGGGTGGTTGGTGTTGACAGACCAACCGCACGCCTCCCCGCCATCATCGTCGCTACCGACGACCTCGACCTCGAGCCGAGCCGAGCCGAGCCGAGCCGAAGGACCGACGGGCTCCCGGGAAATTCCGAAAGGCGATATACCTTTAATTCCCAGTTGGCCGTAACTTTCTCGGTGACGTCAAATTATCGAAATTATGCGATCTCTTTGTCGCCGTATAGCTCGAGAACGGGTCGACGGGTGCGGGCGAGAGTAGGCTCGTCGGACGGAGGACGCGGAGACGAAGGTTTACCGCGCGAAAAATTCGCGAAAATTCGCGAAAAATTTTTTACGTGTGCATCGATAACGTGCGTCGACATCGGCGGAGGATAAGTTACCGACCACCACCGGCAGTGTTCGGTATCGCTCGGGGGGTATAAGCTGCTGCGTTAAAAATGAAACCCGAATTTCGGCGCTTCGACGGTTCAGGGCTGAAAAGGGCCCGAAAGAAAATAACTGATTCAAACGTTCGAATTTAACGCCAACTTCGCGACACTGACTTCGCATCGATGGCGAGTGCCGCCACAGTCGCCGCGTTTACTCTCCCTTGAGAGTTGAGCGAATCGACTTGTAACTTTGAGCTTACGAATCCGACTCTACGTTTGGGTTTACATTTTCCATTAATTTTAAAGGGAGGGGGAGTTGGGGGGAGGATGGCGATGACAGACCAATCGCGCGCCTCCCCGCCGCCATCGTCGCTACCGACGACCTCGACCTCGAGCCGAGCCGAGCCGAGCGGGGCCGAAGGCCCGATGGGCTCCCGGAAAATTCGGGAAGGCGATGTACCTTTAATTCCCAGTTGGCCGTAACTTTTTCGGTGACGTCAAATTAGTGAAATTTTGCGATTTATTTGTCGCCGTATAGCTCGAGAACGGGTCGACGGGCGCGGGCGAGAGTAGGCTCGTCGGACGGAGGACGCGGAGACGAAGGTTTACCGCCCGAAAAATTCGCGAAAATTCGCGAAAAATTTTTTACCTGTGCATCGGTAACGCGCGTCGACCTCGGCGGAGGATAACTTACCGACCACCACCGGCAGTGGTCGGTAACGGTCGGGGGGTATAAGCTGCCGCGTTAAAAATGAAACCCGAATTTCGGCACTTCCACGGTTCAGGGCTGAAAAGGGCCCGAAAGAAAATAACTGATTCAAACGTTCGAATTGAACGCCAACTTTGCGACGCTGACTTCGCATCGGTGGCGAGTGCCGCCACAGTCGCCGCGTTTACTCTCCCTTGATAGTTGAGCGAATCGACTTGTAACTTCGAGGTTACGAATCCGACTCTACGTTTAGGTTTACATTTTCCATTATTTTTATAGGGAGGGGGGTTGGGGGGGAGGATGGCGATGATAGACCAATCGCGCGCCTCCCCGCCACCATCGTCGCTACCGACGACCTAGACCTCGAGCCGAGCCGAGCCGAGCGGGGCCGAAGGCCCGATGGGCACCCGGAAAATTCGGGAAGGCGATATACCTTTAATTCCCAGTTGGCCGTAACTTTTTCGGTGACGTCAAATTAGTGAAATTTTGCAATTTCTTTGTCGCCGTATAGCTCGAGAACCGGTCGACGGGTGCGGGCGAGAGTAGGCTCGTCGGACGGAGGACGAGGAGACGAAGGTTTACCGCCCGAACAATTCGCGAAAGATTCTCGAAAAATTTTTTACGTGTGCATCGGTAACGCGCGTCGACCTCGGCGGAGGATAAGTTACCGACCACCACCGGCAGTGGTCGGTAACGCTCGGGGGGTATAAGCTGCCGCGTTAAAAATGAAACCCGAATTTCAGCGCTTCCACGGTTCAGGGCTGAAAAGGGCCCGAAAGAAAATAACTGATTCAAACGTTCGAATTGAACGCCAACTTTGCGACGCTGACTTCGCATCGGTGGCGAGTGCCGCCACAGTCGCCGCGTTTACTCTCCCTTGATAGTTGAGCGAATCGACTTGTAACTTCGAGGTTACGAATCCGACTCTACGTTTAGGTTTACATTTTCCATTAATTTTAAAGGGAGGGGGGTTGGGGGGGAGGATGGCGATGACAGACCAATCGCGCGCCTCCCCGCCACCATCGTCGCTACCGACGACCTCGACCTCCAGCCGAGCCGAGCCGAGCGGGGCCGAAGGCCCGATGGGCTCCCGGAAAATTCGGGTAGGCGATGTACCTTTAATTCCCAGTTGGCCGTAACTTTTTCGGTGATGTCAAATTAGTGAAAAATCAAAGTTTCTTTGTCGCCGTATAGCTCGAGAACGGGTCGACGGGTGCGGGCGAGAGTAGGCTCGTCGGACGGAGGACGCGGAGACGAAGGTTTACCGCGCGAAAAATTAGCGAAAATTCGCGAAAAATTTTTTACGTGTGCATCGGTAACGCGCGTCGACCTCGGCGGAGGATAACTTACCGACCACCACCGGCAGTGGTCGGTAACGCTCGGGGGGTATAAGCTGCCGCGTTAAAAATGAAACCCGAATTTCGGCGCTTCCACGGTTCATGGCTGAAAAGGGCCCGAAAGAAAATAACTGATTCAAACGTTCGAATTTAACGCCAACTTCGCGACGCTGACTTCGCATCGATGGCGAGTGCCGCCACAGTCGCCGCGTTTACTCTCCCTTGATAGTTGAGCGAATCGACTTGTAACTTCGAGGTTACGAATCCGACTCTACGTTTAGGTTTACATTTTCCATTATTTTTATAGGGAGGGGGGTTGGGGGGGAGGATGGCGATGACAGACCAATCGCGCGCCTCCCCGCCACCATCGTCGCTACCGACGACCTAGACCTCGAGCCGAGCCGAGCCGAGCGGGGCCGAAGGCCCGATGGGCACCCGGAAAATTCGGGAAGGCGATATACCTTTAATTCCCAGTTGGCCGTAACTTTTTCGGTGACGTCAAATTAGTGAAATTTTGCGATTTCTTTGTCGCCGTATAGCTCGAGAACCGGTCGACGGGTGCGGGCGAGAGTAGGCTCGTCGGACGGAGGACGCGGAGCCGAAGGTTTACCGCCCGAACAATTCGCGAAAGATTCTCGAAAAATTTTTTACGTGTGCATCGGTAACGCGCGTCGACCTCGGCGGAGGATAAGTTACCGACCACCACCGGCAGTGGTCGGTAACGCTCGGGGGGTATAAGCTGCCGCGTTAAAAATGAAACCCGAATTTCGGCGCTTCCACGGTTCAGGGCTGAAAAGGGCCCGAAAGAAAATAACTGATTCAAACGTTCGAATTGAACGCCAACTTTGCGACGCTGACTTCGCATCGATGGCGAGTGCCGCCACAGTCGCCGCGTTTACTCTCCCTTGATAGTTGAGCGAATCGACTTGTAACTTTGAGCTTACGAATCCGACTCTACGTTTGGGTTTACATTTTCCATTAATTTTAAAGGGAGGGGGGGTTGGGGGGAGGATGGCGATGACAGACCAACTGCGCACCTCCCCGCCACCATCGTCGCTACCGACGACCTTGACCTCGAGCCGAGCCGAGCCGAGCGGGGCCGAAGGACCGACGGGCTCCCGGAAAATTCCGAAAGGCGATATACCTTTAATTCCCAGTTGGCCGTAACTTTCTCGATGACGTCAAATTAGTGAAAAATCAAAGTTTCTTTGTCGCCGTATAGCTCGAGAACGGGTCGACGGGTGCGGGCGAGAGTAGGCTCGTCGGACGGAGGACGCGGAGACGAAGGTTTACCGCGCGAAAAATTAGCGAAAATTCGCGAAAAATTTTTTACGTGTGCATCGGTAACGCGCGTCGACCTCGGCGGAGGATAACTTACCGACCACCACCGGCAGTGGTCGGTAACGCTCGGGGGGTATAAGCTGCCGCGTTAAAAATGAAACCCGAATTTCGGCGCTTCCACGGTTCATGGCTGAAAAGGGCCCGAAAGAAAATAACTGATTCAAACGTTCGAATTTAACGCCAACTTCGCGACGCTGACTTCGCATCGATGGCGAGTGCCGCCACAGTCGCCGCGTTTACTCTCGCTTGATAGTTGAGCGAATCGACTTGTAACTTTGAGCTTACGAATCCGACTCTACGTTTAGGTTTACATTTTCCATTAATTTTGAAGGGAGGTGGGTTGGGGGGGAGGATGGCGATGACAGACCAATCGCGCGCCTCCCCGCCACCATCGTCGCTACCGACGACCTCGACCTCGAGCCGAGCCGAGCCGAGCGGGGCCGAAGGCCCGATGGGCTCCCGGAAAATTCGGGAAGGCGATGTACCTTTAATTCCCAGTTGGCCGTAACTTTCTCGGTGACGTCAAATTATCGAAATTATGCGATCTCTTTGTCGCCGTATAGCTCGAGAACGGGTCGACGGGTGCGGGCGAGAGTAGGCTCGTCGGACGGAGGACGCGGAGACGAAGGTTTACCGCGCGAAAAATTCGCGAAAATTCGCGAAAAATTTTTTACGTGTGCATCGATAACGTGCGTCGACATCGGCGGAGGATAAGTTACCGACCACCACCGGCAGTGTTCGGTATCGCTCGGGGGGTATAAGCTGCTGCGTTAAAAATGAAACCCGAATTTCGGCGCTTCGACGGTTCAGGGCTGAAAAGGGCCCGAAAGAAAATAACTGATTCAAACGTTCGAATTTAACGCCAACTTCGCGACACTGACTTCGCATCGATGGCGAGTGCCGCCACAGTCGCCGCGTTTACTCTCCCTTGAGAGTTGAGCGAATCGACTTGTAACTTTGAGCTTACGAATCCGACTCTACGTTTGGGTTTACATTTTCCATTAATTTTAAAGGGAGGGGGAGTTGGGGGGAGGATGGCGATGACAGACCAATCGCGCGCCTCCCCGCCACCATCGTCGCTACCGACGACCTCGACCTCGAGCCGAGCCGAGCCGAGCGGGGCCGAAGGCCCGATGGGCTCCCGGAAAATTCGGGAAGGCGATGTACCTTTAATTCCCAGTTGGCCGTAACTTTTTCGGTGACGTCAAATTAGTGAAATTTTGCGATTTATTTGTCGCCGTATAGCTCGAGAACGGGTCGACGGGCGCGGGCGGGAGTAGGCTCGTCGGACGGAGGACGCGGAGACGAAGGTTTACCGCCCGAAAAATTCGCGAAAATTCGCGAAAAATTTTTTACCTGTGCATCGGTAACGCGCGTCGACCTCGGCGGAGGATAACTTACCGACCACCACCGGCAGTGGTCGGTAACGGTCGGGGGGTATAAGCTGCCGCGTTAAAAATGAAACCCGAATTTCGGCACTTCCACGGTTCAGGGCTGAAAAGGGCCCGAAAGAAAATAACTGATTCAAACGTTCGAATTGAACGCCAACTTTGCGACGCTGACTTCGCATCGGTGGCGAGTGCCGCCACAGTCGCCGCATTTACTCTCCCTTGATAGTTGAGCGAATCGACTTGTAACTTCGAGGTTACGAATCCGACTCTACGTTTAGGTTTACATTTTCCATTATTTTTATAGGGAGGGGGGTTGGGGGGGAGGATGGCGATGACAGACCAATCGCGCGCCTCCCCGCCACCATCGTCGCTACCGACGACCTAGACCTCGAGCCGAGCCGAGCCGAGCGGGGCCGAAGGCCCGATGGGCACCCGGAAAATTCGGGAAGGCGATATACCTTTAATTCCCAGTTGGCCGTAACTTTTTCGGTGACGTCAAATTAGTGAAATTTTGCAATTTCTTTGTCGCCGTATAGCTCGAGAACCGGTCGACGGGTGCGGGCGAGAGTAGGCTCGTCGGACGGAGGACGAGGAGACGAAGGTTTACCGCCCGAACAATTCGCGAAAGATTCTCGAAAAATTTTTTACGTGTGCATCGGTAACGCGCGTCGACGTCGGCGGAGGATAAGTTACCGACCACCACCGGCAGTGGTCGGTAACGCTCGGGGGGTATAAGCTGCCGCGTTAAAAATGAAACCCGAATTTCAGCGCTTCCACGGTTCAGGGCTGAAAAGGGCCCGAAAGAAAATAACTGATTCAAACGTTCGAATTGAACGCCAACTTTGCGACGCTGACTTCGCATCGGTGGCGAGTGCCGCCACAGTCGCCGCGTTTACTCTCCCTTGATAGTTGAGCGAATCGACTTGTAACTTCGAGGTTACGAATCCGACTCTACGTTTAGGTTTACATTTTCCATTAATTTTAAAGGGAGGGGGGTTGGGGGGGAGGATGGCGATGACAGACCAATCGCGCGCCTCCCCGCCACCATCGTCGCTACCGACGACCTCGACCTCCAGCCGAGCCGAGCCGAGCGGGGCCGAAGGCCCGATGGGCTCCCGGAAAATTCGGGAAGGCGATGTACCTTTAATTCCCAGTTGGCCGTAACTTTTTCGGTGATGTCAAATTAGTGAAAAATCAAAGTTTCTTTGTCGCCGTATAGCTCGAGAACGGGTCGACGGGTGCGGGCGAGAGTAGGCTCGTCGGACGGAGGACGCGGAGACGAAGGTTTACCGCGCGAAAAATTAGCGAAAATTCGCGAAAAATTTTTTACGTGTGCATCGGTAACGCGCGTCGACCTCGGCGGAGGATAACTTACCGACCACCACCGGCAGTGGTCGGTAACGCTCGGGGGGTACAAGCTGCCGCGTTAAAAATGAAACCCGAATTTCGGCGCTTCCACGGTTCATGGCTGAAAAGGGCCCGAAAGAAAATAACTGATTCAAACGTTCGAATTTAACGCCAACTTCGCGACGCTGACTTCGCATCGATGGCGAGTGCCGCCACAGTCGCCGCGTTTACCCTCCCTTGATAGTTGAGCGAATCGACTTGTAACTTCGAGGTTACGAATCCGACTCTACGTTTAGGTTTACATTTTCCATTATTTTTATAGGGAGGGGGGTTGGGGGGGAGGATGGCGATGACAGACCAATCGCGCGCCTCCCCGCCACCATCGTCGCTACCGACGACCTAGACCTCGAGCCGAGCCGAGCCGAGCGGGGCCGAAGGCCCGATGGGCACCCGGAAAATTCGGGAAGGCGATATACCTTTAATTCCCAGTTGGCCGTAACTTTTTCGGTGACGTCAAATTAGTGAAATTTTGCGATTTCTTTGTCGCCGTATAGCTCGAGAACCGGTCGACGGGTGCGGGCGAGAGTAGGCTCGTCGGACGGAGGACGCGGAGACGAAGGTTTACCGCCCGAACAATTCGCGAAAGATTCTCGAAAAATTTTTTACGTGTGCATCGGTAACGCGCGTCGACCTCGGCGGAGGATAAGTTACCGACCACCACCGGCAGTGGTCGGTAACGGTCGGGGGGTATAAGCTGCCGCGTTAAAAATGAAACCCGAATTTCGGCACTTCCACGGTTCAGGGCTGAAAAGGGCCCGAAAGAAAATAACTGATTCAAACGTTCGAATTGAACGCCAACTTTGCGACGCTGACTTCGCATCGGTGGCGAGTGCCGCCACAGTCGCCGCATTTACTCTCCCTTGATAGTTGAGCGAATCGACTTGTAACTTCGAGGTTACGAATCCGACTCTACGTTTAGGTTTACATTTTCCATTATTTTTATAGGGAGGGGGGTTGGGGGGGAGGATGGCGATGACAGACCAATCGCGCGCCTCCCCGCCACCATCGTCGCTACCGACGACCTAGACCTCGAGCCGAGCCGAGCCGAGCGGGGCCGAAGGCCCGATGGGCACCCGGAAAATTCGGGAAGGCGATATACCTTTAATTCCCAGTTGGCCGTAACTTTTTCGGTGACGTCAAATTAGTGAAATTTTGCAATTTCTTTGTCGCCGTATAGCTCGAGAACCGGTCGACGGGTGCGGGCGAGAGTAGGCTCGTCGGACGGAGGACGAGGAGACGAAGGTTTACCGCCCGAACAATTCGCGAAAGATTCTCGAAAAATTTTTTACGTGTGCATCGGTAACGCGCGTCGACCTCGGCGGAGGATAAGTTACCGACCACCACCGGCAGTGGTCGGTAACGCTCGGGGGGTATAAGCTGCCGCGTTAAAAATGAAACCCGAATTTCAGCGCTTCCACGGTTCAGGGCTGAAAAGGGCCCGAAAGAAAATAACTGATTCAAACGTTCGAATTGAACGCCAACTTTGCGACGCTGACTTCGCATCGGTGGCGAGTGCCGCCACAGTCGCCGCGTTTACTCTCCCTTGATAGTTGAGCGAATCGACTTGTAACTTCGAGGTTACGAATCCGACTCTACGTTTAGGTTTACATTTTCCATTAATTTTAAAGGGAGGGGGGTTGGGGGGGAGGATGGCGATGACAGACCAATCGCGCGCCTCCCCGCCACCATCGTCGCTACCGACGACCTCGACCTCCAGCCGAGCCGAGCCGAGCGGGGCCGAAGGCCCGATGGGCTCCCGGAAAATTCGGGAAGGCGATGTACCTTTAATTCCCAGTTGGCCGTAACTTCTTCGGTGATGTCAAATTAGTGAAAAATCAAAGTTTCTTTGTCGCCGTATAGCTCGAGAACGGGTCGACGGGTGCGGGCGAGAGTAGGCTCGTCGGACGGAGGACGCGGAGACGAAGGTTTACCGCGAGAAAATTTCTCGAAAATTCGCGAAAAATTTTTTACGTGTGCATCGGTAACGCGCGTCGACCTCGGCGGAGGATAACTTACCGACCACCACCGGCAGTGGTCGGTAAAGCTCGGGGGGTATAAGCTGCCGCGTTAAAAATGAAACCCGAATTTCGGCGCTTCCACGGTTCTGGGATGAAAAGGGCCCGAAAGAAAATAACTGATTCAAACGTTCGAATTTAACGCCAACTTCGCGACGCTGACTTCGCATCGATGGCGAGTGCCGCCACAGTCGCCGCGTTTACTCTCCCTCGATAGTTGAGCGAATCGACTTGTAACTTTGAGCTTACGAATCCGACCTACGTTTAGGTTTACATTTTCCATTAATTTTAAAGGGGTAGGGGGGGTTGGGGGGGGGTGGTTGGTGTTGACAGACCAACCGCACGCCTCCCCGCCACCATCGTCGCTACCGACGACCTCGACCTCGAGCCGAGCCGAGCCGAGCCGAGCCGAGCCGAGCGGGGCCGAAGGCCCGACGGGCTCCCGGAAAATTCGGAAAGGCGATATAACTTTTATTCCCATTTGGCCGTAACTTTCTCGATGACGTCAAATTAGTGAAAAATCAAAGTTTCTTTGTCGCCGTATAGCTCGAGAACGGGTCGACGGGTGCGGGCGAGAGTAGGCTCGTCGGACGGAGGACGCGGAGACGAAGGTTTACCGCGCGAAAAATTCGCGAAAATTCGCGAAAAATTTTTTACCTGTGCATCGGTAACGCGCGTCGACCTCGGCGGAGGATAACTTACCGACCACCACCGGCAGTGGTCGGTAACGCTCGGGGGGTATAAGCTGCCGCGTTAAAAATGAAACCCGAATTTCGGCGCTTCCAATGTTCAGGGCTGAAAAGTTCCCGAAAGAAAATAACTGTTTCAAACGTTCGAATTGAACGCCAACTTTGCGACGCTGACTTCGCATCGGTGGCGAGTGCCGCTACAGTCGCCGCGTTTACTCTCCCCTGAGAGTTGAGCGAATCGACTTGTAACTTCGAGGTTACGAATCCGACTCTACGTTTAGGTTTACCTTTTCCATTAATTTTAAAGGGACGGGGTGATGGAGGGGTGGTTGGCGATGACAGACCAATCGCGCGCCTCACCGCCACCATCGTCGCTTTCGACGAACTCGACCTCGAGCCGAGCCGAGCCGAGCCGAGCGGGGCCGATGGCCCGATGGGCTCCCGGAAAATTCGGGAAGGCGATGTACCTTTAATTCCCAGTTGGCCGTAACTTTTTCGGTGACTTCAAATTAGTGAAATTTTGCGATTTCTTTGTCGCCGTATAGCTCGAGAACGGGTCGACGGGCGCGGGCGAGAGTAGGCTCGTCGGACGGAGGACGCGGAGACGAAGGTTTACCGCGCGAAAAATTCGCGAAAATTCGCGAAAAATTTTTTACCTGTGCATCGGTAACGCGCGTCGACCTCGGCGGAGGATAACTTACCGACCACCACCGGCAGTGGTCGGTAACGGTCGGGGGGTATAAGCTGCCGCGTTAAAAATGAAACCCGAATTTCAGCGCTTCCACGGTTCAGGGCTGAAAAGGGCCCGAAAGAAAATAACTGTTTCAAACGTTCGAATTGAACGCCAACTTTGCGACGCTGACTTCGCATCGGTGGCGAGTGCCGCCACAGTCGCCGCGTTTACTCTCCCTTGATAGTTGAGCGAATCGACTTGTAATTTCGTGGTTACGAATCCGACTCTACGTTTAGGTTTACAGTTTCCATTAATTTTAAACGGAGGGGGGTTGGGGGGGGGGAGGATGGCGATGACAGACCAATCGCGCGCCTCCCCGCCACCATCGTCGCTACCGACGACCTCGACCTCGAGCCGAGCCGAGCCGAGCGGGGCCGAAGGCCCGATGGGCTCCCGGAAAATTCGGGAAGGCGATGTACCTTTAATTCCCAGTTGGCCGTAACTTTTTCGGTGACTTCAAATTAGTGAAATTTTGCGATTTCTTTGTCGCCGTATAGCTCGAGAACGGGTCGACGGGCGCGGGCGAGAGTAGGCTCGTCGGACGGAGGACGCGGAGACGAAGGTTTACCGCGCGAAAAAATCGCGAAAGATTCTCGAAAAATTTGTTACATGTGCATCGGTAACGCGCGTCGACCTCGGCGGAGAAAAAGTTACCGAACATCACCGGCAGTGGTCGGTAACGCTCGGGGGGTATAAGCTGCCGCGTTAAAAATGAAACCCGAATATCGGCGCTTCCACAGTTCAGGGCTCAAAAGGGCCCGAAAGAAAATAACTGATTCAAACGTTCGAATTTAACGCCAACTTCGCGACGCTGACTTCGCATCGGTGGCGAGTGCCGCTACAGTCGCCGCGTTTACTCTCCCCTGAGAGTTGAGCGAATCGACTTGTAACTTCGAGGTTACGAATCCGACTCTACGTTTAGGTTTACCTTTTCCATTAATTTTAAAGGGACGGGGTGGTGGTGGGGTGGTTGGCGATGACAGACCAATCGCGCGCCTCACCGCCACCATCGTCGCTTTCGACGAACTCGACCTCGAGCCGAGCCGAGCCGAGCCGAGCGGGGCCGATGGCCCGATGGGCTCCCGGAAAATTCGGGAAGGCGATGTACCTTTAATTCCCAGTTGGCCGTAACTTTTTCGGTGACTTCAAATTAGTGAAATTTTGCGATTTCTTTGTCGCCGTATAGCTCGAGAACGGGTCGACGGGCGCGGGCGAGAGTAGGCTCGTCGGACGGAGGACGCGGAGACGAAGGTTTACCGCGCGAAAAAATCGCGAAAGATTCTCGAAAAATTTGTTACATGTGCATCGGTAACGCGCGTCGACCTCGGCGGAGAAAAAGTTACCGAACATCACCGGCAGTGGTCGGTAACGCTCGGGGGGTATAAGCTGCCGCGTTAAAAATGAAACCCGAATATCGGCGCTTCCACAGTTCAGGGCTCAAAAGGGCCCGAAAGAAAATAACTGATTCAAACGTTCGAATTTAACGCCAACTTCGCGACGCTGACTTCGCATCGGTGGCGAGTGCCGCTACAGTCGCCGCGTTTACTCTCCCCTGAGAGTTGAGCGAATCGACTTGTAACTTCGAGGTTACGAATCCGACTCTACGTTTAGGTTTACCTTTTCCATTAATTTTAAAGGGACGGGGTGGTGGTGGGGTGGTTGGCGATGACAGACCAATCGCGCGCCTCACCGCCACCATCGTCGCTTTCGACGAACTCGACCTCGAGCCGAGCCGAGCCGAGCCGAGCGGGGCCGATGGCCCGATGGGCTCCCGGAAAATTCGGGAAGGCGATGTACCTTTAATTCCCAGTTGGCCGTAACTTTTTCGGTGACTTCAAATTAGTGAAATTTTGCGATTTCTTTGTCGCCGTATAGCTCGAGAACGGGTCGACGGGCGCGGGCGAGAGTAGGCTCGTCGGACGGAGGACGCGGAGACGAAGGTTTACCGCGCGAAAAAATCGCGAAAGATTCTCGAAAAATTTGTTACATGTGCATCGGTAACGCGCGTCGACCTCGGCGGAGAAAAAGTTACCGAACATCACCGGCAGTGGTCGGTAACGCTCGGGGGGTATAAGCTGCCGCGTTAAAAATGAAACCCGAATATCGGCGCTTCCACAGTTCAGGGCTCAAAAGGGCCCGAAAGAAAATAACTGATTCAAACGTTCGAATTTAACGCCAACTTCGCGACGCTGACTTCGCATCGGTGGCGAGTGCCGCCACAGTCGCCGCAATTACTCTCCCCTGATAGTTGAGCGAATCGACTCGTGACTTCGAGATTACGAATCCGACTCTACGTTTAGGTTTACATTTTCCATTAATTTTAAAGGGGGGGGGGTGGGGGGGTTGGCGATGACAGACCAATCGCGCGCCTCCCCGCCACCATCGTCGCTACCGACGAACTCGACCTCGAGCCGAGCCGAGCTGAGCGGGGCCGAAGGCCCGATGGGCTCCCGGAAAATTCGGGAAGGCGATGTACCTTTAATTCCCAGTTGGCCGTAACTTTTTCGGTGACGTCAAATTAGTGAAATTTTGCGATTTCTTCGTCGCCGTATAGCTCGAGAACGGGTCGACGGGCGCGGGCGAGAGTAGGCTCGTCGGACGGAGGACGCGGAGACGAAGGTTTACCGCGCGAAAAATTCGCGAAAATTCGCGAAAAATTTTTTACCTGTGCATCGGTAACGCGCGTCGACCTCGGCGGAGGATAAGTTACCGACCACCACCGGCAGTGGTCGGTAACGGTCGGGGGATATAAGCTGCCGCGTTAAAAATGAAACCCGAATTTCGGCGCTTCCAATGTTCAGGGGTGAAAAGGGCCCGAAAGAAAATAACTGACTCAAACGATCGAATTGAACGCCAACTTCGCGACGCTGACTTCGCATCGGTGGCGAGTGCCGCTACAGTCGCCGCGTTTACTCTCCCCTGAGAGTTGAGCGAATCGACTTGTAACTTCGAGGTTACGAATCCGACTCTACGTTTAGGTTTACCTTTTCCATTAATTTTAAAGGGACGGGGTGGTGGTGGGGTGGTTGGCGATGACAGACCAATCGCGCGCCTCACCGCCACCATCGTCGCTTTCGACGAACTCGACCTCGAGCCGAGCCGAGCCGAGCCGAGCGGGGCCGATGGCCCGATGGGCTCCCGGAAAATTCGGGAAGGCGTTGTACCTTTAATTCCCAGTTGGCCGCAACTTTTTCGGTGACTTCAAATTAGTGAAATTTTGCGATTTCTTTGTCGCCGTATAGCTCGAGAACGGGTCGACGGGCGCGGGCGAGAGTAGGCTCGTCGGACGGAGGACGCGGGGACGAAGGTTTACCGCGCGAAAAATTCGCGAAAAATTTTTTACCTGTGCAGCGGTAACGCGCGTCGACCTCGGCGGAGGATAACTTACCGACAACCACCGGCAGTGGTCGGTAACGCTCGGGGGATATAAGCTGCCGCGTTAAAAATGAAACCCGAATTTCGGCGCTTCCAATGTTTAGGGCTGAAAAGGGCCCGAAAGAAAATAACTGACTCAAACGTTCGAATTGAACGCCAACTTCGCG
This sequence comes from Lasioglossum baleicum, assembly GCF_051020765.1. NCBI lineage: Eukaryota > Metazoa > Arthropoda > Insecta > Hymenoptera > Halictidae > Lasioglossum > Lasioglossum baleicum. Next base: position 353,548 of record NW_027469109.1, on the reverse strand, counting down.
ACGCTGACTTCGCATCGGTGGCGAGTGCCGCTACAGTCGCCGCGTTTACTCTCCCCTGAGAGTTGAGCGAATCGACTTGTAACTTCGAGGTTACGAATCCGACTCTACGTTTAGGTTTACCTTTTCCATTAATTTTAAAGGGACGGGGTGATGGAGGGGTGGTTGGCGATGACAGACCAATCGCGCGCCTCACCGCCACCATCGTCGCTTTCGACGAACTCGACCTCGAGCCGAGCCGAGCCGAGCCGAGCGGGGCCGATGGCCCGATGGGCTCCCGGAAAATTCGGGAAGGCGATGTACCTTTAATTCCCAGTTGGCCGTAACTTTTTCGGTGACTTCAAATTAGTGAAATTTTGCGATTTCTTTGTCGCCGTATAGCTCGAGAACGGGTCGACGGGCGCGGGCGAGAGTAGGCTCGTCGGACGGAGGACGCGGAGACGAAGGTTTACCGCGCGAAAAATTCGCGAAAATTCGCGAAAAATTTTTTACCTGTGCATCGGTAACGCGCGTCGACCTCGGCGGAGGATAACTTACCGACCACCACCGGCAGTGGTCGGTAACGCTCGGGGGGTATAAGCTGCCGCGTTAAAAATGAAACCCGAATTTCGGCGCTTCCAATGTTCAGGGCTGAAAAGTTCCCGAAAGAAAATAACTGTTTCAAACGTTCGAATTGAACGCCAACTTTGCGACGCTGACTTCGCATCGGTGGCGAGTGCCGCTACAGTCGCCGCGTTTACTCTCCCCTGAGAGTTGAGCGAATCGACTTGTAACTTCGAGGTTACGAATCCGACTCTACGTTTAGGTTTACCTTTTCCATTAATTTTAAAGGGACGGGGTGATGGAGGGGTGGTTGGCGATGACAGACCAATCGCGCGCCTCACCGCCACCATCGTCGCTTTCGACGAACTCGACCTCGAGCCGAGCCGAGCCGAGCCGAGCGGGGCCGATGGCCCGATGGGCTCCCGGAAAATTCGGGAAGGCGATGTACCTTTAATTCCCAGTTGGCCGTAACTTTTTCGGTGACTTCAAATTAGTGAAATTTTGCGATTTCTTTGTCGCCGTATAGCTCGAGAACGGGTCGACGGGCGCGGGCGAGAGTAGGCTCGTCGGACGGAGGACGCGGAGACGAAGGTTTACCGCGCGAAAAATTCGCGAAAATTCGCGAAAAATTTTTTACCTGTGCATCGGTAACGCGCGTCGACCTCGGCGGAGGATAACTTACCGACCACCACCGGCAGTGGTCGGTAACGCTCGGGGGGTATAAGCTGCCGCGTTAAAAATGAAACCCGAATTTCAGCGCTTCCACGGTTCAGGGCTGAAAAGGGCCCGAAAGAAAATAACTGTTTCAAACGTTCGAATTGAACGCCAACTTTGCGACGCTGACTTCGCATCGGTGGCGAGTGCCGCCACAGTCACCGCGTTTACTCTCCCTTGATAGTTGAGCGAATCGACTTGTAACTTCGTGGTTACGAATCCGACTCTACGTTTAGGTTTACAGTTTCCATTAATTTTAAAGGGAGGGGGGTTGGGGGGGGAGGATGGCGATGACAGACCAATCGCGCGCCTCCCCGCCACCATCGTCGCTACCGACGACCTCGACCTCGAGCCGAGCCGAGCCGAGCCGAGCGGGGCCAATGGCCCGATGGGCTCCCGGAAAATTCGGGAAGGCGATGTACCTTTAATTCCCAGGTGGCCGTAACTTTTTCGGTGACTTCAAATTAGTGAAATTTTGCGATTTCTTTGTCGCCGTATAGCTCGAGAACGGGCGACGGGCGCGGGCGAGAGTAGGCTCGTCGGACGGAGGACGCGGAGACGAAGGTTTACCGCGCGAAAAATTCGCGAAAAATTTTTTGCCTGTGCATCGGTAACGCGCGTCGACCTCGGCGGAGGATAAGTTACCGACCACCACCGGCAGTGGTCGGTAACGGTCGGGGGATATAAGCTGCCGCGTTAAAAATGAAACCCGAATTTCGGCGCTTCCAATGTTCAGGGGTGAAAAGGGCCCGAAAGAAAATAACTGACTCAAACGATCGAATTTAACGCCAACTTTGCGACGCTGACTTCGCATCGGTGGCGAGTGCCGCTACAGTCGCCGCGTTTACTCTCCCCTGAGAGTTGAGCGAATCGACTTGTAACTTCGAGGTTACGAATCCGACTCTACGTTTAGGTTTACCTTTTCCATTAATTTTAAAGGGACGGGGTGATGGAGGGGTGGTTGGCGATGACAGACCAATCGCGCGCCTCACCGCCACCATCGTCGCTTTCGACGAACTCGACCTCGAGCCGAGCCGAGCCGAGCCGAGCGGGGCCGATGGCCCGATGGGCTCCCGGAAAATTCGGGAAGGCGATGTACCTTTAATTCCCAGGTGGCCGTAACTTTTTCGGTGACTTCAAATTAGTGAAATTTTGCGATTTCTTTGTCGCCGTATAGCTCGAGAACGGGCGACGGGCGCGGGCGAGAGTAGGCTCGTCGGACGGAGGACGCGGAGACGAAGGTTTACCGCGCGAAAAATTCGCGAAAAATTTTTTGCCTGTGCATCGGTAACGCGCGTCGACCTCGGCGGAGGATAAGTTACCGACCACCACCGGCAGTGGTCGGTAACGGTCGGGGGATATAAGCTGCCGCGTTAAAAATGAAACCCGAATTTCGGCGCTTCCAATGTTCAGGGGTGAAAAGGGCCCGAAAGAAAATAACTGACTCAAACGATCGAATTTAACGCCAACTTTGCGACGCTGACTTCGCATCGGTGGCGAGTGCCGCTACAGTCGCCGCGTTTACTCTCCCCTGAGAGTTGAGCGAATCGACTTGTAACTTCGAGGTTACGAATCCGACTCTACGTTTAGGTTTACCTTTTCCATTAATTTTAAAGGGACGGGGTGATGGAGGGGTGGTTGGCGATGACAGACCAATCGCGCGCCTCACCGCCACCATCGTCGCTTTCGACGAACTCGACCTCGAGCCGAGCCGAGCCGAGCCGAGCGGGGCCGATGGCCCGATGGGCTCCCGGAAAATTCGGGAAGGCGATGTACCTTTAATTCCCAGTTGGCCGTAACTTTTTCGGTGACGTCAAATTAGTGAAATTTTGCGATTTCTTCGTCGCCGTATAGCTCGAGAACGGGTCGACGGGCGCGGGCGAGAGTAGGCTCGTCGGACAGAGGACGCGGAGACAAAGGTTTACCGCGCGAAAAATTCTCGAAAATTCGCGAAAAATTTTTTACGTGTGCATCGGTAACGCGCGTCGACCTCGGCGGAGGATAACTTACCGACAACCACCGGCAGTGGTCGGTAACGCTCGGGGGATATAAGCTGCCGCGTTAAAAATGAAACCCGAATTCCGGCGCTTCCAATGTTCAGGGCTGAAAAGGGCCCGAAAGAAAATAACTGTTTCAAACGTTCGAATTGAACGCCAACTTTGCGACGCTGACTTCGCATCGGTGGCGAGTGCCGCTACAGTCGCCGCGTTTACTCTCCCTTGATAGTTGAGCGAATCGACTTGTAACTTTGAGGTTACGAATCCGACTCTACGTTTAGGTTTACATTTTCCATTAATTTTAAAGGGAGGGGGGCTGGGGGGGAGGATGGCGATGACAGACCAATCGCGCGCCTCCCCGCCACCATCGTCGCTACCGACGACCTCGACCTCGAGCCGAGCCGAGCCGAGCGGGGCCGAAGGTCCGATGGGCTCCCAGAAAATTCGGGAAGGCGATGTACCTTTAATTCCCAGTTGGCCGTAACTTTTTCGGTGACGTCAAATTAGTGAAATTTTGCGATTTCTTCGTCGCCGTATAGCTCGAGAACGGGTCGACGGGCGCGGGCGAGAGTAGGCTCGTCGGACAGAGGACGCGGAGACAAAGGTTTACCGCGCGAAAAATTCTCGAAAATTCGCGAAAAATTTTTTACGTGTGCATCGGTAACGCGCGTCGACCTCGGCGGAGGATAACTTACCGACAACCACCGGCAGTGGTCGGTAACGCTCGGGGGATATAAGCTGCCGCGTTAAAAATGAAACCCGAATTTCGGCGCTTCCAATGTTCAGGGCTGAAAAGGGCCCGAAAGAAAATAACTGACTCAAACGTTCGAATTGAACGCCAACTTTGCGACGCTGACTTCGCATCGGTGGCGAGTGCCGCCACAGTCGCCGCGTTTACTCTCCCTTGATAGTTGAGCGAATCGACTTGTAACTTCGTGGTTACGAATCCGACTCTACGTTTAGGTTTACAGTTTCCATTAATTTTAAAGGGAGGGGGGTTGGGGGGGAGGATGGCGATGACAGACCAATCGCGCGCCTCCCCGCCACCATCGTCGCTATCGACGACCTCGACCTCGAGCCGAACCGAGCCGAGTCGAGCGGGGCCGAAGGCCCGATGGGCTCCCGGAAAATTCGGGAAGGCGATAAACCTTTAATTCCCAGTTGGCCGTAACTTTTTCGGTGACGTCAAATTAGTGAAATTTTGCGATTTCTTTGTCGCCGTATAGCTCGAGAACGGGTCGACGGGCGCGGGCGATAGTAGGCTCGTCGGACGGAGGACGCGGAGACGAAGGTTTACCGCGCGAAAAATTCGCGAAAAATTTTTTACGTGTGCATCGGTAACGTGCGTCGACATCGGCGGAGGATAAGATACCGACCACCACCGGCAGTGTTCGGTATCGCTCGGGGGGTATAAGCTGCTGCGTTAAAAATGAAACCCGAATTTCGGCGCTTCCACGGTTCAGGGCTGAAAAGGGCCCGAAAGGAAATAACTGATTCAAACGTTCGAATTTAACGCCAACTTCGCGACGCTGACTTCGCATCGATGGCGAGTGCCGCCACAGTCGCCGCGTTTACTCTCCCTTGATAGTTGAGCGAATCGACTTGTAACCTTGAGCTTACGAATCCGACTCTACGTTTGGGTTTACATTTTCCATTAATTTTAAAGGGTGGGGGGGTTGGGGGGAGGATGGCGATGACAGACCAATTGCGCACCTCCTCGCCACCATCGTCGCTACCGACGACATTGACCTCGAGCCGAGCCGAGCCGAGCGGGGCCGAAGGACCGACGAGCTCTCGGAAAATTCCGAAAGGCGATATACCTTTAATTCCCAGTTGGCCGTAACTTTTTCGGTGACGTCAAATTAGTGATATTTTGCGATTTCTTTGTCGCCGTATAGCTCGAGAACGGGTCGACGGGCGCGGGCGAGAGTAGGCTCGTCGGACGGAGGACGCGGAGACGAAGGTTTACAGCGCGAAAATTCGCGAAAAATTTTTTACCTGTGCATCGGTAACGCGCGTCGACCTCGGCGGAGGATAAGTTACCGACCACCACCGGCAGTGGTCGGTAACGGTCGGGGGGTATAAGCTGCCGCGTTAAAAATGAAACCCGAATTTCGGCACTTCCACGGTTCAGGGCTGAAAAGGGCCCGAAAGAAAATAACTTATTCAAACGTTCGAATTGAACGCCAACTTCGCGACGCTGACTTCGCATCGGTGGCGAGTGCCGCCACAGTCGCCGCGTTTACTCTCCCCTGATAGTTGAGCGAATCGACTAGTGACTTCGAGGTTACGAATCCGACTCTACGTTTAGGTTTACATTTTCCATTAATTTTAAAGGGGGGGGGGCTGGGGGGTAGGATGGCGATGACAGACCAATCGCGCGCCTCCCCGCCACCATCGTCGCTACCGACGACCTCGACCTCGAGCCGAGCCGAGCCGAGCGGGGCCGAAGGTCCGATGGGCTCCCAGAAAATTCGGGAAGGCGATGTACCTTTAATTCCCAGTTGGCCGTAACTTTTTCGGTGACGTCAAATTAGTGAAATTTTGCGATTTCTTCGTCGCCGTATAGCTCGAGAACGGGTCGACGGGCGCGGGCGAGAGTAGGCTCGTCGGACAGAGGACGCGGAGACAAAGGTTTACCGCGCGAAAAATTCTCGAAAATTCGCGAAAAATTTTTTACGTGTGCATCGGTAACGCGCGTCGACCTCGGCGGAGGATAACTTACCGACAACCACCGGCAGTGGTCGGTAACGCTCGGGGGATATAAGCTGCCGCGTTAAAAATGAAACCCGAATTTCGGCGCTTCCAATGTTCAGGGCTGAAAAGGGCCCGAAAGAAAATAACTGACTCAAACGTTCGAATTGAACGCCAACTTTGCGACGCTGACTTCGCATCGGTGGCGAGTGCCGCCACAGTCGCCGCGTTTACTCTCCCTTGATAGTTGAGCGAATCGACTTGTAACTTCGTGGTTACGAATCCGACTCTACGTTTAGGTTTACAGTTTCCATTAATTTTAAAGGGAGGGGGGTTGGGGGGGAGGATGGCGATGACAGACCAATCGCGCGCCTCCCCGCCACCATCGTCGCTATCGACGACCTCGACCTCGAGCCGAACCGAGCCGAGTCGAGCGGGGCCGAAGGCCCGATGGGCTCCCGGAAAATTCGGGAAGGCGATAAACCTTTAATTCCCAGTTGGCCGTAACTTTTTCGGTGACGTCAAATTAGTGAAATTTTGCGATTTCTTTGTCGCCGTATAGCTCGAGAACGGGTCGACGGGCGCGGGCGATAGTAGGCTCGTCGGACGGAGGACGCGGAGACGAAGGTTTACCGCGCGAAAAATTCGCGAAAAATTTTTTACGTGTGCATCGGTAACGTGCGTCGACATCGGCGGAGGATAAGATACCGACCACCACCGGCAGTGTTCGGTATCGCTCGGGGGGTATAAGCTGCTGCGTTAAAAATGAAACCCGAATTTCGGCGCTTCCACGGTTCAGGGCTGAAAAGGGCCCGAAAGGAAATAACTGATTCAAACGTTCGAATTTAACGCCAACTTCGCGACGCTGACTTCGCATCGATGGCGAGTGCCGCCACAGTCGCCGCGTTTACTCTCCCTTGATAGTTGAGCGAATCGACTTGTAACTTTGAGCTTACGAATCCGACTCTACGTTTGGGTTTACATTTTCCATTAATTTTAAAGGGTGGGGGGGTTGGGGGGAGGATGGCGATGACAGACCAATTGCGCACCTCCTCGCCACCATCGTCGCTACCGACGACATTGACCTCGAGCCGAGCCGAGCCGAGCGGGGCCGAAGGACCGACGGGCTCCCGGAAAATTCCGAAAGGCGATATACCTTTAATTCCCAGTTGGCCGTAACTTTTTCGGTGACGTCAAATTAGTGATATTTTGCGATTTCTTTGTCGCCGTATAGCTCGAGAACGGGTCGACGGGCGCGGGCGAGAGTAGGCTCGTCGGACGGAGGACGCGGAGACGAAGGTTTACAGCGCGAAAATTCGCGAAAAATTTTTTACCTGTGCATCGGTAACGCGCGTCGACCTCGGCGGAGGATAAGTTACCGACCACCACCGGCAGTGGTCGGTAACGGTCGGGGGGTATAAGCTGCCGCGTTAAAAATGAAACCCGAATTTCGGCACTTCCACGGTTCAGGGCTGAAAAGGGCCCGAAAGAAAATAACTTATTCAAACGTTCGAATTGAACGCCAACTTCGCGACGCTGACTTCGCATCGGTGGCGAGTGCCGCCACAGTCGCCGCGTTTACTCTCCCCTGATAGTTGAGCGAATCGACTAGTGACTTCGAGGTTACGAATCCGACTCTACGTTTAGGTTTACATTTTCCATTAATTTTAAAGGGGGGGGGGGGGTGGGGGGGTTGGCGATGACAGACCAATCGCGCGCCTCCCCGCCACCATCGTCGCTATCGACGACCTCGACCTCGAGCCGATCCGAGCCGAGCCGAACGGGGCCGAAGTCCCGATGGGCTCCCGGAAAATTCGTGAAGGCGATATACCTTTAATTCCCAGTTGGCCGTAACTTTTTCGATGACGTCAAATTAGTGAAAAATCAAAGTTTTTTTGTCGCCGTATAGCTCGAGACCCGGTCGACGGTTGCGGGCGTAAGTAGGCTCGTCGGACGGAGGACGCGGAGACGAAGGTTTACCGCCCGAAAAATTCGCGAAAGATTCTCGAAAAATTTTTTACGTGTGCATGGGTAACGCGCGTCGACCTCGGCGGAGGATAAGTTACCGATCACCACCGGCAGTGGTCGGTAACGCTCGGGAGGTATAAGCTGCCGCGTTAAAAATGAAACCCGAATTTCGGCACTTCCACGGTTCATGGCTGAAAAGGGCCCGAAAGAAAATAACTGATTCAAACGTTCGAATTGAACGCCAACTTCGCGACGCTGACTTCGCATCGGTGGCGAGTGCCGCCACAGTCGCCGCGTTTACTCTCCCCTGATAGTTGAGCGAATCGACTAGTGACTTCGAGGTTACGAATCCGACTCTACGTTTAGGTTTACATTTTCCATTAATTTTAAAGGGGGGGGTGGGGGGGTTGGCGATGACAGACCAATCGCGCGCCTCCCCGCCACCATCGTCGCTATCGACGACCTCGACCTCGAGCCGAACCGAGCCGAGCCGAGCGGGGCCGAAGGCCCGATGGGCTCCCGGAAGATTCGTGAAGGCGATATACCTTTAATTACCAGTTGGCCGTAACTTTTTCGATGACGTCAAATTAGTGAAAAATCAAAGTTTTTTTGTCGCCGTATAGCTCGAGACCCGGTCGACGGTTGCGGGCGAGAGTAGGCTCGTAGGACAGAGGACGCGGAGACGAAGGTTAATCGCGCGAAAAAATCGCGTAAGATTCTCGAAAAATTTTTTACGTGTGCATCGGTAACGCGCGTCGACCTCGGCGGAGGATAACTTACCGACAACCACCGGCAGTGGTCGGTAACGCTCGGGGGATATAAGCTGCCGCGTTAAAAATGAAACCCGAATTTCGGCGCTTCCAATGTTCAGGGCTGAAAAGGGCCCGAAAGAAAATAACTGACTCAAACGTTCGAATTGAACGCCAACTTCGCGACGCTGACTTCGCATCGGTGGCGAGTGCCGCTACAGTCGCCGCGTTTACTCTCCCCTGAGAGTTGAGCGAATCGACTTGTAACTTCGAGGTTACGAATCCGACTCTACGTTTACGTTTACCTTTTCCATTAATTTTAAAGGGACGGGGTGGTGGTGGGGTGGTTGGCGATGACAGACCAATCGCGCGCCTCACCGCCACCATCGTCGCTTTCGACGAACTCGACCTCGAGCCGAGCCGAGCCGAGCCGAGCGGGGCCGATGGCCCGATGGGCTCCCGGAAAATTCGGGAAGGCGATGTACCTTTAATTCCCAGTTGGCCGTAACTTTTTCGGTGACGTCAAATTAGTGATATTTTGCGATTTCTTTGTCGCCGTATAGCTCGAGAACGGGTCGACGGGCGCGGGCGAGAGTAGGCTCGTCGGACGGTGGACCCGGAGACGAAGGTTTACCGCGCGAAAAATTCACGAAAAATTTTTTACCTGTGCATCGGTAACGCGCGTCGACCTCGGCGGAGGATAACTTACCGGCAGTGGTCGGTAACGGTCGGGGGGTATAAGCTGCCGCGTTAAAAATGAAACCCGAATTTCGGCACTTCCACGGTTCAGGGCTGAAAAGGGCCCGAAAGAAAATAACTGTTTCAAACGTTCGAATTGAACGCCAACTTCGCGACGCTGACTTCGCATCGGTGGCGAGTGCCGCCACAGTCGCCGCAATTACTCTCCCCTGATAGTTGAGCGAATCGACTCGTGACTTCGAGATTACGAATCCGACTCTACGTTTAGGTTTACATTTTCCATTAATTTTAAAGGGGGGGGGGGGGTGGGGGGTTGGCGATGACAGACCAATCGCGCGCCTCCCCGCCACCATCGTCGCTACCGACGAACTCGACCTCGAGCCGAGCCGAGCCGAGCGGGGCCGAAGGCCCGATGGGCTCCCGGAAAATTGGGGAAGGCGATGTACCTTTAATTCCCAGTTGGCCGTAACTTTTTCGGTGACGTCAAATTAGTGAAATTTTGCGATTTCTTCGTCGCCGTATAGCTCGAGAACGGGTCGACGGGCGCGGGCGAGAGTAGGCTCGTCGGACGGAGGACGCGGAGACGAAGGTTTACCGCGCGAAAAATTCGCGAAAATTCGCGAAAAATTTTTTACCTGTGCATCGGTAAAGCGCGTCGACCTCGGCGGAGGATAACTTACCGACCACCACCGGCAGTGGTCGGTAACGCTCGGGGGGTATAAGCTGCCGCGTTAAAAATGAAACCCGAATTTCAGCGCTTCCACTGTTCAGGGCTTAAAAAGGGCCCGAAAGAAAATAACTGTTTCAATCGTTCGAATTGAACGCCTACTTTGCGACGCTGACTTCGCATCGGTGGCGAGTGCCGCCACAGTCGCCGCGTTTACTCTCGCTTGATAGTTGAGCGAATCGACTTGTAACTTTGAGCTTACGAATCCGACTCTACGTTTAGGTTTACATTTTCCATTAATTTTAAAGGGGTAGGGGGGGTTGGGGGGGGGTGGTTGGTGTTGACAGACCAACCGCACGCCTCCCCGCCACCATCGTCGCTACCGACGACCTCGACCTCGAGCCGAGCCGAGCCGAGCCGAGCCGAGGGACCGACGGGCTCCCGGAAAATTCCGAAAGGCGATATACCTTTAATTCCCAGTTGGCCGTAACTTTCTCGGTGACGTCAAATTAGTGAAATTTTGCGATTTCTTTGGCGCCGTATAGCTCGAGAACGGGTCGACGGGTGCGGGCGAGAGTAGGCTCGTCGGACGGAGGACGCGGAGACGAAAGTTTACCGCGCGAAAAATTCGCGAAAATTCGCAAAAAATTTTTTACGTGTGCATCGGTAACGCGCGTCGACCTCGGCGGAGGATAACTTACTGACCACCACCGGCAGTGGTCGGTAACGCTCGGGGGATATAAGCTGCCGCGTTAAAAATGAAACCCGAATTTCAGCGCTTCCACGGTTCAGGGCTGAAAAGGGCCCGAAAGAAAATAACTGATTCAAACGTTCGAATTGAACGCCAACTTTGCGACGCTGACTTCGCATCGGTGGCGAGTGCCGCTACAGTCGCCGCGTTTACTCTCCCCAGAGAGTTGAGCGAATCGACTTGTAACTTCGAGGTTACGAATCCGACTCTACGTTTAGGTTTACCTTTTCCATTAATTTTAAAGGGACGGGGTGGTGGTGGGGTGGTTGGCGATGACAGACCAATCGCGCGCCTCACCGCCACCATCGTCGCTTTCGACGAACTCGACCTCGAGCCGAGCCGAGCCGAGCCGAGCGGTGCCGATGGCCCGATGGGCTCCCGGAAAATTCGGGAAGGCGATGTACCTTTAATTCCCAGTTGGCCGTAACTTTTTCGGTGACGTCAAATTAGTGAAATTTTGCGATTTCTTTGTCGCCGTATAGCTCGAGAACCGGTCGACGGGTGCGGGCGAGAGTAGGCTCGTCGGACGGAGGACGCGGAGACGAAGGTTTACCGCGCGAAAAATTTGCGAAAGATTCTCGAAAAATTTGTTACATGTGCATCGGTAACGCGCGTCGACCTCGGCGGAGAAAAAGTTACCGAACATCACCGGCAGTGGTCGGTAACGCTCGGGGGGTATAAGCTGCCGCGTTAAAAATGAAACCCGAATATCGGCGCTTCCACAGTTCAGGCTCAAAAGGGCCCAAAAGAAAATAACTGATTCAAACGTTCGAATTTAACGCCAACTTCGCGACGCTGACTTCGCATCGGTGGCGAGTGCCGCCACAGTCGCCGCAATTACTCTCCCCTGATAGTTGAGCGAATCGACTCGTGACTTCGAGATTACGAATCTGACTCTACGTTTAGGTTTACATTTTCCATTAATTTTAAAGCGGGGGGTGGTGGTGTTGGCGATGACAGACCAATCGCGCGCCTCCCCGCCACCATCGTCGCTACCGACGAACTCGACCTCGAGCCGAGCCGAGCCGAGCGGGGCCGAAGGCCCGATGGGCTCCCGGAAAATTGGGGAAGGCGATGTACCTTTAATTCCCAGTTGGCCGTAACTTTTTCGGTGACGTCAAATTAGTGAAATTTTGCGATTTCTTCGTCGCCGTATAGCTCGAGAACGGGTCGACGGGCGCGGGCGAGAGTAGGCTCGTCGGACGGAGGACGCGGAGACGAAGGTTTACCGCGCGAAAAATTCGCGAAAATTCGCGAAAAATTTTTTACCTGTGCATCGGTAAAGCGCGTCGACCTCGGCGGAGGATAACTTACCGACCACCACCGGCAGTGGTCGGTAACGCTCGGGGGGTATAAGCTGCCGCGTTAAAAATGAAACCCGAATTTCAGCGCTTCCACGGTTCAGGGCTGAAAAGGGCCCGAAAGAAAATAACTGTTTCAATCGTTCGAATTGAACGCCAACTTTGCGACGCTGACTTCGCATCGGTGGCGAGTGCCGCCACAGTCGCCGCGTTTACTCTCGCTTGATAGTTGAGCGAATCGACTTGTAACTTTGAGCTTACGAATCCGACTCTACGTTTAGGTTTACATTTTCCATTAATTTTAAAGGGGTAGGGGGGGTTGGGGGGGGGTGGTTGGTGTTGACAGACCAACCGCACGCCTCCCCGCCACCATCGTCGCTATCGACGACCTCGACCTCGAGCCGAGCCGAGCCGAGCCGAGCCGAGGGACCGACGGGCTCCCGGAAAATTCCGAAAGGCGATATACCTTTAATTCCCAGTTGGCCGTAACTTTCTCGGTGACGTCAAATTAGTGAAATTTTGCGATTTCTTTGTCGCCGTATAGCTCGAGAACGGGTCGACGGGTGCGGGCGAGAGTAGGCTCGTCGGACGGAGGACGCGGAGACGAAAGTTTACCGCGCGAAAAATTCGCGAAAATTCGCAAAAAATTTTTTACGTGTGCATCGGTAACGCGCGTCGACCTCGGCGGAGGATAACTTACCGACAACCACCGGCAGTGGTCGGTAACGCTCGGGGGATATAAGCTGCCGCGTTAAAAATGAAACCCGAATTTCAGCGCTTCCACGGTTCAGGGCTGAAAAGGGCCCGAAAGAAAATAACTGATTCAAACGTTCGAATTGAACGCCAACTTTGCGACGCTGACTTCGCATCGGTGGCGAGTGCCGCTACAGTCGCCGCGTTTACTCTCCCCAGAGAGTTGAGCGAATCGACTTGTAACTTCGAGGTTACGAATCCGACTCTACGTTTAGGTTTACCTTTTCCATTAATTTTAAAGGGACGGGGTGGTGGTGGGGTGGTTGGCGATGACAGACCAATCGCGCGCCTCACCGCCACCATCGTCGCTTTCGACGAACTCGACCTCGAGCCGAGCCGAGCCGAGCCGAGCGGTGCCGATGGCCCGATGGGCTCCCGGAAAATTCGGGAAGGCGATGTACCTTTAATTCCCAGTTGGCCGTAACTTTTTCGGTGACGTCAAATTAGTGAAATTTTGCGATTTCTTTGTCGCCGTATAGCTCGAGAACCGGTCGACGGGTGCGGGCGAGAGTAGGCTCGTCGGACGGAGGACGCGGAGACGAAGGTTTACCGCGCGAAAAATTTGCGAAAGATTCTCGAAAAATTTGTTACATGTGCATCGGTAACGCGCGTCGACCTCGGCGGAGAAAAAGTTACCGAACATCACCGGCAGTGGTCGGTAACGCTCGGGGGGTATAAGCTGCCGCGTTAAAAATGAAACCCGAATATCGGCGCTTCCACAGTTCAGGGCTCAAAAGGGCCCAAAAGAAAATAACTGATTCAAACGTTCGAATTTAACGCCAACTTCGCGACGCTGACTTCGCATCGGTGGCGAGTGCCGCCACAGTCGCCGCAATTACTCTCCCCTGATAGTTGAGCGAATCGACTCGTGACTTCGAGATTACGAATCTGACTCTACGTTTAGGTTTACATTTTCCATTAATTTTAAAGCGGGGGTGGTGGTGTTGGCGATGACAGACCAATCGCGCGCCTCCCCGCCACCATCGTCGCTACCGACGAACTCGACCTCGAGCCGAGCCGAGCCGAGCGGGGCCGAAGGCCCGATGGGCTCCCGGAAAATTGGGGAAGGCGATGTACCTTTAATTCCCAGTTGGCCGTAACTTTTTCGGTGACGTCAAATTAGTGAAATTTTGCGATTTCTTCGTCGCCGTATAGCTCGAGAACGGGTCGACGGGCGCGGGCGAGAGTAGGCTCGTCGGACGGAGGACGCGGAGACGAAGGTTTACCGCGCGAAAAATTCGCGAAAATTCGCGAAAAATTTTTTACCTGTGCATCGGTAAAGCGCGTCGACCTCGGCGGAGGATAACTTACCGACCACCACCGGCAGTGGTCGGTAACGCTCGGGGGGTATAAGCTGCCGCGTTAAAAATGAAACCCGAATTTCAGCGCTTCCACGGTTCAGGGCTGAAAAGGGCCAGAAAGAAAATAACTGTTTCAATCGTTCGAATTGAACGCCAACTTTGCGACGCTGACTTCGCATCGGTGGCGAGTGCCGCCACAGTCGCCGCGTTTACTCTCGCTTGATAGTTGAGCGAATCGACTTGTAACTTTGAGCTTACGAATCCGACTCTACGTTTAGGTTTACATTTTCCATTAATTTTAAAGGGGTAGGGGGGGTTGGGGGGGGGTGGTTGGTGTTGACAGACCAACCGCACGCCTCCCCGCCACCATCGTCGCTATCGACGACCTCGACCTCGAGCCGAGCCGAGCCGAGCCGAGCCGAGGGACCGACGGGCTCCCGGAAAATTCCGAAAGGCGATATACCTTTAATTCCCAGTTGGCCGTAACTTTCTCGGTGACGTCAAATTAGTGAAATTTTGCGATTTCTTTGTCGCCGTATAGCTCGAGAACGGGTCGACGGGTGCGGGCGAGAGTAGGCTCGTCGGACGGAGGACGCGGAGACGAAAGTTTACCGCGCGAAAAATTCGCGAAAATTCGCAAAAAATTTTTTACGTGTGCATCGGTAACGCGCGTCGACCTCGGCGGAGGATAACTTACTGACCACCACCGGCAGTGGTCGGTAACGCTCGGGTGGTATAAGCTGCCGCGTTAAAAATGAAACCCGAATTTCGGCGCTTCCACGGTTCAGGGCTGAAAAGGGCCCGAAAGGAAATAACTGATTCAAACGTTCGAATTTAACGCCAACTTCGCGACGCTGACTTCGCATCGATGGCGAGTGCCGCCACAGTTGCCGCGTTTACTCTCGCTTGATAGTAGAGCGAATCGACTTGTAACTTTGAGCTTACGAATCCGACTCTACGTTTAGGTTTACATTTTCCATTAATTTTAAAGGGGTAGGGGGGTTGGGGGGGGTGGTTGGTGTTGACAGACCAACCGCACGCCTCCCCGCCACCATCGTCGCTACCGACGACCTCGACCTCGAGCCGAGCCGAGCCGAGCCGAGCCGAGCGGGGCCGAAGGCCCGACGGGCTCCCGGAAAATTCGGAAAGGCGATATACCTTTAATTCCCATTTGCCCGTAACTTTCTCGATGACGTCAAATTAGTGAAAAATCAAAGTTTCTTTGTCGCCGTATAGCTCGAGAACGGGTCGACGGGCGCGGGCGAGAGTAGGCTCGTCGGACGGAGGACGCGGAGACGAAGGTTTACCGCGCGAAAAATTCGCGAAAAATTTTTTACCTGTGCATCGGTAACGCGCGTCGACCTCGGCGGAGGATAAGTTACCGACCACCACCGGCAGTGGTCGGTAACGGTCGGGGGATATAAGCTGCCGCGTTAAAAATGAAACCCGAATTTCGGCGCTTCCAATGTTCAGGGCTGAAAAGGGCCCGAAAGAAAATAACTGACTCAAACGATCGAATTGAACGCCAACTTCGCGACGCTGACTTCGCATCGGTGGCGAGTGCCGCTACAGTCGCCGCGTTTACTCTCCCCTGAGAGTTGAGCGAATCGACTTGTAACTTCGAGGTTACGAATCCGACTCTACGTTTAGGTTTACCTTTTCCATTAATTTTAAAGGGACGGAGGGGTGGTGGGGTGGTTGGCGATGACAGACCAATCGCGCGCCTCCCTGCCACCATCGACGCTACCGACGACCTAGACTTCGAGCCGAGCCGAGCCGAGCGGGGCCGAAGGCCCGACGGTCTCCCGGAAAATTCGTGAAGGCGATATACCTTTAATTCCCAGTTGGCCGTAACTTCTTCGATGACGACAAATTAGTGAAATTTTGCGATTTCTTTGTCGTCGTATAGCTCGAGAACCGGTCGACGGGTGCGGGCGAGAGTAGGCTCGTCGGACGGAGGACGCGGAGACGAAGGTTTACCGCGCGAAAAATTCGCGAAAGATTCTCGAAAAATTTGTTACATGTGCATCGGTAACGCGCGTCGACCTCGGCGGAGAAAAAGTTACCGAACATCACCGGCAGTGGTCGGTAACGCTCGGGGGGTATAAGCTGCCGCGTTAAAAATGAAACCCGAATATCGGCGCTTCCACAGTTCAGGGCTCAAAAGGGCCCGAAAGAAAATAACTGATTCAAACGTTCGAATTTAACGCCAACTTCGCGACGCTGACTTCGCATCGGTGGCGAGTGCCGCCACAGTCGCCGCAATTACTCTCCCCTGATAGTTGAGCGAATCGACTCGTGACTTCGAGATTACGAATCCGACTCTACGTTTAGGTTTACATTTTCCATTAATTTTAAAGGGGGGGGTGGGGGGTTGGCGATGACAGACCAATCGCGCGCCTCCCCGCCACCATCGTCGCTACCGACGAACTCGACCTCGAGCCGAGCCGAGCCGAGCGGGGCCGAAGGCCCGATGGGCTCCCGGAAAATTCGGGAAGGCGATGTACCTTTAATTCCCAGTTGGCCGTAACTTTTTTGGTGACGTCAAATTAGTGAAATTTTGCGATTTCTTTGTCGCCGTATAGGTCGAGAACCGGTCGACGGGTGCGGGCGAGAGTAGGCTCGTCGGACGGAGGACGCGGAGACGAAGGTTTACCGCGCGAAAAATTCGCGAAAGATTCTCGAAAAATTTGTTACATGTGCATCGGTAACGCGCGTCGACCTCGGCGGAGAAAAAGTTACCGAACATCACCGGCAGTGGTCGGTAACGCTCGGGGGGTATAAGCTGCCGCGTTAAAAATGAAACCCGAATATCGGCGCTTCCACAGTTCAGGGCTCAAAAGGGCCCAAAAGAAAATAACTGATTCAAACGTTCGAATTTAACGCCAACTTCGCGACGCTGACTTCGCATCGGTGGCGAGTGCCGCCACAGTCGCCGCAATTACTCTCCCCTGATAGTTGAGCGAATCGACTCGTGACTTCGAGATTACGAATCCGACTCTACGTTTAGGTTTACATTTTCCATTAATTTTAAAGGGGGGGGGGTGGGGGGTTGGCGATGACAGACCAATCGCGCGCCTCCCCGCCACCATCGTCGCTACCGACGAACTCGACCTCGAGCCGAGCCGAGCCGAGCGGGGCCGAAGGCCCGATGGGCTCCCGGAAAATTGGGGAAGGCGATGTACCTTTAATTCCCAGTTGGCCGTAACTTTTTCGGTGACGTCAAATTAGTGAAATTTTGCGATTTCTTCGTCGCCGTATAGCTCGAGAACGGGTCGACGGGCGCGGGCGAGAGTAGGCTCGTCGGACGGAGGACGCGGAGACGAAGGTTTACCGCGCGAAAAATTCGCGAAAATTCGCGAAAAATTTTTTACCTGTGCATCGGTAAAGCGCGTCGACCTCGGCGGAGGATAACTTACCGACCACCACCGGCAGTGGTCGGTAACGCTCGGGGGGTATAAGCTGCCGCGTTAAAAATGAAACCCGAATTTCAGCGCTTCCACTGTTCAGGGCTTAAAAAGGGCCCGAAAGAAAATAACTGTTTCAATCGTTCGAATTGAACGCCTACTTTGCGACGCTGACTTCGCATCGGTGGCGAGTGCCGCCACAGTCGCCGCGTTTACTCTCGCTTGATAGTTGAGCGAATCGACTTGTAACTTTGAGCTTACGAATCCGACTCTACGTTTAGGTTTACATTTTCCATTAATTTTAAAGGGGTAGGGGGGGTTGGGGGGGGGTGGTTGGTGTTGACAGACCAACCGCACGCCTCCCCGCCACCATCGTCGCTACCGACGACCTCGACCTCGAGCCGAGCCGAGCCGAGCCGAGCCGAGGGACCGACGGGCTCCCGGAAAATTCCGAAAGGCGATATACCTTTAATTCCCAGTTGGCCGTAACTTTCTCGGTGACGTCAAATTAGTGAAATTTTGCGATTTCTTTGGCGCCGTATAGCTCGAGAACGGGTCGACGGGTGCGGGCGAGAGTAGGCTCGTCGGACGGAGGACGCGGAGACGAAAGTTTACCGCGCGAAAAATTCGCGAAAATTCGCAAAAAATTTTTTACGTGTGCATCGGTAACGCGCGTCGACCTCGGCGGAGGATAACTTACTGACCACCACCGGCAGTGGTCGGTAACGCTCGGGTGGTATAAGCTGCCGCGTTAAAAATGAAACCCGAATTTCGGCGCTTCCACGGTTCAGGGCTGAAAAGGGCCCGAAAGGAAATAACTGATTCAAACGTTCGAATTTAACGCCAACTTCGCGACGCTGACTTCGCATCGATGGCGAGTGCCGCCACAGTTGCCGCGTTTACTCTCGCTTGATAGTAGAGCGAATCGACTTGTAACTTTGAGCTTACGAATCCGACTCTACGTTTAGGTTTACATTTTCCATTAATTTTAAAGGGGTAGGGGGGTTGGGGGGGGTGGTTGGTGTTGACAGACCAACCGCACGCCTCCCCGCCACCATCGTCGCTACCGACGACCTCGACCTCGAGCCGAGCCGAGCCGAGCCGAGCGGGGCCGAAGGCCCGACGGGCTCCCGGAAAATTCGGAAAGGCGATATACCTTTAATTTCCATTTGGCCGTAACTTTCTCGATGACGTCAAATTAGTGAAAAATCAAAGTTTCTTTGTCGCCGTATAGCTCGAGAACGGGTCGACGGGCGCGGGCGAGAGTAGGCTCGTCGGACGGAGGACGCGGAGACGAATGTTTACCGCACGAAAAATTCGCGAAAAATTTTTTACCTGTGCATCGGTAACGCGCGTCGACCTCGGCGGAGGATAAGTTACCGACCACCACCGGCAGTGGTCGGTAACGGTCGGGGGATATAAGCTGCCGCGTTAAAAATGAAACCCGAATTTCGGCGCTTCCAATGTTCAGGGCTGAAAAGGGCCCGAAAGAAAATAACTGACTCAAACGATCGAATTGAACGCCAACTTCGCGACGCTGACTTCGCATCGGTGGCGAGTGCCGCTACAGTCGCCGCGTTTACTCTCCCCTGAGAGTTGAGCGAATCGACTTGTAACTTCGAGGTTACGAATCCGACTCTACGTTTAGGTTTACCTTTTCCATTAATTTTAAAGGGACGGGGTGGTGGTGGGGTGGTTGGCGATGACAGACCAATCGCGCGCCTCACCGCCACCATCGTCGCTTTCGACGAACTCGACCTCGAGCCGAGCCGAGCCGAGCCGAGCGGGGCCGACGGCCCGATGGGCTCCCGGAAAATTCGGGAAGGCGATGTACCTTTAATTCCCAGTTGGCCGTAACTTTTTCGGTGACTTCAAATTAGTGAAATTTTGCGATTTCTTTGTCGCCGTATAGCTCGAGAACGGGTCGACGGGCGCGGGCGAGAGTAGGCTCGTCGGACGGAGGACGCGGAGACGAAGGTTTACCGCGCGAAAAATTCGCGAAAAATTTTTTACCTGTGCATCGGTAACGCGCGTCGACCTCGGCGGAGGATAACTTACCGACCACCACCGGCAGTGGTCGGTAACGCTAGGAGGGTATAAGCTGCCGCGTTAAAAATGAAACCCGAATTTCAGCGCTTCCACGGTTCAGGGCTGAAAAGGGCCCGAAAGAAAATAACTGATTCAAACGTTCGAATTGAACGCCAACTTTGCGACGCTGACTTCGCATCGGTGGCGAGTGCCGTCACAGTCGCCGCGTTTACTCTCCCCTGAGAGTTGAGCGAATCGACTTGTAACTTCGAGGTTACGAATCCGACTCTACGTTTAGGTTTACTTTTTCCATTAATTTTAAAGGGACGGAGGGGTGGTGGGGTGGTTGGCGATGACAGACCAATCGCGCGCCTCCCCGCCACCATCGTCGCTACCGACGACCTCGACCTCGAGCCGAGCCGAGCCGAGCGGGGCCGAAGGCCCGATGGGCTCCCGGAAAATTCGGGAAGGCGATGTACCTTTAATTCCCAGTTGGCCGTAACTTTTTCGGTGACGTCAAATTAGTGAAATTTTGCGATTTCTTCGTCGCCGTATAGCTCGAGAACGGGTCGACGGGCGCGGGCGAGAGTAGGCTCGTCGGACAGAGGACGCGGAGACAAAGGTTTACCGCGCGAAAAATTCTCGAAAATTCGCGAAAAATTTTTTACCTGTGCATCGGTAACGCGCGTCGACCTCGGCGGAGGATAACTTACCGACCACCACCGGCAGTGGTCGGTAACGCTAGGAGGGTATAAGCTGCCGCGTTAAAAATGAAACCCGAATTTCAGCGCTTCCACGGTTCAGGGCTGAAAAGGGCCCGAAAGAAAATAACTGATTCAAACGTTCGAATTGAACGCCAACTTTGCGACGCTGACTTCGCATCGGTGGCGAGTGCCGTCACAGTCGCCGCGTTTACTCTCCCCTGAGAGTTGAGCGAATCGACTTGTAACTTCGAGGTTACGAATCCGACTCTACGTTTAGGTTTACTTTTTCCATTAATTTTAAAGGGACGGAGGGGTGGTGGGGTGGTTGGCGATGACAGACCAATCGCGCGCCTCCCCGCCACCATCGTCGCTACCGACGACCTCGACCTCGAGCCGAGCCGAGCCGAGCGGGGCCGAAGGCCCGATGGGCTCCCGGAAAATTCGGGAAGGCGATGTACCTTTAATTCCCAGTTGGCCGTAACTTTTTCGGTGACGTCAAATTAGTGAAATTTTGCGATTTCTTCGTCGCCGTATAGCTCGAGAACGGGTCGACGGGCGCGGGCGAGAGTAGGCTCGTCGGACAGAGGACGCGGAGACAAAGGTTTACCGCGCGAAAAATTCTCGAAAATTCGCGAAAAATTGTTTACGTGTGCATCGGTAACGCGCGTCGACCTCGGCGGAGGATAACTTACCGACAACCACCGGCAGTGGTCGGTAACGCTCGGGGGATATAAGCTGCCGCGTTAAAAATGAAACCCGAATTTCGGCGCTTCCAATGTTCAGGGCTGAAAAGGGCCCGAAAGAAAATAACTGACTCAAACGTTCGAATGGAACGCCAACTTCGCGACGCTGACTTCGCATCGGTGGCGAGTGCCGCTACAGTCGCCGCGTTTACTCTCCCTTGATAGTTGAGCGAATCGACTTGTAACTTCGAGGTTACGAATCCGACTCTACGTTTAGGTTTACAGTTTGAATTAATTTTAAAGGGGGGGGCTGGGGGGGAGGATGGCGATGACAGACCAATCGCGCGCCTCCCCGCCACCATCGTCGCTACCGACGACCTCGACCTCGAGCCGAGCCGAGCCGAGCGGGGCCGAAGGCCCGATGGGCTCCCGGAAAATTCGGGAAGGCGATGTACCTTTAATTCCCAGTTGGCCGTAACTTTTTCGGTGACTTCAAATTAGTGAAATTTTGCGATTTCTTTGTCGCCGTATAGCTCGAGAACCGGTCGACGGGTGCGGGCGAGAGTAGGCTCGTCGGACGGAGGACGCGGAGACGAAGGTTTACCGCGCGAAAAATTCGCGAAAGATTCTCGAAAAATTTGTTACATGTGCATCGGTAACGCGCGTCGACCTCGGCGGAGAAAAAGTTACCGAACATCACCGGCAGTGGTCGGTAACGCTCGGGGGGTATAAGCTGCCGCGTTAAAAATGAAACCCGAATATCGGCGCTTCCACGGTTCAGGGCTGAAAAGGGCCCGAAAGAAAATAACTGTTTCAAACGTTCGAATTGAACGCCAACTTTGCGACGCTGACTTCGCATCGGTGGCGAGTGCCGCCACAGTCGCCGCGTTTACTCTCCCTTGATAGTTGAGCGAATCGACTTGTAACTTCGTGGTTACGAATCCGACTCTACGTTTAGGTTTACAGTTTCCATTAATTTTAAAGGGAGGGGGGTTGGGGGGGGGAGGATGGCGATGACAGACCAATCGCGCGCCTCCCCGCCACCATCGTCGCTACCGACGACCTCGACCTCGAGCCGAGCCGAGCCGAGCGGGGCCGAAGGCCCGATGGGCTCCCGGAAAATTCGGGAAGGCGATGTACCTTTAATTCCCAGTTGGCCGTAACTTTTTCGGTGACGTCAAATTAGTGAAATTTTGCGATTTCTTCGTCGCCGTATAGCTCGAGAACGGGTCGACGGGCGCGGGCGAGAGTAGGCTCGTCGGACAGAGGACGCGGAGACAAAGGTTTACCGCGCGAAAAATTCTCGAAAATTCGCGAAAAATTGTTTACGTGTGCATCGGTAACGCGCGTCGACCTCGGCGGAGGATAACTTACCGACAACCACCGGCAGTGGTCGGTAACGCTCGGGGGATATAAGCTGCCGCGTTAAAAATGAAACCCGAATTTCGGCGCTTCCAATGTTCAGGGCTGAAAAGGGCCCGAAAGAAAATAACTGACTCAAACGTTCGAATGGAACGCCAACTTCGCGACGCTGACTTCGCATCGGTGGCGAGTGCCGCTACAGTCGCCGCGTTTACTCTCCCTTGATAGTTGAGCGAATCGACTTGTAACTTCGAGGTTACGAATCCGACTCTACGTTTAGGTTTACAGTTTCCATTAATTTTAAAGGGGGGGCTGGGGGGGAGGATGGCGATGACAGACCAATCGCGCGCCTCCCCGCCACCATCGTCGCTACCGACGACCTCGACCTCGAGCCGATCTGAGCCGAGCGGGGCCGAAGGCCCGATGGGCTCCCAGAAAATTCGGGAAGGCGATGTACCTTTAATTCCCAGTTGGCCGTAACTTTTTCGGTGACGTCAAATTAGTGAAATTTTGCGATTTCTATGTCGCCGTATAGCTCGAGAACGGGTCGACGGGCGCGGGCGATAGTAGGCTCGTCGGACGGAGGACGCGGAGACGAAGGTTTACCGCGCGAAAATTCGCGAAAAATTTTTTACGTGTGCATCGGTAACGCGCGTCGACCTCGGCGGAGGATAACTTACCGACAACCACCGGCAGTGGTCGGTAACGCTCGGGGGATATAAGCTGCCGCGTTAAAAATGAAACCCGAATTTCGGCGCTTCCAATGTTCAGGGCTGAAAAGGGCCCGAAAGAAAATAACTGCCTCAAACGTTCGAATGGAACGCCAACTTCGCGACGCTGACTTCGCATCGGTGGCGAGTGCCGCTACAGTCGCCGCGTTTACTCTCCCTTGATAGTTGAGCGAATCGACTTGTAACTTCGAGGTTACGAATCCGACTCTACGTTTAGGTTTACATTTTCCATTAATTTTAAAGGGGGGGGCTGGGGGGGAGGATGGCGATGACAGACCAATCGCGCGCCTCTCCGCCACCATCGTCGCTACCGACGACCTCGACCTCGAGCCGAGCCGAGCCGAGCGGGGCCGAAGGCCCGATGGGCTCCCGGAAAATTCGGGAAGGCGATGTACCTTTAATTCCCAGTTGGCCGTAACTTTTTCGGTGACGTCAAATTAGTGAAATTTTGCGATTTCTTCGTCGCCGTATAGCTCAAGAACGGGTCGACGGGCGCGCGCGAGAGTAGGCTCGTCGGACAGAGGACGCGGAGACAAAGGTTTACCGCGCGAAAAATTCTCGAAAATTCGCGAAAAATTTCTTACGTGTGCATCGGTAACGCGCGTCGACCTCGGCGGAGGATAACTTACCGACAACCACCGGCAGTGGTCGGTAACGCTCGGGGGATATAAGCTGCCGCGTTAAAAATGAAACCCGAATTTCGGCGCTTCCAATGTTCAGGGCTGAAAAGGGCCCGAAAGAAAATAACTGACTCAAACGTTCGAATTGAACGCCAACTTTGCGACGCTGACTTCGCATCGGTGGCGAGTGCCGCCACAGTCGCCGCGTTTACTCTCCCTTGATAGTTGAGCGAATCGACTTGTAACTTCGTGGTTACGAATCCGACTCTACGTTTAGGTTTACAGTTTCCATTAATTTTAAAGGGAGGGGGGTTGGGGGGGAGGATGGCGATGACAGACCAATCGCGCGCCTCCCCGCCACCATCGTCGCTACCGACGACCTCGACCTCGAGCCGAGCCGAGCCGAGCGGGGCCGATGGCCCGATGGGCTCCCGGAAAATTCGGGAAGGCGATGTACCTTTAATTCCCAGTTGGCCGTAACTTTTTCGGTGACGTCAAATTAGTGAAATTTTGCGATTTCTTCGTCGCCGTATAGCTCAAGAACGGGTCGACGGGCGCGCGCGAGAGTAGGCTCGTCGGACAGAGGACGCGGAGACAAAGGTTTACCGCGCGAAAAATTCTCGAAAATTCGCGAAAAATTTCTTACGTGTGCATCGGTAACGCGCGTCGACCTCGGCGGAGGATAACTTACCGACAACCACCGGCAGTGGTCGGTAACGCTCGGGGGATATAAGCTGCCGCGTTAAAAATGAAACCCGAATTTCGGCGCTTCCAATGTTCAGGGCTGAAAAGGGCCCGAAAGAAAATAACTGACTCAAACGTTCGAATTGAACGCCAACTTTGCGACGCTGACTTCGCATCGGTGGCGAGTGCCGCCACAGTCGCCGCGTTTACTCTCCCTTGATAGTTGAGCGAATCGACTTGTAACTTCGTGGTTACGAATCCGACTCTACGTTTAGGTTTACAGTTTCCATTAATTTTAAAGGGAGGGGGGTTGGGGGGGAGGATGGCGATGACAGACCAATCGCGCGCCTCCCCGCCACCATCGTCGCTACCGACGACCTCGACCTCGAGCCGAGCCGAGCCGAGCGGGGCCGAAGGCCCGATGGGCTCCCGGAAAATTCGGGAAGGCGATGTACCTTTAATTCCCAGTTGGCCGTAACTTTTTCGGTGACGTCAAATTAGTGACATTTTGCGATTTCTTTGTCGCCGTATAGCTCGAGAACGGGTCGACGGGCGCGGGCGATAGTAGGCTCGTTGGACGGAGGACGCGGAGACGAAGGTTTACCGCGCGAAAATTCGCGAAAAATTTTTTACCTGTGCATCGGTAACGCGCGTCGACCTCGGCGGAGGATAAGTTACCGACCACCACCGGCAGTGGTCGGTAACGGTCGGGGGGTATAAGCTGCCGCGTTAAAAATGAAACCCGAATTTCGGCACTTCCACGGTTCAGGGCTGAAAAGGGCCCGAAAGAAAATAACTGATTCAAACGTTCGAATTGAACGCCAACTTCGCGACGCTGACTTCGCATCGGTGGCGAGTCCCGCCACAGTCGCCGCAATTACTCTCCCCTGATAGTTGAGCGAATCGACTCGTGACTTCGAGATTACGAATCCGACTCTACGTTTAGGTTTACATTTTCCATTATTTTTAAAGGGAGGGGGGTTGGGGGGGAGGATGGCGATGACAGACCAATCGCGCGCCTCCCCGCCACCATCGTCGCTACCGACGACCTAGACCTCGAGCCGAGCCGAGCCGAGCGGGGCCGAAGGCCCGATGGGCACCCGGAAAATTCGGGAAGGCGATGTACCTTTAATTCCCAGTTGGCCGTAACTTTTTCGGTGACGTCAAATTAGTGAAATTTTGCGATTTCTTCGTCGCCGTATAGCTCGAGAACGGGTCGACGGGCGCGGGCGAGAGTAGGCTCGTCGGACAGAGGACGCGGAGACAAAGGTTTACCGCGCGAAAAATTCTCGAAAATTCGCGAAAAATTGTTTACGTGTGCATCGGTAACGCGCGTCGACCTCGGCGGAGGATAACTTACCGACAACCACCGGCAGTGGTCGGTAACGCTCGGGGGATATAAGCTGCCGCGTTAAAAATGAAACCCGAATTTCGGCGCTTCCAATGTTCAGGGCTGAAAAGGGCCCGAAAGAAAATAACTGACTCAAACGTTCGAATGGAACGCCAACTTCGCGACGCTGACTTCGCATCGGTGGCGAGTGCCGCTACAGTCGCCGCGTTTACTCTCCCTTGATAGTTGAGCGAATCGACTTGTAACTTCGAGGTTACGAATCCGACTCTACGTTTAGGTTTACAGTTTCCATTAATTTTAAAGGGGGGGCTGGGGGGGAGGATGGCGATGACAGACCAATCGCGCGCCTCCCCGCCACCATCGTCGCTACCGACGACCTCGACCTCGAGCCGATCTGAGCCGAGCGGGGCCGAAGGCCCGATGGGCTCCCGGAAAATTCGGGAAGGCGATGTACCTTTAATTCCCAGTTGGCCGTAACTTTTTCGGTGACGTCAAATTAGTGAAATTTTGCGATTTCTATGTCGCCGTATAGCTCGAGAACGGGTCGACGGGCGCGGGCGATAGTAGGCTCGTCGGACGGAGGACGCGGAGACGAAGGTTTACCGCGCGAAAATTCGCGAAAAATTTTTTACGTGTGCATCGGTAACGCGCGTCGACCTCGGCGGAGGATAACTTACCGACAACCACCGGCAGTGGTCGGTAACGCTCGGGGGATATAAGCTGCCGCGTTAAAAATGAAACCCGAATTTCGGCGCTTCCAATGTTCAGGGCTGAAAAGGGCCCGAAAGAAAATAACTGCCTCAAACGTTCGAATGGAACGCCAACTTCGCGACGCTGACTTCGCATCGGTGGCGAGTGCCGCTACAGTCGCCGCGTTTACTCTCCCTTGATAGTTGAGCGAATCGACTTGTAACTTCGAGGTTACGAATCCGACTCTACGTTTAGGTTTACATTTTCCATTAATTTTAAAGGGGGGGGCTGGGGGGGAGGATGGCGATGACAGACCAATCGCGCGCCTCTCCGCCACCATCGTCGCTACCGACGACCTCGACCTCGAGCCGAGCCGAGCCGAGCGGGGCCGAAGGCCCGATGGGCTCCCGGAAAATTCGGGAAGGCGATGTACCTTTAATTCCCAGTTGGCCGTAACTTTTTCGGTGACGTCAAATTAGTGAAATTTTGCGATTTCTTCGTCGCCGTATAGCTCAAGAACGGGTCGACGGGCGCGCGCGAGAGTAGGCTCGTCGGACAGAGGACGCGGAGACAAAGGTTTACCGCGCGAAAAATTCTCGAAAATTCGCGAAAAATTTCTTACGTGTGCATCGGTAACGCGCGTCGACCTCGGCGGAGGATAACTTACCGACAACCACCGGCAGTGGTCGGTAACGCTCGGGGGATATAAGCTGCCGCGTTAAAAATGAAACCCGAATTTCGGCGCTTCCAATGTTCAGGGCTGAAAAGGGCCCGAAAGAAAATAACTGACTCAAACGTTCGAATTGAACGCCAACTTTGCGACGCTGACTTCGCATCGGTGGCGAGTGCCGCCACAGTCGCCGCGTTTACTCTCCCTTGATAGTTGAGCGAATCGACTTGTAACTTCGTGGTTACGAATCCGACTCTACGTTTAGGTTTACAGTTTCCATTAATTTTAAAGGGAGGGGGGTTGGGGGGGAGGATGGCGATGACAGACCAATCGCGCGCCTCCCCGCCACCATCGTCGCTACCGACGACCTCGACCTCGAGCCGAGCCGAGCCGAGCGGGGCCGATGGCCCGATGGGCTCCCGGAAAATTCGGGAAGGCGATGTACCTTTAATTCCCAGTTGGCCGTAACTTTTTCGGTGACGTCAAATTAGTGAAATTTTGCGATTTCTTCGTCGCCGTATAGCTCAAGAACGGGTCGACGGGCGCGCGCGAGAGTAGGCTCGTCGGACAGAGGACGCGGAGACAAAGGTTTACCGCGCGAAAAATTCTCGAAAATTCGCGAAAAATTTCTTACGTGTGCATCGGTAACGCGCGTCGACCTCGGCGGAGGATAACTTACCGACAACCACCGGCAGTGGTCGGTAACGCTCGGGGGATATAAGCTGCCGCGTTAAAAATGAAACCCGAATTTCGGCGCTTCCAATGTTCAGGGCTGAAAAGGGCCAGAAAGAAAATAACTGACTCAAACGTTCGAATTGAACGCCAACTTTGCGACGCTGACTTCGCATCGGTGGCGAGTGCCGCCATAGTCGCCGCGTTTACTCTCCCTTGATAGTTGAGCGAATCGACTTGTAACTTCGTGGTTACGAATCCGACTCTACGTTTAGGTTTACAGTTTCCATTAATTTTAAAGGGAGGGGGGTTGGGGGGGAGGATGGCGATGACAGACCAATCGCGCGCCTCCCCGCCACCATCGTCGCTACCGACGACCTCGACCTCGAGCCGAGCCGAGCCGAGCGGGGCCGAAGGCCCGATGGGCTCCCGGAAAATTCGGGAAGGCGATGTACCTTTAATTCCCAGTTGGCCGTAACTTTTTCGGTGACGTCAAATTAGTGACATTTTGCGATTTCTTTGTCGCCGTATAGCTCGAGAACGGGTCGACGGGCGCGGGCGATAGTAGGCTCGTTGGACGGAGGACGCGGAGACGAAGGTTTACCGCGCGAAAATTCGCGAAAAATTTTTTACCTGTGCATCGGTAACGCGCGTCGACCTCGGCGGAGGATAAGTTACCGACCACCACCGGCAGTGGTCGGTAACGGTCGGGGGGTATAAGCTGCCGCGTTAAAAATGAAACCCGAATTTCGGCGCTTCCACGGTTCAGGGCTGAAAAGGGCCCGAAAGAAAATAACTGACTCAAACGTTCGAATTGAACGCCAACTTCGCGACGCTGACTTCGCATCGGTGGCGAGTGCCGCTACAGTCGCCGCGTTTACTCTCCCCTGAGAGTTGAGCGAATCGACATGTAACTTCGAGGTTACGAATCCGACTCTACGTTTAGGTTTACCTTTTCCATTAATTTTAAAGGGACGGGGTGGTGGTGGGGTGGTTGGCGATGACAGACCAATCGCGCGCCTCACCGCCACCATCGTCGCTTTCGACGAACTCGACCTCGAGCCGAGCCGAGCGGGGCCGATGGCCCGATGGGCTCCCGGAAAATTCGGGAAGGCGATGTACCTTTAATTCCCAGTTGGCCGTAACTTTTTCGGTGACGTCAAATTAGTGATATTTTGCGATTTCTTTGTCGCCGTATAGCTCGAGAACGGGTCGACGGGCGCGGGCGAGAGTAGGCTCGTCGGACGGAGGACACGGAGACGAAAGTTTACCGCGCGAAAAATTCGCGAAAAATTTTTTACCTGTGCATCGGTAACGCGCGTCGACCTCGGCGGAGGATAAGTTACCGACCACCACCGGCAGTGGTCGGTAACGGTCGGGGGGTATAAGCTGCCGCGTTAAAAATGAAACCCGAATTTCGGCACTTCCACGGTTCAGGGCTGAAAAGGGCCCGAAAGAAAATAACTGATTCAAACGTTCGAATTGAACGCCAACTTTGCGAAGCTGACTTCGCATCGGTGGCGAGTGCCGCTACAGTCGCCGCGTTTACTCTCCCCTGAGAGTTGAGCGAATCGACATGTAACTTCGAGGTTACGAATCCGACTCTACGTTTAGGTTTACCTTTTCCATTAATTTTAAAGGGAGGGGGGTTGGGGGGGAGGATGGCGGTGACAGACCAATCGCGCGCCTCCCCGCCACCATCATCGCTACCGACGACCTCGACCTCGAGCCGAGCCGAGCCGAGCGGGGCCGAAGGCCCGATGGGCTCCCGGAAAATTCGGGAAGGCGATGTACCTTTAATTCCCAGTTGGCCGTAACTTTTTCGGTGACGTCAAATTAGTGAAATTTTGCGATTTCTTCGTCGCCGTATAGCTCAAGAACGGGTCGACGGGCGCGCGCGAGAGTAGGCTCGTCGGACAGAGGACGCGGAGACAAAGGTTTACCGCGCGAAAAATTCTCGAAAATTCGCGAAAAATTTCTTACGCGTGCATCGGTAACGCGCGTCGACCTCGGCGGAGGATAACTTACCGACAACCACCGGCAGTGGTCGGTAACGCTCGGGGGGTATAAGCTGCCGCGTTAAAAATGAAACCCGAATTTCGGCGCTTCCACGGTTCAGGGCTGAAAAGGGCCCGAAAGAAAATAACTGACTCAAACGTTCGAATTGAACGCCAACTTCGCGACGCTGACTTCGCATCGGTGGCGAGTGCCGCTACAGTCGCCGCAATTACTCTCCCCTGAGAGTTGAGCGAATCGACTTGTAACTTCGAGGTTACGAATCCGACTCTACGTTTAGGTTTACCTTTTCCATTAATTTTAAAGGGACGGGGTGGTGGTGGGGTGGTTGGCGATCACAGACCAATCGCGCGCCTCACCGCCACCATCGTCGCTTTCGACGAACTCGACCTCGAGCCGAGCCGAGCCGAGCCGAGCGGGGCCGATGGCCCGATGGGCTCCCGGAAAATTCGGGAAGGCGATGTACCTTTAATTCCCAGTTGGCCGTAACTTTTTCGGTGACGTCAAATTAGTGATATTTTGCGATTTCTTTGTCGCCGTATAGCTCGAGAACGGGTCGACGGGCGCGGGCGAGAGTAGGCTCGTCGGACGGAGGACGCGGAGACGAAAGTTTACCGCGCGAAAAATTCGCGAAAAATTTTTTACCTGTGCATCGGTAACGCGCGTCGACCTCGGCGGAGGATAAGTTACCGACCACCACCGGCAGTGGTCGGTAACGGTCGGGGGGTATAAGCTGCCGCGTTAAAAATGAAACCCGAATTTCGGCACTTCCACGGTTCAGGGCTGAAAAGGGCCCGAAAGAAAATAACTGATTCAAACGTTCGAATTGAACGCCAACTTTGCGAAGCTGACTTCGCATCGGTGGCGAGTGCCGCTACAGTCGCCGCGTTTACTCTCCCCTGAGAGTTGAGCGAATCGACATGTAACTTCGAGGTTACGAATCCGACTCTACGTTTAGGTTTACCTTTTCCATTAATTTTAAAGGGACGGGGGGGGGTGGTGGGGTGGTTGGCGATGACAGACCAATCGCGCGCCTCCCCGACACCATCGTCGCTACCGACGACCTTGACCTCGAGCCGAGCCGAGCCGAGCCGAGCCGAGCGGGGCCGAAGGCCCGACGGGCTCCCGGAAAATTCCGAAAGGCGATATACCTTTAATTCCCAGTTGGCCGTAACTTTTTCGGTGACGTCAAATTAGTGAAATTTTGCGATTTCTTTGTCGCCGTATAGCTCGAGAACCGGTCGACGGGTGCGGGCGAGAGTAGGCTCGTCG
Source organism: Lasioglossum baleicum (assembly GCF_051020765.1). Taxonomy (NCBI): domain Eukaryota; kingdom Metazoa; phylum Arthropoda; class Insecta; order Hymenoptera; family Halictidae; genus Lasioglossum; species Lasioglossum baleicum. Next base: position 322,524 of record NW_027469109.1, on the reverse strand, counting down.
GACGGAGGACGCGGAGACGAAGGTTTACCGCCCGAAAAATTCGCGAAAGATTCTCGAAAAATTTTTTACGTGTGCATGGGTAACGCGCGTCGACCTCGGCGGAGGATAAGTTACCGACCACCACCGGCAGTGGTCGGTAACGGTCGGGGGGTATAAGCTGCCGCGTTAAAAATGAAACCCGAATTTCGGCGCTTCCACGGTTCAGGGCTGAAAAGGGCCCGAAAGAAAATAACTGATTCAAACGTTCGAATTGAACGCCAACGTTGCGACGCTGACTTCGCATCGGTGGCGAGTGCCGCCACAGTCGCCGCGTTTACTCTCCCTTGATAGTTGAGCGAATCGACTTGTAACTTCGAGGTACGAATCCGACTCTACGTTTAGGTTTACATTTTCCATTAATTTTAAAGGGAGGGGGGTTGGGGGGGAGGATGGCGGTGACAGACCAATCGCGCGCCTCCCCGCCACCATCGTCGCTACCGACGACCTCGACCTCGAGCCGAGCCGAGCCGAGCGGGGCCGAAGGCCCGATGGGCTCCCGGAAAATTCGTGAAGGCGATGTACCTTTAATTCCCAGTTGGCCGTAACTTTTTCGGTGACGTCAAATTAGTGAAATTTTGCGATTTCTTCGTCGCCGTATAGCTCGAGAACGGGTCGACGGGCGCGGGCGAGAGTAGGCTCGTCGGACAGAGGACGCGGAGACAAAGGTTTACCGCGCGAAAAATTCTCGAAAATTCCCGAAAAATTTTTTACGTGTGCATCGGTAACGCGCGTCGACCTCGGCGGAGGATAACTTACCGACAACCACCGGCAGTGGTCGGTAACGCTCGGGGGATATAAGCTGCCGCGTTAAAAATGAAACCCGAATTTCGGCGCTTCCAATGTTCAGGGCTGAAAAGGGCCCGAAAGAAAATAACTGACTCAAACGTTCGAATTGAACGCCAACTTCGCGACGCTGACTTCGCATGGGTGGCGAGTGCCGCTACAGTCGCCGCGTTTACTCTCCCTTGATAGCTGAGCGAATCGACTTGTAACTTCGTGGTTACGAATCCGACTCTACGTTTAGGTTTACATTTTCCATTAATTTTAAAGGGGGAGGCTGGGGGGGAGGATGGCGATGACAGACCAATCGCGCGCCTCCCCGCCACCATCGTCGCTACCGACGACCTCGACCTCGAGCCGAGCCGAGCCGAGCCGAGCGGGGCCGAAGGCCCGATGGGCTCCCGGAAAATTCGGGAAGGCGATGTACCTTTAATTCCCAGTTGGCCGTAACTTTTTCGGTGACGTCAAATTAGTGAAATTTTGCGATTTCTTCGTCGCCGTATAGCTCAAGAACGGGTCGACGGGCGCGCGCGAGAGTAGGCTCGTCGGACAGAGGACGCGGAGACAAAGGTTTACCGCGCGAAAAATTCTCGAAAATTCGCGAAAAATTTCTTACGTGTGCATCGGTAACGCGCGTCGACCTCGGCGGAGGATAACTTACCGACAACCACCGGCAGTGGTCGGTAACGCTCGGGGGATATAAGCTGCCGCGTTAAAAATGAAACCCGAATTTCGGCGCTTCCAATGTTCAGGGCTGAAAAGGGCCCGAAAGAAAATAACTGACTCAAACGTTCGAATTGAACGCCAACTTTGCGACGCTGACTTCGCATCGGTGGCGAGTGCCGCCACAGTCGCCGCGTTTACTCTCCCTTGATAGTTGAGCGAATCGACTTGTAACTTCGTGGTTACGAATCCGACTCTACGTTTAGGTTTACAGTTTCCATTAATTTTAAAGGGAGGGGGGTTGGGGGGGAGGATGGCGATGACAGACCAATCGCGCGCCTCCCCGCCACCATCGTCGCTACCGACGACCTTGACCTCGAGCCGAGCCGAGCCGAGCGGGGCCGAAGGGCCGACGGGCTCTCGGAAAATTCCGAAAGGCGATATACCTTTAATTCCCAGTTGGCCGTAACTTTCTCGGTGACGTCAAATTAGTGAAATTTTGCGATTTCTTTGTCGCCGTATAGCTCGAGAACGGGTCGACGGGTGCGGGCGAGAGTAGGCTCGTCGGACGGAGGACGCGGAGACGAAAGTTTACCGCGCGAAAAATTCGCGAAAATTCGCAAAAAATTTTTTACGTGTGCATCGGTAACGCGCGTCCACCTCGGCGGAGAAAAAGTTACCGAACATCACCGGCAGTGGTCGGTAACGCTCGGGGGGTATAAGCTGCCGCGTTAAAAATGAAACCCGAATTTCGGCGTTTCCACGGTTCACGGCTGAAAAGGGCCCGAAAGAAAATAACTGACTCAAACGTTCGAATTGAACGCCAACTTCGCGACGCTGAATTCGCATCGATGGCGAGTGCCGCCACAGTCGCCGCACTTACTCTCCCCTGATAGTTGAGCGAATCGACTCATGACTTCGAGATTACGAATCCGACTCTACGTTTAGGTTTACATTTTCCATTAATTTTAAAGGGTGGGGGGGGGTGGGGGGGTGGCGATGACAGACCAATCGCGCGCCTCCCCGCCACCATCGTCGCTACCGACGACCTCGACCTCGAGCCGAACCGAGCCGAGCCGAGCGGGGCCGAAGGCCCGATGGGCTCCCGGAAAATTCGTGAAGGCGATGTACCTTTAATTCCCAGTTGGCCGTAACTTTTTCGGTGACGTCAAATTAGTGAAATTTTGCGATTTCTTCGTCGCCGTATAGCTCAAGAACGGGTCGACGGGCGCGCGCGAGAGTAGGCTCGTCGGACAGAGGACGCGGAGACGAAGCTTTACCGCGCGAAAAATTCGCGAAAATTCGCGAAAAATTTTTTACCTGTGCATCGGTAACGCGCGTCGACCTCGGCGGAGGATAATTTACCGACCACCACCGGCAGTGGTCGGTAACGCTCGGGGGGTATAAGCTGCCGCGTTAAAAATGAAACCCGAATTTCAGCGCTTCCACGGTTCAGGGCTGAAAAGGGCCCGAAAGAATATAACTGATTCAAACGTTCGAATTGAACGCCAACTTTGCGACGCTGACTTCGCATGGGTGGCGAGTGCCGCCACAGTCGCCGCGTTTACTCTCCCTTGATAGTTGAGCGAATCGTCTTGTAACTTCGAGGTACGAATCCGACTCTACGTTTAGGTTTACATTTTCCATTAATTTTAAAGGGAGGGGGGTTGGGGGGGGGAGGATGGCGATGACAGACCAATCGCGCGCCTCCCCGCCACCATCGTCGCTACCGACGACCTCGACCTCGAGCCGAGCCGAGCCGAGCGGGGCCGAAGGCCCGATGGGCTCCCGGAAAATTCGGGAAGGCGATGTACCTTTAATTCCCAGTTGGCCGTAACTTTTTCGGTGACGTCAAATTAGTGAACTTTTGCGATTTCTTCGTCGCCGTATAGCTCGAGAACGGGTCGACGGGCGCGGGCGAGAGTAGGCTCGTCGGACAGAGGACGCGGAGACAAAGGTTTACCGCGCGAAAAATTCTCGAAAATTCCCGAAAAATTTTTTACGTGTGCATCGGTAACGCGCGTCGACCTCGGCGGAGGATAACTTACCGACAACCACCGGCAGTGGTCGGTAACGCTCGGGGGATATAAGCTGCCGCGTTAAAAATGAAACCCGAATTTCGGCGCTTCCAATGTTCAGGGCTGAAAAGGGCCCGAAAGAAAATAACTGACTCAAACGTTCGAATTGAACGCCAACTTCGCGACGCTGACTTCGCATGGGTGGCGAGTGCCGCTACAGTCGCCGCGTTTACTCTACCTTGATAGCTGAGCGAATCGACTTGTAACTTCGTGGTTACGAATCCGACTCTACGTTTAGGTTTACATTTTCCATTAATTTTAAAGGGGGAGGCTGGGGGGGAGGATGGCGATGACAGACCAATCGCGCGCCTCCCCGCCACCATCGTCGCTACCGACGACCTCGACCTCGAGCCGAGCCGAGCCGAGCGGGGCCGAAGGCCCGATGGGCTCCCGGAAAATTCGGGAAGGCGATGTACCTTTAATTCCCAGTTGGCCGTAACTTTTTCGGTGACGTCAAATTAGTGAAATTTTGCGATTTCTTCGTCGCCGTATAGCTCAAGAACGGGTCGACGGGCGCGCGCGAGAGTAGGCTCGTCGGACAGAGGACGCGGAGACAAAGGTTTACCGCGCGAAAAATTCTCGAAAATTCGCAAAAAATTTCTTACGTGTGCATCGGTAACGCGCGTCGACCTCGGCGGAGGATAACTTACCGACAACCACCGGCAGTGGTCGGTAACGCTCGGGGGATATAAGCTGCCGCGTTAAAAATGAAACCCGAATTTCGGCGCTTCCAATGTTCAGGGCTGAAAAGGGCCCGAAAGAAAATAACTGACTCAAACGTTCGAATTGAACGCCAACTTCGCGACGCTGACTTCGCATGGGTGGCGAGTGCCGCTACAGTCGCCGCGTTTACTCTACCTTGATAGCTGAGCGAATCGACTTGTAACTTCGTGGTTACGAATCCGACTCTACGTTTAGGTTTACATTTTCCATTAATTTTAAAGGGGGAGGCTGGGGGGGAGGATGGCGATGACAGACCAATCGCGCGCCTCCCCGCCACCATCGTCGCTACCGACGACCTCGACCTCGAGCCGAGCCGAGCCGAGCGGGGCCGAAGGCCCGATGGGCTCCCGGAAAATTCGGGAAGGCGATGTACCTTTAATTCCCAGTTGGCCGTAACTTTTTCGGTGACGTCAAATTAGTGAAATTTTGCGATTTCTTCGTCGCCGTATAGCTCAAGAACGGGTCGACGGGCGCGCGCGAGAGTAGGCTCGTCGGACAGAGGACGCGGAGACAAAGGTTTACCGCGCGAAAAATTCTCGAAAATTCGCGAAAAATTTCTTACGTGTGCATCGGTAACGCGCGTCGACCTCGGCGGAGGATAACTTACCGACAACCACCGGCAGTGGTCGGTAACGCTCGGGGGATATAAGCTGCCGCGTTAAAAATGAAACCCGAATTTCGGCGCTTCCAATGTTCAGGGCTGAAAAGGGCCCGAAAGAAAATAACTGACTCAAACGTTCGAATTGAACGCCAACTTCGCGACGCTGACTTCGCATCGGTGGCGAGTGCCGCCACAGTCGCCGCACTTACTCTCCCCTGATAGTTGAGCGAATCGACTCGTGACTTCGAGATTACGAATCCGACTCTACGTTTAGGTTTACATTTTCCATTAATTTTAAAGGGTGGGGGGGTGGGGGGGTGGCGATGACAGACCAATCGCGCGCCTCCCCGCCACCATCGTCGCTACCGACGACCTCGACCTCGAGCCGAACCGAGCCGAGCCGAGCGGGGCCGAAGGCCCGATGGGCTCCCGGAAAATTCGTGAAGGCGATATACCTTTAATTCCCAGTTGGCCGTAACTTTTTCGGTGACGTCAAATTAGTGAAATTTTGCGATTTCATCGTCGCCGTATAGCTCAAGAACGGGTCGACGGGCGCGCGCGAGAGTAGGCTCGTCGGACAGAGGACGCGGAGACGAAGCCTTACCGCGCGAAAAATTCGCGAAAATTCGCGAAAAATTTTTTACCTGTGCATCGGTAACGAGCGTCGACCTCGGCGGAGGATAATTTACCGACCACCACCGGCAGTGGTCCGTAACGCTCGGGGGGTATAAGCTGCCGCGTTAAAAATGAAACCCGAATTTCAGCGCTTCCACGGTTCAGGGCTGAAAAGGGCCCGAAAGAAAATAACTGATTCAAACGTTCGAATTGAACGCCAACTTTGCGACGCTGACTTCGCATCGGTGGCGAGTGCCGCCACAGTCGCCGCGTTTACTCTCCCTTGATAGTTGAGCGAATCGACTTGTAACTTCGAGGTACGAATCCGACTCTACGTTTAGGTTTACATTTTCCATTAATTTTAAAGGGAGGGGGGTTGGGGGGGGGAGGATGGCGATGACAGACCAATCGCGCGCCTCCCCGCCACCATCGTCGCTACCGACGACCTCGACCTCGAGCCGAGCCGAGCCGAGCGGGGCCGAAGGCCCGATGGGCTCCCGGAAAATTCGGGAAGGCGATGTACCTTTAATTCCCAGTTGGCCGTAACTTTTTCGGTGACGTCAAATTAGTGAACTTTTGCGATTTCTTCGTCGCCGTATAGCTCGAGAACGGGTCGACGGGCGCGGGCGAGAGTAGGCTCGTCGGACAGAGGACGCGGAGACAAAGGTTTACCGCGCGAAAAATTCGCTAAAATTCGCGAAAAATTTCTTACGTGTGCATAGGTAACGCGCGTCGACCTCGGCGGAGGATAACTTACCGACCACCACCGGCAGTGGTCGGTAACGGTCGGGGGGTATAAGCTGCCGCGTTAAAAATGAAACCCGAATTTCGGCACTTCCACGGTTCAGGGCTGAAAAGGGCCCGAAAGAAAATAACTGATTCAAACGTTCGAATTGAACGCCAACTTTGCGACGCTGACTTCGCATCGGTGGCGAGTGCCGCCACAGTCGCCGCGTTTACTCTCCCTTGATAGTTGAGCGAATCGACTTGTAACTTCGAGGTTACGAATCCGACACTACGTTTAGGTTTACATTTTCCATTATTTTTAAAGGGGGGGGGTTGGGGGGGAGGATGGCGATAACAGACCAATCGCGCGCCTCCCCGCCACCATCGTCGCTACCGACGACCTAGACCTCGAGCCGAGCCGAGCGGGGCCGAAGGCCCGACGGGCTCCCGGAAAATTCGTGAAGGCGATATACCTTTAATTCCCAGTTGGCCGTAACTTTTTCGGTGACGTCAAATTAGTGAAATTTTGCGATTTCTTTGTCGCCGTATAGCTCGAGAACCGGTCGACGTGTGCGGGCGAGAGTAGGCTCGTCGGACGGAGGACGCGGAGACGAAGGTTTACCGCCCGAAAAATTCGCGAAAGATTCTCGAAAAATTTTTTACGTGTGCATCGGTAACGCGCGTCGACCTCGGCGGAGGATAAGTTACCGACCACCACCGGCAGTGGTCGGTAACGCTCGGGGGGTATAAGCTGCCGCGTTAAAAATGAAACCCGAATTTCGGCGCTTCCACGGTTCAGGGCTGAAAAGGGCCCGAAAGAAAATAACTGATTCAAACGTTCGAATTGAACGCCAACTTTGCGAAGCTGACTTCGCATCGGTGGCGAGTGCCGCCACAGTCGCCGCGTTTACTCTCCTTTGATAGTTGAGCGAATCGACTTGTAACTTCGAGGTACGAATCCGACTCTACGTTTAGGTTTACATTTTCCATTAATTTTAAAGGGAGGGGGGTTGGGGGGGGGAGGATGGCGATGACAGACCAATCGCGCGCCTCCCCGCCACCATCGTCGCTACCGACGACCTAGACCTCGAGCCGAGCAGAGCCGAGCGGGGCCGAAGGCCCGATGGGCACCCGGAAAATTCGGTAAGGCGATATACCTTTAATTCCCAGTTGGCCGTAACTTTTTCGGTGACGTCAAATTAGTGAAATTTTGCGATTTCTTTGTCGCCGTATAGCTCGAGAACCGGTCGACGGGTGCGGGCGAGAGTAGGCTCGTCGGACGGAGGACGCGGAGACAAAGGTTTACCGCGCCAAAAATTCTCGAAAATTCCCGAAAAATTTTTTACGTGTGCATCGGTAACGCGCGTCGACCTCGGCGGTGGATAACTTACCGACAACCACCGGCAGTGGTCGGTAACGCTCGGGGGATATAAGCTGCCGCGTTAAAAATGAAACCCGAATTTCGGCGCTTCCAATGTTCAGGGCTGAAAATGGCCCGAAAGAAAATAACTGACTCAAACGTTCGAATTGAACGCCAACTTCGCGACGCTGACTTCGCATCGGTGGCGAGTGCCGCTACAGTCGCCGCGTTTACTCTCCCTTGATAGTTGAGCGAATCGACTTGTAACTTCGTGGTTACGAATCCGACTCTACGTTTAGGTTTACATTTTCCATTAATATTAAAGGGGGGGGCTGGGGGGGAGGATGGCGATGACAGACCAATCGCGCGCCTCCCCGCCACCATCGTCGCTACCGACGACCTCGACCTCGAGCCGAGCCGAGCCGAGCGGGGCCGAAGGCCCGATGGGCTCCCGGAAAATTCGGGAAGGCGATGTACCTTTAATTCCCAGTTGGCCGTAACTTTTTCGGTGACGTCAAATTAGTGAAATTTTGCGATTTCTTCGTCGCCGTATAGCTCAAGAACGGGTCGACGGGCGCGCGCGAGAGTAGGCTCGTCGGACAGAGGACGCGGAGACAAAGGTTTACCGCGCGAAAAATTCTCGAAAATTCGCGAAAAATTTCTTACGTGTGCATCGGTAACGCGCGTCGACCTCGGCGGAGGATAACTTACCGACAACCACCGGCAGTGGTCGGTAACGCTCGGGGGATATAAGCTGCCGCGTTAAAAATGAAACCCGAATTTCGGCGCTTCCAATGTTCAGGGCTGAAAAGGGCCCGAAAGAAAATAACTGACTCAAACGTTCGAATTGAACGCCAACTTTGCGACGCTGACTTCGCATCGGTGGCGAGTGCCGCCACAGTCGCCGCGTTTACTCTCCCTTGATAGTTGAGCGAATCGACTTGTAACTTCGTGGTTACGAATCCGACTCTACGTTTAGGTTTACAGTTTCCATTAATTTTAAAGGGAGGGGGGTTGGGGGGGAGGAGGGCGATGACAGACCAATCGCGCGCCTCCCCGCCACCATCGTCGCTACCGACGACCTTGACCTCGAGCCGAGCCGAGCCGAGCGGGGCCGAAGGGCCGACGGGCTCCCGGAAAATTCCGAAAGGCGATATACCTTTAATTCCCAGTTGGCCGTAACTTTCTCGGTGACGTCAAATTAGTGAAATTTTGCGATTTCTTTGTCGCCGTATAGCTCGAGAACGGGTCGACGGGTGCGGGCGAGAGTAGGCTCGTCGGACGGAGGACGCGGAGACGAAAGTTTACCGCGCGAAAAATTCGCGAAAATTCGCAAAAAATTTTTTACGTGTGCATCGGTAACGCGCGTCCACCTCGGCGGAGAAAAAGTTACCGAACATCACCGGCAGTGGTCGGTAACGCTCGGGGGGTATAAGCTGCCGCGTTAAAAATGAAACCCGAATTTCAGCGCTTCCACGGTTCAGGGCTGAAAAGGGCCCGAAAGAAAATAACTGTTTCAAACGTTCGAATTGAACGCCAACTTTGCGACGCTGACTTCGCATCGGTGGCGAGTGCCGCCACAGTCGCCGCGTTTACTCTCCCTTGATAGTTGAGCGAATCGACTTGTAACTTCGAGGTTACGAATCCGACTCTACGTTTAGGTTTACATTTTCCATTATTTTTAAAGGGAGGGGGGTTGGGGGGGAGGATGGCGATGACAGACCAATCGCGCGCCTCCCCGCCACCATCGTCGCTACCGACGACCTAGACCTCGAGCCGAGCAGAGCCGAGCGGGGCCGAAGGCCCGATGGGCACCCGGAAAATTCGGTAAGGCGATATACCTTTAATTCCCAGTTGGCCGTAACTTTTTCGGTGACGTCAAATTAGTGAAATTTTGCGATTTCTTTGTCGCCGTATAGCTCGAGAACCGGTCGACGGGTGCGGGCGAGAGTAGGCTCGTCGGACGGAGGACGCGGGGACGAAGGTTTACAGCCCGAACAATTCGCGAAAGATTCTCGAAAAATTTTTTACGTGTGCATCGGTAACGCGCGTCGACCTCGGCGGAGGATAAGTTACCGACCACCACCGGCAGTGGTCGGTAACGCTCGGGGGGTATAAGCTGCCGCGTTAAAAATGTAACCCGAATTTCGGCGCTTCCAATGTTCAGGGCTGAAAAGGGCCCAAAAGAAAATAACTGACTCAAACGTTCGAATTGAACGCCAACTTCGCGACGCTGACTTCGCATCGGTGGCGAGTGCCGCTACAGTCGCCGCGTTTACTCTCCCCTGAGAGTTGAGCGAATCGACTTGTAACTTCGAGGTTACGAATCCGACTCTACGTTTAGGTTTACCTTTTCCATTAATTTTAAAGGGACGGGGTGGTGGTGGGGTGGTTGGCGATGACAGACCAATCGCGCTCCTCACCGCCACCATCGTCGCTTTCGACGAACTCGACCTCGAGCCGAGCCGAGCCGAGCCGAGCGGGGCCGATGGCCCGATGGGCTCCCGGAAAATTCGGGAAGGCGATGTACCTTTAATTCCCAGTTGGCCGTAACTTTTTCGGTGACGTCAAATTAGTGATATTTTGCGATTTCTTTGTCGCCGTATAGCTCGAGAACGGGTCGACGGGCGCGGGCGAGAGTAGGCTCGTCGGACGGAGGACGCGGAGACGAAGGTTTACCGCGCGAAAAATTCGCGAAAAATTTTTTACCTGTGCATCGGTAACGCGCGTCGACCTCGGCGGAGGATAAGTTACCGACCACCACCGGCAGTGGTCGGTAACGGTCGGGGGGTATAAGCTGCCGCGTTAAAAATGAAACCCGAATTTCGGCACTTCCACGGTTCAGGGCTGAAAAGGGCCCGAAAGAAAATAACTGATTCAAACGTTCGAATTGAACGCCAACTTTGCGACGCTGACTTCGCATCGGTGGCGAGTGCCGCCACAGTCGCCGCGTTTACTCTCCCTTGATAGTTGAGCGAATCGACTTGTAACTTCGAGGTTACGAATCCGACACTACGTTTAGGTTTACATTTTCCATTATTTTTAAAGGGGGGGGGTTGGGGGGGAGGATGGCGATGACAGACCAATCGCGCGCCTCCCCGCCACCATCGTCGCTACCGACGACCTAGACCTCGAGCCGAGCCGAGCCGAGCGGGGCCGAAGGCCCGACGGGCTCCCGGAAAATTCGTGAAGGCGATATACCTTTAATTCCCAGTTGGCCGTAACTTTTTCGGTGACGTCAAATTAGTGAAATTTTGCGATTTCTTCGTCGCCGTATAGCTCAAGAACGGGTCGACGGGCGCGCGCGAGAGTAGGCTCGTCGGACAGAGGACGCGGAGACGAAGCTTTACCGCGCGAAAAATTCGCGAAAATTCGCGAAAAATTTTTTACCTGTGCATCGGTAACGCGCGTCGACCTCGGCGGAGGATAATTTACCGACCACCACCGGCAGTGGTCGGTAACGCTCGGGGGGTATAAGCTGCCGCGTTAAAAATGAAAACCGAATTTCAGCGCTTCCACGGTTCAGGGCTGAAAAGGGCCCGAAAGAATATAACTGATTCAAACGTTCGAATTGAACGCCAACTTTGCGACGCTGACTTCGCATCGGTGGCGAGTGCCGCCACAGTCGCCGCGTTTACTCTCCCTTGATAGTTGAGCGAATCGACTTGTAACTTCGAGGTACGAATCCGACTCTACGTTTAGGTTTACATTTTCCATTAATTTTAAAGGGAGGGGGGTTGGGGGGGGGAGGATGGCGATGACAGACCAATCGCGCGCCTCCCCGCCACCATCGTCGCTACCGACGACCTAGACCTCGAGCCGAGCAGAGCCGAGCGGGGCCGAAGGCCCGATGGGCACCCGGAAAATTCGGTAAGGCGATATACCATTAATTCCCAGTTGGCCGTAACTTTTTCGGTGACGTCAAATTAGTGAAATTTTGCGATTTCTTTGTCGCCGTATAGCTCGAGAACCGGTCGACGGGTGCGGGCGAGAGTAGGCTCGTCGGACGGAGGACGCGGAGACAAAGGTTTACCGCGCGAAAAATTCTCGAAAATTCCCGAAAAATTTTTTACGTGTGCATCGGTAACGCGCGTCGACCTCGGCGGAGGATAACTTACCGACAACCACCGGCAGTGGTCGGTAACGCTCGGGGGATATAAGCTGCCGCGTTAAAAATGAAACCCGAATTTCGGCGCTTCCAATGTTCAGGGCTGAAAAGGGCCCGAAAGAAAATAACTGACTCAAACGTTCGAATTGAACGCCAACTTCGCGACGCTGACTTCGCATCGGTGGCGAGTGCCGCTACAGTCGCCGCGTTTACTCTCCCTTGATAGTTGAGCGAATCGACTTGTAACTTCGTGGTTACGAATCCGACTCTACGTTTAGGTTTACATTTTCCATTAATTTTAAAGGGGGGGCTGGGGGGGAGGATGGCGATGACAGACCAATCGCGCGCCTCCCCGCCACCATCGTCGCTACCGACGACCTCGACCTCGAGCCGAGCCGAGCCGAGCGGGGCCGAAGGCCCGATGGGCTCCCGGAAAATTCGGGAAGGCGATGTACCTTTAATTCCCAGTTGGCCGTAACTTTTTCGGTGACGTCAAATTAGTGAAATTTTGCGATTTCTTCGTCGCCGTATAGCTCAAGAACGGGTCGACGGGCGCGCGCGAGAGTAGGCTCGTCGGACAGAGGACGCGGAGACAAAGGTTTACCGCGCGAAAAATTCTCGAAAATTCGCGAAAAATTTCTTACATGTGCATCGGTAACGCGCGTCGACCTCGGCGGAGGATAACTTACCGACAACCACCGGCAGTGGTCGGTAACGCTCGGGGGATATAAGCTGCCGCGTTAAAAATGAAACCCGAATTTCGGCGCTTCCAATGTTCAGGGCTGAAAAGGGCCCGAAAGAAAATAACTGACTCAAACGTTCGAATTGAACGCCATCTTTGCGACGCTGACTTCGCATCGGTGGCGAGTGCCGCCACAGTCGCCGCGTTTACTCTCCCTTGATAGTTGAGCGAATCGACTTGTAACTTCGTGGTTACGAATCCGACTCTACGTTTAGGTTTACAGTTTCCATTAATTTTAAAGGGAGGGGGGTTGGGGGGGAGGAGGGCGATGACAGACCAATCGCGCGCCTCCCCGCCACCATCGTCGCTACCGACGACCTTGACCTCGAGCCGAGCCGAGCCGAGCGGGGCCGAAGGGCCGACGGGCTCCCGGAAAATTCCGAAAGGCGATATACCTTTAATTCCCAGTTGGCCGTAACTTTCTCGGTGACGTCAAATTAGTGAAATTTTGCGATTTCTTTGTCGCCGTATAGCTCGAGAACGGGTCGACGGGTGCGGGCGAGAGTAGGCTCGTCGGACGGAGGACGCGGAGACGAAAGTTTACCGCGCGAAAAATTCGCGAAAATTCGCAAAAAATTTTTTACGTGTGCATCGGTAACGCGCGTCCACCTCGGCGGAGAAAAAGTTACCGAACATCACCGGCAGTGGTCGGTAACGCTCGGGGGGTATAAGCTGCCGCGTTAAAAATGAAACCCGAATATCAGCGCTTCCACGGTTCAGGGCTGAAAAGGGCCCGAAAGAAAATAACTGTTTCAAACGTTCGAATTGAACGCCAACTTTGCGACGCTGACTTCGCATCGGTGGCGAGTGCCGCCACAGTCGCCGCGTTTACTCTCCCTTGATAGTTGAGCGAATCGACTTGTAACTTCGAGGTTACGAATCCGACTCTACGTTTAGGTTTACATTTTCCATTATTTTTAAAGGGAGGGGGGTTGGGGGGGAGGATGGCGATGACAGACCAATCGCGCGCCTCCCCGCCACCATCGTCGCTACCGACGACCTAGACCTCGAGCCGAGCAGAGCCGAGCGGGGCCGAAGGCCCGATGGGCACCCGGAAAATTCGGTAAGGCGATATACCTTTAATTCCCAGTTGGCCGTAACTTTTTCGGTGACGTCAAATTAGTGAAATTTTGCGATTTCTTCGTCGCCGTATAGCTCAAGAACGGGTCGACGGGCGCGCGCGAGAGTAGGCTCGTCGGACAGAGGACGCGGAGACGAAGCTTTACCGCGCGAAAAATTCGCGAAAATTCGCGAAAAATTTTTTACCTGTGCATCGGTAACGCGCGTCGACCTCGGCGGAGGATAATTTACCGACCACCACCGGCAGTGGTCGGTAACGCTCGGGGGGTATAAGCTGCCGCGTTAAAAATGAAAACCGAATTTCAGCGCTTCCACGGTTCAGGGCTGAAAAGGGCCCGAAAGAATATAACTGATTCAAACGTTCGAATTGAACGCCAACTTTGCGACGCTGACTTCGCATCGGTGGCGAGTGCCGCCACAGTCGCCGCGTTTACTCTCCCTTGATAGTTGAGCGAATCGACTTGTAACTTCGAGGTACGAATCCGACTCTACGTTTAGGTTTACATTTTCCATTAATTTTAAAGGGAGGGGGGTTGGGGGGGGGAGGATGGCGATGACAGACCAATCGCGCGCCTCCCCGCCACCATCGTCGCTACCGACGACCTAGACCTCGAGCCGAGCAGAGCCGAGCGGGGCCGAAGGCCCGATGGGCACCCGGAAAATTCGGTAAGGCGATATACCTTTAATTCCCAGTTGGCCGTAACTTTTTCGGTGACGTCAAATTAGTGAAATTTTGCGATTTCTTTGTCGCCGTATAGCTCGAGAACCGGTCGACGGGTGCGGGCGAGAGTAGGCTCGTCGGACGGAGGACGCGGAGACAAAGGTTTACCGCGCGAAAAATTCTCGAAAATTCCCGAAAAATTTTTTACGTGTGCATCGGTAACGCGCGTCGACCTCGGCGGAGGATAACTTACCGACAACCACCGGCAGTGGTCGGTAACGCTCGGGGGATATAAGCTGCCGCGTTAAAAATGAAGCCCGAATTTCGGCGCTTCCAATGTTCAGGGCTGAAAAGGGCCCGAAAGAAAATAACTGACTCAAACGTTCGAATTGAACGCCAACTTCGCGACGCTGACTTCGCATCGGTGGCGAGTGCCGCTACAGTCGCCGCGTTTACTCTCCCTTGATAGTTGAGCGAATCGACTTGTAACTTCGTGGTTACGAATCCGACTCTACGTTTAGGTTTACATTTTCCATTAATTTTAAAGGGGGGGCTGGGGGGGAGGATGGCGATGACAGACCAATCGCGCGCCTCCCCGCCACCATCGTCGCTACCGACGACCTCGACCTCGAGCCGAGCCGAGCCGAGCGGGGCCGAAGGCCCGATGGGCTCCCGGAAAATTCGGGAAGGCGATGTACCTTTAATTCCCAGTTGGCCGTAACTTTTTCGGTGACGTCAAATTAGTGAAATTTTGCGATTTCTTCGTCGCCGTATAGCTCAAGAACGGGTCGACGGGCGCGCGCGAGAGTAGGCTCGTCGGACAGAGGACGCGGAGACAAAGGTTTACCGCGCGAAAAATTCTCGAAAATTCGCGAAAAATTTCTTACATGTGCATCGGTAACGCGCGTCGACCTCGGCGGAGGATAACTTACCGACAACCACCGGCAGTGGTCGGTAACGCTCGGGGGATATAAGCTGCCGCGTTAAAAATGAAACCCGAATTTCGGCGCTTCCAATGTTCAGGGCTGAAAAGGGCCCGAAAGAAAATAACTGACTCAAACGTTCGAATTGAACGCCAACTTTGCGACGCTGACTTCGCATCGGTGGCGAGTGCCGCCACAGTCGCCGCGTTTACTCTCCCTTGATAGTTGAGCGAATCGACTTGTAACTTCGTGGTTACGAATCCGACTCTACGTTTAGGTTTACAGTTTCCATTAATTTTAAAGGGAGGGGGGTTGGGGGGGAGGAGGGCGATGACAGACCAATCGCGCGCCTCCCCGCCACCATCGTCGCTACCGACGACCTTGACCTCGAGCCGAGCCGAGCCGAGCGGGGCCGAAGGGCCGACGGGCTCCCGGAAAATTCCGAAAGGCGATATACCTTTAATTCCCAGTTGGCCGTAACTTTCTCGGTGACGTCAAATTAGTGAAATTTTGCGATTTCTTTGTCGCCGTATAGCTCGAGAACGGGTCGACGGGTGCGGGCGAGAGTAGGCTCGTCGGACGGAGGACGCGGAGACGAAAGTTTACCGCGCGAAAAATTCGCGAAAATTCGCAAAAAATTTTTTACGTGTGCATCGGTAACGCGCGTCCACCTCGGCGGAGAAAAAGTTACCGAACATCACCGGCAGTGGTCGGTAACGCTCGGGGGGTATAAGCTGCCGCGTTAAAAATGAAACCCGAATATCAGCGCTTCCACGGTTCAGGGCTGAAAAGGGCCCGAAAGAAAATAACTGTTTCAAACGTTCGAATTGAACGCCAACTTTGCGACGCTGACTTCGCATCGGTGGCGAGTGCCGCCACAGTCGCCGCGTTTACTCTCCCTTGATAGTTGAGCGAATCGACTTGTAACTTCGAGGTTACGAATCCGACTCTACGTTTAGGTTTACATTTTCCATTATTTTTAAAGGGAGGGGGGTTGGGGGGGAGGATGGCGATGACAGACCAATCGCGCGCCTCCCCGCCACCATCGTCGCTACCGACGACCTAGACCTCGAGCCGAGCAGAGCCGAGCGGGGCCGAAGGCCCGATGGGCACCCGGAAAATTCGGTAAGGCGATATACCTTTAATTCCCAGTTGGCCGTAACTTTTTCGGTGACGTCAAATTAGTGAAATTTTGCGATTTCTTTGTCGCCGTATAGCTCGAGAACCGGTCGACGGGTGCGGGCGAGAGTAGGCTCGTCGGACGGAGGACGCGGGGACGAAGGTTTACCGCCCGAACAATTCGCGAAAGATTCTCGAAAAATTTTTTACGTGTGCATCGGTAACGCGCGTCGACCTCGGCGGAGGATAAGTTACCGACCACCACCGGCAGTGGTCGGTAACGCTCGGGGGGTATAAGCTGCCGCGTTAAAAATGTAACCCGAATTTCGGCGCTTCCAATGTTCAGGGCTGAAAAGGGCCCGAAAGAAAATAACTGACTCAAACGTTCGAATTGAACGCCAACTTCGCGACGCTGACTTCGCATCGGTGGCGAGTGCCGCTACAGTCGCCGCGTTTACTCTCCCCTGAGAGTTGAGCGAATCGACTTGTAACTTCGAGGTTACGAATCCGACTCTACGTTTAGGTTTACCTTTTCCATTAATTTTAAAGGGACGGGGTGGTGGTGGGGTGGTTGGCGATGACAGACCAATCGCGCTCCTCACCGCCACCATCGTCGCTTTCGACGAACTCGACCTCGAGCCGAGCCGAGCCGAGCGGGGCCGATGGCCCGATGGGCTCCCGGAAAATTCGGGAAGGCGATGTACCTTTAATTCCCAGTTGGCCGTAACTTTTTCGGTGACGTCAAATTAGTGATATTTTGCGATTTCTTTGTCGCCGTATAGCTCGAGAACGGGTCGACGGGCGCGGGCGAGAGTAGGCTCGTCGGACGGAGGACGCGGAGACAAAGGTTTACCGCGCGAAAAATTCTCGAAAATTCCCGAAAAATTTTTTACGTGTGCATCGGTAACGCGCGTCGACCTCGGCGGAGGATAACTTACCGACAACCACCGGCAGTGGTCGGTAACGCTCGGGGGATATAAGCTGCCGCGTTAAAAATGAAACCCGAATTTCGGCGCTTCCAATGTTCAGGGCTGAAAAGGGCCCGAAAGAAAATAACTGACTCAAACGTTCGAATTGAACGCCAACTTCGCGACGCTGACTTCGCATCGGTGGCGAGTGCCGCTACAGTCGCCGCGTTTACTCTCCCTTGATAGTTGAGCGAATCGACTTGTAACTTCGTGGTTACGAATCCGACTCTACGTTTAGGTTTACATTTTCCATTAATTTTAAAGGGGGGGCTGGGGGGGAGGATGGCGATGACAGACCAATCGCGCGCCTCCCCGCCACCATCGTCGCTACCGACGACCTCGACCTCGAGCCGAGCCGAGCCGAGCGGGGCCGAAGGCCCGATGGGCTCCCGGAAAATTCGGGAAGGCGATGTACCTTTAATTCCCAGTTGGCCGTAACTTTTTCGGTGACGTCAAATTAGTGAAATTTTGCGATTTCTTCGTCGCCGTATAGCTCAAGAACGGGTCGACGGGCGCGCGCGAGAGTAGGCTCGTCGGACAGAGGACGCGGAGACGAAGCTTTACCGCGCGAAAAATTCGCGAAAATTCGCGAAAAATTTTTTACCTGTGCATCGGTAACGCGCGTCGACCTCGGCGGAGGATAACTTACCGACAACCACCGGCAGTGGTCGGTAACGCTCGGGGGATATAAGCTGCCGCGTTAAAAATGAAACCCGAATTTCGGCGCTTCCAATGTTCAGGGCTGAAAAGGGCCCGAAAGAAAATAACTGACTCAAACGTTCGAATTGAACGCCAACTTCGCGACGCTGACTTCGCATCGGTGGCGAGTGCCGCTACAGTCGCCGCGTTTACTCTCCCTTGATAGTTGAGCGAATCGACTTGTAACTTCGTGGTTACGAATCCGACTCTACGTTTAGGTTTACATTTTCCATTAATTTTAAAGGGGGGGGCTGCGGGGGAGGATGGCGATGACAGACCAATCGCGCGCCTCCCCGCCACCATCGTCGCTACCGACGACCTTGACCTTGTAACAGACCTGTACGGTGCAGGCCTGTTACTAAGAGACACGCGCCGAACACCGCCGACCGACACCGAGAACCGCCGAACACGCCGTATACACGCATCGCGTCACGACGTACAGTCCCGCGCTCCGAGACACATTCGGCGGGAAACGGACGTCGAGGTTCGGCCATCTTGGCGGACACGGAAATACGACGTCACACATCCGCGTTCCCCCACGCCAGTTCCCCCACCACCAACCTAGGCCTATAAAAGGCGATGCAAACGAGGCACGGGCCTCTTTTCCATCCTAGCCAGCAGCTAGGAGCCTTCTCCAGAATAGTGGTACGTATCGCTATTCACTCTTCCTAAAATTCCCACGCTCTCGACGTCGAGCTACCGACAGCATCGGCCTCCTCGACATCGACAGTTCCCACGGCGGGTACAGCATACTCGCCGAACAGAGAAGACAGCATCTTCTCTGCCGTTCGGCCAGCCGCCGAACCCAGTCTCTCAAGGCAGCACCTTGAGAACTCCGTCAGCCACGGAGACGTTCAAATGAAAGGGACTGCATCTCTTTCGTTTGTCGTAGAACCTTCACGAGCCCATCCCGACTCGTGGTAGGGTTTCCCGGACCAATCCCGCCTGTATCCTGAACGGAAAAGACAGCATCTTTTCTGCCGTTCGGCCAGCCGCCGAACCCAGTCTCTCGAGGCAGCACCTCGAGAACTCCGTCAGCCACGGAGACGTGTAAATGAAAGGGACAGCATCCTTTTCGTTTATCGTAGAACCGCCACGAGGTCCTCCCGACTCGTGGTAGGGTTTCCTGCACCATCCTCGCCTGTACCCTGAGTCGTTATCCGTACCGATCGCCGGGCACGCGCCGCGACGCCCCGATCTCACGACGCCGGTAAACCCACGCACCAGTTACGCGAACGGACGGCCACGCGCCGCGACTCGCGACCCGCGATAGGTTCATGCACCAATTATATCCGGTCCCGCGAAAGTACCTGTAGTGAGGCCCGAAAATATATAAATACATCGTCGTTATTCCTCGCCCCGCGCACTGAGTCATTTTCAGCTTCCGTCGATTCTCTCGCCAGTGATCGAACCTGGCTCGGCGAGCTATTCAGCACGAGAGGACACGACCACCGTGGCAGACGCATCTCGCCGGAAGCAGAACCGTTACATGGCGCCCGAACAGGGACTGGGTGCGAAAATCACGCGTCGGAATAACGGCCACGTGGCCGAATTTCGAGGTTAACGTGCGGACACCTCGCCGGTCGGAAGTGATGCATCGCGCGCGACATCTAGCGTTCGATCAAAGGAACCAGTGAAACCGGACAAGCGTGACAGTCCGCGACATCTAGTGTCGACCGATAGTGACAGTGCCAATGAACACGAGTGAGAGTGCGCGCCATCTCGGGACGCACGGCGTTACTGCAACCGCGCGGGCAGATTCAAACCGCGGCACGTCTCCAGGGACCAAGTGCAGGCAATAGGGCATGCCACAACGCCCTGCACAAGTCACCGCGATACAAGTGAAGCGAATACTGGCCGAACTGCGGCGCCTACGAGTATCAATCACCGGAACCCCGGAGGAACTCCGCCAACATTGGGAGAACTGTATCCGCACACAGACGGAGGAGCTGTTCTGCATACCCGAGCAACTGTTCAGAATGGACGAACCGAAACCAGCGGCCAGTGGGCCGCCCGCACAAACGCCCATACAAACACCCGCACAAACCTTCATCACCGTCGAGCCACCGAACGACCCAGGAAGGAACATGGATCGCATGCGTAAATGGGCATGTACCACTGACGGAAAGGACCCGCACGCGTTCGTAGAACGGCTCGCGGAGTTGCAGGAGGCCTACTGCCTCTCCGACGCGGAATTGTTGCGAGGGGTTACCGAGCTGGTACGTGGAGACGCCCAGGTTTGGTATCGTAATAGCAAACATGGAATTACCACATGGACGGACTTCAAGAAAAAGTTCGTAGCTAATTTCTCCGCGGAGCAGACACAGTTACAGCGGGAACGAGAGGCCCGTGAACGTACTCAGAAACCCGGAGAGCCGTTCCAGAAGTATATGCACGCCCTAATCACGCTGATGCGACGGGCCGACATCCCGACCACCGATTACCTGGAAACGGTATACGAAAATATGCTGCCAGAGCATACCGTCGTGATTAACCCGGCCCACGTTAAAGACCTGGACGACCTACTGGGCCAGGTCCAACGGATCGAGAGGGCACTCGAGCGAAAGAATAAAATACAGAAGCCTCTCGCCCGGAGCTCCGCCTACGAAGCCGGTCCGGAGCATCGCACGACCGACGTGGCGGCCACGTACAATACCGGTCAGCAACCGGCAAACACAGCGGGCCCGTCGAACGACACATACAGCCCCGTCACGCACTGCTGGCGGTGCAAACAGCGGGGGCACAACCGCTTCGAGTGTCGGAATATATATCGACGATTCTGTGCACGGTGCGGCCGAGACGGAATACTCACACGAGAGTGCCACCCACCAGGTAATCAACACACCGGACAACCGTCGGGAAACGGGCCAAGGGGCGCGGCCCAATTGAACGACCGCAGGCCCCCGCAATAAATTATACACCCCGGCCACTATTATCCATCCTGATTCTCGGCCGGCAGGTAGAAGCCCTCCTGGACACAGGGGCACAATTGTCGTGCGTCAATGAGGAAGTACAGCAGTGGGCCCGGGAACAGGGCATCACCCCACAGACCACGAACGGCCTGGTCGGCCTGGCCGACGGGTCAAACACACGTCCGAATGGCACGTTGCGCCTCCCGTTTATCACCATGGGGTACGAGTGGGAACACGAGTTCACCATATTGCCGAAGATGGGACCGCAGGTACTCCTGGGCATCCAGACAATTGCCGCATTAGGAATTCAATTACGGCCACCGGCCGATATTGCCTCATGGCCCGTGGCGTACCTCGCCGAAACAAAACCAGATCTGGAAACGGGTTTACGCACCCCCAGCGCCGAGGATCGTGAACGACTGGACGATTTTCTTGCCGGCGAAATGGAACTGTTTAAAACAGTGCCCGGACGCACCAACCTCGTTCAGCACCGAATCAAGTTGACAGACGAAACGCCGATAAAACAACGGTACCGCCCGCGGAATCCAGCGATGCAGGCCGTCATCGACACCGAAGTCGAAGCAATGCTACGGGACGGAGTGATCGAGCCCTCCAGCAGCCCTTGGAGCTCGCCAGTGGTGGTGGTAAAAAAAAAAGACGGGAAGCCACGATTCTGCGTCGACTTCAGGAAACTCAATGAACGTTCGGAAAAAGATGCGTACCCGTTACCGCATATACAAGCGACGCTCGACAAGCTACGCGGCGCCAAATTCCTGACAACGCTCGACCTAAAGAGCGGATACTGGCAGGTACCCCTGGAAGACAGTAGTCGACCACTGACAGCGTTCACGGTACCCGGGAAAGGGCTGTTCCAATTTAAAGTAATGCCGTTCGGTCTGCACTCGGCGCCAGCGACGTTTCAGCGACTGCTCGACCGAGTCATCGGCCCGGAACTAGAACCGTATGCGTTCGCATATCTGGACGACATTATTACTGTCAGTCCGACGTTCGAAGCTCACCAGCAGCATCTGCGTGAGGTCTTCAAACGCCTGCGAGCCGCCGGACTCAGGCTAAACCCAGATAAGTGTCACTTCTGTGTGGACAGCCTCCGATACTTGGGACACGTGGTCGACCAACGAGGGATACGCACCGATCCAGAAAAGACAGACGCGATCGCCAAAATTGCGACGCCGAAGAACATCCGAGACGTACGACGATTCCATGGGATGGCGTCATGGTATCGCCGGTTCGTGCCCAAGTTCGCCGAACTGATGGAACCACTGACCAAACTCACCCGTAAGAACGCGAAGTGGAGGTGGTCCGAGGCCGAAGAAACCGCGTTCCAGGAAATGAAGCGACGACTCGTCGCCGCCCCGATACTGGCGTGCCCAAATTTTTCGGAGCGTTTTACGCTCCAAACGGACGCCAGCGACCATGGACTGGGCGTAGTCCTGACCCAAGGCACAGGAGACGAGGAAAGGGTCATCGCTTACGCGAGCCACACCCTCAGTATGACCGAGCGGAACTACAGTGCGACGGAGAAAGAGTGCCTCGCCGTCGTATGGGGCATACGGAAGATGAAACCGTACATCGAAGGATACCAGTTTACCGTCGTGACAGACCACCAGGCACTCCGTTGGCTGCAGCAGATCGACAACCCGACGGGACGGCTCGCAAGATGGGCCCTCGAACTGCAGCAGTACGATTTCGATATTGAATATCGACCCGGAAAACTCAACTACGTCGCCGATGCGCTCTCCAGAAACACTCCAGTACCAGAAGTAAATCTGCTCCAGTCGAAACAGCGCACCGACACGTGGTACCAGAAAAAGATCGAAGCAGTCCGCCAAAACCCCGCGTCCGTTCCAGATTACCAGATACGCGAGGGGAAACTGTTTCGACACCTGTTACACCAGCTCGACTACAACGAACCAACGGCCAGCAACGCCTGGAAGATGTGCGTGCCGGCGGGGGAAAGGGAGGCCCTCCTCCACCAACACCACGACGACCCCACCGCCGGACACCTCGGCATAGCCAAAACAATTGTTCGCCTGGCGCAAAGATACTACTGGCCCGGAATGTTTAGGGAGGTGGCCCGCCATGTTCGCTGTTGCTCGAGCTGTCAACAATACAAGACAGCACCACAGCAGCCAGCGGGACACATGCACGCAAACCCCGGAACACAACCGTGGCACACGGTCTCCATCGACCTCGTCGGCCCTCTGCCACGTTCACGCCGGGGACACATATGGCTGCTGGTCGCTCTCGATCGTTTTTCGAAGTGGGTCGAACTCACGCCACTTCGAAAAGCCACCAGCGCCGCCGTCACCGCGGCCATTCTGAAGGATGTCGTCCTCCGACACGGAGCACCAGAAATTATCATCACTGATAACGGACGCCAGTTCATCGGCAAACCCTTCACCGAAATGCTGCGGGCCTCGGGAACTCAACATCGACGCACGCCACCGTACTCGCCCCATTGTAATCCGGTCGAAAGGGCCAACAAGGTCGTTAAGACCATGCTCGCTCAATATACCGAGAACCACCATGAGCGATGGGACGAGAAGCTGGACGAAGCACGATTTGCCATTAACACGGCATGGCACGAGTCAACAGGGTACAGTCCGGCGTACCTCAACCAAGGGAGGGAGCTACGACCACCCGGGCAGCACCCGGCTGGAGACAGCTCCGAACCAGCAACACAGAGGTGGGAAAATCTCCGTGAGGCTCAGGAATTGGCCAGGCTGCACCTGGCCAAAGCATTTGGTCGCCAGGAGAAACACTACAACCTGCGGCACCGCGAATGGAAACCCGCCGTCGGCGAGAGCGTTTGGAAAAGAGAACATACGCTCTCGGACAAAGGGGCCGGCATCGCCGCGAAGCTCGCTCCGAAGTACAGCGGTCCGTACACGGTCGGACGCATTGTGTCACCGGTCATCGTCGACCTCCGGGACACTAAGGGGAAGTGGGCACGACACATTCACGTGCAAGACCTGAAACCCCATGCGAGGGGCGCCAAGGGGTCCGGAGAGGACGAGGAGAGTACGGCGGAGGGCGCCGCAGAAGGGACCGCCTCGAACACCAATTCTGGCGGAGCGCCACCACCACGGCGACGCGGCCGACCACGAAAAATAACAAACATTGTTCATCTTTGTCATAGGCAAGCAGCTCCAAAATCGCAGCATCCACCGCAGCAGCAGCGACGACACGCCAGCACGAGGGAAAAGATGGATGATTTTTACGGGGACCTCCGCGACCTGTTCGACGAGCCGTCGAACGTCGACGAGAGACCACCCACGCCGACCATCCCGGAATGGGCAACGCGGACATCGGTGACCGCAGCTACGGTCACCGGTGCCACCGAGGATACACCGATGGAGACCGGGAGACCCACAACGGCGACTGCGACGGAATCTTCCGTACGCCAAGCCGTGCGCTCACGCACCACCGCCAGGGGAGAGGAGGGGCCCACCGGCCGCCACGTGGTGCGCACACGCACAGCGGCAGAGCGGAAGATGGAAGTCACGGCTCGGAAGGCCACCCGTCCCCAACCGGTGACCACTTCGAAGCGGCCCTCTACCGCTAAGCCCGCGGGGACAACAAGGGATACTGAGGCGGGAAGGGGAGCCACCTCGGCACCGAAAACGACGGCCGCCGCACGGCCGAAGTCCACCACACCACGAATACGAGCGGTTACGTGGTTTCCCACCCCAATACGACTCGTGGCCAGACGGCCAGCGCCCGCCGTGGCCAGTGGCATCGCCCCGGTGGATACCCTGCCGCCGGCAACAATAGAGGACCACCGCGAACGGGCCGGTCATCCGCCGTCCGTCCAACCTCACCGGATAGAAACTCCAGAGCCGGCGAAATGGTGGCCCAACGAACCACTGACACCCAAGGCCGAGCGGAGGAACCGATCAACATCCAGGGCGCGGCGCCACAACGCCCTACTGCCAAGGCCCCAACGGGCACGGACCCCAGCCGGGCCCACCCCGAAGGCGACGACGACAGGACAGCGGAAGCCGTCGGAAATCCCCGAACCAGAGGGTTTCGAGACGCCCACACGGCAGCGTGGCCAATCCGCAGACACGCCCACCAGCGCTCAACGACGTAGTACCGGCGACGCCGAGGGTACGGGTCGACAGCCTCGACCCGACCCACGGGCAGGGCCCACCCACGCACGCCCGGGGCCGGCCATCCCGCCTGCAACAGCAGCCCCGACAGAGACGACCACCAGGGAGCGACCCCCAGGGGTAATCCGGCCAAGTGTGGCGACGGCAACGGACCCGGAACTGCCGGAGGAGGAACAGCCGGGAAACAGCGGACAGCCGGTGGCACCATGGCGAAGGGCACCGGGGGCCCCTCGCCCGATCGCCTACGACGGAAGCTACGCACCGTGCCCCACGACGTGGTACCAGCTGCCTAACGGCCGCTACGTGGAGGTACCCAACAGGTGCGTCCAGACGAGGCGGTACCGTGCATCCCTCGAAGACGAGCGATGGATGCTGTTCTTCGAGCCGGACGGAAGACTGCGCCGGTGTAAGCGCCGAGATGGCGCCGGTAGGTAGACGCCCGTACACGGGTGAAACGCGCGCCGTAACCCCTTCTCCCAGCCGGAGAAGGGCACTGGACACTGAAGCCGCTCAAACGCGGACCCGCGCAAATAGATCGTTTATTTTTTTTCTTCCGCGCCAAAGAGATTACTGTTATTGTTTTTCTCCCCTCCGGTCTGTAGGTCGAGCCAACACCAGAGATATGTGTAAGCACGCGCCGCAACCCCTTCCCCCGCCGGGGAGGGGCACTCGGGGTCAACGCGCAAATAGATCGTTTATTTCTTTTCTCGTCCGCGCCAAAGAGAGCATTTTTGTTGTTGTTTCGCCTTCGTTTCTTTTCCGTACGTCGAGCCGAGTCCGGAAACAGTTATAACCGCGCGACGTAACCCCTTCTCCCTGCCGGAGAAGGGCACTAGGTGTAAGCAGTCCAAACGCGGACGCCCCGCGCAAATGGTTTTTTTTTTTTTTGTGTGCCATTTTGACCGCGCCTTCGACCGCGTCACCAAAACAACATGTATTTCTTTTTCTTTCTTTTTGCGACTTGGCGAACCAAGACTGAGTAGTTGTAAGGATGTTTTTTTGTCTCTATATAAATATATACGTCTATTGTGTTGTCCAACCCAGTACCGTTTACTCGTTACCTACCCCTAGATGTAAGGAACCGATACTACGCCGCCACATGTACACCAGGATACGACTGTCTTTCGTAACTTAATAAATGGGGCCTCGCTCTCTTGCTTTTCGCTGTCCTGAAGGGGGAGGGGGGTGTAACAGACCTGTACGGTGCAGGCCTGTTACTAAGAGACACGCGCCGAACACCGCCGACCGACACCGAGAACCGCCGAACACGCCGTATACACGCATCGCGTCACGACGTACAGTCCCGCGCTCCGAGACACATTCGGCGGGAAACGGACGTCGAGGTTCGGCCATCTTGGCGGACACGGAAATACGACGTCACACATCCGCGTTCCCCCACGCCAGTTCCCCCACCACCAACCTAGGCCTATAAAAGGCGATGCAAACGAGGCACGGGCCTCTTTTCCATCCTAGCCAGCAGCTAGGAGCCTTCTCCAGAATAGTGGTACGTATCGCTATTCACTCTTCCTAAAATTCCCACGCTCTCGACGTCGAGCTACCGACAGCATCGGCCTCCTCGACATCGACAGTTCCCACGGCGGGTACAGCATACTCGCCGAACAGAGAAGACAGCATCTTCTCTGCCGTTCGGCCAGCCGCCGAACCCAGTCTCTCAAGGCAGCACCTTGAGAACTCCGTCAGCCACGGAGACGTTCAAATGAAAGGGACTGCATCTCTTTCGTTTGTCGTAGAACCTTCACGAGCCCATCCCGACTCGTGGTAGGGTTTCCCGGACCAATCCCGCCTGTATCCTGAACGGAAAAGACAGCATCTTTTCTGCCGTTCGGCCAGCCGCCGAACCCAGTCTCTCGAGGCAGCACCTCGAGAACTCCGTCAGCCACGGAGACGTGTAAATGAAAGGGACAGCATCCTTTTCGTTTATCGTAGAACCGCCACGAGGTCCTCCCGACTCGTGGTAGGGTTTCCTGCACCATCCTCGCCTGTACCCTGAGTCGTTATCCGTACCGATCGCCGGGCACGCGCCGCGACGCCCCGATCTCACGACGCCGGTAAACCCACGCACCAGTTACGCGAACGGACGGCCACGCGCCGCGACTCGCGACCCGCGATAGGTTCATGCACCAATTATATCCGGTCCCGCGAAAGTACCTGTAGTGAGGCCCGAAAATATATAAATACATCGTCGTTATTCCTCGCCCCGCGCACTGAGTCATTTTCAGCTTCCGTCGATTCTCTCGCCAGTGATCGAACCTGGCTCGGCGAGCTATTCAGCACGAGAGGACACGACCACCGTGGCAGACGCATCTCGCCGGAAGCAGAACCGTTACAACCTCGAGCCGAGCCGAGCCGAGCGGGGCCGAAGGGCCGACGGGCTCCCGGAAAATTCCGAAAGGCGATATACCTTTAATTCCCAGTTGGCCGTAACTTTCTCGGTGACGTCAAATTAGTGAAATTTTGCGATTTCTTTGTCGCCGTATAGCTCGAGAACGGGTCGACGGGTGCGGGCGAGAGTAGGCTCGTCGGACGGAGGACGCGGAGACGAAAGTTTACCGCGCGAAAAATTCGCGAAAATTCGCAAAAAATTTTTTACGTGTGCATCGGTAACGCGCGTCCACCTCGGCGGAGAAAAAGTTACCGAACATCACCGGCAGTGGTCGGTAACGCTCGGGGGGTATAAGCTGCCGCGTTAAAAATGAAACCCGAATTTCGGCGTTTCCACGGTTCACGGCTGAAAAGGGCCCGAAAGAAAATAACTGATTCAAACGTTCGAATTTAACGCCAACTTCGCGACGCTGAATTCGCATCGATGGCGAGTGCCGCCACAGTCGCCGCGTTTACTCTCCCTTGAGAGTTGAGCGAATCGACTTGTAACTTCGAGGTTACGAATCCGACTCTACGTTTAGGTTCACCTTTTCCATTAATTTTAAAGGGACGGGGGGGGTGGTGGGGTGGTTGGCGATGACAGACCAATCGCGCGCCTCACCGCCACCATCGTCGCTTTCGACGACCTCGATCTCGAGCCGAGCCGAGCCGAGCCGAGCGGGGCCGATGGCCCGATGGGCTCCCGGAAAATTCGGGAAGGCGATGTACCTTTAATTCCCAGTTGGCCGTAACTTTTTCGGTGACGTCAAATTAGTGAAATTTTGCGATTTCTTTGTCGCCGTATAGCTCGAGAACGGGTCGACGGGCACGGGCGAGAGTAGGCTCGTCAGACGGAGGACGCGGAGACGAAGGTTTACCGCGCGAAAAATTCGCGAAAATCCGCGAAAAACTTTTTACCTGTGCATCGGTAACGCGCGTCGACCTCGGCGGAGGATAAGTTACCGACCACCACCGGCAGTGGTCGGTAACGGTCGGGGGGTATAAGCTGCCGCGTTAAAAATGAAACCCGAATTTCGGCACTTCCACGGTTCAGGGCTGAAAAGGGCCCGAAAGAAAATAACTGATTCAAACGTTCGAATTGAACGCCAACTTCGCGACGCTGACTTCGCATCGGTGGCGAGTGCCGCCACAGTCGCCGCGTTTACTCTCGCCTGATAGTTGAGCGAATCGACTAGTGACTTCGAGGTTACGAATCCGACTCTACGTTTAGGTTGACATTTTCCATTAATTTTAAAGGGGGGGTGGGGGGGTTGGCGATGACAGACCAATCGCGCGCCTCCCCGCCACCATCGTCGCTACCGACGACCTCGACCTCGAGCCGAGCCGAGCCGAGTGGGGCCGAAGGCCCGATGGGCTCCCGGAAAATTCGGGAAGGCGATGTACCTTTAATTCCCAGTTGGCCGTAACTTTTTCGGTGACGTCAAATTAGTGAAATTTTGCGATTTCTTCGTCGCCGTATAGCTCAAGAACGGGTCGACGGGCGCGCGCGAGAGTAGGCTCGTCGGACAGAGGACGCGGAGACAAAGGTTTACCGCGCGAAAAATTCTCGAAAATTCGCGAAAAATTTCTTACATGTGCATCGGTAACGCGCGTCGACCTCGGCGGAGGATAACTTACCGACAACCACCGGCAGTGGTCGGTAACGCTCGGGGGATATAAGCTGCCGCGTTAAAAATGAAACCCGAATTTCGGCGCTTCCAATGTTCAGGGCTGAAAAGGGCTCGAAAGAAAATAACTGACTCAAACGTTCGAATTGAACGCCAACTTTGCGACGCTGACTTCGCATCGGTGGCGAGTGCCGCCACAGTCGCCGCGTTTACTCTCCCTTGATAGTTGAGCGAATCGACTTGTAACTTCGTGGTTACGAATCCGACTCTACGTTTAGGTTTACAGTTTCCATTAATTTTAAAGGGAGGGGGGTTGGGGGGGAGGAGGGCGATGACAGACCAATCGCGCGCCTCCCCGCCACCATCGTCGCTACCGACGACCTTGACCTCGAGCCGAGCCGAGCCGAGCGGGGCCGAAGGGCCGACGGGCTCCCGGAAAATTCCGAAAGGCGATATACCTTTAATTCCCAGTTGGCCGTAACTTTCTCGGTGACGTCAAATTAGTGAAATTTTGCGATTTCTTTGTCGCCGTATAGCTCGAGAACGGGTCGACGGGTGCGGGCGATAGTAGGCTCGTCGGACGGAGGACGCGGAGACGAAAGTTTACCGCGCGAAAAATTCGCGAAAATTCGCAAAAAATTTTTTACGTGTGCATCGGTAACGCGCGTCCACCTCGGCGGAGAAAAAGTTACCGAACATCACCGGCAGTGGTCGGTAACGCTCGGGGGGTATAAGCTGCCGCGTTAAAAATGAAACCCGAATTTCAGCGCTTCCACGGTTCAGGGCTGAAAAGGGCCCGAAAGAAAATAACTGTTTCAAACGTTCGAATTGAACGCCAACTTTGCGACGCTGACTTCGCATCGGTGGCGAGTGCCGCCACAGTCGCCGCGTTTACTCTCCCTTGATAGTTGAGCGAATCGACTTGTAACTTCGAGGTTACGAATCCGACTCTACGTTTAGGTTTACATTTTCCATTATTTTTAAAGGGAGGGGGGTTGGGGGGGAGGATGGCGATGACAGACCAATCGCGCGCCTCCCCGCCACCATCGTCGCTACCGACGACCTAGACCTCGAGACGAGCAGAGCCGAGCGGGGCCGAAGGCCCGATGGGCACCCGGAAAATTCGGTAAGGCGATATACCTTTAATTCCCAGTTGGCCGTAACTTTTTCGGTGACGTCAAATTAGTGAAATTTTGCGATTTCTTTGTCGCCGTATAGCTCGAGAACCGGTCGACGGGTGCGGGCGAGAGTAGGCTCGTCGGACGGAGGACGCGGGGACGAAGGTTTACCGCCCGAACAATTCGCGAAAGATTCTCGAAAAATTTTTTACGTGTGCATCGGTAACGCGCGTCGACCTCGGCGGAGGATAAGTTACCGACCACCACCGGCAGTGGTCGGTACCGCTCGGGGGGTATAAGCTGCCGCGTTAAAAATGTAACCCGAATTTCGGCGCTTCCA
This sequence comes from Lasioglossum baleicum, assembly GCF_051020765.1. Classification (NCBI taxonomy): domain Eukaryota; kingdom Metazoa; phylum Arthropoda; class Insecta; order Hymenoptera; family Halictidae; genus Lasioglossum; species Lasioglossum baleicum. The sequence continues at coordinate 292,126 of NW_027469109.1, read as the reverse complement.
ATGTTCAGGGCTGAAAAGGGCCCGAAAGAAAATAACTGACTCAAACGTTCGAATTGAACGCCAACTTCGCGACGCTGACTTCGCATCGGTGGCGAGTGCCGCTACAGTCGCCGCGTTTACTCTCCCCTGAGAGTTGAGCGAATCGACTTGTAACTTCGAGGTTACGAATCCGACTCTACGTTTAGGTTTACCTTTTCCATTAATTTTAAAGGGACGGGGTGGTGGTGGGGTGGTTGGCGATGACAGACCAATCGCGCTCCTCACCGCCACCATCGTCGCTTTCGACGAACTCGACCTCGAGCCGAGCCGAGCCGAGCCGAGCGGGGCCGATGGCCCGATGGGCTCCCGGAAAATTCGGGAAGGCGATGTACCTTTAATTCCCAGTTGGCCGTAACTTTTTCGGTGACGTCAAATTAGTGATATTTTGCGATTTCTTTGTCGCCGTATAGCTCGAGAACGGGTCGACGGGCGCGGGCGAGAGTAGGCTCGTCGGACGGAGGACGCGGAGACGAAGGTTTACCGCGCGAAAAATTCGCGAAAAATTTTTTACCTGTGCATCGGTAACGCGCGTCGACCTCGGCGGAGGATAAGTTACCGACCACCACCGGCAGTGGTCGGTAACGGTCGGGGGGTATAAGCTGCCGCGTTAAAAATGAAACCCGAATTTCGGCACTTCCACGGTTCAGGGCTGAAAAGGGCCCGAAAGAAAATAACTGATTCAAACGTTCGAATTGAACGCCAACTTTGCGACGCTGACTTCGCATCGGTGGCGAGTGCCGCCACAGTCGCCGCGTTTACTCTCCCTTGATAGTTGAGCGAATCGACTTGTAACTTCGAGGTTACGAATCCGACACTACGTTTAGGTTTACATTTTCCATTATTTTTAAAGGGGGGGGGGTTGGGGGGGAGGATGGCGATGACAGACCAATCGCGCGCCTCCCCGCCACCATCGTCGCTACCGACGACCTAGACCTCGAGCCGAGCCGAGCCGAGCGGGGCCGAAGGCCCGACGGGCTCCCGGAAAATTCGTGAAGGCGATATACCTTTAATTCCCAGTTGGCCGTAACTTTTTCGGTGACGTCAAATTAGTGAAATTTTGCGATTTCTTCGTCGCCGTATAGCTCAAGAACGGGTCGACGGGCGCGCGCGAGAGTAGGCTCGTCGGACAGAGGACGCGGAGACGAAGCTTTACCGCGCGAAAAATTCGCGAAAATTCGCGAAAAATTTTTTACCTGTGCATCGGTAACGCGCGTCGACCTCGGCGGAGGATAATTTACCGACCACCACCGGCAGTGGTCGGTAACGCTCGGGGGGTATAAGCTGCCGCGTTAAAAATGAAAACCGAATTTCAGCGCTTCCACGGTTCAGGGCTGAAAAGGGCCCGAAAGAATATACAGTAAATTCTCTATAAACGCGAACGCACCGGGGGGATTTTGTCTCGTTTTTCGATCGTGGTCCTACTTTTTTCGAGCTTCAAAGGCCGAGCCGAACGTAGAGAAGGACAGCGCGTGTAAAGCGAGACCACGCGCGGGCCTTTGAACTGTGCCGGCGACTTCGACTCTCCGTGTCTCTTTCTTTTCTATACGCGCTATCCTTCCTTGCGCCCGAAACGTCCATCGTCATTTAAACCTCTACAGTTTAAATACCATCGAAGGAAAACTATCGAATCGGAGCGTTTGCATGCATCAGGAAAAGACACACTTTTTGTAGTTTTTGAACTGTTTTAAGTAATGTACTTAAGATTTATTCAAGATTTATTTAATTTTGTTTCTTATCAAAAAATTGTAATGGAGCAAGCGACGCGCGTGACTTGACACGGTGTTCGGTTTTGCGACATGATCGGTCATAGTTCATCGCGTCTTTATATTTGCGAAACCGAATGTTAAATAATAAAAATATAAAACAGTTCAGCATATTTTATAAAGTAATTTTTCTCGTTTTTTAATCTTTGCATAGCGTCGAGATCGCAATTTCTCTTTCTTTTTCATGTTCTAAAGTCACTTCATATGTACGTACCGTCAATTAAACCACTAAATTCTTTCAAATTATATCGTGTTTGGTATCATTTTAATCAGAAAAATGCCAGAAATAAGGTAGTGAAAGTCCCATAACAGAATCATGGGAAATGAAGAAGTTTGACTGTTGGTGTAACGTTATGATGACTCACGGGCGTTTGAACTGTGCCGGCGCGCTGCGACTCTGCGTCTCTTTCTTTCACATACGCTGTCCTTCCTTGCGCTCGAAACTTTCATCGTCAATTAAACCACTAAATTCTGCTTAAATTATATCGTGTTTGGTATCAGTTTAATCAGAAAAATGCCAGAAATAAGGTAGTGAAAATCCCATAACAGAATCATGGAAAATGAAGAAGTTTGACTGTGGTGTAACGTTATGATGACTCACGGGCGCGTTTGAACTGTGCCGACGACTGCGACTCTCCGCGTCGCGTTTGTAGTGGTTCACACCGATATACCGAGCCGAGTCAGTGTATTAGTTTGGAGGGGATATTTTTGTCGCGTTTATCGTTGAAAGATTTTCGCGTTTATAGAGAATTTACTGTAACTGATTCAAACGTTCGAATTGAACGCCAACTTTGCGACGCTGACTTCGCATCGGTGGCGAGTGCCGCCACAGTCGCCGCGTTTACTCTCCCTTGATAGTTGAGCGAATCGACTTGTAACTTCGAGGTACGAATCCGACTCTACGTTTAGGTTTACATTTTCCATTAATTTTAAAGGGAGGGGGGTTGGGGTGGGAGGATGGCGATGACAGACCAATCGCGCGCCTCCCCGCCACCATCGTCGCTACCGACGACCTCGACCTCGAGCCGAGCCGAGCCGAGCGGGGCCGAAGGCCCGATGGGCTCCCGGAAAATTCGGGAAGGCGATGTACCTTTAATTCCCAGTTGGCCGTAACTTTTTCGGTGACGTCAAATTAGTGAACTTTTGCGATTTCTTCGTCGCCGTATAGCTCGAGAACGGGTCGACGGGCGCGGGCGGGAGTAGGCTCGTCGGACAGAGGACGCGGAGACAAAGGTTTACCGCGCGAAAAATTCTCGAAAATTCCCGAAAAATTTTTTACGTGTGCATCGGTAACGCGCGTCGACCTCGGCGGAGGATAACTTACCGACAACCACCGGCAGTGGTCGGTAACGCTCGGGGGATATAAGCTGCCGCGTTAAAAATGAAACCCGAATTTCGGCGCTTCCAATGTTCAGGGCTGAAAAGGGCCCGAAAGAAAATAACTGACTCAAACGTTCGAATTGAACGCCAACTTCGCGACGCTGACTTCGCATCGGTGGCGAGTGCCGCTACAGTCGCCGCGTTTACTCTCCCTTGATAGTTGAGCGAATCGACTTGTAACTTCGTGGTTACGAATCCGACTCTACGTTTAGGTTTACATTTTCCATTAATTTTAAAGGGGGGGGCTGCGGGGGAGGATGGCGATGACAGACCAATCGCGCGCCTCCCCGCCACCATCGTCGCTACCGACGACCTTGACCTCGAGCCGAGCCGAGCCGAGCGGGGCCGAAGGGCCGACGGGCTCCCGGAAAATTCCGAAAGGCGATATACCTTTAATTCCCAGTTGGCCGTAACTTTCTCGGTGACGTCAAATTAGTGAAATTTTGCGATTTCTTTGTCGCCGTATAGCTCGAGAACGGGTCGACGGGTGCGGGCGAGAGTAGGCTCGTCGGACGGAGGACGCGGAGACGAAAGTTTACCGCGCGAAAAATTCGCGAAAATTCGCAAAAAATTTTTTACGTGTGCATCGGTAACGCGCGTCCACCTCGGCGGAGAAAAAGTTACCGAACATCACCGGCAGTGGTCGGTAACGCTCGGGGGGTATAAGCTGCCGCGTTAAAAATGAAACCCGAATTTCGGCGTTGCCACGGTTCACGGCTGAAAAGGGCCCGAAAGAAAATAACTGATTCAAACGTTCGAATTTAACGCCAACTTCGCGACGCTGAATTCGCATCGATGGCGAGTGCCGCCACAGTCGCCGCGTTTACTCTCCCTTGAGAGTTGAGCGAATCGACTTGTAACTTCGAGGTTACGAATCCGACTCTACGTTTAGGTTCACCTTTTCCATTAATTTTAAAGGGACGGGGGGGGTGGTGGGGTGGTTGGCGATGACAGACCAATCGCGCGCCTCACCGCCACCATCGTCGCTTTCGACGACCTCGATCTCGAGCCGAGCCGAGCCGAGCCGAGCGGGGCCGATGGCCCGATGGGCTCCCGGAAAATTCGGGAAGGCGATGTACCTTTAATTCCCAGTTGGCCGTAACTTTTTCGGTGACGTCAAATTAGTGAAATTTTGCGATTTCTTTGTCGCCGTATAGCTCGAGAACGGGTCGACGGGCACGGGCGAGAGTAGGCTCGTCAGACGGAGGACGCGGAGACGAAGGTTTACCGCGCGAAAAATTCGCGAAAATCCGCGAAAAACTTTTTACCTGTGCATCGGTAACGCGCGTCGACCTCGGCGGAGGATAAGTTACCGACCACCACCGGCAGTGGTCGGTAACGGTCGGGGGGTATAAGCTGCCGCGTTAAAAATGAAACCCGAATTTCGGCACTTCCACGGTTCAGGGCTGAAAAGGGCCCGAAAGAAAATAACTGATTCAAACGTTCGAATTGAACGCCAACTTCGCGACGCTGACTTCGCATCGGTGGCGAGTGCCGCCACAGTCGCCGCGTTTACTCTCGCCTGATAGTTGAGCGAATCGACTAGTGACTTCGAGGTTACGAATCCGACTCTACGTTTAGGTTGACATTTTCCATTAATTTTAAAGGGGGGGTGGGGGGGTTGGCGATGACAGACCAATCGCGCGCCTCCCCGCCACCATCGTCGCTATCGACGACCTCGACCTCGAGCCGAACCGAGCCGAGCCGAGCGGGGCCGAAGGCCCGATGGGCTCCCGGAAAATTCGTGAAGGCGATATACCTTTAATTCCCAGTTGGCCGTAACTTTTTCGATGACGTCAAATTAGTGAAAAATCAAAGTTTTTTTGTCGCCGTATAGCTCGAGACCCGGTCGACGGTTGCGGGCGAGAGTAGGCTCGTCGGACGGAGGACGCGGAGACGCAAGTTAATCGCGCGAAAAAATCGCGTAAGATTCTCGAAAAATTTTTTACGTGTGCATCGGTAACGCGCGTCGACCTCGGCGGAGGATAACTTCCCGACAACCACCGGCAGTGGTCGGTAACGCTCGGGGGATATAAGCTGCCGCGTTAAAAATGAAACCCGAATTTCGGCGCTTCCAATGTTCAGGGCTGAAAAGGGCCCGAAAGAAAATAACTGACTCAAACGTTCGAATTGAACGCCAACTTCGCGACGCTGACTTCGCATCGGTGGCGAGTGCCGCTACAGTCGCCGCGTTTACTCTCCCCTGAGAGTTGAGCGAATCGACTTGTAACTTCGAGGTTACGAATCCGACTCTACGTTTAGGTTTACCTTTTCCATTAATTTTAAAGGGACGGGGTTGTGGTGGGGTGGTTGGCGATGACAGACCAATCGCGCGCCTCACCGCCACCATCGTCGCTTTCGACGAACTCGACCTCGAGCCGAGCCGAGCCGAGCCGAGCGGGGCCGATGGCCCGATGGGCTCCCGGAAAATTCGGGAAGGCGATGTACCTTTAATTCCCAGTTGGCCGTAACTTTTTCGGTGACGTCAAATTAGTGATATTTTGCGATTTCTTTGTCGCCGTATAGCTCGAGAACGGGTCGACGGGCGCGGGCGAGAGTAGGCTCGTCGGACGGAGGACGCGGAGACGAAGGTTTACCGCGCGAAAAATTCGTGAAAAATTTTTTACCTGTGCATCGGTAACGCGCGTCGACCTCGGCGGAGGATAAGTTACCGACCACCACCGGCAGTGGTCGGTAACGGTCGGGGGGTATAAGCTGCCGCGTTAAAAATGAAACCCGAATTTCGGCACTTCCACGGTTCAGGGCTGAAAAGGGCCCGAAAGAAAATAACTGATTCAAACGTTCGAATTGAACGCCAACTTTGTGACGCTGACTTCGCATCGGTGGCGAGTGCCGCCACAGTCGCCGCGTTTACTCTCCCTTGATAGTTGAGCGAATCGACTTGTAACTTCGAGGTTACGAATCCGACACTACGTTTAGGTTTACATTTTCCATTCTTTTTAAAGGGGGGGGTTGGGGGGGAGGATGGCGATGACAGACCAATCGCGCGCCTCCCCGCCACCATCGTCGCTACCGACGACCTAGACCTCGAGCCGAGCCGAGCCGAGCGGGGCCGAAGGCCCGACGGGCTCCCGGGAAATTCGTGAAGGCGATATACCTTTAATTCCCAGTTGGCCGTAACTTTTTCGGTGACGTCAAATTAGTGAAATTTTGCGATTTCTTCGTCGCCGTATAGCTCAAGAACGGGTCGACGGGCGCGCGCGAGAGTAGGCTCGTCGGACAGAGGACGCGGAGACGAAGCCTTACCGCGCGAAAAATTCGCGAAAATTCGCGAAAAATTTTTTACCTGTGCATCGGTAACGCGCGTCGACCTCGGCGGAGGATAATTTACCGACCACCACCGGCAGTGGTCGGTAACGCTCGGGGGGTATAAGCTGCCGCGTTAAAAATGAAACCCGAATTTCAGCGCTTCCACGGTTCAGGGCTGAAAAGGGTGTAACCGTATTAATGTTACTTCCTGAATTACTATTGATTGAATTTAACAGAATTTACTTTATCAATAATTAAACATAATAATTGACTGAGACAAAAGATGTTTAGTTCGTGCCTCCAGGCACTGGAAGCGGAGAGGTTTGGATTATCTGATAAATAAGTTGAGAACCAGTTAGGAGGTAAAAGTAGGGTATATTGTACCAAGCTTTGTATACAGGTTTTTCTATATAGAGATCTTCCGTCAGGATTATAGACTCTCGGCGTCAACACGCTGGTATGTCGCACATTTGTTCGCCGACAACTAATATACTCAGTGTTGTAAATCAATACCGTGAGGTAACCCTACTTCTCCGAAATACAAAGGTTTTCCGAGGAACCGTTCTATGAAATATATAATGAAAATGTATAAACCGTGACGGATACGGTTTCGCTCGCGAATCAAAGAAACTTGCATACGGGCAAGATAATATATTTTTAACCGAAAACTCCTGCTACAAATACGGTCGCCAAACGCGATACTTCAAATTAGGTCTTCCACCCAGTCAAAGTTTCTTACTGTAAACCTTGAAGCGACGTTCGCTAAATGCGATTATCAAAGAAACTTGCACGCAGGCAAGATAATATATTCTTTACCGAAAACTCCCACTACAAATACGGTCGCCAAACGCGATACTTCAAATTATAGCCACGCTCCCAGTACACCCACGAGACGCTACGTCTGGAGTTGTTTCAACAATCGTTATTGATCTGGATTTAGATGTTAAACGTACATGGACTGCTAGACTCGATCGTTATAACACGAGCGTACCCTGCCGACTCCTCGGAGAGGTATCGCCCCTGCTCACACGCACAATACTCGTCACCTTTGCCTCACCAAAAGAATACACCCTTTCTGCACCAAGCGGTGAGCCCGTTTGTATTCCGGTTCAGTGTCTAGTCACTCGTATTGTGCTAATCAATTCTACAGTTTATAATCCGGACAACAAATGACCGTCGAAACACATAGATACTCTGCCGATTGCTCGGAGAAGTATGCTGTATGCCAACACGTACAAAGCGCCTCTTTACTATGCAACACCAAAAGAGTGAATCCTTCTGCGCTATTAAGCGAGCCTGATTCCACTCCGGTTCTGGAATAGTAAATCAACACAGTACATAATCACTTTTGTCCTTTGAACGTGTAAAAACCCGACAGATGACGACCGTCGTATCACATACGTACTCTGCCGATTTCTCGGAGAAGCACATATATGCCGACACGTACAAGACTCCTTTTACTAGGCTTCACCGAAAGAGTGAATTCGTCTGCGCTATTAAGCGAGCCTGATCCCACTCCGGTTCTAGAATCGCAAATAAGAGTCGTACTAAATCCTTCTGTCGTTCAATTATGATTTTAATAATAATAACACGACTCTATCTATCGACAGTTCCTATTAGATTGCCGTCTTCTCGTACGTTACCTTTACACTTGACTCTACGCCGCCACGATCGTTACACACGATAATAGTTATTAATCTCGGCTGTGCCACAGTACGGTTTGTACTTGTGACTCCTCGGTTTGAGGCGCGTACAAGACGAAGGCAATCTAGGCGGTTTGACTAGAAATGCGAAGTCGGTTTGACTTCTCGAACGAGTACCGGTTTTCGCCGGATCTATTAGAGTCGCGTGTTATTAGACCCGCTTCCAGACGTAGAGTGATGAATTTGCTTCGCGCATCGACCTCCTTCGATCTGTATCGAGTGGGGATCGGTGCGCGCGCATCCTAATTAGCGATGATGATCTGCGGTCCTTTATTTTGACAAGGATCGCAGATCTTGTCGCGACACGCTGTGGTGGGGATTCGCGATAGTCCCTCTCGCTCTCACTCGATATGTAATTGGTACGGTTACATATGCCCCCCACTGTGAATTGCTAATGCAGATGCAAGTACGCAGTAAACTTGCGCTGTATTAGCATTACGAAAACACACACACGCAATGCACAGATCACACACCCGCGCCTGTCCAACACACACACGCCCACTATTCGGCTTTATATATGTGACTATTAAGAATGAGCAAAAGGAATTTTTTTTTTTTTTTTTTTTTTTTTTTTTTGCAACTATGATTATGTATTCACAAAGGGAAAAGAAAATCAACTTAACTTCTGTGCTGCCGATTTGGCATTGCAACAAACTAAAAAATACTTTGCACAGAGCTCTAATATAAAAAACAACACTTTTCACTTTTGCTCATCCCAGGCACCGAAGAAGAGAACCGAGAACGAGGAACGAGAAAAAAAAATTGCACTGGAACATTCCATTAATCCCGCTGTTGCTCTGGCATCTCCAGCAGGTTGGTTATCAGTTCCTCGGTCAAGGACAGTAGGCCCAGTGGGTCTCTCGGATTGAGGGATGGAATTTCGACCGGTTGCTCGCGTTCCATCGGTATGATCTCCCAAGAGCGTTCCATTTTGTCCTCTGCTGGTGTGAATGGGTGTACTGGTTCGTCTCCGCATACCCTCCTGCTCGCGGCTTCGACGAACTCAGGGATCACTTCCCACGACAGGTCCGCTTCCTGGTCCTCTGCGGGCGGATTCGTCACCGTGGAAATGTAGGTGGATTTTTTCCGCTTTTTGCCGCCGTCTTCCGCTGGACCCTTCTGTGGTGTCTGCGTATGTTGGCTTCTTTTTTTTGTGGTGGCTTGTGTCGCCACGCCTGCCCGGAATCGCCGATATCTGTTGCAACTCCATGGCCGCGCTGTTCTTACTGTCAACTCTTTGACTGGGGAGTGATGATACCTGTGGTTTGATTCAAAATTGTTAAGTAAGCGCTTTAACCTCTTTTCCTATTTAGATAGTTTTGAATTTCATGGTACCGCAGGTCCATTCCTGTCTGCGTTGCTTTCGACATCATCGCCCAGGCCGCGTAGGCTTGCGTGGCCCTGTCGCACGTAGTGTTCCTCGTTGACATGGTTTTGACTTCGCTTTCCATGATAAACTGTGAATTTCGTCCGAGGTCCCTTGTACTTATACCCACGGGGATAAGTGGGGTATTCTATGAATTTTCCCTCATTGTAGAATTGTACTGCGTGTTTCTTCCCTTTCTTCGTCTTGTTTACATTTCACGGTGTTCTCTTGCTGTTGATGGTAACGACGTAGGCTTGTTGCGTGAAATGTACCTCGGATTTCGTTCGACTGAGGTCTTCGTAACACGTACGTTGCTGGGCCTTTTTTTTCTATTAGTTCGTATGGACCTTCGTATAGATGGAAAAATTTCGCGATTTCTCGCTCTGCCGCATTTGACACGGGATTTGTTCTAAGTAACACACTCTCACCAATGTTATAGTGTGTGTGTGTTTTTCCTGCATTAGCTCTCTCGCATCTTTTCTGTGCTTTGCGTGTCATGTTGCGAAAAGCCAGTTGTAACTTGTCGCTGTCGTCAAGGTTACTTGTTGATTGGTCCCTTATATTTTTGTCGAGCCATTTCGTCCACGGTCGTGTCGGAGCCTTTTTAAGAAACAGTTCCATAGGTGTGAATCCCGTGCTTTCATGCATCACCTCGTTACAACATGTCTCTACTACTCCTACCCATGTTGCCCATGATGTATGTGCACTTGCTGCAAGTGTGCGGAATATTCTCCCGATTTCGCGATTCACTCGCTCGACTGGGTTGCTCTGAGGGTGTCTGACTGATGATAGGATGTGCTGGATATCCTCCTCTTGCAGTTTCTGTGTCCATTTTTTCGATGTGAATTGTGTCCCATGGTCTGTTAGCAATTTTCTGGGCTTTCCATATGCTGGGATGTAGCTCTTGAATATTCGGCCTATGGTTATCGCTGTAGTTGCATTCTTTACCGGGTATAATTTTACGAATTTTGTGAATAGATCTTCCATGACCAGGATGTGCTTCACGCCCCCCCTTGAAGTTGGTAGTGGGCCATAGTAGTCAATTGATACAATTTCCAATGGACCTTTTGGTAAAATTGTTTGTAAGTCAAAGTGGAGTGCGTGAGTTGACACTTTGACTCTCTGGCACGTATCGCAGGCGGCTATCATTTTACGGGCATGTCGGTTCAGCTTCGTGATATAGAAGCTTTCTGCGATCAGAGCACTTGTTTTATCGCTGCCAAGATGCGCGTACATCTCGTGTACTTCTTTGATCATTTCCTCGTGTAATTGCGAGGGAATCACCGCTCTTATTTTACCCTTTTGATCTATTTTGTATAGTATGTCTTCTTGAATGCAGTATTTACCCTTGGTCCTTTTGTCTTGTCGTTGACATTTTTCGATCACAGTACGTGTCTTCTCGTCTTTTTGCTGCCATTCCGACAAATTTTTAAGAGCTTTCAATAGCGTTGTTGACATCGTGCGCGCTATCGCTGTGAGGATGGGAATCCGTGTTTCGCGGTTTGTGGTATCTTTGCCCACTTCGTGGAACGATCGGCTCATTACATCCGCCGGTATGTTTTCCTTTCCCGGTCGGTATTGGATCTCAACGCGATAATCTTGAATTGACAGAATCCATCGAGTCAACCGCTGATTTAGCAATTTACTATTCACGAGGAAGGTTATAGCCTTGTGATCTGTTAACAGGATCGTTCTTGCTCCGTATAGATATGTTCTAAATTTCCCTAGTGCCCATACGACTGCTAACAACTCTTTCTCTGTTGTAAAGTACGTCAGCTCTGGACCCTTCAGTGTTCTACTTGCGAATGCAATTGGACGCAGTTTTCCTTGCGCATCTTTTTGGTCGATTACCGCTCCGATGGCCGCGAAGCTTGCATCAGTGGCCAAGAAAAATTCCTTGGTTGCATCTGGGTATTGCAGCACGACTTCTTTACAAAATGTTTGTTTTGTATTCTCAAATGCTGTTTGTAGCTTTTCGTTCCATGTCCAGCGCGTTCCCTTTTTCATCAGAGTTAGTAAAGGTGTTGTTACTTCGGCGTGTTTATCCGTGAATTTACTATAATAATTGATCAGGCCTAGGAAACCCCGCAGCTGCTTCAGGTTGCGTGGAGCAGGGAACTCTCGTATTGCTGTTAATTTTTCCGGATCTTGTTTCAATCCTTCCGTGGATAGCACGTGTCCCAGGAACTTCAATTCTCGCCTCATGAAGCGACATTTTTCTAAATTGATCGTTAAGTTATGCTGTTGTAATCTTTCTAGCAATGCGTGTAAGTGTTGTATGTGTTCTTCGAACGTGTTTGAAAAGCATAAGATGTCATCGATAAAGTTGGTAACGAATCCTTCCATGCCGTGTAACACTTGTCGCAGAGCTCTAACCAGACTTGCACTACTTGTTTTGAGACCGAATGGAGTTACCACGTATTCATAACATTTACCGCGGTATGAGAAAGCAGTGTATTTTCTTGATTCTTTGGTTAATGGAACCTGCCAGAAGCTACTTGTTAAGTCGAGGCTTGAGAGAAATTCTACTTTTTTAAAGCGTTGGAAAATCGCATCAGGCGTCTCGGACATTTCGTGGTCATCTACGAGAGCTTGGTTGAGCATTCTTGCATCCAAACATAGTCGAAGTGATCCATTCTTTTTGAGTACCGGTACCACCGGGTTGATGTATGGGCTTTTACTTGGTCGTATGATGTCATTCGTTAACATTCGTTCTATTTCCGCATCAGCTGCATCCAGATACTTGAGTGGAGTAGGATACGTTCGTCGAAAGTACGGGGTGTCCGCCTTTACATGTAAATGGTGTGCGTAACACGTTAGGCGTCCCACGTTCTTTCTCCATAGTCGGGGATACGCCAGAATTACCTTTCGTAGCTGTTTTTCTTGTATGTCCGTTATATGGTCTGATTGGAACAATGTTGGTGGAATTTCGGTGGTCATTTCCTGTTTTGTACACAGTCGAGGACGTGTATTCTTGATCGCTCTCATCTTTCCTTTTGTCGATTCTTCTTGCACCATGTTGATGGAGGTATTACCGCGTTCCGTAGATATTTGGAGGATGTCTTTTTCGAGATCGATGATTGCTTTCGTACGTCTTAACGTGTCGATACCCAGAATAAAATCGCATATTAGGCCAGGAACAATCACCACCGGTGCTTCCACCGTAGATTCATCATGGTCAATTGTCACCCAAATTTGTTTCTTTATTCGGGCTGATTTGTGTCCTGTGGCTCCGATCACGAATGCCCCTACAGCGGGTAACATGGGGTTTTTTAACAGCTTGTCCTGGTATTGTTGATACCAATTTTCCGAGACTGCTGTTATCGCACTTCCTGTGTCGAGCAGTGCTCTTACAGGAATTCCCTCAACTTTTATGAGGATTTCTGGGCAGCGGTTAACATCATTGCTCATTCGAGGGGCTGCGGTTTCTTCCTCCATTAGGTCCTGTCGCGGATTTTCAAAAATTGTTCCAACCATCATACGGATTTCCTCCCCTTTTTGATTATGCCTGGAGGCGACTCTCACCTGAGCAGGGAAGTAGCTCAGCCGTTTTTCAGAGCTCCTCCTTATTCGTTTTCCGACATGGCTTCATCTGGGCATATCTCCTCCTCCTCCTCATCCTCTGCAGGTAATTCTTCCTGTATCTGAGCCGTTCTTATGTGACTCGGGCGGGTCGACCATCGTTTGTCGCCTTTTTCTCCTCTATCTTGTCTACGTTCTGGGTATTGGTACGCCTGGTTTGGATACATTTCCCTTCGCGGTGTGTCCTGCGCCTTCCGCGGATATTCCCGTTGCTGTCGGACTTGTTGTTCATTCGGTTGCACCCGAGCGGTACCTCCCGCATATGGGTTGCCCCTTGCTGTTTGTTCATGGTTCGACCGATTAACCCATGCCTTGTTATAGGTGGGAGCCTCGTTGGTCCGTTGTCGATTGACTGTACCGCCATTATCAAATCGCTCCAGAAGAGCTAGGAAAGCGTTGATCTCCGTTATGTTTTGCCCAAGTACACAGTCGTCGACTGCTTGCGTAAAGTGTCGAGCGAGAATTAGTACGATTTCTTCGTCAGATGGACGTGGTACTAAATCGCGCGCATTCCCAATCAAGCGCATTGCGTATGCCACACGCGTCTGTCCTGATTCAGATCGGTGTACCCCTGTATCAAGGTTTTCCCTTATTTTGCGCTGTATAGCTGAGCTCCAGAATCTGTCCAGAAATGCTCGTGAGAATTGGTTCCAGTTTTCCACTTGGTCAGATATTATGTCCCACCATTCGCTTGCTACCCCTTTGAGAGCTTGTGTGATTATGAATTTTACCTCATCCTCAGGAACTCGTGCAGCCTGAATGAACTGTCGCATTTCGCGTATGAACTTTGGTGGTTTTTCTGTTACCTTTCCCTCGAATATAGGGAGTTTTGGTTTTACTGCGAATGGTCTTGTCATAATTGCCATTGAGGAATCGAGTCTCGTTGATTCGTTGTCCTGCCATCGAGGGTTGATGGACAATCTCTGCGTGACCCGAGTACGATTTTCGTTTGGCTCGACACGTTGATCTCTCGAGCGTGGCCTGACGCCTGCTGTTTCATTAGCACTTGTATGTCGGATCGTGCTCGTAAGTGGACCGACTGGATTTACCTCTTCAGGCACTCCCCTATCTGCCGTCATTTGCAGAAGGCGCTCAAGACGTGATTCAAATTCGCGTCTCCAATCTCTCATTTCACGTTTGTGATCAGTTATTCTTTCATATAATTCCTCGTTGGTAATGCTGTCATCTGATTGTATTGGCAGCTGGCTCTCGATCTCGTCACGAAGGTTTTTCTGACTTTCCTTACACCTTTGGCTCTCTACATCTAGACGAGCAGCTAGATCTTGTTGCAATTTGGAAAAGTTCTTCTGAGCTTCATTATTATCGATCTGCATTCCCATACATGCGGCCAGTTTGATTTCCAACTGAAGGATCTTCTCCTCCTGTGACGTAATCTTGGCTTCTAGCGCTTTGATTTTGTTGAGCAATTCTGTATTGTTTGCAGCGATATCCGGATCTAAATCTGGTGATATTCCTGTATTAGATACCGTCGGATTATCCGGCGTCGAATTTGGTCCTGGGCGAAACGGAGGAATATCCGGTATTACTGGGTTGTCTACTACCGGAGGATTATTCTGATTTCTTCGAGTCTTGACACGATTGTCGGTCGACATTGTACCCTTTTATCTGATCTCACCCGTTTATCTAATCACAACCTCACCGCCCCACGTTGGGCGCCAATTTGTAACCGTATTAATGTTACTTCCTGAATTACTATTGATTGAATTTAACAGAATTTACTTTATCAATAATTAAACATAATAATTGACTGAGACAAAAGATGTTTAGTTCGTGCCTCCAGGCACTGGAAGCGGAGAGGTTTGGATTATCTGATAAATAAGTTGAGAACCAGTTAGGAGGTAAAAGTAGGGTATATTGTACCAAGCTTTGTATACAGGTTTTTCTATATAGAGTTCTTCCGTCAGGATTATAGACTCTCGGCGTCAACACGCTGGTATGTCGCACATTTGTTCGCCGACAACTAATATACTCAGTGTTGTAAATCAATACCGTGAGGTAACCCTACTTCTCCGAAATACAAAGGTTTTCCGAGGAACCGTTCTATGAAATATATAATGAAAATGTATAAACCGTGACGGATACGGTTTCGCTCGCGAATCAAAGAAACTTGCATACGGGCAAGATAATATATTTTTAACCGAAAACTCCTACTACAAATACGGTCGCCAAACGCGATACTTCAAATTAGGGCTTCCACCCAGTCAAAGTTTCTTACTGTAAACCTTGAAGCGACGTTCGCTAAATGCGATTATCAAAGAAACTTGCACGCAGGCAAGATAATATATTCTTTACCGAAAACTCCCACTACAAATACGGTCGCCAAACGCGATACTTCAAATTATAGCCACGCTCCCAGTACACCCACGAGACGCTACGTCTGGAGTTGTTTCAACAATCGTTATTGATCTGGATTTAGATGTTAAACGTACATGGACTGCTAGACTCGATCGTTATAACACGAGCGTACCCTGCCGACTCCTCGGAGAGGTATCGCCCCTGCTCACACGCACAATACTCGTCACCTTTGCCTCACCAAAAGAATACACCCTTTCTGCACCAAGCGGTGAGCCCGTTTGTATTCCGGTTCAGTGTCTAGTCACTCGTATTGTGCTAATCAATTCTACAGTTTATAATCCGGACAACAAATGACCGTCGAAACACATAGATACTCTGCCGATTGCTCGGAGAAGTATGCTGTATGCCAACACGTACAAAGCGCCTCTTTACTATGCAACACCAAAAGAGTGAATCCTTCTGCGCTATTAAGCGAGCCTGATTCCACTCCGGTTCTGGAATAGTAAATCAACACAGTACATAATCACTTTTGTCCTTTGAACGTGTAAAAACCCGACAGATGACGACCGTCGTATCACATACGTACTCTGCCGATTTCTCGGAGAAGCACATATATGCCGACACGTACAAGACTCCTTTTACTAGGCTTCACCGAAAGAGTGAATTCGTCTGCGCTATTAAGCGAGCCTGATCCCACTCCGGTTCTAGAATCGCAAATAAGAGTCGTACTAAATCCTTCTGTCGTTCAATTATGATTTTAATAATAATAACACGACTCTATCTATCGACAGTTCCTATTAGATTGCCGTCTTCTCGTACGTTACCTTTACACTTGACTCTACGCCGCCACGATCGTTACACACGATAATAGTTATTAATCTCGGCTGTGCCACAGTACGGTTTGTACTTGTGACTCCTCGGTTTGAGGCGCGTACAAGACGAAGGCAATCTAGGCGGTTTGACTAGAAATGCGAAGTCGGTTTGACTTCTCGAACGAGTACCGGTTTTCGCCGGATCTATTAGAGTCGCGTGTTATTAGACCCGCTTCCAGACGTAGAGTGATGAATTTGCTTCGCGCATCGACCTCCTTCGATCTGTATCGAGTGGGGATCGGTGCGCGCGCATCCTAATTAGCGATGATGATCTGCGGTCCTTTATTTTGACAAGGATCGCAGATCTTGTCGCGACACGCTGTGGTGGGGATTCGCGATAGTCCCTCTCGCTCTCACTCGATATGTAATTGGTACGGTTACAAGGGCCCGAAAGAAAATAACTGATTCAAACGTTCGAATTGAACGCCAACTTTGCGACGCTGACTTCGCATCGGTGGCGAGTGCCGCCACAGTCGCCGCGTTTACTCTCCCTTGATAGTTGAGCGAATCGACTTGTAACTTCGAGGTACGAATCCGACTCTACGTTTAGGTTTACATTTTCCATTAATTTTAAAGGGAGGGGGGTTGGGGGGGGAGGATGGCGATGACAGACCAATCGCGCGCCTCCCCGCCACCATCGTCGCTACCGACGACCTCGACCTCGAGCCGAGCCGAGCCGAGCGGGGCCGAAGGGCCGATGGGCACCCGGAAAATTCGGTAAGGCGATATACCTTTAATTCCCAGTTGGCCGTAACTTTTTCGGTGACGTCAAATTAGTGAAATTTTACGATTTCTTTGTCGCCGTATAGCTCGAGAACGGGTCGACGGGCGCGGGCGAGAGTAGGCTCGTCGGACAGAGGACGCGGAGACAAAGGTTTACCGCGCGAAAAATTCTCGAAAATTCGCGAAAAATTTTTTACGTGTGCATCGGTAACGCGCGTCGACCTCGGCGGAGGATAACTTACCGACCACCACCGGCAGTGGTCGGTAACGCTCGGGGGGTATAAGCTGCCGCGTTAAAAATGAAACCCGAATTTCGGCGCTTCCACGGTTCAGGGCTGAAAAGGGCCCAAAAGAAAATAACTGATTCAAACGTTCGAATTGAACGCCAACTTTGCGACGCTGACTTCGCATCGATGGCGAGTGCCGCCACAGTCGCCGCGTTTACTCTCGCTTGATAGTTGAGCGAATCGACTTGTAACTTTGAGCTTACGAATCCGACTCTACGTTTAGGTTTACATTTTCCATTAATTTTAAAGAGGTAGGGGGGGTTGGGGGGGGGTGGTTGGTGTTGACAGACCAACGGCACGCCTCCCCGCCACCATCGTCGCTACCGACGACCTCGACCTCGAGCCGAGCCGAGCGGGGCCGAAGGCCCGACGGGCTCCCGGAAAATTCCGAAAGGCGATATACCTTTAATTCCCAGTTGGCCGTAACTTTTTCGGTGACGTCAAATTAGTGAAATTTTGCGATTTCTTTGTCGCCGTATAGCTCGAGAACCGGTCGACGGGTGCGGGCGAGAGTAGGCTCGTCGGACAGAGGACGCGGAGAAAAAGGTTTACCGCGCGAAAAATTCTCGAAAATTCGCAAAAAATTTCTTACGTGTGCATCGGTAACGCGCGTCGACCTCGGCGGAGGATAACTTACCGACAACCACCGGCAGTGGTCGGTAACGCTCGGGGGATATAAGCTGCCGCGTTAAAAATGAAACCCGAATTTCGGCGCTTCCAATGTTCAGGGCTGAAAAGGGCCCGAAAGAAAATAACTGACTCAAACGTTCGAATTGAACGCCAACTTCGCGACGCTGACTTCGCATCGGTGGCGAGTGCCGCTACAGTCGCCGCGTTTACTCTCCCCTGAGAGTTGAGCGAATCGACTTGTAACTTCGAGGTTACGAATCCGACTCTACGTTTAGGTTTACCTTTTCCATTAATTTTAAAGGGACGGGGGGGTGGTAGGGTGGTTGGCGATGACAGACCAATCGCGCGCCTCACCGCCACCATCGTCGCTTTCGACGACCTCGACCTCGAGCCGAGCCGAGCCGAGCCGAGCGGGGCCGACGGCCCGATGGGCTCCCGGAAAATTCGGGAAGGCGATGTACCTTTAATTCCCAGTTGGCCGTAACTTTTTCGGTTACGTCAAATTAGTGAAATTTTGCGATTTCGTTGTCGCCGTATAGCTCGAGAACGGGTCGACAGGCGCGGGCGAGAGTAGGCTCGTCGGACAGAGGACGCGGAGACAAAGGTTTACCGCGCGAAAAATTCTCGAAAATTCGCGAAAAATTTTTTACGTTTGCATCGGTAACGCGCGTCGACCTCGGCGGAGGATAACTTACCGACAACCACCGGCAGTGGTCGGTAACGCTCGGGGGATATAAGCTGCCGCGTTAAAAATGAAACCCGAATTTCGGCGCTTCAAATGTTCAGGCCTGTAAAGGGCCCGAAAGAAAATAACTGACTCAAACGTTCGAATTGAACGCCAACTTCGCGACGCTGACTTCGCATCGGTGGCGAGTGCCGCTACAGTCGCCGCGTTTACTCTCCCTTGATAGTTGAGCGAATCGACTTGTAACTTCGAGGTTACGAATCCGACTCTACGTTTAGGTTTACATTTTCCATTAATTTTAAAGGGAGGTGGGTTGGGGGGGGAGGATGGCGATGACAGACCAATCGCGCGCCTCCCCGCCACCATCGTCGCTACCGACGACCTCGACCTCGAGCCGAGCCGAGCCGAGCGGGGCCGAAGGCCCGATGGGCTCCCGGAAAATTCGGGAAGGCGATGTACCTTTAATTCCCAGTTGGCCGTAACTTTTTCGGTTACGTCAAATTAGTGAAATTTTGCGATTTCTTCGTCGCCGTATAGCTCGAGAACGGGTCGACGGGCGCGGGCGAGAGTAGGCTCGTCGGACAGAGGACGCGGAGACAAAGGTTTACCGCGCGAAAAATTCTCGAAAATTCGCGAAAAATTTTTTACGTGTGCATCGGTAACGCGCGTCGACCTCGGCGGAGGATAACTTACCGACAACCACTGGCAGTGGTCGGTAACGCTCGGGGGATATAAGCTGCCGCGTTAAAAATGAAACCCGAATTTCGGCGCTTCCAATGTTCAGGGCTGAAAAGGGCCCGAAAGAAAATAACTGACTCAAACGTTCGAATTGAACGCCAACTTCGCGACGCTGACTTCGCATCGGTGGCGAGTGCCGCTACAGTCGCCGCGTTTACTCTCCCTTGATAGTTGAGCGAATCGACTTGTAACTTCGAGGTTACGAATCCGACTCTACGTTTAGGTTTACATTTTCCATTAATTTTAAAGGGGGGCTGGGGGGGAGGATGGCGATGACAGACCAATCGCGCGCCTCCCCGCCACCGTCGTCGCTACCGACGACCTCGACCTCGAGCCGAGCCGAGCCGAGCGGGGCCGAAGGCCCGATGGGCTCCCGGAAAATTCGGGAAGGCGATGTACCTTTAATTCCCAGTTGGCCGTAACTTTTTCGGTGACGTCAAATTAGTGAAATTTTGCGATTTCTTCGTCGCCGTATAGCTCAAGAACGGGTCGACGGGCGCGCGCGAGAGTAGGCTCGTCGGACAGAGGACGCGGAGACAAAGGTTTACCGCGCGAAAAATTCTCGAAAATTCGCGAAAAATTTCTTACGTGTGCATCGGTAACGCGCGTCGACCTCGGCGGAGGATAACTTACCGACAACCACCGGCAGTGGTCGGTAACGCTCGGGGGATATAAGCTGCCGCGTTAAAAATGAAACCCGAATTTCGGCGCTTCCAATGTTCAGGGCTGAAAAGGGCCCGAAAGAAAATAACTGACTCAAACGTTCGAATTGAACGCCAACTTCGCGACGCTGACTTCGCATCGGTGGCGAGTGCCGCTACCGTCGCCGCGTTTACTCTCCCTTGATAGTTGAGCGAATCGACTTGTAACTTCGAGGTTACGAATCCGACTCTACGTTTAGGTTTACATTTTCCATTAATTTTAAAGGGAGGTGGGTTGGGGGGGGGAGGATGGCGATGACAGACCAATCGCGCGCCTCACCGCCACCATCGTCGCTTTCGACGACCTCGACCTCGAGCCGAGCCGAGCCGAGCGGGGCCGAAGGCCCGATGGGCTCCCGGAAAATTCGGGAAGGCGATGTACCTTTAATTCCCAGTTGGCCGTAACTTTTTCGGTTACGTCAAATTAGTGAAATTTTGCGATTTCTTTGTCGCCGTATAGCTCGAGAACGGGTCGACAGGCACGGGCGAGAGTAGGCTCGTCGGACAGAGGACGCGGAGACAAAGGTTTACCGCGCGAAAAATTTTCGAAAATTCGCGAAAAATTTTTTACGTGTGCATCGGTAACGCGCGTCGACCTCGGCGGAGGATAACTTACCGACAACCACCGGCAGTGGTCGGTAACGCTCGGGGGATATAAGCTGCCGCGTTAAAAATGAAACCCGAATTTCGGCGCTTCCAATGTTCAGGGCTGAAAAGGGCCCGAAAGAAAATAACTGACTCAAACGTTCGAATTGAACGCCAACTTCGCGACGCTGACTTCGCATCGGTGGCGAGTGCCGCTACAGTCGCCGCGTTTACTCTCCCTTGATAGTTGAGCGAATCGACTTGTAACTTCGAGGTTACGAATCCGACTCTACGTTTAGGTTTACATTTTCCATTAATTTTAAAGGGAGGTGGGTTGGGGGGGAGGATGGCGATGACAGACCAATCGCGCGCCTCCCCGCCACCATCGTCGCTACCGACGACCTCGACCTCGAGCCGAGCCGAGCCGAGCGGGGCCGAAGGCCCGATGGGCTCCCGGAAAATTCGGGAAGGCGATGTACCTTTAATTCCCAGTTGGCCGTAACTTTTTCGGTGACGTCAAATTAGTGAAATTTTGCGATTTCTTCGTCGCCGTATAGCTCGAGAACGGGTCGACGGGCGCGGGCGAGAGTAGGCTCGTCGGACAGAGGACGCGGAGACAAAGGTTTACCGCGCGAAAAATTCTCGAAAATTCGCGAAAAATTTTTTACGTGTGCATCGGTAACGCGCGTCGACCTCGGCGGAGGATAACTTACCGACAACCACCGGCAGTGGTCGGTAACGCTCGGGGGATATAAGCTGCCGCGTTAAAAATGAAACCCGAATTTCGGCGCTTCCAATGTTCAGGGCTGAAAAGGGCCCGAAAGAAAATAACTGACTCAAACGTTCGAATTGAACGCCAACTTCGCGACGCTGACTTCGCATCGGTGGCGAGTGCCGCTACAGTCGCCGCGTTTACTCTCCCTTGATAGTTGAGCGAATCGACTTGTAACTTCGAGGTTACGAATCCGACTCTACGTTTAGGTTTACATTTTCCATTAATTTTAAAGGGGGGCTGGGGGGGAGGATGGCGATGACAGACCAATCGCGCAACTCCCCGCCACCGTCGTCGCTACCGACGACCTCGACCTCGAGCCGAGCCGAGCCGAGCGGGGCCGAAGGCCCGATGGGCTCCCGGAAAATTCGGGAAGGCGATGTACCTTTAATTCCCAGTTGGCCGTAACTTTTTCGGTGACGTCAAATTCGTGAAATTTTGCGATTTCTTCGTCGCCGTATAGCTCAAGAACGGGTCGACGGGCGCGCGCGAGAGTAGGCTCGTCGGACAGAGGACGCGGAGACAAAGGTTTACCGCGCGAAAAATTCTCGAAAATTCGCGAAAAATTTCTTACGTGTGCATCGGTAACGCGCGTCGACCTCGGCGGAGGATAACTTACCGACAACCACCGGCAGTGGTCGGTAACGCTCGGGGGATATAAGCTGCCGCGTTAAAAATGAAACCCGAATTTCGGCGCTTCCAATGTTCAGGGCTGAAAAGGGCCCGAAAGAAAATAACTGACTCAAACGTTCGAATTGAACGCCAACTTCGCGACGCTGACTTCGCATCGGTGGCGAGTGCCGCTACAGTCGCCGCGTTTACTCTCCCCTGAGAGTTGAGCGAATCGACTTGTAACTTCGAGGTTACGAATCCGACTCTACGTTTAGGTTTACCTTTTCCATTAATTTTAAAGGGACGGGGTGGTGGTGGGGTGGTTGGCGATGACAGACCAATCGCGCGCCTCACCGCCACCATCGTCGCTTTCGACGACCTCGACCTCGAGCCGAGCCGAGCCGAGCCGAGCGGGGCCGATGGCCCGATGGGCTCCCGGAAAATTCGGGAAGGCGATGTACCTTTAATTCCCAGGTGGCCGTAACTTTCTCGGTGACGTCAAATTATCGAAATTTTGCGATCTCTTTGTCGCCGTATAGCTCGAGAACGGGTCGACGGGTGCGGGCGAGAGTAGGCTTGTCGGACGGAGGACGTGGAGACGAAAGTTCACCGCGCGAAAAATTCGCGAAAATTCGCAAAAAAATTTTTACGTGTGCATCGGTAACGCGCGTCGACCTCGGCGGAGGATAACTTACGGACCACCACCGGCAGTGGTCGGTAACGCTCGGGGGGTATAAGCTGCCGCGTTAAAAATGTAACCCGAATTTCGGCGCTTCCACGGTTCACGGCTGAAAAGGGCCCGAAAGAAAATAACTGATTCAAACGTTCGAAATTAACGCCAGCTTCGCGACGCTGACTTCGCATCGATGGCGAGTGCCGCCACAGTCGCCTCGTTTACTCTCGCTTGATAGTTGAGCGAATCGACTTGTAACTTTGAGCTTACGAATCCGACTCTACGTTTAGGTTTACATTTTCCATTAATTTTAAAGGGGTAGGGGGGGTTGGGGGGGTGGTTGGTGTTGACAGACCAACCGCACGCCACCCCGCCACCATGGTCGCTACCGACGACCACGACCTCGAGCCGAGCCGAGCGGGGCCGAAGGACCGATTGGCTCCCGGAAAATTCGGGAAGGCGATGAACCTTTAATTCCCAGTTGGCCGTAACTTTCTCGATGACGTCAAATTAGTGAAAAATCAAAGTTTCTTTGTCGCCGTATAGCTCGAGAACGGGTCGACGGGTGCGGGCGAGAGTAGGCTCGTCGGACGGAGGACGCGGAGACGAAGGTTTACCGCGCGAAAAATTCGCGAAAATTCGCGAAAAATTTTTTACGTGTGCATCGATAACGTGCGTCAACATCGGCGGAGGATAAGTTACCGACCACCACCGGCAGTGTTCGGTATCGCTCGGGGGGTATAAGCTGCTGCGTTAAAAATGAAACCCGAATTTCGGCGCTTCCACGGTTCAGGGCTGAAAAGGGCCCGAAAGGAAATAACTGATTCAAACGTTCGAATTTAACGCCAACTTTGCGACGCTGACTTCGCATCGATGGCGAGTGCCGCCACAGTCGCCGCGTTTACTCTCCCTTGATAGTTGAGCGAATCGACTTGTAACTTTGAGCTTACGAATCCGACTCTACGTTTGGGTTTACATTTTCCATTAATTTTAAAGGGAGGGGGAGTTGGGGGGAGGATGGCGATGACAGACCAATTGCGCACCTCCCCGCCACCATCGTCGCTACCGACGACCTTGACCTCGAGCCGAGCCGAGCCGAGCGGGGCCGAAGGACCGACGGGCTCCCGGAAAATTCCGAAAGGCGATATACCTTTAATTCCCAGTTGGCCGTAACTTTCTCGTTGACGTCAAATTAGTGAAATTTTGCGATTTCTTTGTCGCCGTATAGCTCGAGAACGGGTCGACGGGTGCGGGCGAGAGTAGGCTCGTCGGACGGAGGACGCGGAGACGAAAGTTTACCGCGCGAAAAATTCGCGAAAATTCGCAAAAAATTTTTTACGTGTGCATCGGTAACGCGCGTCGACCTCGGCGGAGGATAACTTACCGACCACCACCGGCAGTGGTCGGTAACGCTCGGGGGGTATAAGCTGCCGCGTTAAAAATGTAACCCGAATTTCGGCGTTTCCACGGTTCACGGCTGAAAAGGGCCCGAAAGAAAATAACTGATTCAAACGTTCGAATTTAACGCCAACTTCGTGACGCTGACTTCGCATCGATGGCGAGTGCCGCCACAGTCGCCGCGTTTACTCTCCCTTGATAGTTGAGCGAATCGACTTGTAACTTCGAGGTTACGAATCCGACTCTACGTTTAGGTTTACATTTTCCATTAATTTTAAAGGGAGGTGGGTTGGGGGGGAGGATGGCGATGACAGACCAATCGCGCGCCTCCCCGCCACCATCGTCGCTACCGACGACCTCGACCTCGAGCCGAGCCGAGCCGAGCGGGGCCGAAGGCCCGATGGGCTCCCGGAAAATTCGGGAAGGCGATGTACCTTTAATTCCCAGTTGGCCGTAACTTTTTCGGTGACGTCAAATTAGTGAAATTTTGCGATTTCTTCGTCGCCGTATAGCTCGAGAACGGGTCGACGGGCGCGGGCGAGAGTAGGCTCGTCGGACAGAGGACGCGGAGACAAAGGTTTACCGCGCGAAAAATTCTCGAAAATTCGCGAAAAATTTTTTACGTGTGCATCGGTAACGCGCGTCGACCTCGGCGGAGGATAACTTACCGACAACCACCGGCAGTGGTCGGTAACGCTCGGGGGATATAAGCTGCCGCGTTAAAAATTTAACCCGAACTTCGCCGTTTCCACGGTTCACGGCTGAAAAGGGCCCGAAAGAAAATAACTGATTCAAACGTTCGAATTTAACGCCAACTTCGCGACGCTGACTTCGCATCGATGGCGAGTGCCGCCACAGTCGCCGCGTTTACTCTCCCTTGAGAGTTGAGCGAATCTACTTGTAACTTCGAGGTTACGAATCCGACTCTACGTTTAGGCTTACATTTTCCATTAATTTTATAGGGAGGGGGGTTGGGGGGAGGATGGCGATGACAGACCAATCGCGCGCCTCCCCGCCACCATCGTCGCTACCGACGACCTCGACCTCGAGCCGAGCCGAGCCGAGCGGGGCCGAAGGCCCGATGGGCTCCCGGAAAATTCGGGAAGGCGATGTACCTTTAATTCCCAGTTGGCCGTAACTTTTTCGATGACGTCAAATTAGTGAAATTTTGCGATTTCTTTGTCGCCGTATAGCTCGAGAACCGGTCGACGGGTGCGGGCGAGAGTAGGCTCGTCGGACGGAGGACGCGGAGACGAAGGTTTACCGCGCGAAAAATTCGCGAAAGATTCTCGAAAAATTTGTTACATGTGCATCGGTAACGCGCGTCGACCTCGGCGGAGAAAAACTTACCGAACATCAACGGCAGTGGTCGGTAACGCTCGGGGGGTATAAGCTGCCGCGTTAAAAATGAAACCCGAATATCGGCGCTTCCACAGTTCAGGGCTCAAAAGGGCCCGAAAGAAAATAACTGACTCAAACGTTCGAATTGAACGCCAACTTCGCGACGCTGACTTCGCATCGGTGGCGAGTGCCGCTACAGTCGCCGCGTTTACTCTCCCTTGATAGTTGAGCGAATCGACTTGTAACTTCGAGGTTACGAATCCGACTCTACGTTTAGGTTTACATTTTCCATTAATTTTAAAGGGAGGTGGGTTGGGGGGGAGGATGGCGATGACAGACCAATCGCGCGCCTCCCCGCCACCATCGTCGCTACCGACGACCTCGACCTCGAGCCGAGCCGAGCCGAGCGGGGCCAAAGGCCCGATGGGCTCCCGGAAAATTCGGGAAGGCGATGTACCTTTAATTCCCAGTTGGCCGTAACTTTTTCGGTGACGTCAAATTAGTGAAATTTTGCGATTTCTTCGTCGCCGTATAGCTCGAGAACGGGTCGACGGGCGCGGGCGAGAGTAGGCTCGTCGGACAGAGGACGCGGAGACAAAGGTTTACCGCGCGAAAAATTCTCGAAAATTCGCGAAAAATTTCTTACGTGTGCATCGGTAACGCGCGTCGACCTCGGCGGAGGATAACTTACCGACAACCACCGGCAGTGGTCGGTAACGCTCGGGGGATATAAGCTGCCGCGTTAAAAATGAAACCCGAATTTCGGCGCTTCCAATGTTCAGGGCTGAAAAGGGCCCGAAAGAAAATAACTGACTCAAACGTTCGAATTGAACGCCAACTTCGCGACGCTGACTTCGCATCGGTGGCGAGTGCCGCTACAGTCGCCGCGTTTACTCTCCCCTGAGAGTTGAGCGAATCGACTTGTAACTTCGAGGTTACGAATCCGACTCTACGTTTAGGTTTACCTTTTCCATTAATTTTAAAGGGACGGGGTGGTGGTGGGGTGGTTGGCGATGACAGACCAATCGCGCGCCTCACCGCCACCATCGTCGCTTTCGACGACCTCGACCTCGAGCCGAGCCGAGCCGAGCCGAGCGGGGCCGATGGCCCGATGGGCTCCCGGAAAATTCGGGAAGGCGATGTACCTTTAATTCCCAGTTGGCCGTAACTTTTTCGGTTACGTCAAATTAGTGAAATTTTGCGATTTCTTTGTCGCCGTATAGCTCGAGAACGGGTCGACAGGCGCGGGCGAGAGTAGGCTCGTCGGACAGAGGACGCGGAGACAAAGGTTTACCGCGCGAAAAATTCTCGAAAATTCGCGAAAAATTTTTTACGTGTGCATCGGTAACGCGCGTCGACCTCGGCGGAGGATAACTTACCGACAACCACCGGCAGTGGTCGGTAACGCTCGGGGGATATAAGCTGCCGCGTTAAAAATGAAACCCGAATTTCGGCGCTTCCAATGTTCAGGGCTGAAAAGGGCCCGGAAGAAAATAACTGACTCAAACGTTCGAATTGAACGCCAACTTCGCGACGCTGACTTCGCATCGGTGGCGAGTGCCGCTACAGTCGCCGCGTTTACTCTCCCTTGATAGTTGAGCGAATCGACTTGTAACTTCGAGGTTACGAATCCGACTCTACGTTTAGGTTTACATTTTCCATTAATTTTAAAGGGAGGTGGGTTGGGGGGGAGGATGGCGATGACAGACCAATCGCGCGCCTCCCCGCCACCATCGTCGCTACCGACGACCTCGACCTCGAGCCGAGCCGAGCCGAGCGGGGCCGAAGGCCCGATGGGCTCCCGGAAAATTCGGGAAGGCGATGTACCTTTAATTCCCAGTTGGCCGTAACTTTTTCGGTGACGTCAAATTAGTGAAATTTTGCGATTTCTTCGTCGCCGTATAGCTCGAGAACGGGTCGACGGGCGCGGGCGAGAGTAGGCTCGTCGGACAGAGGACGCGGAGACAAAGGTTTACCGCGCGAAAAATTCTCGAAAATTCGCGAAAAATTTTTTACGTGGGCATCGGTAACGCGCGTCGACCTCGGCGGAGGATAACTTACCGACAACCACCGGCAGTGGTCGGTAACGCTCGGGGGATATAAGCTGCCGCGTTAAAAATGAAACCCGAATTTCGGCGCTTCCACGGTTCAGGGCTGAAAAGGGCCCGAAAGAAAATAACTGATTCAAACGTTCGAATTTAACGCCAACTTCGCGACGCTGACTTCGCATCGGTGGCGAGTGCCGCCACAGTCGCCGCGTTTACTCTCCCCTGAGAGTTGAGCGAATCGACTTGTAACTTCGAGGTTACGAATCCGACTCTACGTTTAGGTATACATTTTCCATTAATTTTAAAGGGGGGGGCTGGGGGGAGGATGGCGATGACAGACCAATCGCGCGCCTCCCCGCCATCATCGTCGCTACCGACGACCTCGACCTCGAGCCGAGCCGAGCCGAGCGGGGCCGAAGGCCCGATGGGCTCCCGGAAAATTCGGGAAGGCGATGTACCTTTAATTCCCAGTTGGCCGTAACTTTTTCGGTGACGTCAAATTAGTGAAATTTTGCGATTTCTTCGTCGCCGTATAGCTCGAGAACGGGTCGACGGGCGCGGGCGAGAGTAGGCTCGTCGGACAGAGGACGCGGAGACAAAGGTTTACCGCGCGAAAAATTCTTGAAAATTCGCGAAAAATTTCTTACCTGTGCATCGGTAACGCGCGTCGACCTCGGCGGAGGATAACTTACCGGCAGTGGTCGGTAACGCTCGGGGGGTATAAGCTGCCGCGTTAAAAATGAAACCCGAATTTCGGCGCTTCCACGGTTCAGGGCTGAAAAGGGCCCGAAAGAAAATAACTGATTCAAACGTTCGAATTTAACGCCAACTTCGCGACGCTGACTTCGCATCGGTGGCGAGTGCCGCCACAGTCGCCGCGTTTACTCTCCCCTGAGAGTTGAGCGAATCGACTTGTAACTTCGAGGTTACGAATCCGACTCTACGTTTAGGTTTACTTTTTCCATTAATTTTAAAGGGACGGAGGGGTGGTGGGGTGGTTGGCGATGACAGACCAATCGCGCGCCTCCCTGCCACCATCGTCGCTACCGACGACCTAGACCTCGAGCCGAGCCGAGCCGAGCGGGGCCGAAGGCCCGATGGGCACCCGGAAAATTCGGGAAGGCGATATACCTTTAATTCCCAGTTGGCCGTAACTTTTTCGGTGACGTCAAATTAGTGAAATTTTGCGATTTCTTTGTCTCCGTATAGGTGGAGAACCGGTCGACGGGTGCGGGCGAGAGTAGGCTCGTCGGACGGAGGACGCGGAGCCGAAGGTTTACCGCCCGAACAATTCGCGAAAGATTCTCGAAAAATTTTTTACGTGTGCATCGGTAACGCGCGTCGACCTCGGCGGAGGATAAGTTACCGACCACCACCGGCAGTGGTCGGTAACGCTCGGGGGGTATAAGCTGCCGCGTTAAAAATGAAACCCGAATTTCGGCGCTTCCACGGTTCAGGGCTGAAAAGGGCCCGAAAGAAAATAACTGATTCAAACGTTCGAATTGAACGCCAACTTTGCGACGCTGACTTCGCATCGATGGCGAGTGCCGCCACAGTCGCCGCGTTTACTCTCCCTTGATAGTTGAGCGAATCGACTTGTAACTTTGAGCTTACGAATCCGACTCTACGTTTGGGTTTACATTTTCCATTAATTTTAAAGGGAGGGGGGGTTGGGGGGAGGATGGCGATGACAGACCAACTGCGCACCTCCCCGCCACCATCGTCGCTACCGACGACCTTGACCTCGAGCCGAGCCGAGCCGAGCGGGGCCGAAGGACCGACGGGCTCCCGGAAAATTCCGAAAGGCGATATACCTTTAATTCCAGTTGGCCGTAACTTTCTCGATGACGTCAAATTAGTGAAAAATCAAAGTTTCTTTGTCGCCGTATAGCTCGAGAACGGGTCGACGGGTGCGGGCGAGAGTAGGCTCGTCGGACGGAGGACGCGGGGACGAAGGTTCACCGCGCGAAAAATTAGCGAAAATTCGCGAAAAATTTTTTACGTGTGCATCGGTAACGCGCGTCGACCTCGGCGGAGGATAACTTACCGACCACCACCGGCAGTGGTCGGTAACGCTCGGGGGGTATAAGCTGCCGCGTTAAAAATGAAACCCGAATTTCGGCGCTTCCACGGTTCATGGCTGAAAAGGACCCGAAAGAAAATAACTGATTCAAACGTTCGAATTTAACGCCAACTTCGCGACGCTGACTTCGCATCGATGGCGAGTGCCGCCACAGTCGCCGCGTTTACTCTCGCTTGATAGTTGAGCGAATCGACTTGTAACTTTGAGCTTACGAATCCGACTCTACGTTTAGGTTTACATTTTCCATTAATTTTGAAGGGGTAGGGGGGTTGGGGGGGGTGGTTGGTGTTGACAGACCAACCGCACGCCTCCCCGCCACCATCGTCGCTACCGACGACCTCGACCTCGAGCCGAGCCGAGCCGAGCCGAGCCGAGCCGAGCCGAAGGACCGACGGGCTCCCGGGAAATTCCGAAAGGCGATATACCTTTAATTCCCAGTTGGCCGTAACTTTCTCGGTGACGTCAAATTATCGAAATTATGCGATCTCTTTGTCGCCGTATAGCTCGAGAACGGGTCGACGGGTGCGGGCGAGAGTAGGCTCGTCGGACGGAGGACGCGGAGACGAAGGTTTACCGCGCGAAAAATTCGCGAAAATTCGCGAAAAATTTTTTACGTGTGCATCGATAACGTGCGTCGACATCGGCGGAGGATAAGTTACCGACCACCACCGGCAGTGTTCGGTATCGCTCGGGGGGTATAAGCTGCTGCGTTAAAAATGAAACCCGAATTTCGGCGCTTCGACGGTTCAGGGCTGAAAAGGGCCCGAAAGAAAATAACTGATTCAAACGTTCGAATTTAACGCCAACTTCGCGACACTGACTTCGCATCGATGGCGAGTGCCGCCACAGTCGCCGCGTTTACTCTCCCTTGAGAGTTGAGCGAATCGACTTGTAACTTTGAGCTTACGAATCCGACTCTACGTTTGGGTTTACATTTTCCATTAATTTTAAAGGGAGGGGGAGTTGGGGGGAGGATGGCGATGACAGACCAATCGCGCGCCTCCCCGCCACCATCGTCGCTACCGACGACCTCGACCTCGAGCCGAGCCGAGCCGA
The DNA here is from genome assembly GCF_051020765.1 of Lasioglossum baleicum. Classification (NCBI taxonomy): domain Eukaryota; kingdom Metazoa; phylum Arthropoda; class Insecta; order Hymenoptera; family Halictidae; genus Lasioglossum; species Lasioglossum baleicum. The sequence goes on along the minus strand of NW_027469109.1, from coordinate 261,503 downwards.
GCGGGGCCGAAGGCCCGATGGGCTCCCGGAAAATTCGGGAAGGCGATATACCTTTAATTCCCAGTTGGGCGTAACTTTTTCGGTGACGTCAAATTAGTGAAATTTTGCGATTTCTTTGTCGCCGTATAGCTCGAGAACCGGTCGACGGGTGCGGGCGAGAGTAGGCTCGTCGGACGGAGGACGCGGAGACGAAGGTTTACCGCCCGAACAATTCGCGAAAGATTCTCGAAAAATTTTTTACGTGTGCATCGGTAACGCGCGTCGACCTCGGCGGAGGATAAGTTACCGACCACCACCGGCAGTGGTCGGTAACGCTCGGGGGGTATAAGCTGCCGCGTTAAAAATGAAACCCGAATTTCAGCGCTTCCACGGTTCAGGGCTGAAAAGGGCCCGAAAGAAAATAACTGATTCAAACGTTCGAATTGAACGCCAACTTTGCGACGCTGACTTAGCATCGGTGGCGAGTGCCGCCACAGTCGCCGCGTTTACTCTCCCTTGATAGTTGAGCGAATCGACTTGTAACTTCGAGGTTACGAATCCGACTCTACGTTTAGGTTTACATTTTCCATTAATTTTAAAGGGAGGGGGGTTGGGGGGGAGGATGGCGATGACAGACCAATCGCGCGCCTCCCCGCCACCATCGTCGCTACCGACGACCTCGACCTCGAGCCGAGCCGAGCCGAGCGGGGACGATGGCCCGATGGGCTCCCGGATAATTCGGGAAGGCGATGTACCTTTAATTCCCAGTTGGCCGTAACTTTTTCGGTGACGTCAAATTAGTGAAATTTTGCGATTTATTTGTCGCCGTATAGCTCGAGAACGGGTCGACGGGCGCGGGCGAGAGTAGGCTCGTCGGACGGAGGACGCGGAGACGAAGGTTTACCCCCCGAAAAATTTGCGAAAATTCGCGAAAAATTTTTTATCTGTGCATCGGTAACGCGCGTCGACCTCGGCGGAGGATAACTTACCGACCACCACCGGCAGTGGTCGGTAACGGTCGGGGGGTATAAGCTGCCGCGTTAAAAATGAAACCCGAATTTCGGCACTTCCACGGTTCAGGGCTGAAAAGGGCCCGAAAGAAAATAACTGATTCAAACGTTCGAATTGAACGCCAACTTTGCGACGCTGACTTCGCATCGGTGGCGAGTGCCGCCACAGTCGCCGCATTTACTCTCCCTTGATAGTTGAGCGAATCGACTTGTAACTTCGAGGTTACGAATCCGACTCTACGTTTAGGTTTACATTTTCCATTATTTTTATAGGGAGGGGGGTTGGGGGGGAGGATGGCGATGACAGACCAATCGCGCGCCTCCCCGCCACCATCGTCGCTACCGACGACCTAGACCTCGAGCCGAGCCGAGCCGAGCGGGGCCGAAGGCCCGATGGGCACCCGGAAAATTCGGGAAGGCGATATACCTTTAATTCCCAGTTGGCCGTAACTTTTTCGGTGACGTCAAATTAGTGAAATTTTGCGATTTCTTTGTCGCCGTATAGCTCGAGAACCGGTCGACGGGTGCGGGCGAGAGTAGGCTCGTCGGACGGAGGACGCGGAGACGAAGGTTTACCGCCCGAACAATTCGCGAAAGGTTCTCGAAAAATTTTTTACGTGTGCATCGGTAACGCGCGTCGACCTCGGCGGAGGATAAGTTACCGACCACCACCGGCAGTGGTCGGTAACGCTCGGGGGGTATAAGCTGCCGCGTTAAAAATGAAACCCGAATTTCAGCGCTTCCACGGTTCAGGGCTGAAAAGGGCCCGAAAGAAAATAACTGATTCAAACGTTCGAATTGAACGCCAACTTTGCGACGCTGACTTCGCATCGGTGGCGAGTGCCGTCACAGTCGCCGCGTTTACTCTCCCTTGATAGTTGAGCGAATCGACTTGTAACTTCGAGGTTACGAATCCGACTCTACGTTTAGGTTTACATTTTCCATTAATTTTAAAGGGAGGGGTGTTGGGGGGTAGGTTGGCGATGACAGACCAATCGCGCGCCTCCCCGCCACCATCGTCGCTACCGACGACATCGACCTCGAGCCGAGCCGAGCCGAGCGGGGCCGAAGGCCCGATGGGCTCCCGTAAAATTCGGGAAGGCGATGTACCTTTAATTCCCAGTTGGCCGTAACTTTTTCGGTGACGTCAGATTAGTGAAATTTTGCGATTTCTTCGTCGCCGTATAGCTCGAGAACGGGTCGACGGGCGCGGGCGAGAGTAGGCTCGTCGGACGGAGGACGCGGAGACGAAGGTTTACCGCGCGAAAAATTCGCGAAAATTCGCGAAAAATTTTACCTGTGCATCGGTAACGCGCGTCGACCTCGGCGGTGGATAAGTTACCGACCACCACCGGCAGTGGTCGGTAACGGTCGGGGGGTATAAGCTGCCGCGTTAAAAATGAAACCCGAATTTCAGCGCTTCCACGGTTCAGGGCTGAAAGGGGCCCGAAAGAAAATAACTGATTCAAACGTTCGAATTGAACGCCAACTTTGCGACGCTGACTTCGCATCGGTGGCGAGTGCCGCCACAGTCGCCGCGTTTACTCTCCCTTGATAGTTGAGCGAATCGACTTGTAACTTCGAGGTTACGAATCCGACTCTACGTTTAGGTTTACATTTTCCATTAATTTTAAAGGGAGGGGGGTTGGGGGGGAGGATGGCGATGACAGTCCAATCGCGCGCCTCCCCGCCACCATCGTCGCTACCGACGACCTCGACCTCCAGCCGAGCCGAGCCGAGCGGGGCCGAAGGCCCGATGGGCTCCCGGAAAATTCGGGAAGGCGATGTACCTTTAATTCGCAGTTGGCCGTAACTTTTTCGGTGACGTCAAATTAGTGAAAAATCAAAGTTTCTTTGTCGCCGTATAGCTCGAGAACGGGTCGACGGGTGCGGGCGAGAGTAGGCTCGTCGGACGGAGGACGCGGAGACGAAGGTTTACCGCGCGAAAAATTAGCGAAAATTCGCGAAAAATTTTTTACGTGTGCATCGGTAACGCGCGTCGACCTCGGCGGAGGATAACTTACCGACCACCACCGGCAGTGGTCGGTAACGCTCGGGGGGTATAAGCTGCCGCGTTAAAAATGAAACCCGAATTTCGGCGCTTCCACGGTTCATGGCTGAAAAGGGCCCGAAAGAAAATAACTGATTCAAACGTTCGAATTTAACGCCAACTTCGCGACGCTGACTTCGCATCGATGGCGAGTGCCGCCACAGTCGCCGCGTTTACTCTCGCTTGATAGTTGAGCGAATCGACTTGTAACTTTGAGCTTACGAATCCGACTCTACGTTTAGGTTTACATTTTCCATTAATTTTAAAGGGGTAGGGGGGGTTGGGGGGGGGTGGTTGGTCTTGACAGACCAACCGCACGCCTCCCCGCCACCATCGTCGCTACCGACGACCTCGACCTCGAGCCGAGCCGAGCCGAGCCGAGCCGAGCCGAAGGACCGACGGGCTCCCGGAAAATTCCGAAAGGCGATATACCTTTAATTCCCAGTTGGCCGTAACTTTCTCGGTGACGTCAAATTAGTGAAATTTTGCGATCTCTTTGTCGCCGTATAGCTCGAGAACGGGTCGACGGGTGCGGGCGAGAGTAGGCTCGTCGGACGGAGGACGCGGAGACGAAAGTTTACCGCGCGAAAAATTCGCGAAAATTCGCAAAAAAATTTTTTACGTGTGCATCGGTAACGCGCGTCGACCTCGGCGGAGGATAACTTACTGACCACCACCGGCAGTGGTCGGTAACGCTCGGGGGGTATAAGCTGCCGCGTTAAAAATGTAACCCGAATTTCGGCGCTTCCACGGTTCACGGCTGAAAAGGGCCCGAAAGAAAATAACTGATTCAAACGTTTGAGTTTAACGCCAACTTCGCGACGCTGACTTCGCATCGGTGGCGAGTGCCGCCACAGTCGCCGCGTTTACTCTCCCCTGAGAGTTGAGCGAATCGACTTGTAACTTCGAGGTTACGAATCCGACTCTACGTTTATGTTTACTTTTTCCAATAATTTTAAAGGGACGGAGGGTGGTGGGGTGGTTGGCGATGAGAGACCAATCGCGCGCCTCCCCGCCACCATCGTCGCTACCGACGACCTAGACGTCGAGCCGAGCCGAGCCGAGCGGGGCCGAAGGCCCGACGGGCTCCCGGAAAATTCGTGAAGGCGATATACCTTTAATTCCCAGTTGGCCGTAACTTCTTCGATGACGTCAAATTAGTGAAATTTTGCGATTTCTTTGTCGCCGTATAGCTCGAGAACCGGTCGACGGGTGCGGGCGAGAGTAGGCTCGTTGGACGGAGGACGCGTAGACGAAGGTTTACCGCGCGAAAAATTCGCGAAAGATTCTCGAAAAATTTGTTACGTGTGCATCGGTAACGCGCGTCGACCTCGGCGGAGGATAAGTTACCGACCACCACCGGCAGTGGTCGGTAACGCTCGGGGCGTATAAGCTGCCGCGTTAAAAATGAAACCCGAATTTCGGCGCTTCCACGGTTCAGGGCTGAAAAGGGCCCGAAAGAAAATAACTGATTCAAACGTTCGAATTGAACGCCAACTTTGCGACGCTGACTTCGCATCGGTGGCGAGTGCCGCTACAGTCGCCGCGTTTACTCTCCCCTGAGAGTTGAGCGAATCGACATGTAACTTCGAGGTAACGAATCCGACTCTACGTTTAGGTTTACTTTTTCCATTAATTTTAAAGGGACGGAGGGGTGGTGGGGTGGTTGGCGATGACAGACCAATCGCGCGCCTCCCTGCCACCATCGTCGCTACCGACGACCTAGACCTCGAGCCGAGCCGAGCCGAGCGGGGCCGAAGGCCCGATGGGCACCCGGAAAATTCGGGAAGGCGATATACCTTTAATTCCCAGTTGGCCGTAACTTTTTCGGTGACGTCAAATTAGTGAAATTTTGCGATTTCTTTGTCTCCGTATAGCTCGAGAACCGGTCGACGGGTGCGGGCGAGAGTAGGCTCGTCGGACGGAGGACGCGGAGCCGAAGGTTTGCCGCCCGAACAATTCGCGAAAGATTCTCGAAAAATTTTTTACGTGTGCATCGGTAACGCGCGTCGACCTCGGCGGAGGATAAGTTACCGACCACCACCGGCAGTGGTCGGTAACGCTCGGGGGGTATAAGCTGCCGCGTTAAAAATGAAACCCGAATTTCGGCGCTTCCACGGTTCAGGGCTGAAAAGGGCCCGAAAGAAAATAACTGATTCAAACGTTCGAATTGAACGCCAACTTTGCGACGCTGACTTCGCATCGATGGCGAGTGCCGCCACAGTCGCCGCGTTTACTCTCCCTTGATAGTTGAGCGAATCGACTTGTAACTTTGAGCTTACGAATCCGACTCTACGTTTGGGTTTACATTTTCCATTAATTTTAAAGGGAGGGGGGGTTGGGGGGAGGATGGCGATGACAGACCAATCGCGCACCTCCCCGCCACCATCGTCGCTACCGACGACCTTGACCTCGAGCCGAGCCGAGCCGAGCGGGACCGAAGGACCGACGGGCTCCCGGAAAATTCGGGAAGGCGATATACCTTTAATTCCCAGTTGGCCGTAACTTTTTCGGTGACGTCAAATTAGTGAAATTTTGCGATTTCTTTGTCTCCGTATAGCTCGAGAACCGGTCGACGGGTGCGGGCGAGAGTAGGCTCGTCGGACGGAGGACGCGGAGCCGAAGGTTTGCCGCCCGAACAATTCGCGAAAGATTCTCGAAAAATTTTTTACGTGTGCATCGGTAACGCGCGTCGACCTCGGCGGAGGATAAGTTACCGACCACCACCGGCAGTGGTCGGTAACGCTCGGGGGGTATAAGCTGCCGCGTTAAAAATGAAACCCGAATTTCGGCGCTTCCACGGTTCAGGGCTGAAAAGGGCCCGAAAGAAAATAACTGATTCAAACGTTCGAATTGAACGCCAACTTTGCGACGCTGACTTCGCATCGATGGCGAGTGCCGCCACAGTCGCCGCGTTTACTCTCCCTTGATAGTTGAGCGAATCGACTTGTAACTTTGAGCTTACGAATCCGACTCTACGTTTGGGTTTACATTTTCCATTAATTTTAAAGGGAGGGGGGGTTGGGGGGAGGATGGCGATGACAGACCAACTGCGCACCTCCCCGCCACCATCGTCGCTACCGACGACCTTGACCTCGAGCCGAGCCGAGCCGAGCGGGACCGAAGGACCGACGGGCTCCCGGAAAATTCGGGAAGGCGATATACCTTTAATTCCCAGTTGGCCGTAACTTTTTCGGTGACGTCAAATTAGTGAAATTTTGCGATTTCTTTGTCGCCGTATAGCTCGAGAACCGGTCGACGGGTGCGGGCGAGAGTAGGCTCGTCGGACGGAGGACGCGGAGACGAAGGTTTACCGCCCGAACAATTCGCGAAAGATTCTCGAAAAATTTTTTACGTGTGCATCGGTAACGCGCGTCGACCTCGGCGGAGGATAAGTTACCGACCACCACCGGCAGTGGTCGGTAACGCTCGGGGGGTATAAGCTGCCGCGTTAAAAATGAAACCCGAATTTCGGCGCTTCCACGGTTCAGGGCTGAAAAGGGCCCGAAAGAAAATAACTGATTCAAACGTTCGAATTGAACGCCAACTTTGCGACGCTGACTTCGCATCGATGGCGAGTGCCGCCACAGTCGCCGCGTTTACTCTCCCTTGATAGTTGAGCGAATCGACTTGTAACTTCGAGGTTACGAATCCGACTCTACGTTTAGGTTTACATTTTCCATTAATTTTAAAGGGAGGGGTGTTGGGGGGTAGGTTGGCGATGACAGACCAATCGCGCGCCTCCCCGCCACCATCGTCGCTACCGACGACATCGACCTCGAGCCGAGCCGAGCCGAGCGGGGCCGAAGGCCAGATGGGCTCCCGTAAAATTCGGGAAGGCGATGTACCTTTAATTCCCAGTTGGCCGTAACTTTTTCGGTGACGTCAGATTAGTGAAATTTTGCGATTTCTTCGTCGCCGTATAGCTCGAGAACGGGTCGACGGGCGCGGGCGAGAGTAGGCTCGTCGGACGGAGGACGCGGAGACGAAGGTTTACCGCGCGAAAAATTCGCGAAAATTCGCGAAAAATTTTACCTGTGCATCGGTAACGCGCGTCGACCTCGGCGGTGGATAAGTTACCGACCACCACCGGCAGTGGTCGGTAACGGTCGGGGGGTATAAGCTGCCGCGTTAAAAATGAAACCCGAATTTCAGCGCTTCCACGGTTCAGGGCTGAAAGGGGCCCGAAAGAAAATAACTGATTCAAACGTTCGAATTGAACGCCAACTTTGCGACGCTGACTTCGCATCGGTGGCGAGTGCCGCCACAGTCGCCGCGTTTACTCTCCCTTGATAGTTGAGCGAATCGACTTGTAACTTCGAGGTTACGAATCCGACTCTACGTTTAGGTTTACATTTTCCATTAATTTTAAAGGGAGGGGGGTTGGGGGGGAGGATGGCGATGACAGACCAATCGCGCGCCTCCCCGCCACCATCGTCGCTACCGACGACCTCGACCTCCAGCCGAGCCGAGCCGAGCGGGGCCGAAGGCCCGATGGCCTCCCGGAAAATTCGGGAAGGCGATGTACCTTTAATTCGCAGTTGGCCGTAACTTTTTCGGTGACGTCAAATTAGTGAAAAATCAAAGTTTCTTTGTCGCCGTATAGCTCGAGAACGGGTCGACGGGTGCGTGCGAGAGTAGGCTCGTCGGACGGAGGACGCGGAGACGAAGGTTTACCGCGCGAAAAATTAGCGAAAATTCGCGAAAAATTTTTTACGTGTGCATCGGTAACGCGCGTCGACCTCGGCGGAGGATAACTTACCGACCACCACCGGCAGTGGTCGGTAACGCTCGGGGGGTATAAGCTGCCGCGTTAAAAATGAAACCCGAATTTCGGCGCTTCCACGGTTCATGGCTGAAAAGGGCCCGAAAGAAAATAACTGATTCAAACGTTCGAATTTAACGCCAACTTCGCGACGCTGACTTCGCATCGATGGCGAGTGCCGCCACAGTCGCCGCGTTTACTCTCGCTTGATAGTTGAGCGAATCGACTTGTAACTTTGAGCTTACGAATCCGACTCTACGTTTAGGTTTACATTTTCCATTAATTTTAAAGGGGTAGGGGGGGTTGGGGGGGGGGGGTGGTTGGTCTTGACAGACCAACCGCACGCCTCCCCGCCACCATCGTCGCTACCGACGACCTCGACCTCGAGCCGAGCCGAGCCGAGCCGAGCCGAGCCGAAGGACCGACGGGCTCCCGGAAAATTCCGAAAGGCGATATACCTTTAATTCCCAGTTGGCCGTAAATTTCTCGGTGACGTCAAATTAGTGAAATTTTGCGATCTCTTTGTCGCCGTATAGCTCGAGAACGGGTCGACGGGTGCGGGCGAGAGTAGGCTCGTCGGACGGAGGACGCGGTGACGAAGGTTTACCGCGCGAAAATTCTCGAAAATTCGCGAAAAATTTTTTACGTGTGCATCGGTAACGCGTGTCGACCTCGGCGGAGGATAACTTACCGACCACCACCGGCAGTGGTCGGTAACGCTCGGGGCGTATAAGCTGCCGCGTTAAAAATGAAACCCGAATTTCGGCGCTTCCACGGTTCAGGGCTGAAAAGGGCCCGAAAGAAAATAACTGATTCAAACGTTCGAATTGAACGCCAACTTTGCGACGCTGACTTCGCATCGGTGGCGAGTGCCGCTACAGTCGCCGCGTTTACTCTCCCCTGAGAGTTGAGCGAATCGACATGTAACTTCGAGGTAACGAATCCGACTCTACGTTTAGGTTTACTTTTTCCATTAATTTTAAAGGGACGGAGGGGTGGTGGGGTGGTTGGCGATGACAGACCAATCGCGCGCCTCCCTGCCACCATCGTCGCTACCGACGACCTAGACCTCGAGCCGAGCCGAGCCGAGCGGGGCCGAAGGCCCGATGGGCACCCGGAAAATTCGGGAAGGCGATATACCTTTAATTCCCAGTTGGCCGTAACTTTTTCGGTGACGTCAAATTAGTGAAATTTTGCGATTTCTTTGTCTCCGTATAGCTCGAGAACCGGTCGACGGGTGCGGGCGAGAGTAGGCTCGTCGGACGGAGGACGCGGAGCCGAAGGTTTGCCGCCCGAACAATTCGCGAAAGATTCTCGAAAAATTTTTTACGTGTGCATCGGTAACGCGCGTCGACCTCGGCGGAGGATAAGTTACCGACCACCACCGGCAGTGGTCGGTAACGCTCGGGGGGTATAAGCTGCCGCGTTAAAAATGAAACCCGAATTTCGGCGCTTCCACGGTTCAGGGCTGAAAAGGGCCCGAAAGAAAATAACTGATTCAAACGTTCGAATTGAACGCCAACTTTGCGACGCTGACTTCGCATCGATGGCGAGTGCCGCCACAGTCGCCGCGTTTACTCTCCCTTGATAGTTGAGCGAATCGACTTGTAACTTTGAGCTTACGAATCCGACTCTACGTTTGGGTTTACATTTTCCATTAATTTTAAAGGGAGGGGGGGTTGGGGGGAGGATGGCGATGACAGACCAATCGCGCACCTCCCCGCCACCATCGTCGCTACCGACGACCTTGACCTCGAGCCGAGCCGAGCCGAGCGGGACCGAAGGACCGACGGGCTCCCGGAAAATTCGGGAAGGCGATATACCTTTAATTCCCAGTTGGCCGTAACTTTTTCGGTGACGTCAAATTAGTGAAATTTTGCGATTTCTTTGTCTCCGTATAGCTCGAGAACCGGTCGACGGGTGCGGGCGAGAGTAGGCTCGTCGGACGGAGGACGCGGAGCCGAAGGTTTGCCGCCCGAACAATTCGCGAAAGATTCTCGAAAAATTTTTTACGTGTGCATCGGTAACGCGCGTCGACCTCGGCGGAGGATAAGTTACCGACCACCACCGGCAGTGGTCGGTAACGCTCGGGGGGTATAAGCTGCCGCGTTAAAAATGAAACCCGAATTTCGGCGCTTCCACGGTTCAGGGCTGAAAAGGGCCCGAAAGAAAATAACTGATTCAAACGTTCGAATTGAACGCCAACTTTGCGACGCTGACTTCGCATCGATGGCGAGTGCCGCCACAGTCGCCGCGTTTACTCTCCCTTGATAGTTGAGCGAATCGACTTGTAACTTTGAGCTTACGAATCCGACTCTACGTTTGGGTTTACATTTTCCATTAATTTTAAAGGGAGGGGGGGTTGGGGGGAGGATGGCGATGACAGACCAACTGCGCACCTCCCCGCCACCATCGTCGCTACCGACGACCTTGACCTCGAGCCGAGCCGAGCCGAGCGGGACCGAAGGACCGACGGGCTCCCGGAAAATTCGGGAAGGCGATATACCTTTAATTCCCAGTTGGCCGTAACTTTTTCGGTGACGTCAAATTAGTGAAATTTTGCGATTTCTTTGTCGCCGTATAGCTCGAGAACCGGTCGACGGGTGCGGGCGAGAGTAGGCTCGTCGGACGGAGGACGCGGAGACGAAGGTTTACCGCCCGAACAATTCGCGAAAGATTCTCGAAAAATTTTTTACGTGTGCATCGGTAACGCGCGTCGACCTCGGCGGAGGATAAGTTACCGACCACCACCGGCAGTGGTCGGTAACGCTCGGGGGGTATAAGCTGCCGCGTTAAAAATGAAACCCGAATTTCGGCGCTTCCACGGTTCAGGGCTGAAAAGGGCCCGAAAGAAAATAACTGATTCAAACGTTCGAATTGAACGCCAACTTTGCGACGCTGACTTCGCATCGATGGCGAGTGCCGCCACAGTCGCCGCGTTTACTCTCCCTTGATAGTTGAGCGAATCGACTTGTAACTTCGAGGTTACGAATCCGACTCTACGTTTAGGTTTACATTTTCCATTAATTTTAAAGGGAGGGGTGTTGGGGGGTAGGTTGGCGATGACAGACCAATCGCGCGCCTCCCCGCCACCATCGTCGCTACCGACGACATCGACCTCGAGCCGAGCCGAGCCGAGCGGGGCCGAAGGCCAGATGGGCTCCCGTAAAATTCGGGAAGGCGATGTACCTTTAATTCCCAGTTGGCCGTAACTTTTTCGGTGACGTCAGATTAGTGAAATTTTGCGATTTCTTCGTCGCCGTATAGCTCGAGAACGGGTCGACGGGCGCGGGCGAGAGTAGGCTCGTCGGACGGAGGACGCGGAGACGAAGGTTTACCGCGCGAAAAATTCGCGAAAATTCGCGAAAAATTTTACCTGTGCATCGGTAACGCGCGTCGACCTCGGCGGTGGATAAGTTACCGACCACCACCGGCAGTGGTCGGTAACGGTCGGGGGGTATAAGCTGCCGCGTTAAAAATGAAACCCGAATTTCAGCGCTTCCACGGTTCAGGGCTGAAAGGGGCCCGAAAGAAAATAACTGATTCAAACGTTCGAATTGAACGCCAACTTTGCGACGCTGACTTCGCATCGGTGGCGAGTGCCGCCACAGTCGCCGCGTTTACTCTCCCTTGATAGTTGAGCGAATCGACTTGTAACTTCGAGGTTACGAATCCGACTCTACGTTTAGGTTTACATTTTCCATTAATTTTAAAGGGAGGGGGGTTGGGGGGGAGGATGGCGATGACAGACCAATCGCGCGCCTCCCCGCCACCATCGTCGCTACCGACGACCTCGACCTCCAGCCGAGCCGAGCCGAGCGGGGCCGAAGGCCCGATGGCCTCCCGGAAAATTCGGGAAGGCGATGTACCTTTAATTCGCAGTTGGCCGTAACTTTTTCGGTGACGTCAAATTAGTGAAAAATCAAAGTTTCTTTGTCGCCGTATAGCTCGAGAACGGGTCGACGGGTGCGTGCGAGAGTAGGCTCGTCGGACGGAGGACGCGGAGACGAAGGTTTACCGCGCGAAAAATTAGCGAAAATTCGCGAAAAATTTTTTACGTGTGCATCGGTAACGCGCGTCGACCTCGGCGGAGGATAACTTACCGACCACCACCGGCAGTGGTCGGTAACGCTCGGGGGGTATAAGCTGCCGCGTTAAAAATGAAACCCGAATTTCGGCGCTTCCACGGTTCATGGCTGAAAAGGGCCCGAAAGAAAATAACTGATTCAAACGTTCGAATTTAACGCCAACTTCGCGACGCTGACTTCGCATCGATGGCGAGTGCCGCCACAGTCGCCGCGTTTACTCTCGCTTGATAGTTGAGCGAATCGACTTGTAACTTTGAGCTTACGAATCCGACTCTACGTTTAGGTTTACATTTTCCATTAATTTTAAAGGGGTAGGGGGGGTTGGGGGGGGGTGGTTGGTCTTGACAGACCAACCGCACGCCTCCCCGCCACCATCGTCGCTACCGACGACCTCGACCTCGAGCCGAGCCGAGCCGAGCCGAGCCGAGCCGAAGGACCGACGGGCTCCCGGAAAATTCCGAAAGGCGATATACCTTTAATTCCCAGTTGGCCGTAAATTTCTCGGTGACGTCAAATTAGTGAAATTTTGCGATCTCTTTGTCGCCGTATAGCTCGAGAACGGGTCGACGGGTGCGGGCGAGAGTAGGCTCGTCGGACGGAGGACGCGGTGACGAAGGTTTACCGCGCGAAAATTCTCGAAAATTCGCGAAAAATTTTTTACGTGTGCATCGGTAACGCGCGTCGACCTCGGCGGAGGATAACTTACCGACCACCACCGGCAGTGGTCGGTAACGCTCGGGGCGTATAAGCTGCCGCGTTAAAAATGAAACCCGAATTTCGGCGCTTCCACGGTTCAGGGCTGAAAAGGGCCCGAAAGAAAATAACTGATTCAAACGTTCGAATTGAACGCCAACTTTGCGACGCTGACTTCGCATCGGTGGCGAGTGCCGCTACAGTCGCCGCGTTTACTCTCCCCTGAGAGTTGAGCGAATCGACATGTAACTTCGAGGTAACGAATCCGACTCTACGTTTAGGTTTACTTTTTCCATTAATTTTAAAGGGACGGAGGGGTGGTGGGGTGGTTGGCGATGACAGACCAATCGCGCGCCTCCCTGCCACCATCGTCGCTACCGACGACCTAGACCTCGAGCGGAGCCGAGCCGAGCGGGGCCGAAGGCCCGATGGGCACCCGGAAAATTCGGGAAGGCGATATACCTTTAATTCCCAGTTGGCCGTAACTTTTTCGGTGACGTCAAATTAGTGAAATTTTGCGATTTCTTTGTCTCCGTATAGCTCGAGAACCGGTCGACGGGTGCGGGCGAGAGTAGGCTCGTCGGACGGAGGACGCGGAGCCGAAGGTTTGCCGCCCGAACAATTCGCGAAAGATTCTCGAAAAATTTTTTACGTGTGCATCGGTAACGCGCGTCGACCTCGGCGGAGGATAAGTTACCGACCACCACCGGCAGTGGTCGGTAACGCTCGGGGGGTATAAGCTGCCGCGTTAAAAATGAAACCCGAATTTCGGCGCTTCCACGGTTCAGGGCTGAAAAGGGCCCGAAAGAAAATAACTGATTCAAACGTTTGAGTTTAACGCCAACTTCGCGACGCTGACTTCGCATCGGTGGCGAGTGCCGCCACAGTCGCCGCGTTTACTCTCCCCTGAGAGTTGAGCGAATCGACTTGTAACTTCGAGGTTACGAATCCGACTCTACGTTTAGGTTTACTTTTTCCAATAATTTTAAAGGGACGGAGGGTGGTGGGGTGGTTGGCGATGAGAGACCAATCGCGCGCCTCCCCGCCACCATCGTCGCTACCGACGACCTAGACTTCGAGCCGAGCCGAGCCGAGCGGGGCCGAAGGCCCGACGGGCTCCCGGAAAATTCGTGAAGGCGATATACCTTTAATTCCCAGTTGGCCGTAACTTCTTCGATGACGTCAAATTAGTGAAATTTTGCGATTTCTTTGTCGCCGTATAGCTCGAGAACCGGTCGACGGGTGCGGGCGAGAGTAGGCTCGTTGGACGGAGGACGCGGAGACGAAGGTTTACCGCGCGAAAAATTCGCGAAAGATTCTCGAAAAATTTGTTACATGTGCATCGGTAACCGCGCGTCGACCTCGGCGGAGAAAAAGTTACCGAACATCACCGGCAGTGGTCGGTAACGCTCGGGGGGTATAAGCTGCCGCGTTAAAAATGAAACCCGAATTTCGGCGCTTCCACGGTTCAGGGCTGAAAAGGGCCCGAAAGAAAATAACTGATTCAAACGTTCGAATTGAACGCCAACTTTGCGACGCTGACTTCGCATCGATGGCGAGTGCCGCCACAGTCGCCGCGTTTACTCTCCCTTGATAGTTGAGCGAATCGACTTGTAACTTTGAGCTTACGAATCCGACTCTACGTTTGGGTTTACATTTTCCATTAATTTTAAAGGGAGGGGGGGTTGGGGGGAGGATGGCGATGACAGACCAACTGCGCACCTCCCCGCCACCATCGTCGCTACCGACGACCTTGACCTCGAGCCGAGCCGAGCCGAGCGGGACCGAAGGACCGACGGGCTCCCGGAAAATTCGGGAAGGCGATATACCTTTAATTCCCAGTTGGCCGTAACTTTTTCGGTGACGTCAAATTAGTGAAATTTTGCGATTTCTTTGTCGCCGTATAGCTCGAGAACCGGTCGACGGGTGCGGGCGAGAGTAGGCTCGTCGGACGGAGGACGCGGAGACGAAGGTTTACCGCCCGAACAATTCGCGAAAGATTCTCGAAAAATTTTTTACGTGTGCATCGGTAACGCGCGTCGACCTCGGCGGAGGATAAGTTACCGACCACCACCGGCAGTGGTCGGTAACGCTCGGGGGGTATAAGCTGCCGCGTTAAAAATGAAACCCGAATTTCGGCGCTTCCACGGTTCAGGGCTGAAAAGGGCCCGAAAGAAAATAACTGATTCAAACGTTCGAATTGAACGCCAACTTTGCGACGCTGACTTCGCATCGATGGCGAGTGCCGCCACAGTCGCCGCGTTTACTCTCCCTTGATAGTTGAGCGAATCGACTTGTAACTTCGAGGTTACGAATCCGACTCTACGTTTAGGTTTACATTTTCCATTAATTTTAAAGGGAGGGGTGTTGGGGGGTAGGTTGGCGATGACAGACCAATCGCGCGCCTCCCCGCCACCATCGTCGCTACCGACGACATCGACCTCGAGCCGAGCCGAGCCGAGCGGGGCCGAAGGCCCGATGGGCTCCCGTAAAATTCGGGAAGGCGATGTACCTTTAATTCCCAGTTGGCCGTAACTTTTTCGGTGACGTCAGATTAGTGAAATTTTGCGATTTCTTCGTCGCCGTATAGCTCGAGAACGGGTCGACGGGCGCGGGCGAGAGTAGGCTCGTCGGACGGAGGACGCGGAGACGAAGGTTTACCGCGCGAAAAATTCGCGAAAATTCGCGAAAAATTTTACCTGTGCATCGGTAACGCGCGTCGACCTCGGCGGTGGATAAGTTACCGACCACCACCGGCAGTGGTCGGTAACGGTCGGGGGGTATAAGCTGCCGCGTTAAAAATGAAACCCGAATTTCAGCGCTTCCACGGTTCAGGGCTGAAAGGGGCCCGAAAGAAAATAACTGATTCAAACGTTCGAATTGAACGCCAACTTTGCGACGCTGACTTCGCATCGGTGGCGAGTGCCGCCACAGTCGCCGCGTTTACTCTCCCTTGATAGTTGAGCGAATCGACTTGTAACTTCGAGGTTACCAATCCGACTCTACGTTTAGGTTTACATTTTCCATTAATTTTAAAGGGAGGGGGGTTGGGGGGGAGGATGGCGATGACAGACCAATCGCGCGCCTCCCCGCCACCATCGTCGCTACCGACGACCTCGACCTCCAGCCGAGCCGAGCCGAGCGGGGCCGAAGGCCCGATGGCCTCCCGGAAAATTCGGGAAGGCGATGTACCTTTAATTCGCAGTTGGCCGTAACTTTTTCGGTGACGTCAAATTAGTGAAAAATCAAAGTTTCTTTGTCGCCGTATAGCTCGAGAACGGGTCGACGGGTGCGTGCGAGAGTAGGCTCGTCGGACGGAGGACGCGGAGACGAAGGTTTACCGCGCGAAAAATTAGCGAAAATTCGCGAAAAATTTTTTACGTGTGCATCGGTAACGCGCGTCGACCTCGGCGGAGGATAACTTACCGACCACCACCGGCAGTGGTCGGTAACGCTCGGGGGGTATAAGCTGCCGCGTTAAAAATGAAACCCGAATTTCGGCGCTTCCACGGTTCATGGCTGAAAAGGGCCCGAAAGAAAATAACTGATTCAAACGTTCGAATTTAACGCCAACTTCGCGACGCTGACTTCGCATCGATGGCGAGTGCCGCCACAGTCGCCGCGTTTACTCTCGCTTGATAGTTGAGCGAATCGACTTGTAACTTTGAGCTTACGAATCCGACTCTACGTTTAGGTTTACATTTTCCATTAATTTTAAAGGGGTAGGGGGGGTTGGGGGGGGGGGTGGTTGGTCTTGACAGACCAACCGCACGCCTCCCCGCCACCATCGTCGCTACCGACGACCTCGACCTCGAGCCGAGCCGAGCCGAGCCGAGCCGAGCCGAAGGACCGACGGGCTCCCGGAAAATTCCGAAAGGCGATATACCTTTAATTCCCAGTTGGCCGTAAATTTCTCGGTGACGTCAAATTAGTGAAATTTTGCGATCTCTTTGTCGCCGTATAGCTCGAGAACGGGTCGACGGGTGCGGGCGAGAGTAGGCTCGTCGGACGGAGGACGCGGTGACGAAGGTTTACCGCGCGAAAATTCTCGAAAATTCGCGAAAAATTTTTTACGTGTGCATCGGTAACGCGCGTCGACCTCGGCGGAGGATAACTTACCGACCACCACCGGCAGTGGTCGGTAACGCTCGGGGCGTATAAGCTGCCGCGTTAAAAATGAAACCCGAATTTCGGCGCTTCCACGGTTCAGGGCTGAAAAGGGCCCGAAAGAAAATAACTGATTCAAACGTTCGAATTGAACGCCAACTTTGCGACGCTGACTTCGCATCGGTGGCGAGTGCCGCTACAGTCGCCGCGTTTACTCTCCCCTGAGAGTTGAGCGAATCGACATGTAACTTCGAGGTAACGAATCCGACTCTACGTTTAGGTTTACTTTTTCCATTAATTTTAAAGGGACGGAGGGGTGGTGGGGTGGTTGGCGATGACAGACCAATCGCGCGCCTCCCTGCCACCATCGTCGCTACCGACGACCTAGACCTCGAGCGGAGCCGAGCCGAGCGGGGCCGAAGGCCCGATGGGCACCCGGAAAATTCGGGAAGGCGATATACCTTTAATTCCCAGTTGGCCGTAACTTTTTCGGTGACGTCAAATTAGTGAAATTTTGCGATTTCTTTGTCTCCGTATAGCTCGAGAACCGGTCGACGGGTGCGGGCGAGAGTAGGCTCGTCGGACGGAGGACGCGGAGCCGAAGGTTTGCCGCCCGAACAATTCGCGAAAGATTCTCGAAAAATTTTTTACGTGTGCATCGGTAACGCGCGTCGACCTCGGCGGAGGATAAGTTACCGACCACCACCGGCAGTGGTCGGTAACGCTCGGGGGGTATAAGCTGCCGCGTTAAAAATGAAACCCGAATTTCGGCGCTTCCACGGTTCAGGGCTGAAAAGGGCCCGAAAGAAAATAACTGATTCAAACGTTTGAGTTTAACGCCAACTTCGCGACGCTCACTTCGCATCGGTGGCGAGTGCCGCCACAGTCGCCGCGTTTACTCTCCCCTGAGAGTTGAGCGAATCGACTTGTAACTTCGAGGTTACGAATCCGACTCTACGTTTAGGTTTACTTTTTCCAATAATTTTAAAGGGACGGAGGGTGGTGGGGTGGTTGGCGATGAGAGACCAATCGCGCGCCTCCCCGCCACCATCGTCGCTACCGACGACCTAGACTTCGAGCCGAGCCGAGCCGAGCGGGGCCGAAGGCCCGACGGGCTCCCGGAAAATTCGTGAAGGCGATATACCTTTAATTCCCAGTTGGCCGTAACTTCTTCGATGACGTCAAATTAGTGAAATTTTGCGATTTCTTTGTCGCCGTATAGCTCGAGAACCGGTCGACGGGTGCGGGCGAGAGTAGGCTCGTTGGACGGAGGACGCGGAGACGAAGGTTTACCGCGCGAAAAATTCGCGAAAGATTCTCGAAAAATTTGTTACATGTGCATCGGTAACCGCGCGTCGACCTCGGCGGAGAAAAAGTTACCGAACATCACCGGCAGTGGTCGGTAACGCTCGGGGGGTATAAGCTGCCGCGTTAAAAATGAAACCCGAATTTCGGCGCTTCCACGGTTCAGGGCTCAAAAGGGCCCGAAAGAAAATAACTGATGCAAACGTTCGAATTTAACGCCAACTTCGCGACGCTGACTTCGCATCGGTGGCGAGTGCCGCCACAGTCGCCGCAATTACTCTCCCCTGATAGTTGAGCGAATCGACTCGTGACTTCGAGATTACGAATCCGACTCTACGTTTAGGTTTACATTTTCCATTAATTTTAAAGGGAGTGGGGGTGGGGGGGTTGGCGATGACAGAGCAATCGCGCGCCTCCCCGCCACCATCGTCGCTATCGACGACCTCGACCTCGAGCCGAACCGAGCCGAGCCGAGCGGGGCCGAAGGCCCGATGGGCTCCCGGAAAATTCGTGAAGGTGATATACCTTTAATTCCCAGTTGGCCGTAACTTTTTCGATGACGTCAAATTAGTGAAAAATCAAAGTTTTTTTGTCGCCGTATAGCTCGAGGCCCGGTCGACGGTTGCGGGCGAGAGTAGGCTCGTCGGACGGAGGACGCGGAGACGAAGGTTAATCGCGCGAAAAAATCGCGAAAGATTCTCGAAAAATTTTTTACGTGTGCATCGGTAACGCGCGTCGACCTCGGCGGAGGATAACTTACCGACAACCACCAGCAGTGGTCGGTAACGCTCGGGGGATATAAGCTGCTGCGTTAAAAATGAAACCCGAATTTCGGCGCTTCCAATGTTCAGGGCTGAAAAGGGCCCGAAAGAAAATAACTGACTCAAACGTTCGAATTGAACGCCAACTTCGCGACGCTGATTTCGCATCGGTGGCGAGTGCCGCTACAGTCGCCGCGATTACTCTCCCTTGAGAGTTGAGCGAATCGACTTGTAACTTCGAGGTTACGAATCCGACTCTACGTTTAGGTTTACCTTTACCATTAATTTTAAAGGGACGGGGGGTGTGGTGGGGTGGTTGGCGATGACAGACCAATCGCGCGCCTCACCGCCACCATCGTCGCTTTCGACGACCTCGACCTCGAGCCGAGCCGAGCCGAGCGGGGCCGAAGGCCCGATGGGCACCCGGAAAATTCGGGAAGGCGATATACCTTTAATTCCCAGTTGCACGTAACTTTTTCGGTGACGTCGATTTAGTGAAATTTTGCGATTTCTTTGTCGCCGTATAGCTCGAGAACCGGTCGACGGGTGCGGGCGAGAGTAGGCTCGTCGGACGGAGGACGCGGAGACGAAGGTTTACCGCCCGAAAAATTCTCGAAAGATTCTCGAAAAATTTTTTACGTGTGCATCGGTAACGCGCGTCGACCTCGGCGGAGGATAAGTTACCGACCACCACCGGCAGTGGTCGGTAACGCTCGGGGCGTATAAGCTGCCGCGTTAAAAATGAAACCCGAATTTCGGCGCTTCCACGGTTCAGGGCTGAAAAGGGCCCGAAAGAAAATAACTGATTCAAACGTTCGAATTGAACGCCAACTTTGCGACGCTGACTTCGCATCGGTGGCGAGTGCCGCTACAGTCGCCGCGTTTACTCTCCCCTGAGAGTTGAGCGAATCGACATGTAACTTCGAGGTAACGAATCCGACTCTACGTTTAGGTTTACTTTTTCCATTAATTTTAAAGGGACGGAGGGGTGGTGGGGTGGTTGGCGATGACAGACCAATCGCGCGCCTCCCTGCCACCATCGTCGCTACCGACGACCTAGACCTCGAGCCGAGCCGAGCCGAGCGGGGCCGAAGGCCCGATGGGCACCCGGAAAATTCGGGAAGGCGATATACCTTTAATTCCCAGTTGGCCGTAACTTTTTCGGTGACGTCAAATTAGTGAAATTTTGCGATTTCTTTGTCTCCGTATAGCTCGAGAACCGGTCGACGGGTGCGGGCGAGAGTAGGCTCGTCGGACGGAGGACGCGGAGCCGAAGGTTTGCCGCCCGAACAATTCGCGAAAGATTCTCGAAAAATTTTTTACGTGTGCATCGGTAACGCGCGTCGACCTCGGCGGAGGATAAGTTACCGACCACCACCGGCAGTGGTCGGTAACGCTCGGGGGGTATAAGCTGCCGCGTTAAAAATGAAACCCGAATTTCGGCGCTTCCACGGTTCAGGGCTGAAAAGGGCCCGAAAGAAAATAACTGATTCAAACGTTCGAATTGAACGCCAACTTTGCGACGCTGACTTCGCATCGATGGCGAGTGCCGCCACAGTCGCCGCGTTTACTCTCCCTTGATAGTTGAGCGAATCGACTTGTAACTTTGAGCTTACGAATCCGACTCTACGTTTGGGTTTACATTTTCCATTAATTTTAAAGGGAGGGGGGGTTGGGGGGAGGATGGCGATGACAGACCAACTGCGCACCTCCCCGCCACCATCGTCGCTACCGACGACCTTGACCTCGAGCCGAGCCGAGCCGAGCGGGGCCGAAGGACCGACGGGCTCCCGGAAAATTCCGAAAGGCGATATACCTTTAATTCCCAGTTGGCCGTAACTTTCTCGATGACGTCAAATTAGTGAAAAATCAAAGTTTCTTTGTCGCCGTATAGCTCGAGAACGGGTCGACGGGTGCGGGCGAGAGTAGGCTCGTCGGACGGAGGACGCGGAGACGAAGGTTTACCGCGCGAAAAATTAGCGAAAATTCGCGAAAAATTTTTTACGTGTGCATCGGTAACGCGCGTCGACCTCGGCGGAGGATAACTTACCGACCACCACCGGCAGTGGTCGGTAACGCTCGGGGGGTATAAGCTGCCGCGTTAAAAATGAAACCCGAATTTCGGCGCTTCCACGGTTCATGGCTGAAAAGGGCCCGAAAGAAAATAACTGATTCAAACGTTCGAATTTAACGCCAACTTCGCGACGCTGACTTCGCATCGATGGCGAGTGCCGCCACAGTCGCCGCGTTTACTCTCGCTTGATAGTTGAGCGAATCGACTTGTAACTTTGAGCTTACGAATCCGACTCTACGTTTAGGTTTACATTTTCCATTAATTTTGAAGGGGTAGGGGGGTTGGGGGGGGTGGTTGGTGTTGACAGACCAACCGCACGCCTCCCCGCCACCATCGTCGCTACCGACGACCTCGACCTCGAGCCGAGCCGAGCCGAAGGACCGACGGGCTCCCGGGAAATTCCGAAAGGCGATATACCTTTAATTCCCAGTTGGCCGTAACTTTCTCGGTGACGTCAAATTATCGAAATTATGCGATCTCTTTGTCGCCGTATAGCTCGAGAACGGGTCGACGGGTGCGGGCGAGAGTAGGCTCGTCGGACGGAGGACGCGGAGACGAAAGTTCACCGCGCGAAAAATTCGCGAAAATTCGCAAAAAAATTTTTACGTGTGCATCGGTAACGCGCGTCGACCTCGGCGGAGGATAACTTACGGACCACCACCGGCAGTGGTCGGTAACGCTCGGGGGGTATAAGCTGCCGCGTTAAAAATGTAACCCGAATTTCGGCGCTTCCACGGTTCACGGCTGAAAAGGGCCCGAAAGAAAATAACTGATTCAAACGTTCGAAATTAACGCCAGCTTCGCGACGCTGACTTCGCATCGATGGCGAGTGCCGCCACAGTCGCCGCGTTTACTCTCCCTTGATAGTTGAGCGAATCGACTTGTAACTTTGAGCTTACGAATCCGACTCTACGTTTAGGTTTACATTTTCCATTAATTTTAAAGGGGTAGGGGGGGGTTGGGGGGGTGGTTGGTGTTGACAGACCAACCGCACGCCACCCCGCCACCATGGACGCTACCGACGACCACGACCTCGAGCCGAGCCGAGCGGGGCCGAAGGACCGATTGGCTCCCGGAAAATTCGGGAAGGCGATAAACCTTTAATTCCCAGTTGGCCGTAACTTTCTCGATGACGTCAAATTAGTGAAAAATCAAAGTTTCTTTGTCGCCGTATAGCTCGAGAACGGGTCGACGGGTGCGGGCGAGAGTAGGCTCGTCGGACGGAGGACGCGGAGACGAAGGTTTACCGCGCGAAAAATTCGCGAAAATTCGCGAAAAATTTTTTACGTGTGCATCGATAACGTGCGTCGACATCGGCGGAGGATAAGTTACCAACCACCACCGGCAGTGTTCGGTATCGCTCGGGGGGTATAAGCTGCTGCGTTAAAAATGAAACCCGAATTTCGGCGCTTCGACGGTTCAGGGCTGAAAAGGGCCCGAAAGAAAATAACTGATTCAAACGTTCGAATTTAACGCCAACTTCGCGACGCTGACTTCGCATCGATGGCGAGTGCCGCCACAGTCGCCGCGTTTACTCTCCCTTGAGAGTTGAGCGAATCGACTTGTAACTTTGAGCTTACGAATCCGACTCTACGTTTGGGTTTACATTTTCCATTAATTTTAAAGGGAGGGGGAGTTGGGGGGAGGATGGCGATGACAGACCAATCGCGCGCCTCCCCGCCACCATCGTCGCTACCGACGACCTCGACCTCGAGCCGAGCCGAGCCGAGCGGGGCCGAAGGCCCGATGGGCTCCCGGAAAATTCGGGAAGGCGATGTACCTTTAATTCCCAGTTGGCCGTAACTTTTTCGGTGACGTCAAATTAGTGAAATTTTGCGATTTATTTGTCGCCGTATAGCTCGAGAACGGGTCGACGGGCGCGGGCGAGAGTAGGCTCGTCGGACGGAGGACGCGGAGACGAAGGTTTACCGCCCGAAAAATTCGCGAAAATTCGCGAAAAATTTTTTACCTGTGCATCGGTAACGCGCGTCGACCTCGGCGGAGGATAACTTACCGACCACCACCGGCAGTGGTCGGTAACGGTCGGGGGGTATAAGCTGCCGCGTTAAAAATGAAACCCGAATTTCGGCACTTCCACGGTTCAGGGCTGAAAAGGGCCCGAAAGAAAATAACTGATTCAAACGTTCGAATTGAACGCCAACTTTGCGACGCTGACTTCGCATCGGTGGCGAGTGCCGCCACAGTCGCCGCATTTACTCTCCCTTGATAGTTGAGCGAATCGACTTGTAACTTCGAGGTTACGAATCCGACTCTACGTTTAGGTTTACATTTTCCATTATTTTTATAGGGAGGGGGGTTGGGGGGGAGGATGGCGATGACAGACCAATCGCGCGCCTCCCCGCCACCATCGTCGCTACCGACGACCTAGACCTCGAGCCGAGCCGAGCCGAGCGGGGCCGAAGGCCCGATGGGCACCCGGAAAATTCGGGAAGGCGATATACCTTTAATTCCCAGTTGGCCGTAACTTTTTCGGTGACGTCAAATTAGTGAAATTTTGCAATTTCTTTGTCGCCGTATAGCTCGAGAACCGGTCGACGGGTGCGGGCGAGAGTAGGCTCGTCGGACGGAGGACGAGGAGACGAAGGTTTACCGCCCGAACAATTCGCGAAAGATTCTCGAAAAATTTTTTACGTGTGCATCGGTAACGCGCGTCGACCTCGGCGGAGGATAAGTTACCGACCACCACCGGCAGTGGTCGGTAACGCTCGGGGGGTATAAGCTGCCGCGTTAAAAATGAAACCCGAATTTCAGCGCTTCCACGGTTCAGGGCTGAAAAGGGCCCGAAAGAAAATAACTGATTCAAACGTTCGAATTGAACGCCAACTTTGCGACGCTGACTTCGCATCGGTGGCGAGTGCCGCCACAGTCGCCGCGTTTACTCTCCCTTGATAGTTGAGCGAATCGACTTGTAACTTCGAGGTTACGAATCCGACTCTACGTTTAGGTTTACATTTTCCATTAATTTTAAAGGGAGGGGGGTTGGGGGGGAGGATGGCGATGACAGACCAATCGCGCGCCTCCCCGCCACCATCGTCGCTACCGACGACCTCGACCTCCAGCCGAGCCGAGCCGAGCGGGGCCGAAGGCCCGATGGGCTCCCGGAAAATTCGGGAAGGCGATGTACCTTTAATTCCCAGTTGGCCGTAACTTTTTCGGTGACGTCAGATTAGTGAAATTTTGCGATTTCTTCGTCGCCGTATAGCTCGAGAACGGGTCGATGGGCGCGGGCGAGAGTAGGCTCGTCGGACGGGGGACGCGGAGACGAAGGTTTACCGCGCGAAAAATTCGCGAAAATTCGCGAAAAATTTTACCTGTGCATCGGTAACGCGCGTCGACCTCGGCGGAGGATAAGTTACCGACCACCACCGGCAGTGGTCGGTAACGGTCGGGGGGTATAAGCTGCCGCGTTAAAAATGAAACCCGAATTTCGGCGCTTCCACGGTTCAGGGCTGAAAAGGGCCCGAAAGAAAATAACTGATTCAAACGTTCGAATTGAACGCCAACTTTGCGACGCTGACTTCGCATCGATGGCGAGTGCCGCCACAGTCGCCGCGTTTACTCTCCCTTGATAGTTGAGCGAATCGACTTGTAACTTCGAGGTTACGAATCCGACTCTACGTTTAGGTTTACATTTTCCATTAATTTTAAAGGGAGGGGTGTTGGGGGGTAGGTTGGCGATGACAGACCAATCGCGCGCCTCCCCGCCACCATCGTCGCTACCGACGACATCGACCTCGAGCCGAGCCGAGCCGAGCGGGGCCGAAGGCCCGATGGGCTCCCGTAAAATTCGGGAAGGCGATGTACCTTTAATTCCCAGTTGGCCGTAACTTTTTCGGTGACGTCAGATTAGTGAAATTTTGCGATTTCTTCGTCGCCGTATAGCTCGAGAACGGGTCGACGGGCGCGGGCGAGAGTAGGCTCGTCGGACGGAGGACGCGGAGACGAAGGTTTACCGCGCGAAAAATTCGCGAAAATTCGCGAAAAATTTTACCTGTGCATCGGTAACGCGCGTCGACCTCGGCGGTGGATAAGTTACCGACCACCACCGGCAGTGGTCGGTAACGGTCGGGGGGTATAAGCTGCCGCGTTAAAAATGAAACCCGAATTTCAGCGCTTCCACGGTTCAGGGCTGAAAGGGGCCCGAAAGAAAATAACTGATTCAAACGTTCGAATTGAACGCCAACTTTGCGACGCTGACTTCGCATCGGTGGCGAGTGCCGCCACAGTCGCCGCGTTTACTCTCCCTTGATAGTTGAGCGAATCGACTTGTAACTTCGAGGTTACGAATCCGACTCTACGTTTAGGTTTACATTTTCCATTAATTTTAAAGGGAGGGGGGTTGGGGGGGGAGGATGGCGATGACAGACCAATCGCGCGCCTCCCCGCCACCATCGTCGCTACCGACGACCTCGACCTCCAGCCGAGCCGAGCCGAGCGGGGACGATGGCCCGATGGGCTCCCGGAAAATTCGGGAAGGCGATGTACCTTTAATTCCCAGTTGGCCGTAACTTTTTCGGTGACGTCAAATTAGTGAAATTTTGCGATTTATTTGTCGCCGTATAGCTCGAGAACGGGTCGACGGGCGCGGGCGAGAGTAGGCTCGTCGGACGGAGGACGCGGAGACGAAGGTTTACCGCCCGAAAAATTCGCGAAAATTCGCGAAAAATTTTTTATCTGTGCATCGGTAACGCGCGTCGACCTCGGCGGAGGATAACTTATCGACCACCACCGGCAGTGGTCGGTAACGGTCGGGGGGTATAAGCTGCCGCGTTAAAAATGAAACCCGAATTTCGGCACTTCCACGGTTCAGGGCTGAAAAGGGCCCGAAAGAAAATAACTGATTCAAACGTTCGAATTGAACGCCAACTTTGCGACGCTGACTTCGCATCGGTGGCGAGTGCCGCCACAGTCGCCGCATTTACTCTCCCTTGATAGTTGAGCGAATCGACTTGTAACTTCGAGGTTACGAATCCGACTCTACGTTTAGGTTTACATTTTCCATTATTTTTATAGGGAGGGGGGTTGGGGGGGAGGATGGCGATGACAGACCAATCGCGCGCCTCCCCGCCACCATCGTCGCTACCGACGACCTAGACCTCGAGCCGAGCCGAGCCGAGCGGGGCCGAAGGCCCGATGGGCACCCGGAAAATTCGGGAAGGCGATATACCTTTAATTCCCAGTTGGCCGTAACTTTTTCGGTGACGTCAAATTAGTGAAATTTTGCGATTTCTTTGTCGCCGTATAGCTCGAGAACCGGTCGACGGGTGCGGGCGAGAGTAGGCTCGTCGGACGGAGGACGCGGAGACGAAGGTTTACCGCCCGAACAATTCGCGAAAGATTCTCGAAAAATTTTTTACGTGTGCATCGGTAACGCGCGTCGACCTCGGCGGAGGATAAGTTACCGACCACCACCGGCAGTGGTCGGTAACGCTCGGGGGGTATAAGCTGCCGCGTTAAAAATGAAACCCGAATTTCGGCGCTTCCACGGTTCAGGGCTGAAAAGGGCCCGAAAGAAAATAACTGATTCAAACGTTCGAATTGAACGCCAACTTTGCGACGCTGACTTCGCATCGATGGCGAGTGCCGCCACAGTCGCCGCGTTTACTCTCCCTTGATAGTTGAGCGAATCGACTTGTAACTTCGAGGTTACGAATCCGACTCTACGTTTAGGTTTACATTTTCCATTAATTTTAAAGGGAGGGGTGTTGGGGGGTAGGTTGGCGATGACAGACCAATCGCGCGCCTCCCCGCCACCATCGTCGCTACCGACGACATCGACCTCGAGCCGAGCCGAGCCGAGCGGGGCCGAAGGCCCGATGGGCTCCCGTAAAATTCGGGAAGGCGATGTACCTTTAATTCCCAGTTGGCCGCAACTTTTTCGGTGACGTCAGATTAGTGAAATTTTGCGATTTCTTCGTCGCCGTATAGCTCGAGAACGGGTCGACGGGCGCGGGCGAGAGTAGGCTCGTCGGACGGAGGACGCGGAGACGAAGGTTTACCGCGCGAAAAATTCGCGAAAATTCGCGAAAAATTTTACCTGTGCATCGGTAACGCGCGTCGACCTCGGCGGTGGATAAGTTACCGACCACCACCGGCAGTGGTCGGTAACGGTCGGGGGGTATAAGCTGCCGCGTTAAAAATGAAACCCGAATTTCAGCGCTTCCACGGTTCAGGGCTGAAAGGGGCCCGAAAGAAAATAACTGATACAAACGTTCGAATTGAACGCCAACTTTGCGACGCTGACTTCGCATCGGTGGCGAGTGCCGCCACAGTCGCCGCGTTTACTCTCCCTTGATAGTTGAGCGAATCGACTTGTAACTTCGAGGTTACGAATCCGACTCTACGTTTAGGTTTACATTTTCCATTAATTTTAAAGGGAGGGGGGTTGGGGGGGGGGATGGCGATGACAGACCAATCGCGCGCCTCCCCGCCACCATCGTCGCTACCGACGACCTCGACCTCCAGCCGAGCCGAGCCGAGCGGGGACGATGGCCCGATGGGCTCCCGGAAAATTCGGGAAGGCGATGTACCTTTAATTCCCAGTTGGCCGTAACTTTTTCGGTGACGTCAAATTAGTGAAATTTTGCGATTTATTTGTCGCCGTATAGCTCGAGAACTGGTCGACGGGCGCGGGCGGGAGTAGGCTCGTCGGACGGAGGACGCGGAGACGAAGGTTTACCGCCCGAAAAATTCGCGAAAATTCGCGAAAAATTTTTTATCTGTGCATCGGTAACGCGCGTCGACCTCGGCGGAGGATAACTTACCGACCACCACCGGCAGTGGTCGGTAACGGTCGGGGGGTATAAGCTGCCGCGTTAAAAATGAAACCCGAATTTCGGCACTTCCACGGTTCAGGGCTGAAAAGGGCCCGAAAGAAAATAACTGATTCAAACGTTCGAATTGAACGCCAACTTTGCGACGCTGACTTCGCATCGGTGGCGAGTGCCGCCACAGTCGCCGCATTTACTCTCCCTTGATAGTTGAGCGAATCGACTTGTAACTTCGAGGTTACGAATCCGACTCTACGTTTAGGTTTACATTTTCCATTATTTTTATAGGGAGGGGGGTTGGGGGGGAGGATGGCGATGACAGACCAATCGCGCGCCTCCCCGCCACCATCGTCGCTACCGACGACCTAGACCTCGAGCCGAGCCGAGCCGAGCGGGGCCGAAGGCCCGATGGGCACCCGGAAAATTCGGGAAGGCGATATACCTTTAATTCCCAGTTGGCCGTAACTTTTTCGGTGACGTCAAATTAGTGAAATTTTGCAATTTCTTTGTCGCCGTATAGCTCGAGAACCGGTCGACGGGTGCGGGCGAGAGTAGGCTCGTCGGACGGAGGACGAGGAGACGAAGGTTTACCGCCCGAACAATTCGCGAAAGATTCTCGAAAAATTTTTTACGTGTGCATCGGTAACGCGCGTCGACCTCGGCGGAGGATAAGTTACCGACCACCACCGGCAGTGGTCGGTAACGCTCGGGGGGTATAAGCTGCCGCGTTAAAAATGAAACCCGAATTTCAGCGCTTCCACGGTTCAGGGCTGAAAAGGGCCCGAAAGAAAATAACTGATTCAAACGTTCGAATTGAACGCCAACTTTGCGACGCTGACTTCGCATCGGTGGCGAGTGCCGCCACAGTCGCCGCGTTTACTCTCCCTTGATAGTTGAGCGAATCGACTTGTAACTTCGAGGTTACGAATCCGACTCTACGTTTAGGTTTACATTTTCCATTAATTTTAAAGGGAGGGGTGTTGGGGGGTAGGTTGGCGATGACAGACCAATCGCGCGCCTCCCCGCCACCATCGTCGCTACCGACGACATCGACCTCGAGCCGAGCCGAGCCGAGCGGGGCCGAAGGCCCGATGGGCTCCCGTAAAATTCGGGAAGGCGATGTACCTTTAATTCCCAGTTGGCCGCAACTTTTTCGGTGACGTCAGATTAGTGAAATTTTGCGATTTCTTCGTCGCCGTATAGCTCGAGAACGGGTCGACGGGCGCGGGCGAGAGTAGGCTCGTCGGACGGAGGACGCGGAGACGAAGGTTTACCGCGCGAAAAATTCGCGAAAATTCGCGAAAAATTTTACCTGTGCATCGGTAACGCGCGTCGACCTCGGCGGTGGATAAGTTACCGACCACCACCGGCAGTGGTCGGTAACGGTCGGGGGGTATAAGCTGCCGCGTTAAAAATGAAACCCGAATTTCAGCGCTTCCACGGTTCAGGGCTGAAAGGGGCCCGAAAGAAAATAACTGATACAAACGTTCGAATTGAACGCCAACTTTGCGACGCTGACTTCGCATCGGTGGCGAGTGCCGCCACAGTCGCCGCGTTTACTCTCCCTTGATAGTTGAGCGAATCGACTTGTAACTTCGAGGTTACGAATCCGACTCTACGTTTAGGTTTACATTTTCCATTAATTTTAAAGGGAGGGGGGTTGGGGGGGAGGATGGCGATGACAGACCAATCGCGCGCCTCCCCGCCACCATCGTCGCTACCGACGACCTCGACCTCCAGCCGAGCCGAGCCGAGCGGGGACGATGGCCCGATGGGCTCCCGGAAAATTCGGGAAGGCGATGTACCTTTAATTCCCAGTTGGCCGTAACTTTTTCGGTGACGTCAAATTAGTGAAATTTTGCGATTTATTTGTCGCCGTATAGCTCGAGAACTGGTCGACGGGCGCGGGCGGGAGTAGGCTCGTCGGACGGAGGACGCGGAGACGAAGGTTTACCGCGCGAAAAATTCGCGAAAATTCGCGAAAAATTTTACCTGTGCATCGGTAACGCGCGTCGACCTCGGCGGTGGATAAGTTACCGACCACCACCGGCAGTGGTCGGTAACGGTCGGGGGGTATAAGCTGCCGCGTTAAAAATGAAACCCGAATTTCAGCGCTTCCACGGTTCAGGGCTGAAAAGGGCCCGAAAGAAAATAACTGATTCAAACGTTCGAATTGAACGCCAACTTTGCGACGCTGACTTCGCATCGGTGGCGAGTGCCGCCACAGTCGCCGCATTTACTCTCCCTTGATAGTTGAGCGAATCGACTTGTAACTTCGAGGTTACGAATCCGACTCTACGTTTAGGTTTACATTTTCCATTATTTTTATAGGGAGGGGGGTTGGGGGGGAGGATGGCGATGACAGACCAATCGCGCGCCTCCCCGCCACCATCGTCGCTACCGACGACCTAGACCTCGAGCCGAGCCGAGCCGAGCGGGGCCGAAGGCCCGATGGGCACCCGGAAAATTCGGGAAGGCGATATACCTTTAATTCCCAGTTGGCCGTAACTTTTTCGGTGACGTCAAATTAGTGAAATTTTGCAATTTCTTTGTCGCCGTATAGCTCGAGAACCGGTCGACGGGTGCGGGCGAGAGTAGGCTCGTCGGACGGAGGACGAGGAGACGAAGGTTTACCGCCCGAACAATTCGCGAAAGATTCTCGAAAAATTTTTTACGTGTGCATCGGTAACGCGCGTCGACCTCGGCGGAGGATAAGTTACCGACCACCACCGGCAGTGGTCGGTAACGCTCGGGGGGTATAAGCTGCCGCGTTAAAAATGAAACCCGAATTTCAGCGCTTCCACGGTTCAGGGCTGAAAAGGGCCCGAAAGAAAATAACTGATTCAAACGTTCGAATTGAACGCCAACTTTGCGACGCTGACTTCGCATCGGTGGCGAGTGCCGCCACAGTCGCCGCGTTTACTCTCCCTTGATAGTTGAGCGAATCGACTTGTAACTTCGAGGTTACGAATCCGACTCTACGTTTAGGTTTACATTTTCCATTAATTTTAAAGGGAGGGGGGTTGGGGGGAGGATGGCGATGACAGACCAATCGCGCGCCTCCCCGCCACCATCGTCGCTACCGACGACCTCGACCTCCAGCCGAGCCGAGCCGAGCGGGGCCGAAGGCCCGATGGGCTCCCGGAAAATTCGGGAAGGCGATGTACCTTTAATTCCCAGTTGGCCGTAACTTTTTCGGTGATGTCAAATTAGTGAAAAATCAAAGTTTCTTTGTCGCCGTATAGCTCGAGAACGGGTCGACGGGTGCGGCCGAGAGTAGGCTCGTCGGACGGAGGACGCGGAGACGAAGGTTTACCGCGCGAAAAATTAGCGAAAATTCGCGAAAAATTTTTTACGTGTGCATCGGTAACGCGCGTCGACCTCGGCGGAGGATAACTTACCGACCACCACCGGCAGTGGTCGGTAACGCTCGGGGGGTATAAGCTGCCGCGTTAAAAATGAAACCCGAATTTCGGCGCTTCCACGGTTCAGGGCTGAAAAGGGCCCGAAAGAAAATAACTGATTCAAACGTTTGAGTTTAACGCCAACTTCGCGACGCTGACTTCGCATCGGTGGCGAGTGCCGCCACAGTCGCCGCGTTTACTCTCCCCTGAGAGTTGAGCGAATCGACTTGTGACTTCGAGGTTACGAATCCGACTCTACGTTTAGGTTTACTTTTTCCAATAATTTTAAAGGGACGGAGGGTGGTGGGGTGGTTGGCGATGAGAGACCAATCGCGCGCCTCCCCGCCACCATCGTCGCTACCGACGACCTAGACTTCGAGCCGAGCCGAGCCGAGCGGGGCCGAAGGCCCGACGGGCTCCCGGAAAATTCGTGAAGGCGATATACCTTTAATTCCCAGTTGGCCGTAACTTCTTCGATGACGTCAAATTAGTGAAATTTTGCGATTTCTTTGTCGCCGTATAGCTCGAGAACCGGTCGACGGGTGCGGGCGAGAGTAGGCTCGTTGGACGGAGGACGCGGAGACGAAGGTTTACCGCGCGAAAAATTCGCGAAAGATTCTCGAAAAATTTGTTACATGTGCATCGGTAACCGCGCGTCGACCTCGGCGGAGAAAAAGTTACCGAACATCACCGGCAGTGGTCGGTAACGCTCGGGGGGTATAAGCTGCCGCGTTAAAAATGAAACCCGAATTTCGGCGCTTCCACGGTTCAGGGCTCAAAAGGGCCCGAAAGAAAATAACTGATGCAAACGTTCGAATTTAACGCCAACTTCGCGACGCTGACTTCGCATCGGTGGCGAGTGCCGCCACAGTCGCCGCAATTACTCTCCCCTGATAGTTGAGCGAATCGACTCGTGACTTCGAGATTACGAATCCGACTCTACGTTTAGGTTTACATTTTCCATTAATTTTAAAGGGAGTGGGGGTGGGGGGGTTGGCGATGACAGACCAATCGCGCGCCTCCCCGCCACCATCGTCGCTATCGACGACCTCGACCTCGAGCCGAAACGAGCCGAGCCGAGCGGGGCCGAAGGCCCGATGGGCTCCCGGAAAATTCGTGAAGGTGATATACCTTTAATT
The DNA here is from genome assembly GCF_051020765.1 of Lasioglossum baleicum. NCBI lineage: Eukaryota > Metazoa > Arthropoda > Insecta > Hymenoptera > Halictidae > Lasioglossum > Lasioglossum baleicum. The sequence continues at coordinate 229,337 of NW_027469109.1, read as the reverse complement.
CCCAGTTGGCCGTAACTTTTTCGATGACGTCAAATTAGTGAAAAATCAAAGTTTTTTTGTCGCCGTATAGCTCGAGGCCCGGTCGACGGTTGCGGGCGAGAGTAGGCTCGTCGGACGGAGGACGCGGAGACGAAGGTTTACCGCCCGAACAATTCGCGAAAGATTCTCGAAAAATTTTTTACGTGTGCATCGGTAACGCGCGTCGACCTCGGCGGAGGATAAGTTACCGACCACCACCGGCAGTGGTCGGTAACGCTCGGGGGGTATAACCTGCCGCGTTAAAAATGAAACCCGAATTTCAGCGCTTCCACGGTTCAGGGCTGAAAAGGGCCCGAAAGAAAATAACTGATTCAAACGTTCGAATTGAACGCCAACTTTGCGACGCTGACTTAGCATCGGTGGCGAGTGCCGCCACAGTCGCCGCGTTTACTCTCCCTTGATAGTTGAGCGAATCGACTTGTAACTTCGAGGTTACGAATCCGACACTACGTTTAGGTTTACATTTTCCATTAATTTTAAAGGGAGGGGGGTTGGGGGGGAGGATGGCGATGACAGACCAATCGCGCGCCTCCCCGCCACCATCGTCGCTACCGACGACCTCGACCTCCAGCCGAGCCGAGCCGAGCGGGGACGATGGCCCGATGGGCTCCCGTAAAATTCGGGAAGGCGATGTACCTTTAATTCCCAGTTGGCCGTAACTTTTTCGGTGACGTCAGATTAGTGAAATTTTGCGATTTCTTCGTCGCCGTATAGCTCGAGAACGGGTCGACGGGCGCGGGCGAGAGTAGGCTCGTCGGACGGAGGACGCGGAGACGAAGGTTTACCGCGCGAAAAATTCGCGAAAATTCGCGAAAAATTTTACCTGTGCATCGGTAACGCGCGTCGACCTCGGCGGTGGATAAGTTACCGACCACCACCGGCAGTGGTCGGTAACGGTCGGGGGGTATAAGCTGCCGCGTTAAAAATGAAACCCGAATTTCAGCGCTTCCACGGTTCAGGGCTGAAAGGGGCCCGAAAGAAAATAACTGATTCAAACGTTCGAATTGAACGCCAACTTTGCGACGCTGACTTCGCATCGGTGGCGAGTGCCGCCACAGTCGCCGCGTTTACTCTCCCTTGATAGTTGAGCGAATCGACTTGTAACTTCGAGGTTACGAATCCGACTCTACGTTTAGGTTTACATTTTCCATTAATTTTAAAGGGAGGGGGGTTGGGGGGGGAGGATGGCGATGACAGACCAATCGCGCGCCTCCCCGCCACCATCGTCGCTACCGACGACCTCGACCTCCAGCCGAGCCGAGCCGAGCGGGGACGATGGCCCGATGGGCTCCCGGAAAATTCGGGAAGGCGATGTACCTTTAATTCCCAGTTGGCCGTAACTTTTTCGGTGACGTCAAATTAGTGAAATTTTGCGATTTATTTGTCGCCGTATAGCTCGAGAACGGGTCGACGGGCGCGGGCGAGAGTAGGCTCGTCGGACGGAGGACGCGGAGACGAAGGTTTACCGCCCGAAAAATTCGCGAAAATTCGCGAAAAATTTTTTATCTGTGCATCGGTAACGCGCGTCGACCTCGGCGGAGGATAACTTATCGACCACCACCGGCAGTGGTCGGTAACGGTCGGGGGGTATAAGCTGCCGCGTTAAAAATGAAACCCGAATTTCGGCACTTCCACGGTTCAGGGCTGAAAAGGGCCCGAAAGAAAATAACTGATTCAAACGTTCGAATTGAACGCCAACTTTGCGACGCTGACTTCGCATCGGTGGCGAGTGCCGCCACAGTCGCCGCATTTACTCTCCCTTGATAGTTGAGCGAATCGACTTGTAACTTCGAGGTTACGAATCCGACTCTACGTTTAGGTTTACATTTTCCATTATTTTTATAGGGAGGGGGGTTGGGGGGGAGGATGGCGATGACAGACCAATCGCGCGCCTCCCCGCCACCATCGTCGCTACCGACGACCTAGACCTCGAGCCGAGCCGAGCCGAGCGGGGCCGAAGGCCCGATGGGCACCCGGAAAATTCGGGAAGGCGATATACCTTTAATTCCCAGTTGGCCGTAACTTTTTCGGTGTCGTCAAATTAGTGAAATTTTGCGATTTCTTTGTCGCCGTATAGCTCGAGAACCGGTCGACGGGTGCGGGCGAGAGTAGGCTCGTCGGACGGAGGACGCGGAGACGAAGGTTTACCGCCCGAACAATTCGCGAAAGATTCTCGAAAAATTTTTTACGTGTGCATCGGTAACGCGCGTCGACCTCGGCGGAGGATAAGTTACCGACCACCACCGGCAGTGGTCGGTAACGCTCGGGGGGTATAAGCTGCCGCGTTAAAAATGAAACCCGAATTTCGGCGCTTCCACGGTTCAGGGCTGAAAAGGGCCCGAAAGAAAATAACTGATTCAAACGTTCGAATTGAACGCCAACTTTGCGACGCTGACTTCGCATCGATGGCGAGTGCCGCCACAGTCGCCGCGTTTACTCTCCCTTGATAGTTGAGCGAATCGACTTGTAACTTCGAGGTTACGAATCCGACTCTACGTTTAGGTTTACATTTTCCATTAATTTTAAAGGGAGGGGTGTTGGGGGGTAGGTTGGCGATGACAGACCAATCGCGCGCCTCCCCGCCACCATCGTCGCTACCGACGACATCGACCTCGAGCCGAGCCGAGCCGAGCGGGGCCGAAGGCCCGATGGGCTCCCGTAAAATTCGGGAAGGCGATGTACCTTTAATTCCCAGTTGGCCGCAACTTTTTCGGTGACGTCAGATTAGTGAAATTTTGCGATTTCTTCGTCGCCGTATAGCTCGAGAACGGGTCGACGGGCGCGGGCGAGAGTAGGCTCGTCGGACGGAGGACGCGGAGACGAAGGTTTACCGCGCGAAAAATTCGCGAAAATTCGCGAAAAATTTTACCTGTGCATCGGTAACGCGCGTCGACCTCGGCGGTGGATAAGTTACCGACCACCACCGGCAGTGGTCGGTAACGGTCGGGGGGTATAAGCTGCCGCGTTAAAAATGAAACCCGAATTTCAGCGCTTCCACGGTTCAGGGCTGAAAGGGGCCCGAAAGAAAATAACTGATACAAACGTTCGAATTGAACGCCAACTTTGCGACGCTGACTTCGCATCGGTGGCGAGTGCCGCCACAGTCGCCGCGTTTACTCTCCCTTGATAGTTGAGCGAATCGACTTGTAACTTCGAGGTTACGAATCCGACTCTACGTTTAGGTTTACATTTTCCATTAATTTTAAAGGGAGGGGGGTTGGTGGGGAGGATGGCGATGACAGACCAATCGCGCGCCTCCCCGCCACCATCGTCGCTACCGACGACCTCGACCTCCAGCCGAGCCGAGCCGAGCGGGGACGATGGCCCGATGGGCTCCCGGAAAATTCGGGAAGGCGATGTACCTTTAATTCCCAGTTGGCCGTAACTTTTTCGGTGACGTCAAATTAGTGAAATTTTGCGATTTATTTGTCGCCGTATAGCTCGAGAACTGGTCGACGGGCGCGGGCGGGAGTAGGCTCGTCGGACGGAGGACGCGGAGACGAAGGTTTACCGCCCGAAAAATTCGCGAAAATTCGCGAAAAATTTTTTATCTGTGCATCGGTAACGCGCGTCGACCTCGGCGGAGGATAACTTACCGACCACCACCGGCAGTGGTCGGTAACGGTCGGGGGGTATAAGCTGCCGCGTTAAAAATGAAACCCGAATTTCGGCACTTCCACGGTTCAGGGCTGAAAAGGGCCCGAAAGAAAATAACTGATTCAAACGTTCGAATTGAACGCCAACTTTGCGACGCTGACTTCGCATCGGTGGCGAGTGCCGCCACAGTCGCCGCATTTACTCTCCCTTGATACTTGAGCGAATCGACTTGTAACTTCGAGGTTACGAATCCGACTCTACGTTTAGGTTTACATTTTCCATTATTTTTATAGGGAGGGGGGTTGGGGGGGAGGATGGCGATGACAGACCAATCGCGCGCCTCCCCGCCACCATCGTCGCTACCGACGACCTAGACCTCGAGCCGAGCCGAGCCGAGCGGGGCCGAAGGCCCGATGGGCACCCGGAAAATTCGGGAAGGCGATATACCTTTAATTCCCAGTTGGCCGTAACTTTTTCGGTGACGTCAAATTAGTGAAATTTTGCGATTTCTTTGTCGCCGTATAGCTCGAGAACCGGTCGACGGGTGCGGGCGAGAGTAGGCTCGTCGGACGGAGGACGCGGAGACGAAGGTTTACCGCCCGAACAATTCGCGAAAGATTCTCGAAAAATTTTTTACGTGTGCATCGGTAACGCGCGTCGACCTCGGCGGAGGATAAGTTACCGACCACCACCGGCAGTGGTCGGTAACGCTCGGGGGGTATAAGCTGCCGCGTTAAAAATGAAACCCGAATTTCAGCGCTTCCACGGTTCAGGGCTGAAAAGGGCCCGAAAGAAAATAACTGATTCAAACGTTCGAATTGAACGCCAACTTTGCGACGCTGACTTCGCATCGGTGGCGAGTGCCGTCACAGTCGCCGCGTTTACTCTCCCTTGATAGTTGAGCGAATCGACTTGTAACTTCGAGGTTACGAATCCGACTCTACGTTTAGGTTTACATTTTCCATTAATTTTAAAGGGAGGGGTGTTGGGGGGTAGGTTGGCGATGACAGACCAATCGCGCGCCTCCCCGCCACCATCGTCGCTACCGACGACATCGACCTCCAGCCGAGCCGAGCCGAGCGGGGACGATGGCCCGATGGGCTCCCGGAAAATTCGGGAAGGCGATGTACCTTTAATTCCCAGTTGGCCGTAACTTTTTCGGTGACGTCAGATTAGTGAAATTTTGCGATTTCTTCGTCGCCGTATAGCTCGAGAACGGGTCGACGGGCGCGGGCGAGAGTAGGCTCGTCGGACGGGGGACGCGGAGACGAAGGTTTACCGCGCGAAAAATTCGCGAAAATTCGCGAAAAATTTTACCTGTGCATCGGTAACGCGCGTCGACCTCGGCGGAGGATAAGTTACCGACCACCACCGGCAGTGGTCGGTAACGGTCGGGGGGTATAAGCTGCCGCGTTAAAAATGAAACCCGAATTTCGGCGCTTCCACGGTTCAGGGCTGAAAAGGGCCCGAAAGAAAATAACTGATTCAAACGTTCGAATTGAACGCCAACTTTGCGACGCTGACTTCGCATCGATGGCGAGTGCCGCCACAGTCGCCGCGTTTACTCTCCCTTGATAGTTGAGCGAATCGACTTGTAACTTCGAGGTTACGAATCCGACTCTACGTTTAGGTTTACATTTTCCATTAATTTTAAAGGGAGGGGTGTTGGGGGGTAGGTTGGCGATGACAGACCAATCGCGCGCCTCCCCGCCACCATCGTCGCTACCGACGACATCGACCTCGAGCCGAGCCGAGCCGAGCGGGGCCGAAGGCCCGATGGGCTCCCGGAAAATTCGGGAAGGCGATGTACCTTTAATTCCCAGTTGGCCGTAACTTTTTCGGTGACGTCAAATTAGTGAAATTTTGCGATTTATTTGTCGCCGTATAGCTCGAGAACGGGTCGACGGGCGCGGGCGAGAGTAGGCTCGTCGGACGGAGGACGCGGAGACGAAGGTTTACCGCGCGAAAAATTCGCGAAAATTCGCGAAAAATTTTACCTGTGCATCGGTAACGCGCGTCGACCTCGGCGGTGGATAAGTTACCGACCACCACCGGCAGTGGTCGGTAACGGTCGGGGGGTATAAGCTGCCGCGTTAAAAATGAAACCCGAATTTCGGCGCTTCCACGGTTCAGGGCTGAAAAGGGCCCGAAAGAAAATAACTGATTCAAACGTTCGAATTGAACGCCAACTTTGCGACGCTGACTTCGCATCGATGGCGAGTGCCGCCACAGTCGCCGCGTTTACTCTCCCTTGATAGTTGAGCGAATCGACTTGTAACTTCGAGGTTACGAATCCGACTCTACGTTTAGGTTTACATTTTCCATTAATTTTAAAGGGAGGGGTGTTGGGGGGTAGGTTGGCGATGACAGACCAATCGCGCGCCTCCCCGCCACCATCGTCGCTACCGACGACATCGACCTCGAGCCGAGCCGAGCCGAGCGGGGCCGAAGGCCCGATGGGCTCCCGTAAAATTCGGGAAGGCGATGTACCTTTAATTCCCAGTTGGCCGCAACTTTTTCGGTGACGTCAGATTAGTGAAATTTTGCGATTTCTTCGTCGCCGTATAGCTCGAGAACGGGTCGACGGGCGCGGGCGAGAGTAGGCTCGTCGGACGGAGGACGCGGAGACGAAGGTTTACCGCGCGAAAAATTCGCGAAAATTCGCGAAAAATTTTACCTGTGCATCGGTAACGCGCGTCGACCTCGGCGGTGGATAAGTTACCGACCACCACCGGCAGTGGTCGGTAACGCTCGGGGGGTATAAGCTGCCGCGTTAAAAATGAAACCCGAATTTCGGCGCTTCCACGGTTCAGGGCTGAAAAGGGCCCGAAAGAAAATGACTGATTCAAACGTTCGAATTGAACGCCAACTTTGCGACGCTGACTTCGCATCGATGGCGAGTGCCGCCACAGTCGCCGCGTTTACTCTCCCTTGATAGTTGAGCGAATCGACTTGTAACTTCGAGGTTACGAATCCGACTCTACGTTTAGGTTTACATTTTCCATTAATTTTAAAGGGAGGGGTGTTGGGGGGTAGGTTGGCGATGACAGACCAATCGCGCGCCTCCCCGCCACCATCGTCGCTACCGACGACATCGACCTCGAGCCGAGCCGAGCCGAGCGGGGCCGAAGGCCCGATGGGCTCCCGTAAAATTCGGGAAGGCGATGTACCTTTAATTCCCAGTTGGCCGCAACTTTTTCGGTGACGTCAGATTAGTGAAATTTTGCGATTTCTTCGTCGCCGTATAGCTCGAGAACGGGTCGACGGGCGCGGGCGAGAGTAGGCTCGTCGGACGGAGGACGCGGAGACGAAGGTTTACCGCGCGAAAAATTCGCGAAAATTCGCGAAAAATTTTACCTGTGCATCGGTAACGCGCGTCGACCTCGGCGGTGGATAAGTTACCGACCACCACCGGCAGTGGTCGGTAACGGTCGGGGGGTATAAGCTGCCGCGTTAAAAATGAAACCCGAATTTCAGCGCTTCCACGGTTCAGGGCTGAAAGGGGCCCGAAAGAAAATAACTGATACAAACGTTCGAATTGAACGCCAACTTTGCGACGCTGACTTCGCATCGGTGGCGAGTGCCGCCACAGTCGCCGCGTTTACTCTCCCTTGATAGTTGAGCGAATCGACTTGTAACTTCGAGGTTACGAATCCGACTCTACGTTTAGGTTTACATTTTCCATTAATTTTAAAGGGAGGGGTGTTGGGGGGTAGGTTGGCGATGACAGACCAATCGCGCGCCTCCCCGCCACCATCGTCGCTACCGACGACATCGACCTCGAGCCGAGCCGAGCCGAGCGGGGCCGAAGGCCCGATGGGCTCCCGTAAAATTCGGGAAGGCGATGTACCTTTAATTCCCAGTTGGCCGCAACTTTTTCGGTGACGTCAGATTAGTGAAAAATCAAAGTTTCTTTGTCGCCGTATAGCTCGAGAACGGGTCGACGGGTGCGGGCAAGAGTAGGCTCGTCTGACGGAGGACGCGGAGACGAAGGTTTACCGCGCGAAAAATTAGCGAAAATTCGCGAAAAATTTTTTACGTGTGCATCGGTAACGCGCGTCGACCTCGGCGGAGGATAACTTACCGACCACCACCGGCAGTGGTCGGTAACGCTCGGGGGGTATAAGCTGCCGCGTTAAAAATGAAACCCGAATTTCGGCGCTTCCACGGTTCATGGCTGAAAAGGGCCCGAAAGAAAATAACTGATTCAAACGTTCGAATTTAACGCCAACTTCGCGACGCTGACTTCGCATCGATGGCGAGTGCCGCCACAGTCGCCGCGTTTACTCTCGCTTGATAGTTGAGCGAATCGACTTGTAACTTTGAGCTTACGAATCCGACTCTACGTTTAGGTTTACATTTTCCATTAATTTTAAAGGGGTAGGGGGGGTTGGGGGGGGGGTGGTTGGTGTTGACAGACCAACCGCACGCCTCCCCGCCACCATCGTCGCTACGAACGACCTCGACCTCGAGCCGAGCCGAGCCGAGCCGAGCCGAAGGACCGACGGGCTCCCGGAAAATTCCGAAAGGCGATATACCTTTAATTCCCAGTTGGCCGTAACTTTCTCGGTGACGTCAAATTAGTGAAATTTTGCGATCTCTTTGTCGCCGTATAGCTCGAGAACGGGTCGACGGGTGCGGGCGAGAGTAGGCTCGTCGGACGGAGGACGCGGAGACGAAGGTTTACCGCGCGAAAAATTAGCGAAAATTCACGAAAAATTTTTTACGTGTGCATCGGTAACGCGCGTCGACCTCGGCGGAGGATAACTTACCGACCACCACCGGCAGTGGTCGGTAACGCTCGGGGGGTATAAGCTGCCGCGTTAAAAATGAAACCCGAATTTCGGCGCTTCCACGGTTCATGGCTGAAAAGGGCCCGAAAGAAAATAACTGATTCAAACGTTCGAATTTAACGCCAACTTCGCGACGCTGACTTCGCATCGATGGCGAGTGCCGCCACAGTCGCCGCGTTTACTCTCGCTTGATAGTTGAGCGAATCGACTTGTAACTTTGAGCTTACGAATCCGACTCTACGTTTAGGTTTACATTTTCCATTAATTTTAAAGGGGTAGGGGGGGTTGGGGGGGGGTGGTTGGTCTTGACAGACCAACCGCACGCCTCCCCGCCACCATCGTCGCTACCGACGACCTCGACCTCGAGCCGAGCCGAGCCGAGCCGAGCGGGGCCGAAGGCCCGACGGGCTCCCGGAAAATTCGGAAAGGCGATATAACTTTAATTCCCATTTGGCCGTAACTTTCTCGATGACGTCAAATTAGTGAAAAATCAAAGTTTCTTTGTCGCCGTATAGCTCGAGAACGGGTCGACGGGTGCGGGCGAGAGTAGGCTCGTCGGACGGAGGACGCGGAGACGAAGGTTTACCGCGCGAAAAATTCTCGAAAATTCGCGAAAAATTTTTTACGTGTGCATCGGTAACGCGCGTCGACCTCGGCGGAGGATAACTTACCGACCACCACCGGCAGTGGTCGGTAACGCTCGGGGGGTATAAGCTGCCGCGTTAAAAATGAAACCCGAATTTCGGCGCTTCCACGGTTCAGGGCTGAAAAGGGCCCGAAAGAAAATAACTGATTCAAACGTTTGAGTTTAACGCCAACTTCGCGACGCTGACTTCGCATCGGTGGCGAGTGCCGCCACAGTCGCCGCGTTTACTCTCCCCTGAGAGTTGAGCGAATCGACTTGTAACTTCGAGGTTACGAATCCGACTCTACGTTTAGGTTTACTTTTTCCAATAATTTTAAAGGGACGGAGGGTGGTGGGGTGGTTGGCGATGAGAGACCAATCGCGCGCCTCCCCGCCACCATCGTCGCTACCGACGACCTAGACTTCGAGCCGAGCCGAGCCGAGCGGGGCCGAAGGCCCGACGGGCTCCCGGAAAATTCGTGAAGGCGATATACCTTTAATTCCCAGTTGGCCGTAACTTCTTCGATGACGTCAAATTAGTGAAATTTTGCGATTTCTTTGTCGCCGTATAGCTCGAGAACCGGTCGACGTGTGCGGGCGAGAGTAGGCTCGTTGGACGGAGGACGCGGAGACGAAGGTTTACCGCGCGAAAAATTCGCGAAAGATTCTCGAAAAATTTGTTACATGTGCATCGGTAACCGCGCGTCGACCTCGGCGGAGAAAAAGTTACCGAACATCACCGGCAGTGGTCGGTAACGCTCGGGGGGTATAAGCTGCCGCGTTAAAAATGAAACCCGAATTTCGGCGCTTCCACGGTTCAGGGCTCAAAAGGGCCCGAAAGAAAATAACTGATGCAAACGTTCGAATTTAACGCCAACTTCGCGACGCTGACTTCGCATCGGTGGCGAGTGCCGCCACAGTCGCCGCAATTACTCTCCCCTGATAGTTGAGCGAATCGACTCGTGACTTCGAGATTACGAATCCGACTCTACGTTTAGGTTTACATTTTCCATTAATTTTAAAGGGAGTGGGGGTGGGGGGGTTGGCGATGACAGAGCAATCGCGCGCCTCCCCGCCACCATCGTCGCTATCGACGACCTCGACCTCGAGCCGAACCGAGCCGAGCCGAGCGGGGCCGAAGGCCCGATGGGCTCCCGGAAAATTCGTGAAGGTGATATACCTTTAATTCCCAGTTGGCCGTAACTTTTTCGATGACGTCAAATTAGTGAAAAATCAAAGTTTTTTTGTCGCCGTATAGCTCGAGGCCCGGTCGACGGTTGCGGGCGAGAGTAGGCTCGTCGGACGGAGGACGCGGAGACGAAGGTTAATCGCGCGAAAAAATCGCGAAAGATTCTCGAAAAATTTTTTACGTGTGCATCGCTAACGCGCGTCGACCTCGGCGGAGGATAACTTACCGACAACCACCAGCAGTGGTCGGTAACGCTCGGGGGATATAAGCTGCTGCGTTAAAAATGAAACCCGAATTTCGGCGCTTCCAATGTTCAGGGCTGAAAAGGGCCCGAAAGAAAATAACTGACTCAAACGTTCGAATTGAACGCCAACTTCGCGACGCTGACTTCGCATCGGTGGCGAGTGCCGCTACAGTCGCCGCGATTACTCTCCCTTGAGAGTTGAGCGAATCGACTTGTAACTTCGAGGTTACGAATCCGACTCTACGTTTAGGTTTACCTTTACCATTAATTTTAAAGGGTCGGGGGGTGTGGTGGGGTGGTTGGCGATGACAGACCAATCGCGCGCCTCACCGCCACCATCGTCGCTTTCGACGACCTCGACCTCGAGCCGAGCCGAGCCGAGCGGGGCCGAAGGCCCGATGGGCACCCGGAAAATTCGGGAAGGCGATATACCTTTAATTCCCAGTTGCACGTAACTTTTTCGGTGACGTCGATTTAGTGAAATTTTGCGATTTCTTTGTCGCCGTATAGCTCGAGAACCGGTCGACGGGTGCGGGCGAGAGTAGGCTCGTCGGACGGAGGACGCGGAGACGAAGGTTTACCGCCCGAAAAATTCTCGAAAGATTCTCGAAAAATTTTTTACGTGTGCATCGGTAACGCGCGTCGACCTCGGCGGAGGATAAGTTACCGACCACCACCGGCAGTGGTCGGTAACGCTCGGGGCGTATAAGCTGCCGCGTTAAAAATGAAACCCGAATTTCGGCGCTTCCACGGTTCAGGGCTGAAAAGGGCCCGAAAGAAAATAACTGATTCAAACGTTCGAATTGAACGCCAACTTTGCGACGCTGACTTCGCATCGGTGGCGAGTGCCGCTACAGTCGCCGCGTTTACTCTCCCCTAAGAGTTGAGCGAATCGACATGTAACTTCGAGGTAACGAATCCGACTCTACGTTTAGGTTTACCTTTTCCATTAATTTTAAAGGGACGGGGGGGTGGTGGGGTGGTTGGCGATGACAGACCAATCGCGCCCCTCCCCGACACCATCGTCGCTACCGACGACCTAGACCTCGAGCCGAGCTGAGCCGAGCGGGGCCGAAGGCCCGATGGGCACCCGGAAAATTCGGGAAGGCTATATACCTTTAATTCCCAGTTGGCCGTAACTTTTTCGGTGACGTCAAATTAGTGAAATTTTGCGATTTCTTTGTCGCCGTATAGCTCGAGAACGGGTCGACGGGCGCGGGCGAGAGTAGGCTCGTCGGACAGAGGACGCGGAGACAAAGGTTTACCGCGCGAAAAATTCTCGAATATTCGCGAAAAAGTTTTTACGTGTGCATCGGTAACGCGCGTCGACCTCGGCGGAGGATAACTTACCGACCACCACCGGCAGTGGTCGGTAACGCTCGGGGGATATAAGCTGCCGCGTTAAAAATGAAACCCGAATTTCGGCGCTTCCAATGTTCAGGGCTGAAAAGGGCCCGAAAGAAAATAACTGATTCAAACGTTCGTATTGAACGCCAACTTTGCGACGCTGACTTCGCATAGGAGGCGAGTGCCGCCACAGTCGCCGCGTTTACTCTCCCCTGATAGTTGAGCGAATCGACTAGTGACTTCGAGGTTACGAATCCGACTCTACGTTTAGGTTTACATTTTCCATTAATTTTAAAGGGAGGGGGGTGGGGGGTTTGGCGATGACAGACCAATCGCGCGCCTCGCCGCCACCATCGTCGCTATCGACGACCTCGACCCCGAGCCGAACCGAGCCGAGCCGAGCGGGGCCGAAGGCCCGATGGGCTCCCGGAAAATTCGTGAAGGCGATATACCTTTAATTCCCAGTTGGCCGTAACTTTTTCGATGACGTCAAATTAGTGAAAAATCAAAGTTTTTTTGTCGCCGTATAGCTCGAGACCCGGTCGACGGTTGCGGGCGAGAGTAGGCTCGTCGGACGGAGGACGCGGAGACGAAGGTTAATCGCGCGAAAAAATCGCGTAAGATTCTCGAAAAATTTTTTACGTGTGCATCGGTAACACGCGTCGACCTCGGCGGAGGATAACTTACCGACAACCACCGGCAGTAGTCGGTAACGCTCGGGGGATATAAGCTGCCGCGTTAAAAATGAAACCCGAATTTCGGCGCTTCCAATGTTCAGGGCTGAAAAGGGCCCGAAAGAAAATAACTGACTCAAACGTTCGAATTGAACGCCAACTTCGCGACGCTGACTTCGCATCGGTGGCGAGTGCCGCTACAGTCGCCGCGTTTACTCTCCCCTGAGAGTTGAGCGAATCGACTTGTAACTTCGAGGTTACGAATCCGACTCTACGTTTAGGTTTACCTTTTCCATTAATTTTAAAGGGACGGGGTGGTTGTGGGGTGGTTGGCGATGACAGACCAATCGCGCGCCTCACCGCCACCATCGTCGCTTTCGACGAACTCGACCTCGAGCCGAGCCGAGCCGAGCCGAGCGGGGCCGACGGCCCGATGGGCTCCCGGAAAATTCGGGAAGGCGATGTACCTTTAATTCCCAGTTGGCCGTAACTTTTTCGGTGACGTCAAATTAGTGAAATTTTGCGATTTCTTTGTCGCCGTATAGCGCGAGAACGGGTCAACGGGCGCGGGCGAGAGTAGGCTCGTCGGACGGAGGACGCGGAGACGAAGGTTTACCGCGCGAAAAATTCGCGAAAATTCGCGAAAAATTTTTTACCTGTGCATCGGTAACGCGCGTCGACCTCGGCGGAGGATAAGTTACCGACCACCACCGGCAGTGGTAGGTAACGGTCGGGGGGTATAAGCTGCCGCGTTAAAAATGAAACCCGAATTTCGGCACTTCCACGGTTCAGGGCTGAAAAGGGCCCGAAAGAAAATAACTGACTCAAACGTTCGAATTGAACGCCAACTTCGCGACGCTGACTTCGCATCGGTGGCGAGTGCCGCTACAGTCGCCGCGTTTACTCTCCCCTGAGAGTTGAGCGAATCGACTTGTAACTTCGAGGTTACGAATCCGACTCTACGTTTAGGTGTACCTTTTCCATTAATTTTAAAGGGACGGGGTGGTGGTCGGGTGGTTGGCGATGACAGACCAATCGCGCGCCTCACCGCCACCATCGTCGCTTTCGACGAACTCGACCTCGAGCCGAGCCGAGCGGGGCCGAAGGCCCGATGGGCTCCCGGAAAATTCGGGAAGGCGATATACCTTTAATTCCCAGTTGGCCGTAACTTTTTCGGTGACGTCAAATTAGTGAAATTTTGCGATTTCTTCGTCGCCGTATAGCTCGAGAACGGGTCGACGGGCGCGGGCGAGAGTAGGCTCGTCGGACAGAGGAGGCGGAGACAAAGGTTTACCGCGCGAAAAATTCTCGAAAATTCGCGAAAAATTTTTTACGTGTGCATCGGTAACGCGCGTCGACCTCGGCGGAGGATAACTTACCGACCACCACCGGCAGTGGTCGGTAACGCTCGGGGGTATAAGCTGCCGCGTTAAAAATGAAACCCGAATTTCGGCGCTTCCACGGTTCAGGGCTGAAAAGGGCCCGAAAGAAAATAACTGATTCAAACGTTCGAATTTAACGCCAACTTCGCGACGCTGACTTCGCATCGGTGGCGAGTGCCGCCACAGTCGCCGCAATTACTCTCCCCTGATAGTTGAGCGAATCGACTCGTGACTTCGAGATTACGAATCCGACTCTACGTTTAGGTTTACATTTTCCATTAATTTTAAAGGGAGTGGGGGTGGGGGGGTTGGCGATGACAGACCAATCGCGCGCCTCGCCGCCACCATCGTCGCTATCGACGACCTCGACCTCGAGCCGAACCGAGCCGAGCCGAGCGGGGCCGAAGGCCCGATGGGCTCCCGGAAAATTCGTGAAGGTGATATACCTTTAATTCCCAGTTGGCCGTAACTTTTTCGATGACGTCAAATTAGTGAAAAATCAAAGTTTTTTTGTCGCCGTATAGCTCGAGACCCGGCCGACGGTTGCGGGCGAGAGTAGGCTCGTCGTACGGAGGACGCGGAGACGAAGGTTAATCGCGCGAAAAAATCGCGAAAGATTCTCGAAAAATTTTTTACGTGTGCATCGGTAACGCGCGTCGACCTCCGCGGAGGATAACTTACCGACAACCACCGGCAGTGGACGTTAACGCTCGGGGGATATAAGCTGCTGCGTTAAAAATGAAACCCGAATTTCGGCGCTTCCAATGTTCAGGGCTGAAAAGGGCCCGAAAGAAAATAACTGACTCAAACGTTCGAATTGAACGCCAACTTCGCGACGCTGACTTCGCATCGGTGGCGAGTGCCGCTACAGTCGCCGCGATTACTCTCCCTTGAGAGTTGAGCGAATCGACTTGTAACTTCGAGGTTACGAATCCGACTCTACGTTTAGGTTTACCTTTACCATTAATTTTAAAGGGTCGGGGGGTGTGGTGGGGTGGTTGGCGATGACAGACCAATCGCGCGCCTCACCGCCACCATCGTCGCTTTCGACGACCTCGACCTCGAGCCGAGCCGAGCCGAGCGGGGCCGAAGGCCCGATGGGCACCCGGAAAATTCGGGAAGGCGATATACCTTTAATTCCCAGTTGCACGTAACTTTTTCGGTGACGTCGATTTAGTGAAATTTTGCGATTTCTTTGTCGCCGTATAGCTCGAGAACCGGTCGACGGGTGCGGGCGAGAGTAGGCTCGTCGGACGGAGGACGCGGAGACGAAGGTTTACCGCCCGAAAAATTCTCGAAAGATTCTCGAAAAATTTTTTACGTGTGCATCGGTAACGCGCGTCGACCTCGGCGGAGGATAAGTTACCGACCACCACCGGCAGTGGTCGGTAACGCTCGGGGCGTATAAGCTGCCGCGTTAAAAATGAAACCCGAATTTCGGCGCTTCCACGGTTCAGGGCTGAAAAGGGCCCGAAAGAAAATAACTGATTCAAACGTTCGAATTGAACGCCAACTTTGCGACGCTGACTTCGCATCGGTGGCGAGTGCCGCTACAGTCGCCGCGTTTACTCTCCCCTGAGAGTTGAGCGAATCGACATGTAACTTCGAGGTAACGAATCCGACTCTACGTTTAGGTTTACCTTTTCCATTAATTTTAAAGGGACGGGGGGGTGGTGGGGTGGTTGGCGATGACAGACCAATCGCGCCCCTCCCCGACACCATCGTCGCTACCGACGACCTAGACCTCGAGCCGAGCTGAGCCGAGCGGGGCCGAAGGCCCGATGGGCACCCGGAAAATTCGGGAAGGCTATATACCTTTAATTCCCAGTTGGCCGTAACTTTTTCGGTGACGTCAAATTAGTGAAATTTTGCGATTTCTTTGTCGCCGTATAGCTCGAGAACGGGTCGACGGGCGCGGGCGAGAGTAGGCTCGTCGGACAGAGGACGCGGAGACAAAGGTTTACCGCGCGAAAAATTCTCGAATATCCGCGAAAAAGTTTTTACGTGTGCATCGGTAACGCGCGTCGACCTCGGCGGAGGATAACTTACCGACCACCACCGGCAGTGGTCGGTAACGCTCGGGGGATATAAGCTGCCGCGTTAAAAATGAAACCCGAATTTCGGCGCTTCCAATGTTCAGGGCTGAAAAGGGCCCGAAAGAAAATAACTGATTCAAACGTTCGTATTGAACGCCAACTTTGCGACGCTGACTTCGCATAGGAGGCGAGTGCCGCCACAGTCGCCGCGTTTACTCTCCCCTGATAGTTGAGCGAATCGACTAGTGACTTCGAGGTTACGAATCCGACTCTACGTTTAGGTTTACATTTTCCATTAATTTTAAAGGGAGGGGCGTGGGGGGGTTTGGCGATGACAGACCAATCGCGCGCCTCCCCGCCACCATCGTCGCTATCGACGACCTCGACCCCGAGCCGAACCGAGCCGAGCCGAGCGGGGCCGAAGGCCCGATGGGCTCCCGGAAAATTCGTGAAGGCGATATACCTTTAATTCCCAGTTAGCCGTAACTTTTTCGATGACGTCAAATAAGTGAAAAATCAAAGTTTTTTTATCGCCGTATAGCTCGAGACCCGGTCGACGGTTGCGGGCGAGAGTAGGCTCGTCGGACGGAGGACGCGGAGACGAAGGTTAATCGCGCGAAAAAATCGCGTAAGATTCTCGAAAAATTTTTTACGTGTGCATCGGTAACACGCGTCGACCTCGGCGGAGGATAACTTACCGACAACCACCGGCAGTAGTCGGTAACGCTCGGGGGATATAAGCTGCCGCGTTAAAAATGAAACCCGAATTTCGGCGCTTCCAATGTTCAGGGCTGAAAAGGGCCCGAAAGAAAATAACTGACTCAAACGTTCGAATTGAACGCCAACTTCGCGACGCTGACTTCGCATCGGTGGCGAGTGCCGCTACAGTCGCCGCGTTTACTCTCCCCTGAGAGTTGAGCGAATCGACTTGTAACTTCGAGGTTACGAATCCGACTCTACGTTTAGGTTTACCTTTTCCATTAATTTTAAAGGGACGGGGTGGTGGTGGGGTGGTTGGCGATGACAGACCAATCGCGCGCCTCACCGCCACCATCGTCGCTTTCGACGAACTCGACCTCGAGCCGAGCCGAGCCGAGCCGAGCGGGGCCGACGGCCCGATGGGCTCCCGGAAAATTCGGGAAGGCGATGTACCTTTAATTCCCAGTTGGCCGTAACTTTTTCGGTGACGTCAAATTAGTGAAATTTTGCGATTTCTTTGTCGCCGTATAGCGCGAGAACGGGTCAACGGGCGCGGGCGAGAGTAGGCTCGTCGGACGGAGGACGCGGAGACGAAGGTTTACCGCGCGAAAAATTCGCGAAAATTCGCGAAAAATTTTTTACCTGTGCATCGGTAACGCGCGTCGACCTCGGCGGAGGATAAGTTACCGACCACCACCGGCAGTGGTAGGTAACGGTCGGGGGGTATAAGCTGCCGCGTTAAAAATGAAACCCGAATTTCGGCACTTCCACGGTTCAGGGCTGAAAAGGGCCAGAAAGAAAATAACTGACTCAAACGTTCGAATTGAACGCCAACTTCGCGACGCTGACTTCGCATCGGTGGCGAGTGCCGCTACAGTCGCCGCGTTTACTCTCCCCTGAGAGTTGAGCGAATCGACTTGTAACTTCGAGGTTACGAATCCGACTCTACGTTTAGGTGTACCTTTTCCATTAATTTTAAAGGGACGGGGTGGTGGTGGGGTGGTTGGCGATGACAGACCAATCGCGCGCCTCACCGCCACCATCGTCGCTTTCGACGAACTCGACCTCGAGCCGAGCCGAGCGGGGCCGAAGGCCCGATGGGCTCCCGGAAAATTCGGGAAGGCGATATACCTTTAATTCCCAGTTGGCCGTAACTTTTTCGGTGACGTCAAATTAGTGAAATTTTGCGATTTCTTCGTCGCCGTATAGCTCGAGAACGGGTCGACGGGCGCGGGCGAGAGTAGGCTCGTCGGACAGAGGAGGCGGAGACAAAGGTTTACCGCGCGAAAAATTCTCGAAAATTCGCGAAAAATTTTTTACGTGTGCATCGGTAACGCGCGTCGACCTCGGCGGGGGATAACTTACCGACCACCACCGGCAGTGGTCGGTAACGCTCGGGGGTATAAGCTGCCGCGTTAAAAATGAAACCCGAATTTCGGCGCTTCCACGGTTCAGGGCTGAAAAGGGCCCGAAAGAAAATAACTGATTCAAACGTTCGAATTTAACGCCAACTTCGCGACGCTGACTTCGCATCGGTGGCGAGTGCCGCCACAGTCGCCGCGTTTACTCTCCCTTGACAGTTGAGCGAATCGACTTTTAACTTCGAGGTTACGAATCCGACTCTACGTTTAGGTTTACATTTTCCATTATTTTTAAAGGGAGGGGGGTTGGGGGGGAGGATGGAGATGACAGACCAATCGCGCGCCTCCCCGCCACCATCGTAGCTACCGACGACCTAGACCTCGAGCCGAGCCGAGCCGAGCGGGGCCGAAGGCCCGACGGGCTCCCGGAAAATTCGTGAAGGCGATATACCTTTAATTCCCAGTTGGCCGTAACTTCTTCGATGACGTCAAATTAGTGAAATTTTGCGATTTCTTTGTCGCCGTATAGCTCGAGAACCGGTCGACGGGTGCGGGCGAGAGTAGGCTCGTCGGACGGAGGACGCGGAGACGAAGGTTTACCGCCCGAAAAATTCGCGAAAGATTCTCGAAAAATTTTTTACGTGTGCATCGGTAACGCGCGACGACCTCGGCGGAGGATAAGTTACCGACCACCACCGGCAGTGGTCGGTAACGCTCGGGGGGTATAAGCTGCCGCGTTAAAAATGAAACCCGAATTTCGGCGCTTCCACGGTTCAGGGCTGAAAAGGGCCCGAAAGAAAATAACTGATTCAAACGTTCGAATTGAACGCCAACTTTGCGACGCTGACTTCGCATCCGTGGCGAGTGCCGCTACAGTCGCCGCGTTTACTCTCCCCTGAGAGTTGAGCGAATCGACATGTAACTTCGAGGTTACGAATCCGACTCTACGTTTAGGTTTACCTTTTCCATTAATTTTAAAGGGAGTGGGGGTGGGGGGGTTGGCGATGACAGACCAATCGCGCGCCTCCCCGCCACCATCGTCGCTATCGACGACCTCGACCTCGAGCCGAACCGAGCCGAGCCGAGCGGGGCCGACGGCCCGATGGGCTCCCGGAAAATTCGTGAAGGTGATATACCTTTAATTCCCAGTTGGCCGTAACTTTTTCGATGACGTCAAATTAGTGAAAAATCAAAGGTTTTTTTGTCGCCGTATAGCTCGAGACCCGGTCGACGGTTGCGGGCGAGAGTAGGCTCGTCGGACGGAGGACGCGGAGACGAAGGTTAATCGCGCGAAAAAATCGCGAAAGATTCTCGAAAAACTTTTTACGTGTGCATCGGTAACGCGCGTCGACCTCGGCGGAGGATAACTTACCGACAACCACCGGCAGTGGTCGGTAACGCTCGGGGGATATAAGCTGCCGCGTTAAAAATGAAACCCGAATTTCGGCGCTTCCAATGTTCAGGGCTGAAAAGGGCCCGAAAGAAAATAACTGACTCAAACGTTCGAATTGAACGCCAACTTCGCGACGCTGACTTCGCATCGGTGGCGAGTGCCGCTACAGTCGCCGCGTTTACTCTCCCCTGAGAGTTGAGCGAATCGACTTGTAACTTCGAGGTTACGAATCCGACTCTACGTTTAGGTTTACCTTTTCCATTAATTTTAAAGGAACGGGGTGGTGGTGGGGTGGTTGGCGATGACAGACCAATCGCGCGCCTCACCGCCACCATCGTCGCTTTCGACGAACTCGACCTCGAGCCGAGCCGAGCCGAGCCGAGCGGGGCCGATGGCCCGATGGGCTCCCGGAAAATTCGGGAAGGCGATGTACCTTTAATTCCCAGTTGGCCGTAACTTTTTCGGTGACGTCAAATTAGTGATATTTTGCGATTTCTTTGTCGCCGTATAGCTCGAGAACGGGTCGACGGGCGCAGGCGAGAGTAGGCTCGTCGGACGGAGGACGCGGAGACGAAGGTTTACCGCGCGAAAAATTCGCGAAAATTCGCGAAAAATTTTTTACCTGTGCATCGGTAACGCGCGTTGACCTCGGCGGAGGATAAGTTACCGACCACCACCGGCAGTGGTCGGTAACGGTCGGGGGGTATAAGCTGCCGCGTTAAAAATGAAACCCGAATTTCGGCACTTCCACGGTTCAGGGCTGAAAAGGGCCCGAAAGAAAATAACTGATTCAAACGTTCGAATTGAACGCCAACTTTGCGACGCTGACTTCGCATCGGTGGCGAGTGCCGCCACAGTCGCCGCGTTTACTCTCCCCTGATAGTTGAGCGAATCGACTAGTGACTTCGAGGTTACGAATCCGACTCTACGTTTAGGTTTACATTTTCCATTATTTTTAAAGGGAGGGGGGTTGGGGGGGAGGATGGCGATGACAGAACAATCGCGCGCCTCCCCGCCACCATCGTCGCTACCGACGACCTAGACCTCGAGCCGAGCCGAGCCGAGCGGGGCCGAAGGCCCGATGGGCACCCGGAAAATTCGGGAAGGCGATATACCTTTAATTCCCAGTTGGTCGTAACTTTTTCGGTGACGTCAAATTAGTGAAATTTTGCGATTTCTTTGTCGCCGTATAGCTCGAGAACCGGTCGACGGGTGCGGGCGAGAGTAGGCTCGTCGGACGGAGGACGCGGAGACGAAGGTTTACCGCCCGAAAAATTCGCGAAAGATTCTCGAAAAATTTTTTACGTGTGCATCGGTAACGCGCGTCGACATCGGCGGAGGATAAGTTACCGACCACCACCGGCAGTGGTCGGTAACGCTCGGGGGGTATAAGCTGCCGCGTTAAAAATGAAACCCGAATTTCGGCGCTTCCACGGTTCAGGGCTGAAAAGGGCCCGACAGAAAATAACTGATTCAAACGTTCGAATTGAACGCCAACTTTGCGACGCTGACTTCGCATCGGTGGCGAGTGCCGCTACAGTCGCCGCGTTTACTCTCCCCTGATAGTTGAGCGAATCGACTTGTAACTTCGAGGTTACGAATCCGACTCTACGTTTAGGTTTACATTTTCCATTAATTTTAAAGGGAGGGGTGTTGGGGGGTAGGTTGGCGATGACAGACCAATCGCGCGCCTCCCCGCCACCATCGTCGCTACCGACGACATCGACCTCGAGCCGAGCCGAGCCGAGCGGGGCCGAAGGCCCGATGGGCTCCCGTAAAATTCGGGAAGGCGATGTACCTTTAATTCCCAGTTGGCCGTAACTTTTTCGGTGACGTCAGATTAGTGAAATTTTGCGATTTCTTCGTCGCCGTATAGCTCGAGAACGGGTCGACGGGCGCGGGCGAGAGTAGGCTCGTCGGACGGAGGACGCGGAGACGAAGGTTTACCGCGCAAAAAATTCGCGAAAATTCGCGAAAAATTTTACCTGTGCATCGGTAACGCGCGTCGACCTCGGCGGTGGATAAGTTACCGACCACCACCGGCAGTGGTCGGTAACGGTCGGGGGGTATAAGCTGCCGCGTTAAAAATGAAACCCGAATTTCAGCGCTTCCACGGTTCAGGGCTGAAAGGGGCCCGAAAGAAAATAACTGATTCAAACGTTCGAATTGAACGCCAACTTTGCGACGCTGACTTCGCATCGGTGGCGAGTGCCGCCACAGTCGCCGCGTTTACTCTCCCTTGATAGTTGAGCGAATCGACTTGTAACTTCGAGGTTACGAATCCGACTCTACGTTTAGGTTTACATTTTCCATTAATTTTAAAGGGAGGGGGGTTGGGGGGAGGATGGCGATGACAGACCAATCGCGCGCCTCCCCGCCACCATCGTCGCTACCGACGACCTCGACCTCCAGCCGAGCCGAGCCGAGCGGGGCCGAAGGCCCGATGGGCTCCCGGAAAATTCGGGAAGGCGATGTACCTTTAATTCGCAGTTGGCCGTAACTTTTTCGGTGACGTCAAATTAGTGAAAAATCAAAGTTTCTTTGTCGCCGTATAGCTCGAGAACGGGTCGACGGGTGCGGGCAAGAGTAGGCTCGTCTGACGGAGGACGCGGAGACGAAGGTTTACCGCGCGAAAAATTAGCGAAAATTCGCGAAAAATTTTTTACGTGTGCATCGGTAACGCGCGTCGACCTCGGCGGAGGATAACTTACCGACCACCACCGGCAGTGGTCGGTAACGCTCGGGGGGTATAAGCTGCCGCGTTAAAAATGAAACCCGAATTTCGGCGCTTCCACGGTTCATGGCTGAAAAGGGCCCGAAAGAAAATAACTGATTCAAACGTTCGAATTTAACGCCAACTTCGCGACGCTGACTTCGCATCGATGGCGAGTGCCGCCACAGTCGCAGCGTTTACTCTCGCTTGATAGTTGAGCGAATCGACTTGTAACTTTGAGCTTACGAATCCGACTCTACGTTTAGGTTTACATTTTCCATTAATTTTAAAGGGGCAGGGGGGTTTGGGGGGGTGGTTGGTGTTGACAGACCAACCGCACGCCTCCCCGCCACCATCGTCGCTACCGACGACCTCGACCTCGAGCCGAGCCGAGCCGAGCGGGGCCGAAGGCCCGACGGGCTCCCGGAAAATTCGGAAAGGCGATATAACTTTAATTCCCATTTGGCCGTAACTTTCTCGATGACGTCAAATTAGTGAAAAATCAAAGTTTCTTTGTCGCCGTATAGCTCGAGAACGGGTCGACGGGTGCGGGCGAAAGTAGGCTCGTCGGACGGAGGACGCGGAGACGAAGGTTTACCGCGCGAAAAATTCTCGAAAATTCGCGAAAAATTTTTTACGTGTGCATCGGTAACGCGCGTCGACCTCGGCGGAGGATAACTTACCGACCACCACCGGCAGTGGTCGGTAAAGCTCGGGGGGTATAAGCTGCCGCGTTAAAAATGAAACCCGAATTTCGGCGCTTCCACGGTTCTGGGCTGAAAAGGGCCCGAAATAAAATAACTGATTCAAACGTTCGAATTTAACGCCAACTTCGCGACGCTGACTTCGCATCGATGGCGAGTGCCGCCACAGTCGCCGCGTTTACTCTCCCTCGATAGTTGAGCGAATCGACTTGTAACTTTGAGCTTACGAATCCGACCTACGTTTAGGTTTACATTTTCCATTAATTTTAAAGGGGTAGGGGGGGTTGGGGGGGGGTGGTTGGTGTTGACAGACCAACCGCACGCCTCCCCGCCACCATCGTCGCTACCGACGACCTCGACCTCGAGCCGAGCCGAGCCGAGCCGAGCCGAGCCGAGCGGGGCCGAAGGCCCGACGGGCTCCCGGAAAATTCGGAAAGGCGATATAACTTTAATTCCCATTTGGCCGTAACTTTCTCGATGACGTCAAATTAGTGAAAAATCAAAGTTTCTTTGTCGCCGTATAGCTCGAGAACGGGTCGACGGGTGCGGGCGAGAGTAGGCTCGTCGGACGGAGGACGCGGAGACGAAGGTTTACCGCGCGAAAAATTCTCGAAAATTCGCGAAAAATTTTTTACGTGTGCATCGGTAACGCGCGTCGACCTCGGCGGAGGATAACTTACCGACCACCACCGGCAGTGGTCGGTAACGCTCGGGGGGTATAAGCTGCCGCGTTAAAAATGAAACCCGAATTTCGGCGCTTCCACGGTTCAGGGCTGAAAAGGGCCCGAAAGAAAATAACTGATTCAAACGTTTGAGTTTAACGCCAACTTCGCGACGCTGACTTCGCATCGGTGGCGAGTGCCGCCACAGTCGCCGCGTTTACTCTCCCCTGAGAGTTGAGCGAATCGACTTGTAACTTCGAGGTTACGAATCCGACTCTACGTTTAGGTTTACTTTTTCCAATAATTTTAAAGGGACGGAGGGTGGTGGGGTGGTTGGCGATGAGAGACCAATCGCGCGCATCCCCGCCACCATCGTCGCTACCGACGACCTAGACTTCGAGCCGAGCCGAGCCGAGCGGGGCCGAAGGCCCGACGGGCTCCCGGAAAATTCGTGAAGGCGATATACCTTTAATTCCCAGTTGGCCGTAACTTCTTCGATGACGTCAAATTAGTGAAATTTTGCGATTTCTTTGTCGCCGTATAGCTCGAGTACCGGTCGACGGGTGCGGGCGAGAGTAGGCTCGTTGGACGGAGGACGCGGAGACGAAGGTTTACCGCGCGAAAAATTCGCGAAAGATTCTCGAAAAATTTGTTACATGTGCATCGGTAACCGCGCGTCGACCTCGGCGGAGAAAAAGTTACCGAACATCACCGGCAGTGGTCGGTAACGCTCGGGGGGTATAAGCTGCCGCGTTAAAAATGAAACCCGAATTTCGGCGCTTCCACGGTTCAGGGCTCAAAAGGGCCCGAAAGAAAATAACTGATGCAAACGTTCGAATTTAACGCCAACTTCGCGACGCTGACTTCGCATCGGTGGCGAGTGCCGCCACAGTCGCCGCAATTACTCTCCCCTGATAGTTGAGCGAATCGACTCGTGACTTCGAGATTACGAATCCGACTCTACGTTTAGGTTTACATTTTCCATTAATTTTAAAGGGAGTGGGGGTGGGGGGGTTGGCGATGACAGACCAATCGCGCGCCTCCCCTCCACCATCGTCGCTATCGACGACCTCGACCTCGAGCCGAGCCGAGCCGAGCGGGGCCGAAGGCCCGACGGGCTCCCGGAAAATTCGTGAAGGCGATATACCTTTAATTCCCAGTTGGCCGTAACTTCTTCGATGACGTCAAATTAGTGAAATTTTGCGATTTCTTTGTCGCCGTATAGCTCGAGAACCGGTCGACGGGTGCGGGCGAGAGTAGGCTCGTCGGACGGAGGACGCGGAGACGAAGGTTTACCGCCCGAAAAATTCGCGAAAGATTCTCGAAAAATTTTTTACGTGTGCATCGGTAACGCGCGACGACCTCGGCGGAGGATAAGTTACCGACCACCACCGGCAGTGGTCGGTAACGCTCGGGGGGTATAAGCTGCCGCGTTAAAAATGAAACCCGAATTTCGGCGCTTCCACGGTTCAGGGCTGAAAAGGGCCCGAAAGAAAATAACTGATTCAAACGTTCGAATTGAACGCCAACTTTGCGACGCTGACTTCGAATCCGTGGCGAGTGCCGCTACAGTCGCCGCGTTTACTCTCCCCTGAGAGTTGAGCGAATCGACATGTAACTTCGAGGTTACGAATCCGACTCTACGTTTAGGTTTACCTTTTCCATTAATTTTAAAGGGAGTGGGGGTGGGGGGGTTGGCGATGACAGACCAATCGCGCGCCTCCCCGCCACCATCGTCGCTATCGACGACCTCGACCTCGAGCCGAACCGAGCCGAGCCGAGCGGGGCCGACGGCCCGATGGGCTCCCGGAAAATTCGTGAAGGTGATATACCTTTAATTCCCAGTTGGCCGTAACTTTTTCGATGACGTCAAATTAGTGAAAAATCAAAGTTTTTTTGTCGCCGTATAGCTCGAGACCCGGTCGACGGTTGCGGGCGAGAGTAGGCTCGTCGGACGGAGGACGCGGAGACGAAGGTTAATCGCGCGAAAAAATCGCGAAAGATTCTCGAAAAACTTTTTACGTGTGCATCGGTAACGCGCGTCGACCTCGGCGGAGGATAACTTACCGACAACCACCGGCAGTGGTCGGTAACGCTCGGGGGATATAAGCTGCCGCGTTAAAAATGAAACCCGAATTTCGGCGCTTCCAATGTTCAGGGCTGAAAAGGTCCCGAAAGAAAATAACTGACTCAAACGTTCGAATTGAACGCCAACTTCGCGACGCTGACTTCGCATCGGTGGCGAGTGCCGCTACAGTCGCCGCGATTACTCTCCCTTGAGAGTTGAGCGAATCGACTTGTAACTTCGAGGTTACGAATCCGACTCTACGTTTTGGTTTACCTTTTCCATTAATTTTAAAGGGACGGGGGGGTGGTGGGGTGGTTGGCGATGACAGACCAATCGCGCGCCTCACCGCCACCATCGTCGCTTTCGACGACCTCGACCTCGAGCCGAGCCGAGCCGAGCCGTACGGGGCCGAAGGCCCGATGGGCTCCCGGAAAATTCGGGAAGGCGATATACCTTTAATTCCCAGTTGGCCGTAACTTTTTCGGTGACGTCAAATTAGTGAAATTTTGCGATTTCTTTGTCGCCGTATAGCTCGAGAACGGGCCGACGGGCGCGGGCGATAGTAGGCTCGTCGGACAGAGGAGGCGGAGACAAAGGTTTACCGCGCGAAAAATTCTCGAAAATTCGCGAAAAATTTTTTACGTGTGCATCGGTAACGCGCGTCGACCTCGGCGGAGGATAACTTACCGACCACCACCGGCAGTGGTCGGTAACGCTCGGGGGGTATAAGCTGCCGCGTTAAAAATGAAACCCGAATTTCGGCACTTCCACGGTTCAGGGCTGAAAAGGGCCCGAAAGAAAATAACTGATTCAAACGTTCGAATTGAACGCCAACTTTGCGACGCTGACTTCGCATCGGTGGCGAGTGCCGCCACAGTCGCCGCGTTTACTCTCCCTTGATAGTTGAGCGAATCGACTTTTAACTTCGAGGTTACGAATCCGACTCTACGTTTAGGTTTACATTTTCCATTATTTTTAAAGGGAGGGGGGTTGGGGGGGAGGATGGAGATGACAGACCAATCGCGCGCCTCCCCGCCACCATCGTAGCTACCGACGACCTAGACCTCGAGCCGAGCCGAGCCGAGCGGGGCCGAAGGCCCGACGGGCTCCCGGAAAATTCGTGAAGGCGATATACCTTTAATTCCCAGTTGGCCGTAACTTCTTCGATGACGTCAAATTAGTGAAATTTTGCGATTTCTTTGTCGCCGTATAGCTCGAGAACCGGTCGACGGGTGCGGGCGAGAGTAGGCTCGTCGGACGGAGGACGCGGAGACGAAGGTTTACCGCCCGAAAAATTCGCGAAAGATTCTCGAAAAATTTTTTACGTGTGCATCGGTAACGCGCGACGACCTCGGCGGAGGATAACTTACCGACAACCACCGGCAGTGGTCGGTAACGCTCGGGGGATATAAGCTGCCGCGTTAAAAATGAAACCCGAATTTCGGCGCTTCCAATGTTCAGGGCTGAAAAGGTCCCGAAAGAAAATAACTGACTCAAACGTTCGAATTGAACGCCAACTTCGCGACGCTGACTTCGCATCGGTGGCGAGTGCCGCTACAGTCGCCGCGATTACTCTCCCTTGAGAGTTGAGCGAATCGACTTGTAACTTCGAGGTTACGAATCCGACTCTACGTTTTGGTTTACCTTTTCCATTAATTTTAAAGGGACGGGGGGGTGGTGGGGTGGTTGGCGATGACAGACCAATCGCGCGCCTCACCGCCACCATCGTCGCTTTCGACGACCTCGACCTCGAGCCGAGCCGAGCCGAGCCGTACGGGGCCAAAGGCCCGATGGGCTCCCGGAAAATTCGGGAAGGCGATATACCTTTAATTCCCAGTTGGCCGTAACTTTTTCGGTGACGTCAAATTAGTGAAATTTTGCGATTTCTTTGTCGCCGTATAGCTCGAGAACGGGCCGACGGGCGCGGGCGATAGTAGGCTCGTCGGACAGAGGAGGCGGAGACAAAGGTTTACCGCGCGAAAAATTCTCGAAAATTCGCGAAAAATTTTTTACGTGTGCATCGGTAACGCGCGTCGACCTCGGCGGAGGATAACTTACCGACCACCACCGGCAGTGGTCGGTAACGCTCGGGGGGTATAAGCTGCCGCGTTAAAAATGAAACCCGAATTTCGGCACTTCCACGGTTCAGGGCTGAAAAGGGCCCGAAAGAAAATAACTGATTCAAACGTTCGAATTGAACGCCAACTTTGCGACGCTGACTTCGCATCGGTGGCGAGTGCCGCCACAGTCGCCGCGTTTACTCTCCCTTGATAGTTGAGCGAATCGACTTTTAACTTCGAGGTTACGAATCCGACTCTACGTTTAGGTTTACATTTTCCATTATTTTTAAAGGGAGGGGGGTTGGGGGGGAGGATGGAGATGACAGACCAATCGCGCGCCTCCCCGCCACCATCGTAGCTACCGACGACCTAGACCTCGAGCCGAGCCGAGCCGAGCGGGGCCGAAGGCCCGACGGGCTCCCGGAAAATTCGTGAAGGCAATATACCTTTAATTCCCAGTTGGCCGTAACTTCTTCGATGACGTCAAATTAGTGAAATTTTGCGATTTCTTTGTCGCCGTATAGCTCGAGAACCGGTCGACGGGTGCGGGCGAGAGTAGGCTCGTCGGACGGAGGAGGCGGAGACGAAGGTTTACCGCCCGAAAAATTCGCGAAAGATTCTCGAAAAATTTTTTACGTGTGCATCGGTAACGCGCGACGACCTCGGCGGAGGATAAGTTACCGACCACCACCGGCAGTGGTCGGTAACGCTCGGGGGGTATAAGCTGCCGCGTTAAAAATGAAACCCGAATTTCGGCGCTTCCACGGTTCAGGGCTGAAAAGGGCCCGAAAGAAAATAACTGATTCAAACGTTCGAATTGAACGCCAACTTTGCGACGCTGACTTCGCATCCGTGGCGAGTGCCGCTACAGTCGCCGCGTTTACTCTCCCCTGAGAGTTGAGCGAATCGACTAGTGACTTCGAGGTTACGAATCCGACTCTACGTTTAGGTTTACATTTTCCATTAATTTTAAAGGGTAGGGGGGTGGGGGGGGTTGGCGATGACAGACCAATCGCGCGCCTCCCCGCCACCATCGTCGCTATCGACGACCTCGACCTCGAGCCGAGCCGAGCCGAGCCGAGCGGGGCCGAGCGGGGCCGATGGCCCGATGGGCTCCCGGAAAATTCGGGAAGGCGATGTACCTTTAATTCCCAGTTGGCCGTAACTTTTTCGGTGACGTCAAATTAGTGATATTTTGCGATTTCTTTGTCGCCGTATAGCTCGAGAACGGGTCGGCGGGCGCAGGCGAGAGTAGGCTCGTCGGACGGAGGACGCGGAGACGAAGGTTTACCGCGCGAAAAATTCGCGAAAATTCGCGAAAAATTTTTTACCTGTGCATCGGTAACGCGCGTTGACCTCGGCGGAGGATAAGTTACCGACCACCACCGGCAGTGGTCGGTAACGGTCGGGGGGTATAAGCTGCCGCGTTAAAAATGAAACCCGAATTTCGGCACTTCCACGGTTCAGGGCTGAAAAGGGCCCGAAAGAAAATAACTGATTCAAACGTTCGAATTGAACGCCAACTTTGCGACGCTGACTTCGCATCGGTGGCGAGTGCCGCCACAGTCGCCGCGTTTACTCTCCCCTGATAGTTGAGCGAATCGACTAGTGACTTCGAGGTTACGAATCCGACTCTACGTTTAGGTTTACATTTTCCATTATTTTTAAAGGGAGGGGGGGTTGGGGGGGAGGATGGCGATGACAGACCAATCGCGCGCCTCCCCGCCACCATCGTCGCTACCGACGACCTAGACCTCGAGCCGAGCCGAGCCGAGCGGGGCCGAAGGCCCGATGGGCACCCGGAAAATTCGTGAAGGCGATATACCTTTAATTCCCAGTTGGCCGTAACTTTTTCGGTGACGTCAAATTAGTGAAATTTTGCGATTTCTTTGTCGCCGTATAGCTCGAGAACCGGTCGACGGGTGCGGGCGAGAGTAGGCTCGTCGGACGGAGGACGCGGAGACGAAGGTTTACCGCCCGAAAAATTCGCGAAAGATTCTCGAAAAATTTTTTACGTGTGCATCGGTAACACGCGTCGACCTCGGCGGAGGATAACTTACCGACAACCACCGGCAGTGGTCGGTAACGCTCGGGGGATATAAGCTGCCGCGTTAAAAATGAAACCCGAATTTCGGCGCTTCCAATGTTCAGGGCTGAAAAGGGCCCGAAAGAAAATAACTGACTCAAACGTTCGAATTGAACGCCAACTTCGCGACGCTGACTTCGCATCGGTGGCGAGTGCCGCTACAGTCGCCGCGTTTACTCTCCCCTGAGAGTTGAGCGAATCGACTTGTAACTTCGAGGTTACGAATCCGACTCTACGTTTAGGTTTACCTTTTCCATTAATTTTAAAGGAACGGGGTGGTGGTGGGGTGGTTGGCGATGACAGACCAATCGCGCGCCTCACCGCCACCATCGTCGCTTTCGACGAACTCGACCTCGAGCCGAGCCGAGCCGAGCCGAGCGGGGCCGATGGCCCGATGGGCTCCCGGAAAATTCGGGAAGGCGATGTACCTTTAATTCCCAGTTGGCCGTAACTTTTTCGGTGACGTCAAATTAGTGATATTTTGCGATTTCTTTGTCGCCGTATAGCTCGAGAACGGGTCGACGGGCGCAGGCGAGAGTAGGCTCGTCGGACGGAGGACGCGGAGACGAAGGTTTACCGCGCGAAAAATTCGCGAAAATTCGCGAAAAATTTTTTACCTGTGCATCGGTAACGCGCGTTGACCTCGGCGGAGGATAAGTTACCGACCACCACCGGCAGTGGTCGGTAACGGTCGGGGGGTATAAGCTGCCGCGTTAAAAATGAAACCCGAATTTCGGCACTTCCACGGTTCAGGGCTGAAAAGGGCCCGAAAGAAAATAACTGATTCAAACGTTCGAATTGAACGCCAACTTTGCGACGCTGACTTCGCATCGGTGGCGAGTGCCGCCACAGTCGCCGCGTTTACTCTCCCCTGATAGTTGAGCGAATCGACTAGTGACTTCGAGGTTACGAATCCGACTCTACGTTTAGGTTTACATTTTCCATTATTTTTAAAGGGAGGGGGGTTGGGGGGGAGGATGGCGATGACAGACCAATCGCGCGCCTCCCCGCCACCATCGTCGCTACCGACGACCTAGACCTCGAGCCGAGCCGAGCCGAGCGGGGCCGAAGGCCCGATGGGCACCCGGAAAATTCGGGAAGGCGATATACCTTTAATTCCCAGTTGGTCGTAACTTTTTCGGTGACGTCAAATTAGTGAAATTTTGCGATTTCTTTGTCGCCGTATAGCTCGAGAACCGGTCGACGGGTGCGGGCGAGAGTAGGCTCGTCGGACGGAGGACGCGGAGACGAAGGTTTACCGCCCGAAAAATTCGCGAAAGATTTTCGAAAAATTTTTTACGTGTGCATCGGTAACGCGCGTCGACATCGGCGGAGGATAAGTTACCGACCACCACCGGCAGTGGTCGGTAACGCTCGGGGGGTATAAGCTGCCGCGTTAAAAATGAAACCCGAATTTCGGCGCTTCCACGGTTCAGGGCTGAAAAGGGCCCGAAAGAAAATAACTGATTCAAACGTTCGAATTGAACGCCAACTTTGCGACGCTGACTTCGCATCGGTGGCGAGTGCCGCTACAGTCGCCGCGTTTACTCTCCCCTGATAGTTGAGCGAGTCGACTAGTGACTTCGAGGTTACGAATCCGACTCTACGTTTAGGTTTACATTTTCCATTCATTTTAAAGGGTAGGGAGGGTGGGGGGGTTGGCGATGACAGACCAATCGCGCGCCTCCCCGCCACCATCGTCGCTATCGACGACCTCGACCTCGAGCCGAACCGAGCCGAGCCGAGCCGAGCGGGGCCGAAGGCCCGATGGGCTCCCGGAAAATTCGTGAAGGCGATATACCTTTAATTCCCAGTTGGCCGTAACTTTTTCGATGACGTCAAATTAGTGAAAAATCAAAGTTTTTTTGTCGCCGTATAGCTCGAGACCCGGTCGACGGTTGCGGGCGAGAGTAGGCTCGTCGGACGGAGGACCCGGAGACGAAGGTTAATCGCGCGAAAAAATCGCGTAAGATTCTCGAAAAATTTTTTACGTGTGCATCGGTAACGCGCGTCGACCTCGGCGGAGGATAACTTACCGACAACCACCGGCAGTGGTCGGTAACGCTCGGGGGATATAATCTGCCGCGTTAAAAATGAAACCCAAATTTCGGCGCTTCCAATGTTCAGGGCTGAAAAGGGCCCGAAAGAAAATAACTGACTCAAACGTTCGAATTGAACGCCAACTTCGCGACGCTGACTTCGCATCGGTGGCGAGTGCCGCTACAGTCGCCGCGTTTACTCTCCCCTGAGAGTTGAGCGAATCGACTTGTAACTTCGAGGTTACGAATCCGACTCTACATTTAGGTTTACCTTTTCCATTAATTTTAAAGGAACGGGGTGGTGGTGGGGTGGTTGGCGATGACAGACCTGTAACGATCCGACTTCGCGATGCCCTGTAGCTCAAGAGTTACCAGGGTTCGTTAGGATGGAGGTAATGAAGGTTGTGCGAAGTCTGGTAAAACTCAGGTTTATTT
This sequence comes from Lasioglossum baleicum, assembly GCF_051020765.1. Lineage (NCBI taxonomy): Eukaryota > Metazoa > Arthropoda > Insecta > Hymenoptera > Halictidae > Lasioglossum > Lasioglossum baleicum. Next base: position 197,191 of record NW_027469109.1, on the reverse strand, counting down.
AATAATAATTCCTGGTGCCTGGACGAGTTTCTGGCGGCGGCGATCTCTGTCGTGACAGCGGTAGCTGACGCGACGACGGCGACGGCGGAGGTTCGCGGTCCGGCGAGAACGCGGCGGAGAAACGGCCGGCGAACAGTCAGCCTGGTCGGTCAAGGCTCGGTCGGCGCACTTTCAACTAACACTACTCTAATTTACGGCGCACTTACAACTGACACTACTCTACTTACGAACTACGGACGCGGGTTAAAAGACGGGCCGGGTGCGGTCCGGACAAGCGAGACCATGCTTCTGGCGGACACGGTGCGTTGGCGATTCCGGACTATGCTACCGCGGCTGGATTCTGGACGCGGGTAAAAACGGCGATCTCGTCGTCCAGCGGTATCTGGCACGACGAGCCGGTCTGGTACGGTGCGCGAATATTCTCGCGACTTGCGGGAACGTCTTTCCGGAGACGGTGCTACGGATGCGCGGATACGTCGCGGATTCCGGTACGTCGCGGTTTCGACGGGGAGCGTCTCCTGGAGCGGTCGTCTCGACCTGCGGACTGGACGGCCTCGTCGTCCAGCAGGAACGTCTGTACACTCGAACGGAAGCCCCCGATCGAAGAGTACCGAAGCGCTCGCGTCCTGGACGCACCCAGGAGTATTCGAGCTCGTTCACTGACTGGCGAGGGTGAGACTGTCTCCAGGTGAACTCCGGTGAAAATTCGTCTCGTTCTGCCTTATATAGACAGAAGACGAAAGCACGGACCACGAAGAGTGCCGCTCGCGTCGCGGCTGATTCTTCGCGGTGATTGGTGCGGGCCAGTTTCGGCAAAGTCTACAAATATGACTGCCGTTCGATCGCTCTTACTCTTAGGCCTAGACGCGGCTCGCGACGAGACGTTGTCTCGTCGCATGCCCCCCTTTCTTCGGAGACTAGTGACGAGGCGATGCCTCGTCACATCCCCCCCTTTCTTCGGAAGCGCGACGAGTCGGTGTCTCGTCGCATCCCCCCCTTTCTTCGGGAGCAGGACGCTATGGGGAGGCACGATGGACTGACCGAACGCGAAAGACAGGGGAATGAGGGAGGGCCGTGGCACGGTGCGATGGTGGCGTAGGCGGCTGGTCCTGGAGCTCCGGTGGCAATCGAATGGGGGATGGTCCCCGGTGGAGCTGGTGTCCTCCAGCTGGTGGAACCGTGGCAGCTCCTTCCTCCCGGTGGTTATGGGCCTTGATGGTCGTGGCCTGGCTGGTAGCGGGCCGGTTGGCTTGGCCGGTGGCCGAGCGGTCGCCCTGGTCGGCGTCGGCATGGCTTCCCTGCCTGCTGGTGACCTGGTTGCCTCAGGTGGTACGGCGGTCCTGGTTGCCAGCGGTACGGTGCCCTGGCCGACGGTACGGTGCCCTGGCCGACGGTCCGGTACCCTGGTCGACGGCGGTATGGTGCCATGGTCGACGGTACGTCTGTCCCGGTCGGCGGTACAGTTTTCTCGTTCGGTGACGGTCTGGTACCCTGGTCGACGGCGGTACGATGCCCTGGTCGGCGGTACGTCTGTCCCGGTCGGTGACGGTCTGGTACCCTGGTCGCCGGCGGTACGATGCCCTGGTCGGCGGTACGTCTGTCCCGGTCGGTGACGGTCCGGTGCCCTGGTACGGTGTCCTGGTCGACGGTCCGGCTGGTCTTCCCTCTCGGGTGGTATGTCCGTGGGGCGGGTAGTGGGGAACTGAGATTTCGCGTAACGGCGAAGCCAAAACTACAAACTTGTTCGGCTACGATCGCTGGTCAACGGGAACGCGATAACATCGCTCGGTTAATCGCAACGACTATTTGCCCGGTTACCTACAAACCCGCCGAAGGAATCGAAATCGTGCACGCGACGTTCGTAACCGTCGCTCGCGGCGGAGGTAAACATCTTTGCCGCTCGCCGTGATAGCTCGCGACAACAATCGATTCCGGTGCGAAAGAAGCCGTTACGCAACAGTAACTCGTAACAATACCGGGTAACCGGTGACAACAATCCCGACGGTGTAGCACGAGACAGAGAAGGAAAAAAAAATTTTGGAGTCTGTCTCAGGAAAACAAACTCGGCGATGACTTTCGGCGAGGCAAACACCGGAAGCAGAATTCCTACGTTGCTCTTCGCGAGAGCTCTAGATCCTAATACTAAAACTATGCTAATTTCGCACGCGATTGCCGACCGGGCAATATTTACAATGATGACCGCGCTGACTGTTCTTTTAATTAAACCAGGTCCCTGTTCGGGCGCCATGTAACGATCCGACTTCGCGATGCCCTGTAGCTCAAGAGTTACCAGGGTTCGTTAGGATGGAGGTAATGAAGGTTGTGCGAAGTTTGGTAAAACTCAGGTTTATTTAATAATAATTCCTGGTGCCTGGACGAGTTTCTGGCGGCGGCGATCTCTGTCGTGACAGCGGTAGCTGACGCGACGACGGCGACGGCGGAGGTTCGCGGTCCGGCGAGAACGCGGCGGAGAAACGGCCGGCGAACAGTCAGCCTGGTCGGTCAAGGCTCGGTCGGCGCACTTTAAACTAACACTACTCTAATTTACGGCGCACTTACAACTGACACTACTCTAATTACGAACTACGGACGCGGGTTAAAAGACGGGCCGGGTGCGGTCCGGACAAGCGAGACCATGCTTCTGGCGGACACGGTGCGTTGGCGATTCCGGACTATGCTACCGCGGCTGGATTCTGGACGCGGGTAAAAACGGCGATCTCGTCGTCCAGCGGTATCTGGCACGACGAGCCGGTCTGGTACGGTGCGCGAATATTCTCGCGACTTGCGGGAACGTCTTTCCGGAGACGGTGCTACGGATGCGCGGATACGTCGCGGATTCCGGTACGTCGCGGTTTCGACGGGGAGCGTCTCCTGGAGCGGTCGTCTCGACCTGCGGACTGGACGGCCTCGTCGTCCAGCAGGAACGTCTGTACACTCGAACGGAAGCCCCCGATCGAAGAGTACCGAAGCGCTCGCGTCCTGGACGCACCCAGGAGTATTCGAGCTCGTTCACTGACTGGCGAGGGAGAGACTGTCTCCAGGTGAACTCCGGTGAAAATTCGTCTCGTTCTGCCTTATATAGACAGAAGACGAAAGCACGGACCACGAAGAGTGCCGCTCGCGTCGCGGCTGACTCTTCGCGGTGATTGGTGCGGGCCAGTTTCGGCAAAGTCTACAAATATGACTGCCGTTTGATCGCTCTTACTCTTAGGCCTAGACGCGGCTCGCGACGAGACGTTGTCTCGTCGCAGACCAATCGCGCGCCTCACCGCCACCATCGTCGCTTTCGACGAACTCGACCTCGAGCCGAGCCGAGCCGAGCCGAGCGGGGCCGATGGCCCGATGGGCTCCCGGAAAATTCGGGAAGGCGATGTACCTTTAATTCCCAGTTGGCCGTAACTTTTTCGGTGTTACGAGCCAGGGCCGCGAGCAGCACGAGTGGCCAGCGAAGGGTTATTACCCTAGGAATATGATATAAATTTGTTAGTTAAGGAACGCGGACGAACCCAATGCGAAATTGGGGAGCCGCTAGGATTATTGACAGCGAGGACGAACCTGACGCGTTGTCAGGGAGCCTCTAGGAATGGAGTCAAACGCAGACGAACCCGATGCAAAACCGGGGAGCTGCTAGGAGGTTGTATAATAGCACAGACGAACCTGATGCGAAATCAGGGAGCTGTTAGGATGCGGACGAACCCAATGCAAAACTGGGGAACCGCTAGGTTGGATAAATCTCTGTTCGGACGATTGGAATGTCGCGAAAGAACCTGATGGTTAATCAGGGAATTGCTAGGATAATTAGTAAGCCTCGTAACTAGTATAATTTAATTGATACAATCCGAGCGGTAAGATTGTATCATGTGGGGACGTTCAATTACTTGGTTAGGATATTGGACGATAATTATGGGTTTAATGAATTTAAGTTAATTATCAAAGAAGACAAATATATTCTTACTATAGAGTTTCGTTCTACAAGTGTACTTGTGTCGCGAATGAACTGAATTTAGAATAGGAAAGAAATTGAAAGGTGATATTACCTAAGCTAAGACGCACGGTGTTGACGCACTGGCAATGCGGGGGACTCGGAGCAACCTTGTCACTGCCTAACAGATTTTAGACCGAACTCGCGGAATCTGTACGGTTAAACTTTGATTCAAAAGGAACGAACGTCCGATCTCACTGGTAGTTGACTTCCGAGATGCAGCACGACGCGACACTATTCGTGATTACGACAGTACTAGCCCACGAGAGTAGAAATGTAAGGGCTTATATAGCCCTGCAATGACGGGTGGTACTTGTCAGTACCCTTCAAGTGAACATTCGTATTTTGTCAACGACCAGTTGGTCGTGCGTACGTTTGGGCCCTAAACTAACCTAAACAATTATGTAGATTTATCTAGGGAAAAACTCTGTTCGTTTATCTAGGACGGTTCCTGCCAGAGATGATATTGAACACCTGTTCGTCATCCGTAACATCTCCCCACCAAGAAGAAACATCGCGGTTCCCGTGATGCTTTCTCATCAGGAAGGAAACGTCCTAGATACAATAGACTTTAAGAAAAAAAAGAAAAAAGTGGAGAGAAAAAAAAAATAAACTGAAGAGAAAAAATTTTTAACGAGTGTAGTGTAGGTGTAAGTGTACTTATTGCTAGGTGGTGCTCAGGTAGAGACTGCTGTCGGTGGAGGTAGTCCTGCTCCTTAGAAGATCGTTATGCATGGTTTCCATTTGCTGCTATATTACGGATTCGGACTATATTTGTTATTAGTTCCGATAAATAGTCTCCATATGTCTTCAAAATTGTACCGGTTGGAAATGAGGTTGGCTCTCGAGCCTGTTTACCAAAAATTAATTCATATGGTGTGAAGTTGGTAGCTTCATGAACAGACGTGTTATAAGAAAACATTGCAAACGGAATTAATAAATCCCAATCCTCGTAGTTCTCCATATAGTGTTTGAGGTATTCTGTAAGAACAATATGGCTTCGCTCCAATGATCCATTAGTTTGTGGTCGGTATCCGGAGGTGGTGATTTGTTTAATCTTGAATATTTCTGACAGATTTGTCATAAGAGTTCCAATAAAGCTGGTTCCCTTATCCGTGAGTATGGCTCGAGGTGTCCCATATATTGCAATAAAATGCCGTGCAAAAGCATCTGCGATGGTAGTGGCTCGGATATTAGGTATCGCTACTGCAATACAATATTTGGTTAGATTGTCCTGCATGGTGAGAATGTATCGGTTCCCTCCAGGTGTAATTGGTAATGGTCCAACGGTATCTAATGAAATTTTTTCAAATGCGTCCAACGGTGTGTCGGTGATCAACATAGGTTGTCGAGTTTTCGTTCTGACTAATTTTTGCTCCTGACAACTTTTACATTTTCGGATGTAATCCTGAATTTCGTTGCGCATGTGCGGCCAATGAAATCTTGATCGAATGCGATTGTAGGTTTTTGTAACTCCTTTATGCCCTCCCATTAGGCTATCATGTGCTTCATGGATGATTTCTTGCCTGTCTTCTACGGAAGGTGTAGTAATAACACAGTTACATATTGTAATTTGATAAGTTGAATCTGTAAAGACTTCTTTTAATGCTTTGAAAAGTTCATCAGGCGATGATTTATGATGATCTCCGGTGGCGGATATTCGAAAAGATTTGCTCCTATTTTGTTCTAAAGCAGATTGAAGAGTTTTCAATCCATTAATTATATCCAATCCTTTTGGTTTATCATAGAAGTTATCGGAAATTACAATGCTGAAGGTTTTAAATAACCCATTGTTTGAAATTATGACCTGTCCCTTTTTCGGTCGTGCAGCTAGAAGTTCTTGCTTATTTATCAATCCCGTGTCCAGTAACAGTTTTCCTACGGGGGTTATTAGGTTGCGATCAGCTGATATGAAATGTACATAATGGTCTTCCTTTGCGGTAAGGGTGTTTGAAGAAATGCTAATCCTCTGTTTCGGTTCCGGCGGCGCTTCCAGGTCAGTTTCGGTAGAAGAACCATCGGTATCGGCGTCAAAGAATGGGTAAGGGTCGGCTGTGCGATCAGGTAGTTGCCGCGTCCTTGCTTTGCGTATTATATTGTTTGGAAATCGAATTACGTTGGGTTGCAAAATTCCACCTATTTCAGGAAATGGTACCTGCGGTATGTAGGGTACATCCTGCTGTAAATTGTTCCTATTCTCTATAACGGTGTTTTCCAGTGGCTCCTCAAACGAAATTAAATCACCAGATAAGGTCGTATTCTTATCCGTAGAAAAAATTTCTGTGGAGTTTGCTGCGGGCAAAAAATGGTGTGCGTTGTCCTGATCTTCGTCTGGCATCACTATCTCTTTAGATAAACTCGGAAGAGTTCTATTTATGTTAATAATTGGTGAGTGTTGAACCTTCCCCAGGGCGGGTTGTTCCGTCTCATCTGAACTGCTGCTTGTTTGTTGATATTTCGGCCGTTTTTCTCGGTCTCGATGTAGTTGTCTGACGCGTTGTCCTATTGAAACAGCGTCGACAGCTGTTTTCGGTATTTGGATTTTAAAATCGGGGTCTTTGACTTCCCTCGGGATGAGTGGTAAACAGGTGGAAGTAGGATTACGTGATAATGCATCAGCATTCTTATTTGTTTTTCCAGATTTATGGACAACCTGATAATCATATTCTAATAGTCGGAGCTTCCATTTCATGAGTCTTGATGTCGGATCTTTCACAGAATGCAGCCAAACTAATGGTCGATGATCTGTAACCAATGTGAATTTTGTTCCGTACACATACGGTCGGAAATATTTGACGGCGTATACCATTGCTAAACATTCTTTTTCCGTGGCTGAATAATTTCTCTCTGCTTTGTTGAGGCTGCGCGATGCATAAGCGATCGGCAGATCATTTCCTATTTCGCCTTGACTAAGCACGGCTCCAACGGCATATTCGGAGGCGTCTGTTGTAACGACGAATGGTTTGCTAAAATCTGGATATTGTAAAATAGGCTCTCGACAGAGTTCTTCACGTAACTGCTTAAAACTGTTTTCCTGTTCTTCAGTCCATTTGAATTTTTTGCCCTTTCCTAGAAGGTCAATTAAAGATTTTGCTTTTGTAGTGAAATCTGGTACGAATCTTCGGTAATATCCTACTAAACCCAAAAACTGTTGTATATTTTTCTGTGAGGTAGGCGTTGGGAAATCCTTGACAGCCTTTAATTTTCGGGGATCAGGTTTTACTCCCTGTCTTGAAATAATATGTCCAAGGTATGCAACTTCTTTTCGTAAGAATTCGCATTTATTGGTTTGAAGAGTTAAACCATGTTCTCGCAAACGGTTTAATAATTTCCTGACTTTAATGTTGTGTTCGTGTAATGACGCAGCGTAAACCACGATATCATCCAGGTAAATGAAAACGTCCGTTTCCTGGAGTCCAGTTAATACCTGATCCATGAGGCGTTGAAAAGTAGGTGGTGCATTTTTCAAACCAAACGGCATTCGTGAAAATTCATAATGTCCATTAGGGGTGGTGAAAGCTGTCTTCTGTCTGTCTTTCGGATCCATTTCTATTTGGTGAAACCCACTGGCGAGATCGAAAACGGAGAAGTATTTGGCTCTTCCGAGACGATCCAATATTTCCGTAATTTGAGGCAGTGGATATTTATCGGAAATGGTCTTCTCGTTAAGCGCACGAAAATCTATTACCATGCGCCAACGTTTGTTTCCTTGCGCATCTGGTTTTTTGGGTACAATCCACAAGGGTGAATTGTACGGAGATTTCGACGGAGTAATAATACCATCGGATAATAAGCCATTGATTTGCTTTTTTATTTCCTCTTGGTGTACAGGAGGGTAGCGATACTGTCTCGTGTTAATCGGAATCTCATCAGTTGTATGTAAGGAGTGCTTGAAATCAGATGCCTTCCCTAATTTATCTCCGGGGAGATAAAATCGATCGGGAAATTCCTTTATCAATGCGGTGATGCTACACCGTTCTTCTTTGTTCAGGTGACTCAAATTTAGCGTTTCGGAGATTCCCTGTATCCTATCTTCTCTAGTTTTGAAATTACAATGTTGACGTACCTCTGAATAAATATCTTCATCTGATGTGCTCAAAATGTCGTAAGGTTCCACGATTTGTGGCTCTATTTCTACGTCTATGGCTTCCTCGCTAGTGTTGGTTGCCATAACATGACATTTTCCTCCGTCGTTCAGGACGGCGGCTTCTCCTATGTAGAGTTGTTTGTGCGTTTTTATGCGTGGTAAATAGCCTTCTTTTATCCTTGGATTAGCTATTCTTATGGCAATCTGTTGAGATGTTCGGGCATCGATGCGATGTTTGGTCCGTACATCTGAGTCCTGCTGGTAATTTGAAAATCGAATAGGCCTGATGGGCTTATTTTTTAATACCAGTGTCCCATGGTAATAAGAAATTTCTGCTTCTTCCTGTTTAAAAAATGGGCTTCCTATAAGTCCATCTGCTTCTATTGCAAGGCGCTTCACTACGTAGAAAAACGCAGGAGCTTCGTGTATGTGAAGTATCGTAGTTCCTAGAGTGCGAATTGGATTTATAGTAAGACCAGTTATTTCAATTTCTTCGCGTGAAACAATTTCTGCTCCTTCTCCTAAAACGTCAAGAACGACTAAATTTACGGATGCTCCACCATCAATTAGAAATTCTCCCGTGCCTGATTCCAGTTCTGGGATTTTGATTTTGATTCGTGGTGCTGGAGCTTCCTTGATGAGGGTTTTTCCTCGAAGCGGACAGTTCTTTGGCGAACTTCTTTGTTTTCGCTCATCGTGTCGCCTGTACGGTGAGCGCGATCGAAGTTTAAAGATTTGTTCGATTCCACGGACGAATCTCGCGAATCTCTTTGGAATCGCGGACTACGCGGTCGATTCTTGCAGAATTTTCCATCGTGTCCGGATGTTCCGCAATGCCAACAATACGATTTTGACATGCGATTCCTATCGGAATTTTTTAAAATTGTATACCGTTTCTCTCCGTCTCTCACAATTGACGAATCCGAACGGTTGGAGGGGGAACCGGAGGGGCTCCTGTGACGCAAGGTCCAGGCAGACGCTCGTCCTTCTCTTTCCTCCTCAAAACCAGATGGTCTCGTGCGTTGATCCCTGTGTCGGTCATATTTGCTTGGAGATAAGGGATATGACACTTCACGATCGCGGTAGCGAGAGTCCTGGTCATATGAATCTCGGCGGGACCACCTGGATGGTGATTCACTCCGAGGTGACTGTCGTCGATTCCTTAATCTTTTATCTATCTGTAGCACGGCGTCGTAAGCATCCTCCAGATTTTTTATATCCTTCAAGATAGCCGACACCTTCAGGGAAATCCGATCCGGTAATCCATCGATGAAGTTTTCAATGACGTCCTTTTCCATCAATTTGATAAATTCTTCAGCATGTGCCTCGTATTTTTCCCTCATGGCTCCGCGCGTACAGTAGACCAAGTGGCTTGTCCTATCGATGTATTGTCGTAGGCTTTCTCCTTCGCGAATATGTAGTTTCGCGATTTCCACTTGATAATATGATAGGCTCTTGCCGGGAGCGAACCGTTTCTTCAAATGTTGAATTAACGCTTTTACGGTAGTAAACTTGTGCTCTAATGTGCATCTACGTGCTGGCCCGACGAGCTTAGTAAGAACAATTGCCAGATACTCGGTTTCCGTACCCTCCGGAATCAAAGTTAACCCGTCCTCTAAAGTTTGCGCGAAACGAATCAAAGAGGGGTCTTCCCCGTTAAAGGTCGGAATTGTCGAAGTAATATTCTGTAAGCATGTCTTTTGCGTCAACAGCGACATAGAATTTGCAAGTGAAACCGTCAAGTTCATTATGTCAACGGAAGAAGTATTTGCAGCTGAATTCGGCATTTTTAAAGAATGTAACTAGAGAAAACTAGTATATCGAAACCTTTTAACTAGGAAAACTAGTATATCATTGGTATAAAAGCGTGACTAGCGAAAACTAGTATATTGCTAATAATATTGAGACGTAACTAGGAAAACTAGTATATTGTCAATACTCAGCTACGAGTAATTTAACGTAGTAAACCCAAAATTAAAGTGATCCTAAAATAATTGAACAGATCCCACCGCTGTCACCAGTTCTGTTACGAGCCAGGGCCGCGAGCAGCACGAGTGGCCGGCGAAAGGTTATTACCCTAGGAATATGATATAAATTTGTTAGTTAAGGAACGCGGACGAACCCAATGCGAAATTGGGGAGCCGCTAGGATTATTGACAGCGAGGACGAACCTGACGCGTTGTCAGGGAGCCTCTAGGAATGGAGTCAAACGCAGACGAACCCGATGCAAAACCGGGGAGCTGCTAGGAGGTTGTATAATAGCACAGACGAACCTGATGCGAAATCAGGGAGCTGTTAGGATGCGGACGAACCCAATGCAAAACTGGGGAGCCGCTAGGTTGGATAAATCTCTGTTCGGACGATTGGAATGTCGCGAAAGAACCTGATGGTTAATCAGGGAATTGCTAGGATAATTAGTAAGCCTCGTAACTAGTATAATTTAATTGATACAATCCGAGCGGTAAGATTGTATCATGTGGGGACGTTCAATTACTTGGTTAGGATATTGGACGATAATTATGGGTTTAATGAATTTAAGTTAATTATCAAAGAAGACAAATATATTCTTACTATAGAGTTTCGTTCTACAAGTGTACTTGTGTCGCGAATGAACTGAATTTAGAATAGGAAAGAAATTGAAAGGTGATATTACCTAAGCTAAGACGCACGGTGTTGACGCACTGGCAATGCGGGGGACTCGGAGCAACCTTGTCACTGCCTAACAGATTTTAGACCGAACTCGCGGAATCTGTACGGTTAAACTTTGATTCAAAAGGAACGAACGTCCGATCTCACTGGTAGTTGACTTCCGAGATGCAGCACGACGCGACACTATTCGTGATTACGACAGTACTAGCCCACGAGAGTAGAAATGTAAGGGCTTATATAGCCCTGCAATGACGGGTGGTACTTGTCAGTACCCTTCAAGTGAACATTCGTATTTTGTCAACGACCAGTTGGTCGTGCGTACGTTTGGGCCCTAAACTAACCTAAACAATTATGTAGATTTATCTAGGGAAAAACTCTGTTCGTTTATCTAGGACGGTTCCTGCCAGAGATGATATTGAACACCTGTTCGTCATCCGTAACATCGGTGACGTCAAATTAGTGATATTTTGCGATTTCTTTGTCGCCGTATAGCTCGAGAACGGGTCGACGGGCGCAGGCGAGAGTAGGCTCGTCGGACGGAGGACGCGGAGACGAAGGTTTACCGCGCGAAAAATTCGCGAAAATTCGCGAAAAATTTTTTACCTGTGCATCGGTAACGCGCGTTGACCTCGGCGGAGGATAAGTTACCGACCACCACCGGCAGTGGTCGGTAACGGTCGGGGGGTATAAGCTGCCGCGTTAAAAATGAAACCCGAATTTCGGCACTTCCACGGTTCAGGGCTGAAAAGGGCCCGAAAGAAAATAACTGATTCAAACGTTCGAATTGAACGCCAACTTTGCGACGCTGACTTCGCATCGGTGGCGAGTGCCGCCACAGTCGCCGCGTTTACTCTCTCTTGATAGTTGAGCGAATCGACTTGTAACTTCGAGGTTACGAATCCGACTCTACGTTTAGGTTTACATTTTCCATTATTTTTAAAGGGAGGGGGGTTGGGGGGGAGGATGGCGATGACAGACCAATCGCGCGCCTCCCCGCCACCATCGTCGCTACCGACGACCTAGACCTCGAGCCGAGCCGAGCCGAGCGGGGCCGAAGGCCCGATGGGCACCCGGAAAATTGGGGAAGGCGATATACCTTTAATTCCCAGTTGGCCGTAACTTTTTCGGTGACGTCAAATTAGTGAAATTTTGCGATTTCTTTGTCGCCGTATAGCACGAGAACCGGTCGACGGGTGCGGGCGAGAGTAGGCTCGTCGGACGGAGGACGCGGAGACGAAGGTTTACCGCCCGAAAAATTCGCGAAAGATTCTCGAAAAATTTTTTACGTGTGCATCGGTAACGCGCGTCGACCTCGGCGGACGATAACTTACCGACAACCACCGGCAGTGGTCGGTAACGCTCGGGGGATATAAGCTGCCGCGTTAAAAATGAAACCCGAATTTCGGCGCTTCCAATGTTCAGGGCTGAAAAGGGCCCGAAAGAAAATAACTGACTCAAACGTTCGAATTGAACGCCAACTTCGCGACGCTGACTTCGCATCGGTGGCGAGTGCCGCTACAGTCGCCGCGTTTTCTCTCCCCTGAGAGTTGAGCGAATCGACTTGTAACTTCGAGGTTACGAATCCGACTCTACGTTTAGGTTTACCTTTTCCATTAATTTTAAAGGGACGGGGTGGTGATGGGGTGGTTGGCGATGACAGACCAATCGCGCGCCTCACCGCCACCATCGTCGCTTTCGACGAACTCGTCCTCGAGCCGAGCCGAGCCGAGCCGAGCGGGGCCGAAGGCCCGATGGGCTCCCGGAAAATTCGGGAAGGCGATATACCTTTAATTCCCAGTTGGCCGTAACTTTTTCGGTGACGTCAAATTAGTGATATTTTGCGATTTCTTTGTCGCCGTATAGCTCGAGAACGGGTCGACGGGCGCAGGCGAGAGTAGGCTCGTCGGACGGAGGACGCGGAGACGAAGGTTTACCGCGCGAAAAATTCGCGAAAATTCGCGAAAAATTTTTTACCTCTGCATCGGTAACGTGCGTTGACCTCGGCGGAGGATAAGTTACCGACCACCACCGGCAGTGGTCGGTAACGGTCGGGGGGTATAAGCTGCCGCGTTAAAAATGAAACCCGAATTTCGGCACTTCCACGGTTCAGGGCTGAAAAGGGCCCGAAAGAAAATAACTGATTCAAACGTTCGAATTGAACGCCAACTTTGCGACGCTGACTTCGCATCGGTGGCGAGTGCCGCCACAGTCGCCGCGTTTACTCTCCCTTGATAGTTGAGCGAATCGACTAGTGACTTCGAGGTTACGAATCCGACTCTACGTTTAGGTTTACATTTTCCATTAATTTTAAAGGGTAGGGGGGGTGGGGGGGTTGGCGATGACAGACCAATCGCGCGCCTCACCGCCACCATCGTCGCTTTCGACGAACTCGACCTCGAGCCGAGCCGAGCCGAGCCGTACGGGGCCGAAGGCCCGATGGGCTCCCGGAAAATTCGGGAAGGCGATATACCTTTAATTCCCAGTTGGCCGTAACTTTTTCGGTGACGTCAAATTAGTGAAATTTTGCGATTTCTTTGTCGCCGTATAGCTCGAGACCCGGTCGACGGTTGCGGGCGAAAGTAGGCTCGTCGGACGGAGGACGCGGAGACGAAGGTTAATCGCGCGAAAAAACCGCGAAAGATTCTCGAAAAATTTTTTACGTGTGCATCGGTAACGCGCGTCGACCTCGACGGAGGATAACTTACCGACAACCACCGGCAGTGGTCGGTAACGCTCGGGGGATATAAGCTGCCGCGTTAAAAATGAAACCCGAATTTCGGCGCTTCCAATGTTCAGGGCTGAAAAGGGCCCGAAAGAAAATAACTGACTCAAACGTTCGAATTGAACGCCAACTTCGCGACGCTGACTTCGCATCGGTGGCGAGTGCCGCTACAGTCGCCGCGTTTACTCTCCCCTGAGAGTTGAGCGAATCGACTTGTAACTTCGAGGTTACGAATCCGACTCTACGTTTACGTTTACCTTTTCCATTAATTTTAAAGGGACGGGGTGGTGGTGGGGTGGTTGGCGATGACAGACCAATCGCGCGCCTCACCGCCACCATCGTCGCTTTCGACGACCTCGACCTCGAGCCGGGCCGAGCCGAGCCGTACGGGGCCGAAGGCCCGATGGGCTCCCGGAAAATTCGGGAAGGCGATATACCTTTAATTCCCAGTTGGCCGTAACTTTTTCGGTGACGTCAAATTAGTGAAATTTTGCGATTTCTTTGTCGCCGTATAGCTCGAGAACGGGTCGACGGGCGCGGGCGATAGTAGGCTCGTCGGACGGAGGACGCGGAGACGAAGGTTTACCGCGCGAAAAATTCGCGAAAATTCGCGAAAAATTTTTTACCTGTGCATCGGTAACGCGCGTCGACCTCGGCGGAGGATAAGTTACCGACCACCAGCGGCAGTGGTCGGTAACGCTCGGGGGGTATAAGCTGCCGCGTTAAAAATGAAACCCGAATTTCGGCGCTTCCACGGTTCAGGGCTGAAAAGGGCCCGAAAGAAAATAACTGATTCAAACGTTCGAATTGAACGCCAACTTTGCGACGCTGACTTCGCATCGGTGGCGAGTGCCGCTACAGTCGCCGCGTTTACTCTCCCCTGATAGTTGAGCGAATCGACTAGTGACTTCGAGGTTACGAATCCGACTCTACGTTTAGGTTTACATTTTCCATTAATTTTAAAGGGGTTAGGGGGGGTGGGGGGGTTGGCGATGACAGACCAATCGCGCGCCTCCCCGCCACCATCGTCGCTATCGACGACCTCGACCTCCAGCCGAACCGAGCCGAGCCGAGCGGGGCCGAAGGCCCGATGGGCTCCCGGAAAATTCGTGAAGGCGATATACCTTTAATTCCCAGTTGGCCGTAACTTTTTCGATGACGTCAAATTAGTGAAAAATCGAAGTTTTTTTGTCGCCGTATAGCTCGAGACCCGGTCGACGGTTGCGGGCGAGAGTAGGCTCGTCGGACGGAGGACGCGGAGACGAAGGTTAATCGCGCGAAAAAATCGCGTAAGATTCTCGAAAAATTTTTTACGTGTGCATCGGTTACGCGCGTCGACCTCGGCGGAGGATAACTTACCGACAACCACCGGCAGTGGTCGGTAACGCTCGGGGGATATAAGCTGCCGCGTTAAAAATGAAACCCGAATTTCGGCGCTTCCAATGTTCAGGGCTGAAAAGGGCCCGAAAGAAAATAACTGACTCAAACGTTCGAATTGAACGCCAACTTCGCGACGCTGACTTCGCATCGGTGGCGAGTGCCGCTACAGTCGCCGCGTTTACTCTCCCCTGAGAGTTGAGCGAATCGACTAGTGACTTCGAGGTTACGAATCCGACTCTACGTTTAGGTTTACATTTTCCATTAATTTTAAAGGGTAGGGGGGAGGGGGGTTGGCGATGACAGACCAATCGCGCGCCTCCCCGCCACCATCGTCGCTATCGACGACCTCGACCTCGAGCCGAACCGAGCCGAGCCGAGCGGGGCAGAAGGCCCGATGGGCTCCCGGAAAATTCGCGAAGGCGATATACCTTTAATTCCCAGTTGGTCGTAACTTTTTCGGTGACGTCAAATTAGTGAAATTTTGCGATTTCTTTGTCGCCGTATAGCTCGAGAACGGGTCGACGGGCGCAGGCGAGAGTAGGCTCGTCGGACGGAGGACGCGGAGACGAAGGTTTACCGCGCGAAAAATTCGCGAAAATTCGCGAAAAATTTTTTACCTGTGCATCGGTAACGCGCGTTGACCTCGGCGGAGGATAAGTTACCGACCACCACCGGCAGTGGTCGGTAACGGTCGGGGGGTATAAGCTGCCGCGTTAAAAATGAAACCCGAATTTCGGCACTTCCACGGTTCAGGGCTGAAAAGGGCCCGAAAGAAAATAACTGATTCAAACGTTCGAATTGAACGCCAACTTTGCGACGCTGACTTCGCATCGGTGGCGAGTGCCGCCACAGTCGCCGCGTTTACTCTCCCTTGATAGTTGAGCGAATCGACTTGTAACTTCGAGGTTACGAATCCGACTCTACGTTTAGGTTTACATTTTCCATTATTTTTAAAGGGAGGGGGGTTGGGGGGGAGGATGGCGATGACAGACCAATCGCGCGCCTCCCCGCCACCATCGTCGCTACCGACGACCTAGACCTCGAGCCGAGCCGAGCCGAGCGGGGCCGAAGGCCCGATGGGCACCCGGAAAATTCGGGAAGGCGATATACCTTTAATTCCCAGTTGGCCGTAACTTTTTCGGTGACGTCAAATTAGTGAAATTTTGCGATTTCTTTGTCGCCGTATAGCACGAGAACCGGTCGACGGGTGCGGGCGAGAGTAGGCTCGTCGGACGGAGGACGCGGAGACGAAGGTTTACCGCCCGAAAAATTCGCGAAAGATTCTCGAAAAATTTTTTACGTGTGCATCGGTAACGCGCGTCGACCTCGGCGGAGGATAACTTACCGACAACCACCGGCAGTGGTCGGTAACGCTCGGGGGATATAAGCTGCCGCGATAAAAATGAAACCCGAATTTCGGCGCTTCCAATGTTCAGGGCTGAAAAGGGCCCGAAAGAAAATAACGGACTCAAACGTTCGAATTGAACGCCAACTTCGCGACGCTGACTTCGCATCGGTGGCGAGTGCCGCTACAGTCGCCGCGTTTTCTCTCCCCTGAGAGTTGAGCGAATCGACTTGTAACTTCGAGGTTACGAATGCGACTCTACGTTTAGGTTTACCTTTTCCATTAATTTTAAAGGGACGGGGTGGTGATGGGGTGGTTGGCGATGACAGACCAATCGCGCGCCTCACCGCCACCATCGTCGCTTTCGACGAACTCGTCCTCGAGCCGAGCCGAGCCGAGCCGAGCGGGGCCGAAGGCCCGATGGGCTCCCGGAAAATTCGGGAAGGCGATATACCTTTAATTCCCAGTTGGCCGTAACTTTTTCGGTGACGTCAAATTAGTGATATTTCGCGATTTCTTTGTCGCCGTATAGCTCGAGAACGGGTCGACGGGCGCAGGCGAGAGTAGGCTCGTCGGACGGAGGACGCGGAGACGAAGGTTTACCGCGCGAAAAATTCGCGAAAATTCGCGAAAAATTTTTTACCTCTGCATCGGTAACGTGCGTTGACCTCGGCGGAGGATAAGTTACCGACCACCACCGGCAGTGGTCGGTAACGGTCGGGGGGTATAAGCTGCCGCGTTAAAAATGAAACCCGAATTTCGGCACTTCCACGGTTCAGGGCTGAAAAGGGCCCGAAAGAAAATAACTGATTCAAACGTTCGAATTGAACGCCAACTTTGCGACGCTGACTTCGCATCGGTGGCGAGTGCCGCCACAGTCGCCGCGTTTACTCTCCCTTGATAGTTGAGCGAATCGACTTGTAACTTCGAGGTTACGAATCCGACTCTACGTTTAGGTTTACATTTTCCATTAATTTTAAAGGGTAGGGGGGGTGGGGGGGTTGGCGATGACAGACCAATCGCGCGCCTCCCCGCCACCATCGTCGCTATCGACGACCTCGACCTCGAGCCGAACCGAGCCGAGCCGAGCGGGGCCGAAGGCCCGATGGGCTCCCGGAAAATTGGGGAAGGCGATATACCTTTAATTCCCAGTTGGCCGTAACTTTTTCGGTGACGTCAAATTAGTGAAATTTTGCGATTTCTTTGTCGCCGTATAGCACGAGAACCGGTCGACGGGTGCGGGCGAGAGTAGGCTCGTCGGACGGAGGACGCGGAGACGAAGGTTTACCGCCCGAAAAATTCGCGAAAGATTCTCGAAAAATTTTTTACGTGTGCATCGGTAACGCGCGTCGACCTCGGCGGAGGATAACTTACCGACAACCACCGGCAGTGGTCGGTAACGCTCGGGGGATATAAGCTGCCGCGTTAAAAATGAAACCCGAATTTCGGCGCTTCCAATGTTCAGGGCTGAAAAGGGCCCGAAAGAAAATAACTGACTCAAACGTTCGAATTGAACGCCAACTTCGCGACGCTGACTTCGCATCGGTGGCGAGTGCCGCTACAGTCGCCGCGTTTTCTCTCCCCTGAGAGTTGAGCGAATCGACTTGTAACTTCGAGGTTACGAATCCGACTCTACGTTTAGGTTTACCTTTTCCATTAATTTTAAAGGGACGGGGTGGTGATGGGGTGGTTGGCGATGACAGACCAATCGCGCGCCTCACCGCCACCATCGTCGCTTTCGACGACCTCGACCTCGAGCCGAGCCGAGCCGAGCCGTACGGGGCCGAAGGCCCGATGGGCTCCCGGAAAATTCGGGAAGGCGATATACCTTTAATTCCCAGTTGGCCGTAACTTTTTCGGTGACGTCAAATTAGTGAAATTTTGCGATTTCTTTGTCGCCGTATAGCTCGAGAACGGGTCGACGGGCGCGGGCGATAGTAGGCTCGTCGGACGGAGGACGCGGAGACGAAGGTTTACCGCGCGAAAAATTCGCGAAAATTCGCGAAAATTTTTTACCTGTGCATCGGTAACGCGCGTCGACCTCGGCGGAGGATAAGTTACCGACCACCACCGGCAGTGGTCGGTAACGCTCGGGGGGTATAAGCTGCCGCGTTAAAAATGAAACCCGAATTTCGGCGCTTCCACGGTTCAGGGCTGAAAAGGGCCCGAAAGAAAATAACTGATTCAAACGTTCGAATTGAACGCCAACTTTGCGACGCTGACTTCGCATCGGTGGCGAGTGCCGCTACAGTCGCCGCGTTTACTCTCCCCTGATAGTTGAGCGAATCGACTAGTGACTTCGAGGTTACGAATCCGACTCTACGTTTAGGTTTACATTTTCCATTAATTTTAAAGGGGATAGGGGGGGTGGGGGGGTTGGCGATGACAGACCAATCGCGCGCCTCCCCGCCACCATCGTCGCTATCGACGACCTCGACCTCCAGCCGAACCGAGCCGAGCCGAGCGGGGCAGAAGGCCCGATGGGCTCCCGGAAAATTCGCGAAGGCGATATACCTTTAATTCCCAGTTGGTCGTAACTTTTTCGGTGACGTCAAATTAGTGAAATTTTGCGATTTCTTTGTCGCCGTATAGCTCGAGAACGGGTCGACGGGCGCAGGCGAGAGTAGGCTCGTCGGACGGAGGACGCGGAGACGAAGGTATACCGCGCGAAAAATTCGCGAAAATTCGCGAAAAATTTTTTACCTGTGCATCGGTAACGCGCGTTGACCTCGGCGGAGGATAAGTTACCGACCACCACCGGCAGTGGTCGGTAACGGTCGGGGGGTATAAGCTGCCGCGTTAAAAATGAAACCCGAATTTCGGCACTTCCACGGTTCAGGGCTGAAAAGGGCCCGAAAGAAAATAATTGATTCAAACGTTCGAATTGAACGCCAACTTTGCGACGCTGACTTCGCATCGGTGGCGAGTGCCGCCACAGTCGCCGCGTTTACTCTCCCTTGATAGTTGAGCGAATCGACTTGTAACTTCGAGGTTACGAATCCGACTCTACGTTTAGGTTTACATTTTCCATTATTTTTAAAGGGAGGGGGGTTGGGGGGGAGGATGGCGATGACAGACCAATCGCGCGCCTCCCCGCCACCATCGTCGCTACCGACGACCTAGACCTCGAGCCGAGCCGAGCCGAGCGGGGCCGAAGGCCCGATGGGCACCCGGAAAATTCGGGAAGGCGATATACCTTTAATTCCCAGTTGGCCGTAACTTTTTCGGTGACGTCAAATTAGTGAAATTTTGCGATTTCTTTGTCGCCGTATAGCACGAGAACCGGTAGACGGGTGCGGGCGAGAGTAGGCTCGTCGGACGGAGGACGCGGAGACGAAGGTTTACCGCCCGAAAAATTCGCGAAAGATTCTCGAAAAATTTTTTACGTGTGCATCGGTAACGCGCGTCGACCTCGGCGGAGGATAACTTACCGACAACCACCGGCAGTGGTCGGTAACGCTCGGGGGATATAAGCTGCCGCGATAAAAATGAAACCCGAATTTCGGCGCTTCCAATGTTCAGGGCTGAAAAGGGCCCGAAAGAAAATAACTGACTCAAACGTTCGAATTGAACGCCAACTTCGCGACGCTGACTTCGCATCGGTGGCGAGTGCCGCTACAGTCGCCGCGTTTTCTCTCCCCTGAGAGTTGAGCGAATCGACTTGTAACTTCGAGGTTACGAATCCGACTCTACGTTTAGGTTTACCTTTTCCATTAATTTTAAAGGGACGGGGTGGTGATGGGGTGGTTGGCGATGACAGACCAATCGCGCGCCTCACCGCCACCATCGTCGCTTTCGACGAACTCGTCCTCGAGCCGAGCCGAGCCGAGCCGAGCGGGGCCGAAGGCCCGATGGGCTCCCGGAAAATTCGGGAAGGCGATATACCTTTAATTCCCAGTTGGCCGTAACTTTTTCGGTGACGTCAAATTAGTGATATTTTGCGATTTCTTTGTCGCCGTATAGCTCGAGAACGGGTCGACGGGCGCAGGCGAGAGTAGGCTCGTCGGACGGAGGACGCGGAGACGAAGGTTTACCGCGCGAAAAATTCGCGAAAATTCGCGAAAAATTTTTTACCTCTGCATCGGTAACGTGCGTTGACCTCGGCGGAGGATAAGTTACCGACCACCACCGGCAGTGGTCGGTAACGGTCGGGGGGTATAAGCTGCCGCGTTAAAAATGAAACCCGAATTTCGGCACTTCCACGGTTCAGGGCTGAAAAGGGCCCGAAAGAAAATAACTGATTCAAACGTTCGAATTGAACGCCAACTTTGCGACGCTGACTTCGCATCGGTGGCGAGTGCCGCCACAGTCGCCGCGTTTACTCTCCCTTGATAGTTGAGCGAATCGACTTGTAACTTCGAGGTTACGAATCCGACTCTACGTTTAGGTTTACATTTTCCATTAATTTTAAAGGGTAGGGGGGGTGGGGGGGTTGGCGATGACAGACCAATCGCGCGCCTCCCCGCCACCATCGTCGCTATCGACGACCTCGACCTCGAGCCGAACCGAGCCGAGCCGAGCGGGGCCGAAGGCCCGATGGGCTCCCGGAAAATTGGGGAAGGCGATATACCTTTAATTCCCAGTTGGCCGTAACTTTTTCGGTGACGTCAAATTAGTGAAATTTTGCGATTTCTTTGTCGCCGTATAGCACGAGAACCGGTCGACGGGTGCGGGCGAGAGTAGGCTCGTCGGACGGAGGACGCGGAGACGAAGGTTTACCGCCCGAAAAATTCGCGAAAGATTCTCGAAAAATTTTTTACGTGTGCATCGGTAACGCGCGTCGACCTCGGCGGAGGATAACTTACCGACAACCACCGGCAGTGGTCGGTAACGCTCGGGGGATATAAGCTGCCGCGTTAAAAATGAAACCCGAATTTCGGCGCTTCCAATGTTCAGGGCTGAAAAGGGCCCGAAAGAAAATAACTGACTCAAACGTTCGAATTGAACGCCAACTTCGCGACGCTGACTTCGCATCGGTGGCGAGTGCCGCCACAGTCGCCGCGTTTTCTCTCCCCTGAGAGTTGAGCGAATCGACTTGTAACTTCGAGGTTACGAATCCGACTCTACGTTTAGGTTTACCTTTTCCATTAATTTTAAAGGGACGGGGTGGTGATGGGGTGGTTGGCGATGACAGACCAATCGCGCGCCTCACCGCCACCATCGTCGCTTTCGACGAACTCGTCCTCGAGCCGAGCCGAGCCGAGCCGAGCGGGGCCGAAGGCCCGATGGGCTCCCGGAAAATTCGGGAAGGCGATATACCTTTAATTCCCAGTTGGCCGTAACTTTTTCGGTGACGTCAAATTAGTGATATTTTGCGATTTCTTTGTCGCCGTATAGCTCGAGAACGGGTCGACGGGCGCAGGCGAGAGTAGGCTCGTCGGACGGAGGACGCGGAGACGAAGGTTTACCGCGCGAAAAATTCGCGAAAATTCGCGAAAAATTTTTTACCTCTGCATCGGTAACGTGCGTTGACCTCGGCGGAGGATAAGTTACCGATCACCACCGGCAGTGGTCGGTAACGGTCGGGGGGTATAAGCTGCCGCGTTAAAAATGAAACCCGAATTTCGGCACTTCCACGGTTCAGGGCTGAAAAGGGCCCGAAAGAAAATAACTGATTCAAACGTTCGAATTGAACGCCAACTTTGCGACGCTGACTTCGCATCGGTGGCGAGTGCCGCCACAGTCGCCGCGTTTACTCTCCCTTGATAGTTGAGCGAATCGACTAGTGACTTCGAGGTTACGAATCCGACTCTACGTTTAGGTTTACATTTTCCATTAATTGTAAAGGGTAGGGGGGGTGGGGGGGTTGGCGATGACAGACCAATCGCGCGCCTCACCGCCACCATCGTCGCTATCGACGACCTCGACCTCCAGCCGAACCGAGCCGAGCCGAGCGGGGCCGAAGGCCCGATGGGCTCCCGGAAAATTCGTGAAGGCGATATACCTTTAATTCCCAGTTGGCCGTAACTTTTTCGATGACGTTAAATTAGTGAAAAATCGAAGTTTTTTTGTCGCCGTATAGCTCGAGACCCGGTCGACGGTTGCGGGCGAGAGTAGGCTCGTCGGACGGAGGACGCGGAGACGAAGGTTAATCGCGCGAAAAAATCGCGTAAGATTGTCGAAAAATTTTTTACGTGTGCATCGGTTACGCGCGTCGACCTCGGCGGAGGATAACTTACCGACAACCACCGGCAGTGGTCGGTAACGCTCGGGGGATATAAGCTGCCGCGTTAAAAATGAAACCCGAATTTCGGCGCTTCCAATGTTCAGGGCTGAAAAGGGCCCGAAAGAAAATAACTGACTCAAACGTTCGAATTGAACGCCAACTTCGCGACGCTGACTTCGCATCGGTGGCGAGTGCCGCTACAGTCGCCGCGTTTACTCTCCCCTGAGAGTTGAGCGAATCGACTAGTGACTTCGAGGTTACGAATCCGACTCTACGTTTAGGTTTACATTTTCCATTAATTTTAAAGGGTAGGGGGGGTGGGGAGGTTGGCGATGACAGACCAATCGCGCGCCTCCCCGCCACCATCGTCGCTATCATCGACCTCGACCTCGAGCCGAACCGAGCCGAGCCGAGCGGGGCCGAAGGCCCGATGGGCTCCCGGAAAATTCGCGAAGGCGATATACCTTTAATTCCCAGTTGGCCGTAACTTTTTCGGTGACGTCAAATTAGTGAAATTTTGCGATTTCTTTGTCGCCGTATAGCTCGAGAACGGGTCGACGGGCGCAGGCGAGAGTAGGCTCGTCGGACGGAGGACGCGGAGACGAAGGTTTACCGCGCGAAAAATTCGCGAAAATTCGCGAAAAATTTTTTACCTGTGCATCGGTAACTCGCGTTGACCTCGGCGGAGGATAAGTTACCGACCACCACCGGCAGTGGTCGGTAACGGTCGGGGGGTATAAGCTGCCGCGTTAAAAATGAAACCCGAATTTCGGCACTTCCACGGTTCAGGGCTGAAAAGGGCCCGAAAGAAAATAACTGATTCAAACGTTCGAATTGAACGCCAACTTTGCGACGCTGACTTCGCATCGGTGGCGAGTGCCGCCACAGTCGCCGCGTTTACTCTCCCTTGATAGTTGAGCGAATCGACTTGTAACTTCGAGGTTACGAATCCGACTCTACGTTTAGGTTTACATTTTCCATTATTTTTAAAGGGAGAGGGGTTGGGGGGGAGGATGGCGATGACAGACCAATCGCGCGCCTCCCCGCCACCATCGTCGCTACCGACGACCTAGACCTCGAGCCGAGCCGAGCCGAGCGGGGCCGAAGGCCCGATGGGCACCCGGAAAATTCGGGAAGGCGATATACCTTTAATTCCCAGTTGGCCGTAACTTTTTCGGTGACGTCAAATTAGTGAAATTTTGCGATTTCTTTGTCGCCGTATAGCTCGAGAACGGGTCGACGGGCGCGGGCGAGAGTAGGCTCGTCGGACAGAGGACGCGGAGACAAAGGTTAACCGCGCGAAAAATTCGCGAAAGATTCTGGAAAAATTTTTTACGTGTGTATCGGTAACTCGCGTCGACATCGGCGGAGGATAACTTACCGACCACCACCGGGAGTGGTCGGTAACGCTCGGGGGGTATAAGCTGCCGCGTTAAAAATGAAACCCGAATTTCGGCGCTTCCACAGTTCAGGGCTCAAAAGGGCCCGAAAGAAAATAACTGATTCAAACGTTCGAATTTAACGCCAACTTCGCGACGCTGACTTCGCATCGGTGGCGAGTGCCGCCACAGTCGCCGCGTTTACTCTCCCCTGAGAGTTGAGCGAATCGACTAGTGACTTCGAGGTTACGAATCCGACTCTACGTTTAGGTTTACATTTTCCATTAATTTTAAAGGGTAGGGGGGTTGGGGGGGTTGGCGATGACAGACCAATCGTGCGCCTCCCCGCCACCATCGTCGCTATCGACGACCTCGACCTCGAGCCGAACCGAGCCGAGCCGAGCGGGGCCGAAGGCCCGATGGGCACCCGGAAAATTCGGGAAGGCGATATACCTTTAATTCCCAGTTGGCCGTAACTTTTTCGGTGACGTCAAATTAGTGAAATTTTGCGATTTCTTTGTCGCCGTATAGCTCGAGAACGGGTCGACGGGCGCAGGCGAGAGTAGGCTCGTCGGACGGAGGACGCGGAGACGAAGGTTTACCGCGCGAAAAATTCGCGAAAATTCGCGAAAAATTTTTTACCTGTGCATCGGTAACGCGCGTTGACCTCGGCGGAGGATAACTTACCGACCACCACCGGCAGTGGTCGGTAACGCTCGGGGGGTATAAGCTGCCGCGTTAAAAATGAAACCTTAATTTCGGCGCTTCCACAGTTCAGGGCTCAAAAGGGCCCGAAAGAAAATAACTGATTCAAACTTTCGAATTTAACGCCAACTTCGCGACGCTGACTTCGCATCGGTGGCGAGTGCCGCCACAGTCGCCGCGTTTACTCTCCCCTGAGAGTTGAGCGAATCGACTTGTAACTTCGAGGTTACGAATCCGACTCTACGTTTAGGTTTACCTTTTCCATTAATTTTAAAGGGACGGGGTGGTGGTGGGGTGGTTGGCGATGACAGACCAATCGCGCGCCTCACCGCCACCATCGTCGCTACCGACGACCTCGACCTCGAGCCGAGCCGAGCCGTCCAGGGCCGAAGGCCCGATGGGCTCCCGGAAAATTCGGGAAGGCGATGTACCTTTAATTCCCAGTTGGCCGTAACTTTTTCGGTGACGTCAAATTAGTGAAATTTTGCGATTTCTTCGTCGCCGTATAGCTCGAGAACGGGTCGACGGGCGCGGGCGAGAGTAGGCTGGTCGGACGGAGGACGCGGAGACGAAGGTTTACCGCCCGAACAATTCGCGAAAGATTCTCGAAAAATTTTTTAAGTGTGCATCGGTAACGCGCGTCGACCTCGGCGGAGGATAAGTTACCGACCACCACCGGCAGTGGTCGGTAACGGTCGGGGGGTATAAGCTGCCGCGTTAAAAATGAAACCCGAATTTCGGCGCTTCCACGGTTCAGGGCTCAAAAGGGCCCGAAAGAAAATAACTGATGCAAACGTTCGAATTTAACGCCAACTTCGCGACGCTGACTTCGCATCGGTGGCGAGTGCCGCCACAGTCGCCGCAATTACTCTCCCCTGATAGTTGAGCGAATCGACTCGTGACTTCGAGATTACGAATCCGACTCTACGTTTAGGTTTACATTTTCCATTAATTTTAAAGGGAGTGGGGGCGGGAGGGTTGGCGATGACAGACCAATCGCGCGCCTCCCCGCCACCATCGTCGCTATCGACGACCTCGACCTCGAGCCGAGCCGAGCCGAGCGGGGCCGAAGGCCCGATGGGCTCCCGGAAAATTCGGGAAGGCGATATACCTTTAATTCCCAGTTGGCCGTAACTTTTTCGGTGACGTCAAATTAGTGAAATTTTGCGATTTCTTTGTCGCCGTATAGCTCGAGAACGGGTCGACGGGCGCAGGCGAGAGTAGGCTCGTCGGACGGAGGACGCGGAGACGAAGGTTTACCGCGCGAAAAATTCGCGAAAATTCGCGAAAAATTTTTTACCTGTGCATCGGTAACGCGCGTTGACCTCGGCGGAGGATAACTTACCGACCACCACCGGCAGTGGTCGGTAACGCTCGGGGGGTATAAGCTGCCGCGTTAAAAATGAAACCCGAATTTCGGCGCTTCCACAGTTCAGGGCTCAAAAGGGCCCGAAAGAAAATAACTGATTCAAACGTTCGAATTTAACGCCAACTTCGCGACGCTGACTTCGCATCGGTGGCGAGTGCCGCCACAGTCGCCGCGTTTACTCTCCCCTGAGAGTTGAGCGAATCGACTAGTGACTTCGAGGTTACGAATCCGACTCTACGTTTAGGTTTACATTTTCCATTAATTTTAAAGGGTAGGGGGGTTGGGGGGGTTGGCGATGACAGACCAATCGTGCGCCTCCCCGCCACCATCGTCGCTATCGACGACCTCGACCTCGAGCCGAACCGAGCCGAGCCGAGCGGGGCCGAAGGCCCGATGGGCACCCGGAAAATTCGGGAAGGCGATATACCTTTAATTCCCAGTTGGCCGTAACTTTTTCGGTGACGTCAAATTAGTGAAATTTTGCGATTTCTTTGTCGCCGTATAGCTCGAGAACGGGTCGACGGGCGCAGGCGAGAGTAGGCTCGTCGGACGGAGGACGCGGAGACGAAGGTTTACCGCGCGAAAAATTCGCGAAAATTCGCGAAAAATTTTTTACCTGTGCATCGGTAACGCGCGTTGACCTCGGCGGAGGATAACTTACCGACCACCACCGGCAGTGGTCGGTAACGCTCGGGGGGTATAAGCTGCCGCGTTAAAAATGAAACCCGAATTTCGGCGCTTCCACAGTTCAGGGCTCAAAAGGGCCCGAAAGAAAATAACTGATTCAAACTTTCGAATTTAACGCCAACTTCGCGACGCTGACTTCGCATCGGTGGCGAGTGCCGCCACAGTCGCCGCGTTTACTCTCCCCTGAGAGTTGAGCGAATCGACTTGTAACTTCGAGGTTACGAATCCGACTCTACGTTTAGGTTTACCTTTTCCATTAATTTTAAAGGGACGGGGTGGTGGTGGGGTGGTTGGCGATGACAGACCAATCGCGCGCCTCACCGCCACCATCGTCGCTACCGACGACCTCGACCTCGAGCCGAGCCGAGCCGTCCAGGGCCGAAGGCCCGATGGGCTCCCGGAAAATTCGGGAAGGCGATGTACCTTTAATTCCCAGTTGGCCGTAACTTTTTCGGTGACGTCAAATTAGTGAAATTTTGCGATTTCTTCGTCGCCGTATAGCTCGAGAACGGGTCGACGGGCGCGGGCGAGAGTAGGCTGGTCGGACGGAGGACGCGGAGACGAAGGTTTACCGCCCGAACAATTCGCGAAAGATTCTCGAAAAATTTTTTAAGTGTGCATCGGTAACGCGCGTCGACCTCGGCGGAGGATAAGTTACCGACCACCACCGGCAGTGGTCGGTAACGGTCGGGGGGTATAAGCTGCCGCGTTAAAAATGAAACCCGAATTTCGGCGCTTCCACGGTTCAGGGCTCAAAAGGGCCCGAAAGAAAATAACTGATGCAAACGTTCGAATTTAACGCCAACTTCGCGACGCTGACTTCGCATCGGTGGCGAGTGCCGCCACAGTCGCCGCAATTACTCTCCCCTGATAGTTGAGCGAATCGACTCGTGACTTCGAGATTACGAATCCGACTCTACGTTTAGGTTTACATTTTCCATTAATTTTAAAGGGAGTGGGGGCGGGAGGGTTGGCGATGACAGACCAATCGCGCGCCTCCCCGCCACCATCGTCGCTATCGACGACCTCGACCTCGAGCCGAGCCGAGCCGAGCGGGGCCGAAGGCCCGATGGGCTCCCGGAAAATTCGGGAAGGCGATATACCTTTAATTCCCAGTTGGCCGTAACTTTTTCGGTGACGTCAAATTAGTGATATTTTGCGATTTCTTTGTCGCCGTATAGCTCGAGAACGGGTCGACGGGCGCAGGCGAGAGTAGGCTCGTCGGACGGAGGACGCGGAGACGAAGGTTTACCGCGCGAAAAATTCGCGAAAATTCGCGAAAAATTTTTTACCTCTGCATCGGTAACGTGCGTTGACCTCGGCGGAGGATAAGTTACCGACCACCACCGGCAGTGGTCGGTAACGGTCGGGGGGTATAAGCTGCCGCGTTAAAAATGAAACCCGAATTTCGGCACTTCCACGGTTCAGGGCTGAAAAGGGCCCGAAAGAAAATAACTGTTTCAAACGTTCGAATTGAACGCCAACTTTGCGACGCTGACTTCGCATCGGTGGCGAGTGCCGCCACAGTCGCCGCGTTTACTCTCCCTTGATAGTTGAGCGAATCGACTAGTGACTTCGAGGTTACGAATCCGACTCTACGTTTAGGTTTACATTTTCCATTAATTGTAAAGGGTAGGGGGGGTGGGGGGGTTGGCGATGACAGACCAATCGCGCGCCTCACCGCCACCATCGTCGCTATCGACGACCTCGACCTCGAGCCGAACCGAGCCGAGCCGAGCGGGGCCGAAGGCCCGATGGGCTCCCGGAAAATTCGCGAAGGCGATATACCTTTAATTCCCAGTTGGCCGTAACTTTTTCGGTGACGTCAAATTAGTGAAATTTTGCGATTTCTTTGTCGCCGTATAGCTCGAGAACGGGTCGACGGGCGCAGGCGAGAGTAGGCTCGTCGGACGGAGGACGCGGAGACGAAGGTTTACCGCCCGAAAAATTCGCGAAAGATTCTCGAAAAATTTTTTACGTGTGCATCGGTAACGCGCGTCGACCTCGGCGGAGGATAACTTACCGACAACCACCGGCAGTGGTCGGTAACGCTCGGGGGATATAAGCTGCCGCGTTAAAAATGAAACCCGAATTTCGGCGCTTCCAATGTTCAGGGCTGAAAAGGGCCCGAAAGAAAATAACTGATTCAAACGTTCGAATTGAACGCCAACTTTGCGACGCTGACTTCGCATCGGTGGCGAGTGCCGCTACAGTCGCCGCGTTTACTCTCCCCTGATAGTTGAGCGAATCGACTAGTGACTTCGAGGTTACGAATCCGACTCTACGTTTAGGTTTACATTTTCCATTAATTTTAAAGGGTTAGGGGGGGTGGGGGGGTTGGCGATGACAGACCAATCGCGCGCCTCCCCGCCACCATCGTCGCTATCGACGACCTCGACCTCCAGCCGAACCGAGCCGAGCCGAGCGGGGCCGAAGGCCTGATGGGCTCCCGGAAAATTCGTGAAGGCGATATACCTTTAATTCCCAGTTGGCCGTAACTTTTTCGATGACGTTAAATTAGTGAAAAATCGAAGTTTTTTTGTCGCCGTATAGCTCGAGACCCGGTCGACGGTTGCGGGCGAGAGTAGGCTCGTCGGACGGAGGACGCGGAGACGAAGGTTAATCGCGCGAAAAAATCGCGTAAGATTCTCGAAAAATTTTTTACGTGTGCATCGGTTACGCGCGTCGACCTCGGCGGAGGATAACTTACCGACAACCACCGGCAGTGGTCGGTAACGCTCGGGGGATATAAGCTGCCGCGTTAAAAATGAAACCCGAATTTCGGAACTTCCACGGTTCAGGGCTGAAAAGGGCCCGAAAGAAAATAACTGACTCAAACGTTCGAATTGAACGCCAACTTCGCGACGCTGACTTCGCATCGGTGGCGAGTGCCGCTACAGTCGCCGCGTTTACTCTCCCCTGAGAGTTGAGCGAATCGACTAGTGACTTCGAGGTTACGAATCCGACTCTACGTTTAGGTTTACATTTTCCATTAATTGTAAAGGGTAGGGGGGGTGGGGAGGTTGGCGATGACAGACCAATCGCGCGCCTCCCCGCCACCATCGTCGCTATCATCGACCTCGACCTCGAGCCGAACCGAGCCGAGCCGAGCGGGGCCGAAGGCCCGATGGGCTCCCGGAAAATTCGCGAAGGCGATATACCTTTAATTCCCAGTTGGCCGTAACTTTTTCGGTGACGTCAAATTAGTGAAATTTTGCGATTTCTTTGTCGCCGTATAGCTCGAGAACGGGTCGACGGGCGCAGGCGAGAGTAGGCTCGTCGGACGGAGGACGCGGAGACGAAGGTTTACCGCGCGAAAAATTCGCGAAAATTCGCGAAAAATTTTTTACCTGTGCATCGGTAACTCGCGTTGACCTCGGCGGAGGATAAGTTACCGACCACCACCGGCAGTGGTCGGTAACGGTCGGGGGGTATAAGCTGCCGCGTTAAAAATGAAACCCGAATTTCGGCACTTCCACGGTTCAGGGCTGAAAAGGGCCCGAAAGAAAATAACTGATTCAAACGTTCGAATTGAACGCCAACTTTGCGACGCTGACTTCGCATCGGTGGCGAGTGCCGCCACAGTCGCCGCGTTTACTCTCCCTTGATAGTTGAGCGAATCGACTTGTAACTTCGAGGTTACGAATCCGACTCTACGTTTAGGTTTACATTTTCCATTATTTTTAAAGGGAGAGGGGTTGGGGGGGAGGATGGCGATGACAGACCAATCGCGCGCCTCCCCGCCACCATCGTCGCTACCGACGACCTAGACCTCGAGCCGAGCCGAGCCGAGCGGGGCCGAAGGCCCGATGGGCACCCGGAAAATTCGGGAAGGCGATATACCTTTAATTCCCAGTTGGCCGTAACTTTTTCGGTGACGTCAAATTAGTGAAATTTTGCGATTTCTTTGTCGCCGTATAGCTCGAGAACGGGTCGACGGGCGCGGGCGAGAGTAGGCTCGTCGGACAGAGGACGCGGAGACAAAGGTTAACCGCGCGAAAAATTCGCGAAAGATTCTGGAAAAATTTTTTACGTGTGCATCGGTAACTCGCGTCGACATCGGCGGAGGATAACTTACCGACCACCACCGGCAGTGGTCGGTAACGCTCGGGGGGTATAAGCTGCCGCGTTAAAAATGAAACCCGAATTTCGGCGCTTCCACAGTTCAGGGCTCAAAAGGGCCCGAAAGAAAATAATTGATTCAAACGTTCGAATTTAACGCCAACTTCGCGACGCTGACTTCGCATCGGTGGCGAGTGCCGCCACAGTCGCCGCGTTTACTCTCCCCTGAGAGTTGAGCGAATCGACTAGTGACTTCGAGGTTACGAATCCGACTCTACGTTTAGGTTTACATTTTCCATTAATTTTAAAGGGTAGGGGGGTTGGGGGGGTTGGCGATGACAGACCAATCGCGCGCCTCCCCGCCACCATCGTCGCTATCGACGACCTCGACCTCGAGCCGAACCGAGCCGAGCCGAGCGGGGCCGAAGGCCCGATGGGCTCCCGGAAAATTCGCGAAGGCGATATACCTTTAATTCCCAGTTGGCCGTAACTTTTTCGTTGACGTCAAATTAGTGAAATTTTGCGATTTCTTTGTCGCCGTATAGCTCGAGAACGGGTCGACGGGCGCAGGCGAGAGTAGGCTCGTCGGACGGAGGACGCGGAGACGAAGGTTTACCGCGCGAAAAATTCGCGAAAATTCGCGAAAAATTTTTTACCTGTGCATCGGTAACGCGCGTTGACCTCGGCGGAGGATAACTTACCGACCACCACCGGCAGTGGTCGGTAACGCTCGGGGGGTATAAGCTGCCGCGTTAAAAATGAAACCCGAATTTCGGCGCTTCCACAGTTCAGGGCTCAAAAGGGCCCGAAAGAAAATAACTGATTCAAACGTTCGAATTTAACGCCAACTTCGCGACGCTGACTTCGCATCGGTGGCGAGTGCCGCCACAGTCGCCGCGTTTACTCTCCCCTGAGAGTTGAGCGAATCGACTTGTAACTTCGAGGTTACGAATCCGACTCTACGTTTAGGTTTACCTTTTCCATTAATTTTAAAGGGACGGGGTGGTGGTGGGGTGGTTGGCGATGACAGACCAATCGCGCGCCTCACCGCCACCATCGTCGCTACCGACGACCTCGACCTCGAGCCGAGCCGAGCCGAGCGGGGCCGAAGGCCCGATGGGCTCCCGGAAAATTCGGGAAGGCGATGTACCTTTAATTCCCAGTTGGCCGTAACTTTTTCGGTGACGTCAAATTAGTGAAATTTTGCGATTTCTTCGTCGCCGTATAGCTCGAGAACGGGTCGACGGGCGCGGGCGAGAGTAGGCTGGTCGGACGGAGGACGCGGAGACGAAGGTTTACCGCCCGAACAATTCGCGAAAGATTCTCGAAAAATTTTTTACGTGTGCATCGGTAACGCGCGTCGACCTCGGCGGAGGATAAGTTACCGACCACCACCGGCAGTGGTCGGTAACGGTCGGGGGGTATAAGCTGCCGCGTTAAAAATGAAACCCGAATTTCGGCGCTTCCACGGTTCAGGGCTCAAAAGGGCCCGAAAGAAAATAACTGATGCAAACGTTCGAATTTAACGCCAACTTCGCGACGCTGACTTCGCATCGGTGGCGAGTGCCGCCACAGTCGCCGCAATTACTCTCCCCTGATAGTTGAGCGAATCGACTCGTGACTTCGAGATTACGAATCCGACTCTACGTTTAGGTTTACATTTTCCATTAATTTTAAAGGGAGTGGGGGCGGGAGGGTTGGCGATGACAGACCAATCGCGCGCCTCCCCGCCACCATCGTCGCTATCGACGACCTCGACCTCGAGCCGAGCCGAGCCGAGCGGGGCCGAAGGCCCGATGGGCTCCCGGAAAATTCGGGAAGGCGATATACCTTTAATTCCCAGTTGGCCGTAACTTTTTCGGTGACGTCAAATTAGTGATATTTTGCGATTTCTTTGTCGCCGTATAGCTCGAGAACGGGTCGACGGGCGCAGGCGAGAGTAGGCTCGTCGGACGGAGGACGCGGAGACGAAGGTTTACCGCGCGAAAAATTCGCGAAAATTCGCGAAAAATTTTTTACCTCTGCATCGGTAACGTGCGTTGACCTCGGCGGAGGATAAGTTACCGACCACCACCGGCAGTGGTCGGTAACGGTCGGGGGGTATAAGCTGCCGCGTTAAAAATGAAACCCGAATATCGGCACTTCCACGGTTCAGGGCTGAAAAGGGCCCGAAAGAAAATAACTGATTCAAACGTTCGAATTGAACGCCAACTTTGCGACGCTGACTTCGCATCGGTGGCGAGTGCCGCCACAGTCGCCGCGTTTACTCTCCCTTGATAGTTGAGCGAATCGACTAGTGACTTCGAGGTTACGAATCCGACTCTACGTTTAGGTTTACATTTTCCATTAATTGTAAAGGGTAGGGGGGGTGGGGGGGTTGGCGATGACAGACCAATCGCGCGCCTCACCGCCACCATCGTCGCTATCGACGACCTCGACCTCGAGCCGAACCGAGCCGAGCCGAGCGGGGCCGAAGGCCCGATGGGCTCCCGGAAAATTCGCGAAGGCGATATACCTTTAATTCCCAGTTGGCCGTAACTTTTTCGGTGACGTCAAATTAGTGAAATTTTGCGATTTCTTTGTCGCCGTATAGCTCGAGAACGGGTCGACGGGCGCAGGCGAGAGTAGGCTCGTCGGACGGAGGACGCGGAGACGAAGGTTTACCGCGCGAAAAATTCGCGAAAATTCGCGAAAAATTTTTTACCTGTGCATCGGTAACTCGCGTTGACCTCGGCGGAGGATAAGTTACCGACCACCACCGGCAGTGGTCGGTAACGGTCGGGGGGTATAAGCTGCCGCGTTAAAAATGAAACCTGAATTTCGGCACTTCCACGGTTCAGGGCTGAAAAGGGCCCGAAAGAAAATAACTGATTCAAACGTTCGAATTGAACGCCAACTTTGCGACGCTGACTTCGCATCGGTGGCGAGTGCCGCCACAGTCGCCGCGTTTACTCTCCCTTGATAGTTGAGCGAATCGACTTGTAACTTCGAGGTTACGAATCCGACTCTACGTTTAGGTTTACATTTTCCATTATTTTTAAAGGGAGAGGGGTTGGGGGGGAGGATGGCGATGACAGACCAATCGCGCGCCTCCCCGCCACCATCGTCGCTACCGACGACCTAGACCTCGAGCCGAGCCGAGCCGAGCGGGGCCGAAAGCCCGATGGGCACCCGGAAAATTCGGGAAGGCGATATACCTTTAATTCCCAGTTGGCCGTAACTTTTTCGGTGACGTCAAATTAGTGAAATTTTGCGATTTCTTTGTCGCCGTATAGCTCGAGAACGGGTCGACGGGCGCAGGCGAGAGTAGGCTCGTCGGACGGAGGACGCGGAGACGAAGGTTTACCGCGCGAAAAATTCGCGAAAATTCGCGAAAAATTTTTTACCTCTGCATCGGTAACGTGCGTTGACCTCGGCGGAGGATAAGTTACCGACCACCACCGGCAGTGGTCGGTAACGGTCGGGGGGTATAAGCTGCCGCGTTAAAAATGAAACCCGAATTTCGGCACTTCCACGGTTCAGGGCTGAAAAGGGCCCGAAAGAAAATAACTGATTCAAACGTTCGAATTGAACGCCAACTTTGCGACGCTGACTTCGCATCGGTGGCGAGTGCCGCCACAGTCGCCGCGTTTACTCTCCCTTGATAGTTGAGCGAATCGACTAGTGACTTCGAGGTTACGAATCCGACTCTACGTTTAGGTTTACATTTTCCATTAATTGTAAAGGGTAGGGGGGTGGGGGGGTTGGCGATGACAGACCAATCGCGCGCCTCACCGCCACCATCGTCGCTATCGACGACCTCGACCTCGAGCCGAACCGAGCCGAGCCGAGCGGGGCCGAAGGCCCGATGGGCTCCCGGAAAATTCGCGAAGGCGATATACCTTTAATTCCCAGTTGGCCGTAACTTTTTCGGTGACGTCAAATTAGTGAAATTTTGCGATTTCTTTGTCGCCGTATAGCTCGAGAACGGGTCGACGGGCGCAGGCGAGAGTAGGCTCGTCGGACGGAGGACGCGGAGACGAAGGTTTACCGCGCGAAAAAATCGCGAAAATTCGCGAAAACTTTTTTACCTGTGCATCGGTAACGCGCGTCGACCTCGGCGGAGGATAAGTTACCGACCACCACCGGCAGTGGTCGGTAACGCTCGGGGGGTATAAGCTGCCGCGTTAAAAATGAAACCCGAATTTCGGCGCTTCCACGGTTCAGGGCTGAAAAGGGCCCGAAAGAAAATAACTGATTCAAACGTTCGAATTGAACGCCAACTTTGCGACGCTGACTTCGCATCGGTGGCGAGTGCCGCTACAGTCGCCGCGTTTACTCTCCCCTGATAGTTGAGCGAATCGACTAGTGACTTCGAGGTTACGAATCCGACTCTACGTTTAGGTTTACATTTTCCATTAATTTTAAAGGGTAGGGGGGTGGGGGGGTTGGCGATGACAGACCAATCGCGCGCCTCCCCGCCACCATCGTCGCTATCGACGACCTCGACCTCCAGCCGAACCGAGCCGAGCCGAGCGGGGCCGAAGGCCCGATGGGCTCCCGGAAAATTCGTGAAGGCGATATACCTTTAATTCCCAGTTGGCCGTAACTTTTTCGATGACGTCAAATTAGTGAAAAATCGAAGTTTTTTTGTCGCCGTATAGCTCGAGACCCGGTCGACGGTTGCGGGCGAGAGTAGGCTCGTCGGACGGAGGACGCGGAGACGAAGGTTAATCGCGCGAAAAAATCGCGTAAGATTCTCGAAAAATTTTTTACGTGTGCATCGGTTACGCGCGTCGGCCTCGGCGGAGGATAACTTACCGACAACCACCGGCAGTGGTCGGTAACGCTCGGGGGATATAAGCTGCCGCGTTAAAAATGAAACCCGAATTTCGGCGCTTCCAATGTTCAGGGCTGAAAAGGGCCCGAAAGAAAATAACTGACTCAAACGTTCGAATTGAACGCCAACTTCGCGACGCTGACTTCGCATCGGTGGCGAGTGCCGCTACAGTCGCCGCGTTTACTCTCCCCTGAGAGTTGAGCGAATCGACTAGTGACTTCGAGGTTACGAATCCGACTCTACGTTTAGGTTTACATTTTCCATTAATTTTAAAGGGTAGGGGGGGTGGGGAGGTTGGCGATGACAGACCAATCGCGCGCCTCCCCGCCACCATCGTCGCTATCGACGACCTCGACCTCGAGCCGAACCGAGCCGAGCCGAGCGGGGCCGAAGGCCCGATGGGCTCCCGGAAAATTCGCGAAGGCGATATACCTTTAATTCCCAGTTGGCCGTAACTTTTTCGGTGACGTCAAATTAGTGAAATTTTGCGATTTCTTTGTCGCCGTATAGCTCGAGAACGGGTCGACGGGCGCAGGCGAGAGTAGGCTCGTCGGACGGAGGACGCGGAGACGAAGGTTTACCGCGCGAAAAATTCGCGAAAATTCGCGAAAAATTTTTTACCTGTGCATCGGTAACTCGCGTTGACCTCGGCGGAGGATAAGTTACCGACCACCACCGGCAGTGGTCGGTAACGGTCGGGGGGTATAAGCTGCCGCGTTAAAAATGAAACCCGAATTTCGGCACTTCCACGGTTCAGGGCTGAAAAGGGCCCGAAAGAAAATAACTGATTCAAACGTTCGAATTGAACGCCAACTTTGCGACGCTGACTTCGCATCGGTGGCGAGTGCCGCCACAGTCGCCGCGTTTACTCTCCCTTGATAGTTGAGCGAATCGACTTGTAACTTCGAGGTTACGAATCCGACTCTACGTTTAGGTTTACATTTTCCATTACTTTTAAAGGGAGAGGGGTTGGGGGGGAGGATGGCGATGACAGACCAATCGCGCGCCTCCCCGCCACCATCGTCGCTACCGACGACCTAGACCTCGAGCCGAGCCGAGCGGGGCCGAAGGCCCGATGGGCACCCGGAAAATTCGGGAAGGCGATATACCTTTAATTCCCAGTTGGCCGTAACTTTTTCGGTGACGTCAAATTAGTGAAATTTTGCGATTTCTTTGTCGCCGTATAGCTCGAGAACGGGTCGACGGGCGCAGGCGAGAGTAGGCTCGTCGGACGGAGGACGCGGAGACGAAGGTTTACCGCGCGAAAAATTCGCGAAAATTCGCGAAAAATTTTTTACCTCTGCATCGGTAATGTGCGTTGACCTCGGCGGAGGATAAGTTACCGACCACCACCGGCAGTGGTCGGTAACGGTCGGGGGGTATAAGCTGCCGCGTTAAAAATGAAACCCGAATTTCGGCACTTCCACGGTTCAGGGCTGAAAAGGGCCCGAAAGAAAATAACTGATTCAAACGTTCGAATTGAACGCCAACTTTGCGACGCTGACTTCGCATCGGTGGCGAGTGCCGCCACAGTCGCCGCGTTTACTCTCCCTTGATAGTTGAGCGAATCGACTAGTGACTTCGAGGTTACGAATCCGACTCTACGTTTAGGTTTACATTTTCCATTAATTGTAAAGGGTAGGGGGGGTGGGGGGGTTGGCGATGACAGACCAATCGCGCGCCTCACCGCCACCATCGTCGCTATCGACGACCTCGACCTCGAGCCGAACCGAGCCGAGCCGAGCGGGGCCGAAGGCCCGATGGGCTCCCGGAAAATTCGCGAAGGCGATATACCTTTAATTCCCAGTTGGCCGTAACTTTTTCGGTGACGTCAAATTAGTGATATTTTGCGATTTCTTTGTCGCCGTATAGCTCGAGAACGGGTCGACGGGCGCAGGCGAGAGTAGGCTTGTCGGACGGAGGACGCGGAGACGAAGGTTTACCGCGCGAAAAAATCGCGAAAATTCGCGAAAAATTTTTTACCTGTGCATCGGTAACGCGCGTCGACCTCGGCGGAGGATAAGTTACCGACCACCACCGGCAGTGGTCGGTAACGCTCGGGGGGTATAAGCTGCCGCGTTAAAAATGAAACCCGAATTTCGGCGCTTCCACGGTTCAGGGCTGAAAAGGGCCCGAAAGAAAATAACTGATTCAAACGTTCGAATTGAACGCCAACTTTGCGACGCTGACTTCGCATCGGTGGCGAGTGCCGCTACAGTCGCCGCGTTTACTCTCCCCTGATAGTTGAGCGAATCGACTAGTGACTTCGAGGTTACGAATCCGACTCTACGTTTAGGTTTACATTTTCCATTAATTTTAAAGGGTAGGGGGGTGGGGGGGTTGGCGATGACAGACCAATCGCGCGCCTCCCCGCCACCATCGTCGCTATCGACGACCTCGACCTCCAGCCGAACCGAGCCGAGCCGAGCGGGGCCGAAGGCCCGATGGGCTCCCGGAAAATTCGTGAAGGCGATATACCTTTAATTCCCAGTTGACCGTAACTTTTTCGATGACGTCAAATTAGTGAAAAATCGAAGTTTTTTTGTCGCCGTATAGCTCGAGACCCGGTCGACGGTTGCGGGCGAGAGTAGGCTCGTCGGACGGAGGACGCGGAGACGAAGGTTAATCGCGCGAAAAAATCGCGTAAGATTCTCGAAAAATTTTTTACGTGTGCATCGGTTACGCGCGTCGACCTCGGCGGAGGATAACTTACCGACAACCACCGGCAGTGGTCGGTAACGCTCGGGGGATATAAGCTGCCGCGTTAAAAATGAAACCCGAATTTCGGCGCTTCCAATGTTCAGGGCTGAAAAGGGCCCGAAAGAAAATAACTGACTCAAACGTTCGAATTGAACGCCAACTTCGCGACGCTGACTTCGCATCGGTGGCGAGTGCCGCTACAGTCGCCGCGTTTACTCTCCCCTGAGAGTTGAGCGAATCGACTAGTGACTTCGAGGTTACGAATCCGACTCTACGTTTAGGTTTACATTTTCCATTAATTTTAAAGGGTTGGGGGGGTGGGGAGGTTGGCGATGACAGACCAATCGCGCGCCTCCCCGCCACCATCGTCGCTATCGACGACCTCGACCTCGAGCCGAACCGAGCCGAGCCGAGCGGGGCCGAAGGCCCGATGGGCTCCCGGAAAATTCGCGAAGGCGATATACCTTTAATTCCCAGTTGGCCGTAACTTTTTCGGTGACGTCAAATTAGTGAAATTTTGCGATTTCTTTGTCGCCGTATAGCTCGAGAACGGGTCGACGGGCGCGGGCGAGAGTAGGCTCGTCGGACAGAGGACGCGGAGACGAAGGTTTACCGCGCGAAAAATTCTCGAAAATTCGCGAAAAATTTTTTACGTGTGCATCGGAAACGCGCGTCGACCTCGGCTGAGGTTAACTTACCGACCACCACCGGCAGTGGTCGGTAACGCTCGGGGGGTATAAGCTGCCGCGTTAAAAATGAAACCCGAATTTCGGCGCTTCCACAGTTCAGGGCTCAAAAGGGCCCGAAAGAAAATAACTGATTCAAACGTTCGAATTTAACGCCAACTTCGCGACGCTGACTTCGCATCGGTGGCGAGTGCCGCCACAGTCGCCGCGTTTACTCTCCCCTGAGAGTTGAGCGAATCGACTTGTAACTTCGAGGTTACGAATCCGACTCTACGTTTAGGTTTACCTTTTCCATTAATTTTAAAGGGACGGGGTGGTGGTGGGGTGGTTGGCGATGACAGACCAATCGCGCGCCTCACCGCCACCATCGTCGCTACCGACGACCTCGACCTCGAGCCGAGCCGAGCCGAGCGGGGCCGAAGGCCCGATGGGCTCCCGGAAAATTCGGGAAGGCGATGTACCTTTAATTCCCAGTTGGCCGTAACTTTTTCGGTGACGTCAAATTAGTGAAATTTTGCGATTTCTTCGTCGCCGTATAGCTCGAGAACGGGTCGACGGGCGCGGGCGAGAGTAGGCTGGTCGGACGGAGGACGCGGAGACGAAGGTTTACCGCGCGAAAAATTCGCGAAAATTCGCGAAAAATTTTTTACCTGTGCATCGGTAACGCGCGTCGACCTCGGCGGAGGATAAGTTACCGACCACCACCGGCAGTGGTCGGTAACGGTCGGGGGGTATAAGCTGCCGCGTTAAAAATGAAACCCGAATTTCGGCACTTCCACGGTTCAGGGCTGAAAAGGGCCCGAAAGAAAATAACTGATTCAAACGTTCGAATTGAACGCCAACTTTGCGACGCTGACTTCGCATCGGTGGCGAGTGCCGCCACAGTCGCCGCGTTTACTCTCCCTTGATAGTTGAGCGAATCGACTTGTAACTTCGAGGTTACGAATCCGACTCTACGTTTAGGTTTACATTTTCCATTATTTTTAAAGGGAGGGGGGTTGGGGGGGAGGATGGCGATGACAGACCAATCGCGCGCCTCCCCGCCACCATCGTCGCTACCGACGACCTAGACCTCGAGCCGAGCCGAGCCGAGCGGGGCCGAAGGCCCGATGGGCACCCGGAAAATTCGGGAAGGCGATATACCTTTAATTCCCAGTTGGCCGTAACTTTTTCGGTGACGTCAAATTAGTGAAATTTTGCGATTTCTTTGTCGCCGTATAGCTCGAGAACGGGTCGACGGGCGCGGGCGAGAGTAGGCTCGTCGGACAGAGGACGCGGAGACAAAGGTTTACCGCGCGAAAAATTCTCGAAAATTCGCGAAAAATTTTTTACGTGTGCATCGGTAACGTGCGTCGACCTCGGCGGAGGATAATTTACCGACAACC
This sequence comes from Lasioglossum baleicum, assembly GCF_051020765.1. Classification (NCBI taxonomy): domain Eukaryota; kingdom Metazoa; phylum Arthropoda; class Insecta; order Hymenoptera; family Halictidae; genus Lasioglossum; species Lasioglossum baleicum. The sequence goes on along the minus strand of NW_027469109.1, from coordinate 157,068 downwards.
ACCGGCAGTGGTCGGTAATGCTCGGGAGATATAAGCTGCCGCGTTAAAAATGAAACCCGAATTTCGGCGCTTCCAATGTTCAGGGCTGAAAAGGGCCCGAAAGAAAATAACTGACTCAAACGTTCGAATTGAACGCCAACTTCGCGACGCTGACTTCGCATAGGTGGCGAGTGCCGCTACAGTCGCCGCGTTTACTCTCCCTGGAGAGTTGAGCGAATCGACTTGTAACTTCGAGGTTACGAATCCGACTCTACGTTTAGGTTTACCTTTTCCATTAATTTTAAAGGGACGGGGTGGTGGTGGGGTGGTTGGCGATGACAGACCAATCGCGCGCCTCACCGCCACCATCGTCGCTTTCGACGACCTCGACCTCGAGCCGAGACGAGCCGAGCCGAGCGGGGCCGATGGCCCGATGGGCTCCCGGAAAATTCGGGAAGGCGATATACCTTTAATTCCCAGTTGGCCGTAACTTTTTCGGTGACGTCAAATTAGTGAAATTTTGCGATTTCTTTGTCGCCGTATAGCTCGAGAACGGGTCGACGGGCGCGGGCGAGAGTAGGCTCGTCGGACGGAGGACGCGGAGACGAAGGTTTACCGCGCGAAAAATTCGCGAAAATTCGCGAAAAATTTTTAACCTGTGCATCGGTAACGCGCGTCGACCTCGGCGGAGGATAAGTTACCGACCACCACCGGCAGTGGTCGGTAACGCTCGGGGGGTATAAGCTGCCGCGTTAAAAATGAAACCCGAATTTCAGCGCTTCCACGGTTCAGGGCTGAAAAGGGCCCGAAAGAAAATAACTGATTCAAACGTTCGAATTGAACGCCAACTTTGCGACGCTGACTTCGCATCGGTGGCGAGTGCCGCCACAGTCGCCGCGTTTACTCTCCCTTGATAGTTGAGCGAATCGACTTGTAACTTCGAGGTTACGAATCCGACTCTACGTTTAGGTTTACATTTTCCATTAATTTTAAAGTGTGGGGGGTTGGGGGGAGGATGGCGATGACAGACCAATCGCGCGCCTCCCCGACACCATCGTCGCTACCGACGACCTAGACCTCGAGCCGAGCCGAGCCGAGCGGGGCCGAAGGCCCGATGGGCACCCGGAAAATTCGGGAAGGCGATATACCTTTAATTCCCAGTTGGCCGTAACTTTTTCGGTGACGTCAAATTAGTGAAATTTTGCGATTTCTTCGTCGCCGTATAGCTCGAGAACGGGTCGACGGACGCGGGCGAGAGTAGGCTCGTCGGACGGAGGACGCGGAGACGAAGGTTAACCGCGCGAAAAATTCGCGAAAGATTCTGGAAAAATTTTTTACGTGTGCATCGGTAACTCGCGTCGACATCGGCGAAGGATAACTTACCGACCACCACCGGCAGTGGTCGGTAACGCTCGGGGGATATAAGCTGCCGCGTTAAAAATGAAACCCGAATTTCGGCGCTTCCAATGTTCAGGGCTGAAAAGGGCCCGAAAGAAAATAACTGACTCAAACGTTCGAATTGAACGCCAACTTCGCGACGCTGACTTCGCATCGGTGGCGAGTGCCGCTACAGTCGCCGCGTTTACTCTCCCCTGAGAGTTGAGCGAATCGACTAGTGACTTCGAGGTTACGAATCCGACTCTACGTTTAGGTTTACATTTTCCATTAATTTTAAAGGGTAGGGGGGTGGGGGGGTTGGCGATGACAGACCAATCGCGCGCCTCCCCGCCACCATCGTCGCTATCGACGACCTCGACCTCGAGCCGAATCGAGCCGAGCCGAGCGGGGCCGAAGGCCCGATGGGCACCCGGAAAATTCGGGAAGGCGATATACCTTTAATTCCCAGTTGGCCGTAACTTTTTCGGTGACGTCAAATTAGTGAAATTTTGCGATTTCTTTGTCGCCGTATAGCTCGAGAACGGGTCGACGGGCGCGGGCGAGAGTAGGCTCGTCGGACAGAGGACGCGGAGACAAAGGTTTACCGCGCGAAAAATTCTCGAAAATTCGCGAAAAATTTTTTACGTGTGCATCGGTAACGCGCGTCGACCTCGGCGGAGGATAACTTACCGACCACCACCGGCAGTGGTCGGTAACGCTCGGGGGGTATAAGCTGCCGCGTTAAAAATGAAACCCGAATTTCGGCGCTTCCACAGTTCAGGGCTCAAAAGGGCCCGAAAGAAAATAACTGATTCAAACGTTCGAATTTAACGCCAACTTCGCGACGCTGACTTCGCATCGGTGGCGAGTGCCGCCACAGTCGCCGCGTTTACTCTCCCCTGAGAGTTGAGCGAATCGACTTGTAACTTCGAGGTTACGAATCCGACTCTACGTTTAGGTTTACCTTTTCCATTAATTTTAAAGGGACGGGGTGGTGGTGGGGTGGTTGGCGATGATAGACCAATCGCGCGCCTCACCGCCACCATCGTCGCTACCGACGACCTCGACCTCGAGCCGAGCCGAGCCGAGCGGGGCCGAAGGCCCGATGGGCTCCCGGAAAATTCGGGAAGGCGATGTACCTTTAATTCCCAGTTGGCCGTAACTTTTTCGGTGACGTCAAATTAGTGAAATTTTGCGATTTCTTTGTCGCCGTATAGCTCGAGAACGGGTCGACGGGCGCAGGCGAGAGTAGGCTCGTCGGACGGAGGACGCGGAGACGAAGGTTTACCGCGCGAAAAATTCGCGAAAATTCGCGAAAAATTTTTTACCTGTGCATCGGTAACGCGCGTTGACCTCGGCGGAGGATAAGTTACCGACCACCACCGGCAGTGGTCGGTAACGGTCGGGGGGTATAAGCTGCCGCGTTAAAAATGAAACCCGAATTTCGGCACTTCCACGGTTCAGGGCTGAAAAGGGCCCGAAAGAAAATAACTGATTCAAACGTTCGAATTGAACGCCAACTTTGCGACGCTGACTTCGCATCGGTGGCGAGTGCCGCCACAGTCGCCGCGTTTACTCTCCCTTGATAGTTGAGCGAATCGACTTGTAACTTCGAGGTTACGAATCCGACTCTACGTTTAGGTTTTCATTTTCCATTAATTTTAAAGGGAGGGGTGTTGGGGGGTAGGACGGCGATGACAGACCAATCGCGCGCCTCCCCGCCACCATCGTCGCTACCGACGACCTAGTCCTCGAGCCGAGCCGAGCCGAGCGGGGCCGAAGGCCCGATGGGCACCCGGAAAATTCGGGAAGGCGATATACCTTTAATTCCCAGTTGGCCGTAACTTTTTCGGTGACGTCAAATTAGTGAAATTTTGCGATTTCTTTGTCGCCGTATAGCTCGAGAACGGGTCGACGGGCGCGGGCGAGAGTAGGCTCGTCGGACAGAGGACGCGGAGACAAAGGATTACCGCGCGAAAAATTCTCGAAAATTCGCGAAAAATTTTTTACGTGTGCATCGGAAACGCGCGTCGACCTCGGCTGAGGATAACTTACCGACCACCACCGGCAGTGGTCGGTAACGCTCGGGGGGTATAAGCTGCCGCGTTAAAAATGAAACCCGAATTTCGGCGCTTCCACAGTTCAGGGCTCAAAAGGGCCCGAAAGAAAATAACTGATTCAAACGTTCGAATTTAACGCCAACTTCGCGACGCTGACTTCGCATCGGTGGCGAGTGCCGCCACAGTCGCCGCGTTTACTCTCCCCTGAGAGTTGAGCGAATCGACTTGTAACTTCGAGGTTACGAATCCGACTCTACGTTTAGGTTTACCTTTTCCATTAATTTTAAAGGGACGGGGTGGTGGTGGGGTGGTTGGCGATGACAGACCAATCGCGCGCCTCACCGCCACCATCGTCGCTACCGACGACCTCGACCTCGAGCCGAGCCGAGCCGAGCGGGGCCGAAGGCCCGATGGGCTCCCGGAAAATTCGGGAAGGCGATGTACCTTTAATTCCCAGTTGGCCGTAACTTTTTCGGTGACGTCAAATTAGTGAAATTTTGCGATTTCTTCGTCGCCGTATAGCTCGAGAACGGGTCGACGGGCGCGGGCGAGAGTAGGCTGGTCGGACGGAGGACGCGGAGACGAAGGTTTACCGCGCGAAAAATTCGCGAAAATTCGCGAAAAATTTTTTACCTGTGCATCGGTAACGCGCGTCGACCTCGGCGGAGGATAAGTTACCGACCACCACCGGCAGTGGTCGGTAACGGTCGGGGGGTATAAGCTGCCGCGTTAAAAATGAAACCCGAATTTCGGCACTTCCACGGTTCAGGGCTGAAAAGGGCCCGAAAGAAAATAATTGATTCAAACGTTCGAATTGAACGCCAACTTTGCGACGCTGACTTCGCATCGGTGGCGAGTGCCGCCACAGTCGCCGCGTTTACTCTCCCTTGATAGTTGAGCGAATCGACTTGTAACTTCGAGGTTACGAATCCGACTCTACGTTTAGGTTTACATTTTCCATTATTTTTAAAGGGAGGGGGGTTGGGGGGGAGGATGGCGATGACAGACCAATCGCGCGCCTCCCCGCCACCATCGTCGCTACCGACGACCTAGACCTCGAGCCGAGCCGAGCCGAGCGGGGCCGAAGGCCCGATGGGCACCCGGAAAATTCGGGAAGGCGATATACCTTTAATTCCCAGTTGGCCGTAACTTTTTCGGTGACGTCAAATTAGTGAAATTTTGCGATTTCTTTGTCGCCGTATAGCTCGAGAACGGGTCGACGGGCGCGGGCGAGAGTAGGCTCGTCGGACAGAGGACGCGGAGACAAAGGTTTACCGCGCGAAAAATTCTCGAAAATTCGCGAAAAATTTTTTACGTGTGCATCGGCAACGTGCGTCGACCTCGGCGGAGGATAATTTACCGACAACCACCGGCAGTGGTCGGTAATGCTCGGGAGATATAAGCTGCCGCGTTAAAAATGAAACCCGAATTTCGGCGCTTCCAATGTTCAGGGCTGAAAAGGGCCCGAAAGAAAATAACTGACTCAAACGTTCGAATTGAACGCCAACTTCGCGACGCTGACTTCGCATAGGTGGCGAGTGCCGCTACAGTCGCCGCGTTTACTCTCCCTGGAGAGTTGAGCGAATCGACTTGTAACTTCGAGGTTACGAATCCGACTCTACGTTTAGGTTTACCTTTTCCATTAATTTTAAAGGGACGGGGTGGTGGTGGGGTGGTTGGCGATGACAGACCAATCGCGCGCCTCACCGCCACCATCGTCGCTTTCGACGACCTCGACCTCGAGCCGAGACGAGCCGAGCCGAGCGGGGCCGATGGCCCGATGGGCTCCCGGAAAATTCGGGAAGGCGATATACCTTTAATTCCCAGTTGGCCGTAACTTTTTCGGTGACGTCAAATTAGTGAAATTTTGCGATTTCTTCGTCGCCGTATAGCTCGAGAACGGGTCGACGGGCGCGGGCGAGAGTAGGCTCGTCGGACGGAGGACGCGGAGACGAAGGTTTACCGCGCGAAAAATTCGCGAAAAATTTTTAACCTGTGCATCGGTAACGCGCGTCGACCTCGGCGGAGGATAAGTTACCGACCACCACCGGCAGTGGTCGGTAACGCTCGGGGGGTATAAGCTGCCGCGTTAAAAATGAAACCCGAATTTCAGCGCTTCCACGGTTCAGGGCTGAAAAGGGCCCGAAAGAAAATAACTGATTCAAACGTTCGAATTGAACGCCAACTTTGCGACGCTGACTTCGCATCGGTGGCGAGTGCCGCCACAGTCGCCGCGTTTACTCTCCCTTGATAGTTGAGCGAATCGACTTGTAACTTCGAGGTTACGAATCCGACTCTACGTTTAGGTTTACATTTTCCATTAATTTTAAAGTGTGGGGGGTTGGGGGGAGGATGGCGATGACAGACCAATCGCGCGCCTCCCCGACACCATCGTCGCTACCGACGACCTAGACCTCGAGCCGAGCCGAGCCGAGCGGGGCCGAAGGCCCGATGGGCACCCGGAAAATTCGGGAAGGCGATATACCTTTAATTCCCAGTTGGCCGTAACTTTTTCGGTGACGTCAAATTAGTGAAATTTTGCGATTTCTTCGTCGCCGTATAGCTCGAGAACGGGTCGACGGACGCGGGCGAGAGTAGGCTCGTCGGACGGAGGACGCGGAGACGAAGGTTAACCGCGCGAAAAATTCGCGAAAGATTCTGGAAAAATTTTTTACGTGTGCATCGGTAACTCGCGTCGACATCGGCGAAGGATAACTTACCGACCACCACCGGCAGTGGTCGGTAACGCTCGGGGGATATAAGCTGCCGCGTTAAAAATGAAACCCGAATTTCGGCGCTTCCAATGTTCAGGGCTGAAAAGGGCCCGAAAGAAAATAACTGACTCAAACGTTCGAATTGAACGCCAACTTCGCGACGCTGACTTCGCATCGGTGGCGAGTGCCGCTACAGTCGCCGCGTTTACTCTCCCCTGAGAGTTGAGCGAATCGACTAGTGACTTCGAGGTTACGAATCCGACTCTACGTTTAGGTTTACATTTTCCATTAATTTTAAAGGGTAGGGGGGGTGGGGGGGTTGGCGATGACAGACCAATCGCGCGCCTCCCCGCCACCATCGTCGCTATCGACGACCTCGACCTCGAGCCGAATCGAGCCGAGCCGAGCGGGGCCGAAGGCCCGATGGGCTCCCGGAAAATTCGCGAAGGCAATATACCTTTAATTCCCAGTTGGCCGTAACTTTTTCGGTGACGTCAAATTAGTGAAATTTTGCGATTTCTTTGTCGCCGTATAGCTCGAGAACGGGTCGACGGGCGCAGGCGAGAGTAGGCTCGTCGGACGGAGGACGCGGAGACGAAGGTTTACCGCGCGAAAAATTCGCGAAAATTCGCGAAAAATTTTTTACCTGTGCATCGGTAACGCGCGTTGACCTCGGCGGAGGATAAGTTACCGACCACCACCGGCAGTGGTCGGTAACGGTCGGGGGGTATATGCTGCCGCGTTAAAAATGAAACCCGAATTTCGGCACTTCCACGGTTCAGGGCTGAAAAGGGCCCGAAAGAAAATAACTGATTCAAACGTTCGAATTGAACGCCAACTTTGCGACGCTGACTTCGCATCGGTGGCGAGTGCCGCCACAGTCGCCGCGTTTACTCTCCCTTGATAGTTGAGCGAATCGACTTGTAACTTCGAGGTTACGAATCCGACTCTACGTTTAGGTTTACATTTTCCATTATTTTTAAAGGGAGGGGGGTTGGGGGGGAGGATGGCGATGACAGACCAATCGCGCGCCTCCCCGCCACCATCGTCGCTACCGACGACCTAGACCTCGAGCCGAGCCGAGCCGAGCGGGGCCGAAGGCCCGATGGGCACCCGGAAAATTCGGGAAGGCGATATACCTTTAATTCCCAGTTGGCCGTAACTTTTTCGGTGACGTCAAATTAGTGAAATTTTGCGATTTCTTTGTCGCCGTATAGCTCGAGAACGGGTCGACGGGCGCGGGCGAGAGTAGGCTCGTCGGACAGAGGACGCGGAGACAAAGGTTTACCGCGCGAAAAATTCTCGAAAATTCGCGAAAAATTTTTTACGTGTGCATCGGTAACGCGCGTCGACCTCGGCGGAGGATAACTTACCGACCACCACCGGCAGTGGTCGGTAACGCTCGGGGGGTATAAGCTGCCGCGTTAAAAATGAAACCCGAATTTCGGCGCTTCCACAGTTCAGGGCTCAAAAGGGCCCGAAAGAAAATAACTGATTCAAACGTTCGAATTTAACGCCAACTTCGCGACGCTGACTTCGCATCGGTGGCGAGTGCCGCCACAGTCGCCGCGTTTACTCTCCCCTGAGAGTTGAGCGAATCGACTTGTAACTTTGAGGTTACGAATCCGACTCTACGTTTAGGTTTACCTTTTCCATTAATTTTAAAGGGACGGGGTGGTGGTGGGGTGGTTGGCGATGACAGACCAATCGCGCGCCTCACCGCCACCATCGTCGCTACCGACGACCTCGACCTCGAGCCGAGCCGAGCCGAGCGGGGCCGAAGGCCCGATGGGCTCCCGGAAAATTCGGGAAGGCGATGTACCTTTAATTCCCAGTTGGCCGTAACTTTTTCGGTGACGTCAAATTAGTGAAATTTTGCGATTTCTTCGTCGCCGTATAGCTCGAGAACGGGTCGACGGGCGCGGGCGAGAGTAGGCTGGTCGGACGGAGGACGCGGAGACGAAGGTTTACCGCCCGAACAATTCGCGAAAGATTCTCGAAAAATTTTTTACGTGTGCATCGGTAACGCGCGTCGACCTCGGCGGAGGATAAGTTACCGACCACCACCGGCAGTGGTCGGTAACGGTCGGGGGGTATAAGCTGCCGCGTTAAAAATGAAACCCGAAATTCGGCGCTTCCACGGTTCAGGGCTCAAAAGGGCCCGAAAGAAAATAACTGATGCAAACGTTCGAATTTAACGCCAACTTCGCGACGCTGACTTCGCATCGGTGGCGAGTGCCGCCACAGTCGCCGCAATTACTCTCCCCTGATAGTTGAGCGAATCGACTCGTGACTTCGAGATTACGAATCCGACTCTACGTTTAGGTTTACATTTTCCATTAATTTTAAAGGGAGTGGGGGTGGGAGGGTTGGCGATGACAGACCAATCGCGCGCCTCCCCGCCACCATCGTCGCTATCGACGACCTCGACCTCGAGCCGAACCGAGCCGAGCCGAGCGGGGCCGAAGGCCCGATGGGCTCCCGGAAAATTCGTGAAGGTGATATACCTTTAATTCCCAGTTGGCCGTAACTTTTTCTGTGACGACAAATTAGTGAAAAATCAAAGTTTTTTTGTCGCCGTATAGCTCGAGACCCGGTCGACGGTTTCGGGCGAGAGTAGGCTCGTCGGACGGAGGACGCGGAGACGAAGGTTTACCGCGCGAAAAATTCGCGAAAATTCGCGAAAAATTTTTTACCTGTGCATCGGTAACGCGCGTCGACCTCGGCGGAGGATAAGTTACCGACCACCACCGGCAGTGGTCGGTAACGGTCGGGGGGTATAAGCTGCCGCGTTAAAAATGAAACCCGAATTTCGGCACTTCCACGGTTCAGGGCTGAAAAGGGCCCGAAAGAAAATAACTGATTCAAACGTTCGAATTGAACGCCAACTTTGCGACGCTGACTTCGCATCGGTGGCGAGTGCCGCCACAGTCGCCGCGTTTACTCTCCCCTGATAGTTGAGCGAATCGACTAGTGACTTCGAGGTTACGAATCCGACTCTACGTTTAGGTTTACATTTTCCATTAATTTTAAAGGGTAGGAGGGGTGGGGGGGTTGGCGATGACAGACCAATCGCGCGCCTCCCCGCCACCATCGTCGCTATCGACGACCTCGACCTCGAGCCGAACCGTGCCGAGCCGAGCGGGGCCGAAGGCCCGATGGGCTCCCGGAAAATTCGTGAAGGCGATATACCTTTAATTCCCAGTTGGCCGTAACTTTTTCGATGACGTCAAATTAGTGAAAAATCAAAGTTTCTTTGTCGCCGTATAGCTCGAGACCCGGTCGACGGTTGCGGGCGAGAGTAGGCTCGTCGGACGGAGAACGCGGAGACGAAGGTTAACCGCGCGAAAAATTCGCGAAAGATTCTGGAAAAATTTTTTACGTGTGCATCGGTAACTCGCGTCGACATCGGCGAAGGATAACTTACCGACCACCACCGGCAGTGGTCGGTAACGCTCGGGGGATATAAGCTGCCGCGTTAAAAATGAAACCCGAATTTCGGCGCTTCCAATGTTCAGGGCTGAAAAGGGCCCGAAAGAAAATAACTGACTCAAACGTTCGAATTGAACGCCAACTTCGCGACGCTGACTTCGCATCGGTGGCGAGTGCCGCTACAGTCGCCGCGTTTACTCTCCCCTGAGAGTTGAGCGAATCGACTAGTGACTTCGAGGTTACGAATCCGACTCTACGTTTAGGTTTACATTTTCCATTAATTTTAAAGGGTAGGGGGGGTGGGGGGGTTGGCGATGACAGACCAATCGCGCGCCTCCCCGCCACCATCGTCGCTATCGACGACCTCGACCTCGAGCCGAATCGAGCCGAGCCGAGCGGGGCCGAAGGCCCGATGGGCTCCCGGAAAATTCGCGAAGGCAATATACCTTTAATTCCCAGTTGGCCGTAACTTTTTCGGTGACGTCAAATTAGTGAAATTTTGCGATTTCTTTGTCGCCGTATAGCTCGAGAACGGGTCGACGGGCGCAGGCGAGAGTAGGCTCGTCGGACGGAGGACGCGGAGACGAAGGTTTACCGCGCGAAAAATTCGCGAAAATTCGCGAAAAATTTTTTACCTGTGCATCGGTAACGCGCGTTGACCTCGGCGGAGGATAAGTTACCGACCACCACCGGCAGTGGTCGGTAACGGTCGGGGGGTATATGCTGCCGCGTTAAAAATGAAACCCGAATTTCGGCACTTCCACGGTTCAGGGCTGAAAAGGGCCCGAAAGAAAATAACTGATTCAAACGTTCGAATTGAACGCCAACTTTGCGACGCTGACTTCGCATCGGTGGCGAGTGCCGCCACAGTCGCCGCGTTTACTCTCCCTTGATAGTTGAGCGAATCGACTTGTAACTTCGAGGTTACGAATCCGACTCTACGTTTAGGTTTACATTTTCCATTATTTTTAAAGGGAGGGGGGTTGGGGGGGAGGATGGCGATGACAGACCAATCGCGCGCCTCCCCGCCACCATCGTCGCTACCGACGACCTAGACCTCGAGCCGAGCCGAGCCGAGCGGGGCCGAAGGCCCGATGGGCACCCGGAAAATTCGGGAAGGCGATATACCTTTAATTCCCAGTTGGCCGTAACTTTTTCGGTGACGTCAAATTAGTGAAATTTTGCGATTTCTTTGTCGCCGTATAGCTCGAGAACGGGTCGACGGGCGCGGGCGAGAGTAGGCTCGTCGGACAGAGGACGCGGAGACAAAGGTTTACCGCGCGAAAAATTCTCGAAAATTCGCGAAAAATTTTTTACGTGTGCATCGGTAACGCGCGTCGACCTCGGCGGAGGATAACTTACCGACCACCACCGGCAGTGGTCGGTAACGCTCGGGGGGTATAAGCTGCCGCGTTAAAAATGAAACCCGAATTTCGGCGCTTCCACAGTTCAGGGCTCAAAAGGGCCCGAAAGAAAATAACTGATTCAAACGTTCGAATTTAACGCCAACTTCGCGACGCTGACTTCGCATCGGTGGCGAGTGCCGCCACAGTCGCCGCGTTTACTCTCCCCTGAGAGTTGAGCGAATCGACTTGTAACTTTGAGGTTACGAATCCGACTCTACGTTTAGGTTTACCTTTTCCATTAATTTTAAAGGGACGGGGTGGTGGTGGGGTGGTTGGCGATGACAGACCAATCGCGCGCCTCACCGCCACCATCGTCGCTACCGACGACCTCGACCTCGAGCCGAGCCGAGCCGAGCGGGGCCGAAGGCCCGATGGGCTCCCGGAAAATTCGGGAAGGCGATGTACCTTTAATTCCCAGTTGGCCGTAACTTTTTCGGTGACGTCAAATTAGTGAAATTTTGCGATTTCTTTGTCGCCGTATAGCTCGAGAACGGGTCGACGGGCGCGGGCGAGAGTAGGCTCGTCGGACAGAGGACGCGGAGACAAAGGTTTACCGCGCGAAAAATTCTCGAAAATTCGCGAAAAATTTTTTACGTGTGCATCGGTAACGTGCGTCGACCTCGGCGGAGGATAATTTACCGACAACCACCGGCAGTGGTCGGTAATGCTCGGGAGATATAAGCTGCCGCGTTAAAAATGAAACCCGAATTTCGGCGCTTCCAATGTTCAGGGCTGAAAAGGGCCCGAAAGAAAATAACTGACTCAAACGTTCGAATTGAACGCCAACTTCGCGACGCTGACTTCGCATAGGTGGCGAGTGCCGCTACAGTCGCCGCGTTTACTCTCCCTGGAGAGTTGAGCGAATCGACTTGTAACTTCGAGGTTACGAATCCGACTCTACGTTTAGGTTTACCTTTTCCATTAATTTTAAAGGGACGGGGTGGTGGTGGGGTGGTTGGCGATGACAGACCAATCGCGCGCCTCACCGCCACCATCGTCGCTTTCGACGACCTCGACCTCGAGCCGAGACGAGCCGAGCCGAGCGGGGCCGATGGCCCGATGGGCTCCCGGAAAATTCGGGAAGGCGATATACCTTTAATTCCCAGTTGGCCGTAACTTTTTCGGTGACGTCAAATTAGTGAAATTTTGCGATTTCTTCGTCGCCGTATAGCTCGAGAACGGGTCGACGGGCGCGGGCGAGAGTAGGCTCGTCGGACGGAGGACGCGGAGACGAAGGTTTACCGCGCGAAAAATTCGCGAAAAATTTTTAACCTGTGCATCGGTAACGCGCGTCGACCTCGGCGGAGGATAAGTTACCGACCACCACCGGCAGTGGTCGGTAACGCTCGGGGGGTATAAGCTGCCGCGTTAAAAATGAAACCCGAATTTCAGCGCTTCCACGGTTCAGGGCTGAAAAGGGCCCGAAAGAAAATAACTGATTCAAACGTTCGAATTGAACGCCAACTTTGCGACGCTGACTTCGCATCGGTGGCGAGTGCCGCCACAGTCGCCGCGTTTACTCTCCCTTGATAGTTGAGCGAATCGACTTGTAACTTCGAGGTTACGAATCCGACTCTACGTTTAGGTTTACATTTTCCATTAATTTTAAAGTGTGGGGGGTTGGGGGGAGGATGGCGATGACAGACCAATCGCGCGCCTCCCCGACACCATCGTCGCTACCGACGACCTAGACCTCGAGCCGAGCCGAGCCGAGCGGGGCCGAAGGCCCGATGGGCACCCGGAAAATTCGGGAAGGCGATATACCTTTAATTCCCAGTTGGCCGTAACTTTTTCGGTGACGTCAAATTAGTGAAATTTTGCGATTTCTTCGTCGCCGTATAGCTCGAGAACGGGTCGACGGACGCGGGCGAGAGTAGGCTCGTCGGACGGAGGACGCGGAGACGAAGGTTAACCGCGCGAAAAATTCGCGAAAGATTCTGGAAAAATTTTTTACGTGTGCATCGGTAACTCGCGTCGACATCGGCGAAGGATAACTTACCGACCACCACCGGCAGTGGTCGGTAACGCTCGGGGGATATAAGCTGCCGCGTTAAAAATGAAACCCGAATTTCGGCGCTTCCAATGTTCAGGGCTGAAAAGGGCCCGAAAGAAAATAACTGACTCAAACGTTCGAATTGAACGCCAACTTCGCGACGCTGACTTCGCATCGGTGGCGAGTGCCGCTACAGTCGCCGCGTTTACTCTCCCCTGAGAGTTGAGCGAATCGACTAGTGACTTCGAGGTTACGAATCCGACTCTACGTTTAGGTTTACATTTTCCATTAATTTTAAAGGGTAGGGGGGGTGGGGGGGTTGGCGATGACAGACCAATCGCGCGCCTCCCCGCCACCATCGTCGCTATCGACGACCTCGACCTCGAGCCGAATCGAGCCGAGCCGAGCGGGGCCGAAGGCCCGATGGGCTCCCGGAAAATTCGCGAAGGCAATATACCTTTAATTCCCAGTTGGCCGTAACTTTTTCGGTGACGTCAAATTAGTGAAATTTTGCGATTTCTTTGTCGCCGTATAGCTCGAGAACGGGTCGACGGGCGCAGGCGAGAGTAGGCTCGTCGGACGGAGGACGCGGAGACGAAGGTTTACCGCGCGAAAAATTCGCGAAAATTCGCGAAAAATTTTTTACCTGTGCATCGGTAACGCGCGTTGACCTCGGCGGAGGATAAGTTACCGACCACCACCGGCAGTGGTCGGTAACGGTCGGGGGGTATATGCTGCCGCGTTAAAAATGAAACCCGAATTTCGGCACTTCCACGGTTCAGGGCTGAAAAGGGCCCGAAAGAAAATAACTGATTCAAACGTTCGAATTGAACGCCAACTTTGCGACGCTGACTTCGCATCGGTGGCGAGTGCCGCCACAGTCGCCGCGTTTACTCTCCCTTGATAGTTGAGCGAATCGACTTGTAACTTCGAGGTTACGAATCCGACTCTACGTTTAGGTTTACATTTTCCATTATTTTTAAAGGGAGGGGGGTTGGGGGGGAGGATGGCGATGACAGACCAATCGCGCGCCTCCCCGCCACCATCGTCGCTACCGACGACCTAGACCTCGAGCCGAGCCGAGCCGAGCGGGGCCGAAGGCCCGATGGGCACCCGGAAAATTCGGGAAGGCGATATACCTTTAATTCCCAGTTGGCCGTAACTTTTTCGGTGACGTCAAATTAGTGAAATTTTGCGATTTCTTTGTCGCCGTATAGCTCGAGAACGGGTCGACGGGCGCGGGCGAGAGTAGGCTCGTCGGACAGAGGACGCGGAGACAAAGGTTTACCGCGCGAAAAATTCTCGAAAATTCGCGAAAAATTTTTTACGTGTGCATCGGTAACGCGCGTCGACCTCGGCGGAGGATAACTTACCGACCACCACCGGCAGTGGTCGGTAACGCTCGGGGGGTATAAGCTGCCGCGTTAAAAATGAAACCCGAATTTCGGCGCTTCCACAGTTCAGGGCTCAAAAGGGCCCGAAAGAAAATAACTGATTCAAACGTTCGAATTTAACGCCAACTTCGCGACGCTGACTTCGCATCGGTGGCGAGTGCCGCCACAGTCGCCGCGTTTACTCTCCCCTGAGAGTTGAGCGAATCGACTTGTAACTTTGAGGTTACGAATCCGACTCTACGTTTAGGTTTACCTTTTCCATTAATTTTAAAGGGACGGGGTGGTGGTGGGGTGGTTGGCGATGACAGACCAATCGCGCGCCTCACCGCCACCATCGTCGCTACCGACGACCTCGACCTCGAGCCGAGCCGAGCCGAGCGGGGCCGAAGGCCCGATGGGCTCCCGGAAAATTCGGGAAGGCGATGTACCTTTAATTCCCAGTTGGCCGTAACTTTTTCGGTGACGTCAAATTAGTGAAATTTTGCGATTTCTTCGTCGCCGTATAGCTCGAGAACGGGTCGACGGGCGCGGGCGAGAGTAGGCTGGTCGGACGGAGGACGCGGAGACGAAGGTTTACCGCCCGAACAATTCGCGAAAGATTCTCGAAAAATTTTTTACGTGTGCATCGGTAACGCGCGTCGACCTCGGCGGAGGATAAGTTACCGACCACCACCGGCAGTGGTCGGTAACGGTCGGGGGGTATAAGCTGCCGCGTTAAAAATGAAACCCGAAATTCGGCGCTTCCACGGTTCAGGGCTCAAAAGGGCCCGAAAGAAAATAACTGATGCAAACGTTCGAATTTAACGCCAACTTCGCGACGCTGACTTCGCATCGGTGGCGAGTGCCGCCACAGTCGCCGCAATTACTCTCCCCTGATAGTTGAGCGAATCGACTCGTGACTTCGAGATTACGAATCCGACTCTACGTTTAGGTTTACATTTTCCATTAATTTTAAAGGGAGTGGGGGTGGGAGGGTTGGCGATGACAGACCAATCGCGCGCCTCCCCGCCACCATCGTCGCTATCGACGACCTCGACCTCGAGCCGAACCGAGCCGAGCCGAGCGGGGCCGAAGGCCCGATGGGCTCCCGGAAAATTCGTGAAGGTGATATACCTTTAATTCCCAGTTGGCCGTAACTTTTTCGATGACGACAAATTAGTGAAAAATCAAAGTTTTTTTGTCGCCGTATAGCTCGAGACCCGGTCGACGGTTTCGGGCGAGAGTAGCCTCGTCGGACGGAGGACGCGGAGACGAAGGTTTACCGCGCGAAAAATTCGCGAAAATTCGCGAAAAATTTTTTACCTGTGCATCGGTAACGCGCGTCGACCTCGGCGGAGGATAAGTTACCGACCACCACCGGCAGTGGTCGGTAACGGTCGGGGGGTATAAGCTGCCGCGTTAAAAATGAAACCCGAATTTCGGCACTTCCACGGTTCAGGGCTGAAAAGGGCCCGAAAGAAAATAACTGATTCAAACGTTCGAATTGAACGCCAACTTTGCGACGCTGACTTCGCATCGGTGGCGAGTGCCGCCACAGTCGCCGCGTTTACTCTCCCCTGATAGTTGAGCGAATCGACTAGTGACTTCGAGGTTACGAATCCGACTCTACGTTTAGGTTTACATTTTCCATTAATTTTAAAGGGTAGGAGGGGTGGGGGGGTTGGCGATGACAGACCAATCGCGCGCCTCCCCGCCACCATCGTCGCTATCGACGACCTCGACCTCGAGCCGAACCGTGCCGAGCCGAGCGGGGCCGAAGGCCCGATGGGCTCCCGGAAAATTCGTGAAGGCGATATACCTTTAATTCCCAGTTGGCCGTAACTTTTTCGATGACGTCAAATTAGTGAAAAATCAAAGTTTCTTTGTCGCCGTATAGCTCGAGACCCGGTCGACGGTTGCGGGCGAGAGTAGGCTCGTCGGACGGAGAACGCGGAGACGAAGGTTAATCGCGCGAAAAAATCGCGTAAGATTCTCGAAAAATTTTTTACGTGTGCATCGGTAACGCGCGTCGACCTCGGCGGAGGATAAGTTACCGAACATCACCGGCAGTGGTCGGTAACGCTCGGGGGGTATAAGCTGCCGCGTTAAAAATGAAACCCGAATTTCGGCGCTTCCACGGTTCAGGGCTGAAAAGGGCCCGAAAGAAAATAACTGATTCAAACGTTCGAATTGAACGCCAACTTTGCGACGCTGACTTCGCATCGGTGGCGAGTGCCGCCACAGTCGCCGCGTTTACTCTCCCTTGATAGTTGAGCGAATCGACTCGTGACTTCGAGGTAACGAATCCGACTCTACGTTTAGGTTTACATTTTCCATTAATTTTAAAGGGAGGGGGGTGGGGGGGGTTGGCGATGACAGACCAATCGCTCGCCTCCCCGCCACCATCGTCGCTATCGACGACCTCGACCTCGAGCCGAGCCGAGCCGAGCCGAGCGGGGCCGAAGGCCCGATGGGCTCCCGGAAAATTCGGGAAGGCGATATACCTTTAATTCCCAGTTGGCCGTAACTTTTTCGGTGACGTCAAATTAGTGAAATTTTGCGATTTCTTCGTCGCCGTATAGCTCGAGAACGGGTCGACGGTTGCTGGCGAGAGTAGGCTGGTCGGACGGAGGACGCGGAGACGAAGGTTAATCGCGCGAAAAAGTCGCGAAAGATTGTCGAAAAATTTTTTACGTGTGCATCGGTAACGCGCGTCGACCTCGGCGGAGGATAATTTACCGACAACCACCGGCAGTGGTCGGTAATGCTCGGGGGATATAAGCTGCCGCGTTAAAAATGAAACCCGAATTTCGGCGCTTCCAATGTTCAGGGCTGAAAAGGGCCCGAAAGAAAATAACTGACTCAAACGTTCGAATTGAACGCTAACTTCGCGACGCTGACTTCGCATAGGTGGCGAGTGCCGCTACAGTCGCCGCGTTTACTCTCCCTGGAGAGTTGAGCGAATCGACTTGTAACTTCGAGGTTACGATTCCGAGTCTACGTTTAGGTTTACCTTTTCCATTAATTTTAAAGGGACGGGGTGGTGGTGGGGTGGTTGGCGATGACAGACCAATCGCGCGCCTCACCGCCACCATCGTCGCTTTCGACGACCTCGACCTCGAGCCGAGACGAGCCGAGCCGAGCGGAGCCGATGGCCCGATGGGCTCCCGGAAAATTCGGGAAGGCGATATACCTTTAATTCCCAGTTGGCCGTAACTTTTTCGGTGACGTCAAATTAGTGAAATTTTGCGATTTCTTCGTCGCCGTATAGCTCGAAAACGGGTCGACGGGCGCGGGCGAGAGTAGGCTGGTCGGACGGAGGACGCGGAGACGAAGGTTTACCGCCCGAACAATTCGCGAAAGATTCTCGAAAAATTTTTTACGTGTGCATCGGTAACGCGCGTCGACCTCGGCGGAGGATAAGTTACCGACCACCACCGGCAGTGGTCGGTAACGCTCGGGGGGTATAAGCTGCCGCGTTAAAAATGAAACCCGAATTTCGGCGCTTCCACGGTTCAGGGCTGAAAAGGGCCCGAAAGAAAATAACTGATACAAACGTTCGAATTGAACGCCAACTTTGCGACGCTGACTTCGCATCGGTGGCGAGGTCCGCCACAGTCGCCGCGTTTACTCTCCGTTGATAGTTGAGCGAATCGACTTGTAACTTCAAGGTTACGAATCCGACTCTACGTTTAGGTTTACATTTTCCATTAATTTTAAAGGGAGGGGGGTTGGGGGGGAGGATGGCGATGACAGACCAATCGCGCGCCTCCCCGCCACCATCGTCGCTACCGACGACCTCGACCTCGAGCCGAGCCGAGCCGAGCGGGGCCGAAGGCCCGATGGGCACCCGGAAAATTCGGGAAGGCGATATACCTTTAATTCCCAGTTGGCCGTAACTTTTTCGGTGACGTCAAATTTGTGAAATTTTGCGATTTCTTCGTCGCCGTATAGCTCGAGAACGGGTCGACGGACGCGGGCGAGAGTAGACTCGTCGGACGGAGGACGCGGAGACGAAGGTTCGGAGAGCGAAAAATTCGCGAAAATTCGGGAAAAATTTTTTACGTGTGCATCGGCAACGCGCGTCGACCTCGGCGGAGGATATCTTACCGACCACCACCGGCAGTGGTCGGTAACGCTCGGGGGGTATAAGCTGCCGCGTTAAAAATGAAACACGAATTTCGGCGCTTCCACGGTTCAGGGCTGAAAAGGGCCCGAAAGAAAATAACTGATTCAAACGTTCGAATTTAACGCCAACTTCGCGACGCTGACTTCGCAACGGTGGCGAGTGCCGCCACAGTCGCCGCGTTTAGTCTCCCCTGATAGTTGAGCGAATCGACTCGTGACTTCGAGGTTACGAATCCGACTCTACGTTTAGGTTTACATTTTCCATTAATTTTAAAGGGAGGGGGGTGGGGGGGTTGGCTATGACAGACCAATCGCGCGCCTCCCCGCCACCATCGTCGCTATCGACGACCTCGACCTCGAGCCGAACGGAGTCGAGCCGAGCGGGGCCGAAGGCCCGATGGGCTCCCGGAAAATTCGTGAAGGTGATATACCTTTAATTCCCAGTTGGCCGTAACTTTTTCGATGACGTCAAATTAGTGAAAAATCAAAGTTTTTTTGCCGCCGTATAGCTCGAGACCCGGTCGACGGTTGCGGGCGAGAGTAGGCTCGTCGGTCGGAGGACGCGGAGACGAAGGTTAATCGCCCGAAAAAATCGCGAAAGATTCTCGAAAAATTTTTTACGTGTGCATCGGTAACGCGCGTCGACCTCGGCGGAGGATAACTTACCGACAACCACCGGCAGTGGTCGGTAACGCTCGGGGGATATAAGCTGCCGCGTTAAAAATGATACCCGAATTTCGGCACTTCCAATGTTCAGGGCTGAAAAGGGCCCGAAAGAAAATAACTGACTCAAACGTTCGAATTTAACGCCAACTTCGCGACTCTGACTTCGCATCGGTGGCGAGTGCCGCCACAGTCGCCGCGTTTACTCTCCCCTGATAGTTGAGCGAATCGACTCGTGACTTCGAGGTTACGAATCCGACTCTACGTTTAGATTTACATTTTCCATTAATTTTAAAGGGAGGGGGTTGGGGGGGTTGGCGATGAAAGACCAATCGCGCGCCTCCCCGCCACCATCGTCGCTTTCGACGACCTCGACCTCGAGCCGAGACGAGCCGAGCCGAGCGGGGCCGATGGCCCGATGGGCTCCCGGAAAATTCGGGAAGGCGATATACCTTTAATTCCCAGTTGGCCGTAACTTTTTCGGTGACGTCAAATTAGTGAAATTTTGCGATTTCTTTGTCGCCGTATAGCTCGAGAACGGGTCGACGGGCGCGGGCGAGAGTAGGCTCGTCGGACGGAGGACGCGGAGACGAAGGTTTACCGCGCGAAAATTTCGCGAAAATTCGCGAAAAATTTTTAACCTGTGCATCGGTAACGCGCGTCGACCTCGGCGGAGGATAAGTTACCGACCACCACCGGCAGTGGTCGGTAACGCTCGGGGGGTATAAGCTGCCGCGTTAAAAATGAAACCCGAATTTCGGCGCTTCCACGGTTCAGGGCTGAAAAGGGCCCGAAAGAAAATAACTGATTCAAACGTTCGAATTGAACGCCAACTTTGCGACGCTGACTTCGCATCGGTGGCGAGGGCCGCCACAGTCGCCGCGTTTACTCTCCCTTGATAGTTGAGCGAATCGACTTGTAACTTCAAGGTTACGAATCCGACTCTACGTTTAGGTTTACATTTTCCATTAATTTTAAAGGGAGGGGGTTGGGGGGGAGGATGGCGATGAGAGACCAATCGCGCGCATCCCCGCCACCATCGTCGCTACCGACGACCTCGACCTCGAGCCGAGCCGAGCCGAGCGGGGCCGAAGGCCCGATGAGCACCCGGAAAATTCGGGAAGGCGATATACCTTTAAATCCCAGTTGGCCGTAACTTTTTCGGTGACGTCAAATTAGTGAAATTTTGCGATTTCTTCGTCGCCGTATAGCTCGAGAACGGGTCGACGGTTGCGGGCGAGAGTAGGCTGGTCGGACGGAGGACGCGGAGACGAAGGTTAATCGCCCGAAAAAATCGCGAAAGATTCTCGAAAAATTTTTTACGTGTGCATCGGTAACGCGCGTCGACCTCGGCGGAGGATAACTTACCGACAACCACCGGCAGTGGTCGGTAACGCTCGGGGGATATAAGCTGCCGCGTTAAAAATGAAACCCGTATTTCGGCAATTCCAATGTTCAGGGCTGAAAAGGGCCCGAAAGAAAATAACTGACTCAAACGTTCGAATTTAACGCCAACTTCGCGACTCTGACTTCGCATCGGTGGCGAGTGCCGCCACAGTCGCCGCGTTTACTCTCCCCTGATAGTTGAGCGAATCGACTCGTGACTTCGAGGTTACGAATCCGACTCTACGTTTAGATTTACATTTTCCATTAATTTTAAAGGGAGGGGGTTGGGGGGGTTGGCGATGAAAGACCAATCGCGCGCCTCCCCGCCACCATCGTCGCTATCGACGACCTCGACCTCGAGCCGAACCGAGCCGAGCCGAGCGGGGCCGAAGGCCCGATGGGCTCCCGGAAAATTCGTGAAGGTGATATACCTTTAATTCCCAGTTGGCCGTAACTTTTTCGATGACGTCAAATTAGTGAAAAATCAAAGTTCTTTTGTCGCCGTATAGCTCGAGACCCGGTAAACGGTTGCGGGCGAGAGTAGGCTCGTCGGACGGAGGACGCGGAGACGAAGGTTAATCGCGCGAAAAAATCGCGAAAGATTCTCGAAAAATTTTTTACGTGTGCATCGGTAACGTGCGTCGACCTTGGCGGAGGATAATTTACCGACAACCACCGGCAGTGGTCGGTAATGCTCGGGAGATATAAGCTGCCGCGTTAAAAATGAAACCCGAATTTCGGCGCTTCCAATGTTCAGGGCTGAAAAGGGCCCGAAAGAAAATAACTGACTCAAACGTTCGAATTGAACGCCAACTTCGCGACGCTGACTTCGCATAGGTGGCGAGTGCCGCTACAGTCGCCGCGTTTACTCTCCCTGGAGAGTTGAGCGAATTGACTTGTAACTTCGAGGTTACGAATCCGACTCTACGTTTAGGTTTACCTTTTCCATTAATTTTAAAGGGACGGGGTGGTGGTGGGGTGGTTGGCGATGACAGACCAATCGCGCGCCTCACCGCCACCATCGTCGCTTTCGACGACCTCGACCTCGAGCCGAGACGAGCCGAGCCGAGCGGGGCCGAAGGCCCGATGAGCACCCGGAAAATTCGGGAAGGCGATATACCTTTAAATCCCAGTTGGCCGTAACTTTTTCGGTGACGTCAAATTAGTGAAATTTTGCGATTTCTTCGTCGCCGTATAGCTCGAGAACGGGTCGACGGACGCGGGCGAGAGTAGGCTCGTCGGACGGAGGACGCGGAGACGAAGGTTAACCGCGCGAAAAATTCGCGAAAGACTCTGGAAAAATTTTTTACGTGTGCATCGGTAACTCGCGTCGACATCGGCGGAGGGTAACTTACCGACCACCACCGGCAGTGGTCGGTAACGCTCGGGGGGTATAAGCTGCCGCGTTAAAAATGAAACACGAATTTCGGCGCTTCCACGGTTCAGGGCTGAAAAGGGCCCGAAAGAAAATAACTGATTCAAACGTTCGAATTTAACGCCAACTTCGCGACGCTGACTTCGCAACGGTGGCGAGTGCCGCCACAGTCGCCGCGTTTAGTCTCCCCTGATAGTTGAGCGAATCGACTCGTGACTTCGAGGTTACGAATCCGACTCTACGTTTAGGTTTACATTTTCCATTAATTTTAAAGGGAGGGGGGTGGGGGGGTTGGCTATGACAGACCAATCGCGCGCCTCCCCGCCACCATCGTCGCTATCGACGACCTCGACCTCGAGCCGAACGGAGTCGAGCCGAGCGGGGCCGAAGGCCCGATGGGCTCCCGGAAAATTCGTGAAGGTGATATACCTTTAATTCCCAGTTGGCCGTAACTTTTTCGATGACGTCAAATTAGTGAAAAATCAAAGTTTTTTTGCCGCCGTATAGCTCGAGACCCGGTCGACGGTTGCGGGCGAGAGTAGGCTCGTCGGTCGGAGGACGCGGAGACGAAGGTTAATCGCCCGAAAAAATCGCGAAAGATTCTCGAAAAATTTTTTACGTGTGCATCGGTAACGCGCGTCGACCTCGGCGGAGGATAACTTACCGACAACCACCGGCAGTGGTCGGTAACGCTCGGGGGATATAAGCTGCCGCGTTAAAAATGATACCCGAATTTCGGCACTTCCAATGTTCAGGGCTGAAAAGGGCCCGAAAGAAAATAACTGACTCAAACGTTCGAATTTAACGCCAACTTCGCGACTCTGACTTCGCATCGGTGGCGAGTGCCGCCACAGTCGCCGCGTTTACTCTCCCCTGATAGTTGAGCGAATCGACTCGTGACTTCGAGGTTACGAATCCGACTCTACGTTTAGATTTACATTTTCCATTAATTTTAAAGGGAGGGGGTTGGGGGGGTTGGCGATGAAAGACCAATCGCGCGCCTCCCCGCCACCATCGTCGCTTTCGACGACCTCGACCTCGAGCCGAGACGAGCCGAGCCGAGCGGGGCCGATGGCCCGATGGGCTCCCGGAAAATTCGGGAAGGCGATATACCTTTAATTCCCAGTTGGCCGTAACTTTTTCGGTGACGTCAAATTAGTGAAATTTTGCGATTTCTTTGTCGCCGTATAGCTCGAGAACGGGTCGACGGGCGCGGGCGAGAGTAGGCTCGTCGGACGGAGGACGCGGAGACGAAGGTTTACCGCGCGAAAATTTCGCGAAAATTCGCGAAAAATTTTTAACCTGTGCATCGGTAACGCGCGTCGACCTCGGCGGAGGATAAGTTACCGACCACCACCGGCAGTGGTCGGTAACGCTCGGGGGGTATAAGCTGCCGCGTTAAAAATGAAACCCGAATTTCGGCGCTTCCACGGTTCAGGGCTGAAAAGGGCCCGAAAGAAAATAACTGATTCAAACGTTCGAATTGAACGCCAACTTTGCGACGCTGACTTCGCATCGGTGGCGAGGGCCGCCACAGTCGCCGCGTTTACTCTCCCTTGATAGTTGAGCGAATCGACTTGTAACTTCAAGGTTACGAATCCGACTCTACGTTTAGGTTTACATTTTCCATTAATTTTAAAGGGAGGGGGTTGGGGGGGAGGATGGCGATGACAGACCAATCGCGCGCATCCCCGCCACCATCGTCGCTACCGACGACCTCGACCTCGAGCCGAGCCGAGCCGAGCGGGGCCGAAGGCCCGATGAGCACCCGGAAAATTCGGGAAGGCGATATACCTTTAAATCCCAGTTGGCCGTAACTTTTTCGGTGACGTCAAATTAGTGAAATTTTGCGATTTCTTCGTCGCCGTATAGCTCGAGAACGGGTCGACGGTTGCGGGCGAGAGTAGGCTGGTCGGACGGAGGACGCGGAGACGAAGGTTAATCGCCCGAAAAAATCGCGAAAGATTCTCGAAAAATTTTTTACGTGTGCATCGGTAACGCGCGTCGACCTCGGCGGAGGATAACTTACCGACAACCACCGGCAGTGGTCGGTAACGCTCGGGGGATATAAGCTGCCGCGTTAAAAATGAAACCCGTATTTCGGCAATTCCAATGTTCAGGGCTGAAAAGGGCCCGAAAGAAAATAACTGACTCAAACGTTCGAATTTAACGCCAACTTCGCGACTCTGACTTCGCATCGGTGGCGAGTGCCGCCACAGTCGCCGCGTTTACTCTCCCCTGATAGTTGAGCGAATCGACTCGTGACTTCGAGGTTACGAATCCGACTCTACGTTTAGATTTACATTTTCCATTAATTTTAAAGGGAGGGGGTTGGGGGGGTTGGCGATGAAAGACCAATCGCGCGCCTCCCCGCCACCATCGTCGCTATCGACGACCTCGACCTCGAGCCGAACCGAGCCGAGCCGAGCGGGGCCGAAGGCCCGATGGGCTCCCGGAAAATTCGTGAAGGTGATATACCTTTAATTCCCAGTTGGCCGTAACTTTTTCGATGACGTCAAATTAGTGAAAAATCAAAGTTCTTTTGTCGCCGTATAGCTCGAGACCCGGTAAACGGTTGCGGGCGAGAGTAGGCTCGTCGGACGGAGGACGCGGAGACGAAGGTTAATCGCGCGAA
Organism: Lasioglossum baleicum; assembly: GCF_051020765.1. Taxonomy (NCBI): domain Eukaryota; kingdom Metazoa; phylum Arthropoda; class Insecta; order Hymenoptera; family Halictidae; genus Lasioglossum; species Lasioglossum baleicum. The sequence continues at coordinate 132,547 of NW_027469109.1, read as the reverse complement.
AAAATCGCGAAAGATTCTCGAAAAATTTTTTACGTGTGCATCGGTAACGTGCGTCGACCTTGGCGGAGGATAATTTACCGACAACCACCGGCAGTGGTCGGTAATGCTCGGGAGATATAAGCTGCCGCGTTAAAAATGAAACCCGAATTTCGGCGCTTCCAATGTTCAGGGCTGAAAAGGGCCCGAAAGAAAATAACTGACTCAAACGTTCGAATTGAACGCCAACTTCGCGACGCTGACTTCGCATAGGTGGCGAGTGCCGCTACAGTCGCCGCGTTTACTCTCCCTGGAGAGTTGAGCGAATTGACTTGTAACTTCGAGGTTACGAATCCGACTCTACGTTTAGGTTTACCTTTTCCATTAATTTTAAAGGGACGGGGTGGTGGTGGGGTGGTTGGCGATGACAGACCAATCGCGCGCCTCACCGCCACCATCGTCGCTTTCGACGACCTCGACCTCGAGCCGAGACGAGCCGAGCCGAGCGGGGCCGAAGGCCCGATGAGCACCCGGAAAATTCGGGAAGGCGATATACCTTTAAATCCCAGTTGGCCGTAACTTTTTCGGTGACGTCAAATTAGTGAAATTTTGCGATTTCTTCGTCGCCGTATAGCTCGAGAACGGGTCGACGGACGCGGGCGAGAGTAGGCTCGTCGGACGGAGGACGCGGAGACGAAGGTTAACCGCGCGAAAAATTCGCGAAAGACTCTGGAAAAATTTTTTACGTGTGCATCGGTAACTCGCGTCGACATCGGCGGAGGGTAACTTACCGACCACCACCGGCAGTGGTCGGTAACGCTCGGGGGGTATAAGCTGCCGCGTTAAAAATGAAACACGAATTTCGGCGCTTCCACGGTTCAGGGCTGAAAAGGGCCCGAAAGAAAATAACTGATTCAAACGTTCGAATTTAACGCCAACTTCGCGACGCTGACTTCGCAACGGTGGCGAGTGCCGCCACAGTCGCCGCGTTTAGTCTCCCCTGATAGTTGAGCGAATCGACTCGTGACTTCGAGGTTACGAATCCGACTCTACGTTTAGGTTTACATTTTCCATTAATTTTAAAGGGAGGGGGGTGGGGGGGTTGGCTATGACAGACCAATCGCGCGCCTCCCCGCCACCATCGTCGCTATCGACGACCTCGACCTCGAGCCGAACGGAGTCGAGCCGAGCGGGGCCGAAGGCCCGATGGGCTCCCGGAAAATTCGTGAAGGTGATATACCTTTAATTCCCAGTTGGCCGTAACTTTTTCGATGACGTCAAATTAGTGAAAAATCAAAGTTTTTTTGCCGCCGTATAGCTCGAGACCCGGTCGACGGTTGCGGGCGAGAGTAGGCTCGTCGGTCGGAGGACGCGGAGACGAAGGTTAATCGCCCGAAAAAATCGCGAAAGATTCTCGAAAAATTTTTTACGTGTGCATCGGTAACGCGCGTCGACCTCGGCGGAGGATAACTTACCGACAACCACCGGCAGTGGTCGGTAACGCTCGGGGGATATAAGCTGCCGCGTTAAAAATGATACCCGAATTTCGGCACTTCCAATGTTCAGGGCTGAAAAGGGCCCGAAAGAAAATAACTGACTCAAACGTTCGAATTTAACGCCAACTTCGCGACTCTGACTTCGCATCGGTGGCGAGTGCCGCCACAGTCGCCGCGTTTACTCTCCCCTGATAGTTGAGCGAATCGACTCGTGACTTCGAGGTTACGAATCCGACTCTACGTTTAGATTTACATTTTCCATTAATTTTAAAGGGAGGGGGTTGGGGGGGTTGGCGATGAAAGACCAATCGCGCGCCTCCCCGCCACCATCGTCGCTTTCGACGACCTCGACCTCGAGCCGAGACGAGCCGAGCCGAGCGGGGCCGATGGCCCGATGGGCTCCCGGAAAATTCGGGAAGGCGATATACCTTTAATTCCCAGTTGGCCGTAACTTTTTCGGTGACGTCAAATTAGTGAAATTTTGCGATTTCTTTGTCGCCGTATAGCTCGAGAACGGGTCGACGGGCGCGGGCGAGAGTAGGCTCGTCGGACGGAGGACGCGGAGACGAAGGTTTACCGCGCGAAAATTTCGCGAAAATTCGCGAAAAATTTTTAACCTGTGCATCGGTAACGCGCGTCGACCTCGGCGGAGGATAAGTTACCGACCACCACCGGCAGTGGTCGGTAACGCTCGGGGGGTATAAGCTGCCGCGTTAAAAATGAAACCCGAATTTCGGCGCTTCCACGGTTCAGGGCTGAAAAGGGCCCGAAAGAAAATAACTGATTCAAACGTTCGAATTGAACGCCAACTTTGCGACGCTGACTTCGCATCGGTGGCGAGGGCCGCCACAGTCGCCGCGTTTACTCTCCCTTGATAGTTGAGCGAATCGACTTGTAACTTCAAGGTTACGAATCCGACTCTACGTTTAGGTTTACATTTTCCATTAATTTTAAAGGGAGGGGGTTGGGGGGGAGGATGGCGATGACAGACCAATCGCGCGCATCCCCGCCACCATCGTCGCTACCGACGACCTCGACTTCGAGCCGAGCCGAGCCGAGCGGGGCCGAAGGCCCGATGAGCACCCGGAAAATTCGGGAAGGCGATATACCTTTAAATCCCAGTTGGCCGTAACTTTTTCGGTGACGTCAAATTAGTGAAATTTTGCGATTTCTTCGTCGCCGTATAGCTCGAGAACGGGTCGACGGTTGCGGGCGAGAGTAGGCTGGTCGGACGGAGGACGCGGAGACGAAGGTTAATCGCCCGAAAAAATCGCGAAAGATTCTCGAAAAATTTTTTACGTGTGCATCGGTAACGCGCGTCGACCTCGGCGGAGGATAACTTACCGACAACCACCGGCAGTGGTCGGTAACGCTCGGGGGATATAAGCTGCCGCGTTAAAAATGAAACCCGTATTTCGGCAATTCCAATGTTCAGGGCTGAAAAGGGCCCGAAAGAAAATAACTGACTCAAACGTTCGAATTTAACGCCAACTTCGCGACTCTGACTTCGCATCGGTGGCGAGTGCCGCCACAGTCGCCGCGTTTACTCTCCCCTGATAGTTGAGCGAATCGACTCGTGACTTCGAGGTTACGAATCCGACTCTACGTTTAGATTTACATTTTCCATTAATTTTAAAGGGAGGGGGTTGGGGGGGTTGGCGATGAAAGACCAATCGCGCGCCTCCCCGCCACCATCGTCGCTATCGACGACCTCGACCTCGAGCCGAACCGAGCCGAGCCGAGCGGGGCCGAAGGCCCGATGGGCTCCCGGAAAATTCGTGAAGGTGATATACCTTTAATTCCCAGTTGGCCGTAACTTTTTCGATGACGTCAAATTAGTGAAAAATCAAAGTTCTTTTGTCGCCGTATAGCTCGAGACCCGGTCAACGGTTGCGGGCGAGAGTAGGCTCGTCGGACGGAGGACGCGGAGACGAAGGTTAATCGCGCGAAAAAATCGCGAAAGATTCTCGAAAAATTTTTTACGTGTGCATCGGTAACGTGCGTCGACCTTGGCGGAGGATAATTTACCGACAACCACCGGCAGTGGTCGGTAATGCTCGGGAGATATAAGCTGCCGCGTTAAAAATGAAACCCGAATTTCGGCGCTTCCACGGTTCAGGGCTGAAAAGGGCCCGAAAGAAAATAACTGATTCAAACGTTCGAATTGAACGCCAACTTTGCGACGCTGACTTCGCATCGGTGGCGAGGGCCGCCACAGTCGCCGCGTTTACTCTCCCTTGATAGTTGAGCGAATCGACTTGTAACTTCAAGGTTACGAATCCGACTCTACGTTTAGGTTTACATTTTCCATTAATTTTAAAGGGAGGGGGTTGGGGGGGAGGATGGCGATGACAGACCAATCGCGCGCATCCCCGCCACCATCGTCGCTACCGACGACCTCGACTTCGAGCCGAGCCGAGCCGAGCGGGGCCGAAGGCCCGATGAGCACCCGGAAAATTCGGGAAGGCGATATACCTTTAAATCCCAGTTGGCCGTAACTTTTTCGGTGACGTCAAATTAGTGAAATTTTGCGATTTCTTCGTCGCCGTATAGCTCGAGAACGGGTCGACGGTTGCGGGCGAGAGTAGGCTGGTCGGACGGAGGACGCGGAGACGAAGGTTAATCGCCCGAAAAAATCGCGAAAGATTCTCGAAAAATTTTTTACGTGTGCATCGGTAACGCGCGTCGACCTCGGCGGAGGATAACTTACCGACAACCACCGGCAGTGGTCGGTAACGCTCGGGGGATATAAGCTGCCGCGTTAAAAATGAAACCCGTATTTCGGCAATTCCAATGTTCAGGGCTGAAAAGGGCCCGAAAGAAAATAACTGACTCAAACGTTCGAATTTAACGCCAACTTCGCGACTCTGACTTCGCATCGGTGGCGAGTGCCGCCACAGTCGCCGCGTTTACTCTCCCCTGATAGTTGAGCGAATCGACTCGTGACTTCGAGGTTACGAATCCGACTCTACGTTTAGATTTACATTTTCCATTAATTTTAAAGGGAGGGGGTTGGGGGGGTTGGCGATGAAAGACCAATCGCGCGCCTCCCCGCCACCATCGTCGCTATCGACGACCTCGACCTCGAGCCGAACCGAGCCGAGCCGAGCGGGGCCGAAGGCCCGATGGGCTCCCGGAAAATTCGTGAAGGTGATATACCTTTAATTCCCAGTTGGCCGTAACTTTTTCGATGACGTCAAATTAGTGAAAAATCAAAGTTCTTTTGTCGCCGTATAGCTCGAGACCCGGTCAACGGTTGCGGGCGAGAGTAGGCTCGTCGGACGGAGGACGCGGAGACGAAGGTTAATCGCGCGAAAAAATCGCGAAAGATTCTCGAAAAATTTTTTACGTGTGCATCGGTAACGTGCGTCGACCTTGGCGGAGGATAATTTACCGACAACCACCGGCAGTGGTCGGTAATGCTCGGGAGATATAAGCTGCCGCGTTAAAAATGAAACCCGAATTTCGGCGCTTCCAATGTTCAGGGCTGAAAAGGGCCCGAAAGAAAATAACTGACTCAAACGTTCGAATTGAACGCCAACTTCGCGACGCTGACTTCGCATAGGTGGCGAGTGCCGCTACAGTCGCCGCGTTTACTCTCCCTGGAGAGTTGAGCGAATTGACTTGTAACTTCGAGGTTACGAATCCGACTCTACGTTTAGGTTTACCTTTTCCATTAATTTTAAAGGGACGGGGTGGTGGTGGGGTGGTTGGCGATGACAGACCAATCGCGCGCCTCACCGCCACCATCGTCGCTTTCGACGACCTCGACCTCGAGCCGAGACGAGCCGAGCCGAGCGGGGCCGAAGGCCCGATGAGCACCCGGAAAATTCGGGAAGGCGATATACCTTTAAATCCCAGTTGGCCGTAACTTTTTCGGTGACGTCAAATTAGTGAAATTTTGCGATTTCTTCGTCGCCGTATAGCTCGAGAACGGGTCGACGGACGCGGGCGAGAGTAGGCTCGTCGGACGGAGGACGCGGAGACGAAGGTTAACCGCGCGAAAAATTCGCGAAAGACTCTGGAAAAATTTTTTACGTGTGCATCGGTAACTCGCGTCGACATCGGCGGAGGATAACTTACCGACCACCACCGGCAGTGGTCGGTAGCGCTCGGGGGGTATAAGCTGCCGCGTTAAAAATGAAACCCGAATTTCGGCGCTTCCACGGTTCAGGGCTCAAAAGGGCCCGAAAGAAAATAACTGATTCAAACGTTCGAATTTAACGCCAACTTCGCGACGCTGACTTCGCATCGGTGGCGAGTGCCGCCACAGTCGCCGCGTTTACTCTCCCCTGATAGTTGAGCGAATCGACTCGTGACTTCGAGGTTACGAATCCGACTCTACGTTTAGGTTTACATTTTCCATTAATTTTAAAGGGAGGGGGTTGGGGGGGTTGGCGATGAAAGACCAATCGCGCGCCTCCCCGCCACCATCGTCGCTATCGACGACCTCGACCTCGAGCCGAACCGAGCCGAGCCGAGCGGGGCCGAAGGCCCGATGGGCTCCCGGAAAATTCGTGAAGGTGATATACCTTTAATTCCCAGTTGGCCGTAACTTTTTCGATGACGTCAAATTAGTGAAAAATCAAAGTTCTTTTGTCGCCGTATAGCTCGAGACCCGGTCGACGGTTGCGGGCGAGAGTAGGCTCGTCGGACGGAGGACGCGGAGACGAAGGTTAATCGCGCGAAAAAATCGCGAAAGATTCTAGAAAAATTTTTTACGTGTGCATCGGTAACGTGCGTCGACCTCGGCGGAGGATAATTTACCGACAACCACCGGCAGTGGTCGGTAATACTCGGGAGATATAAGCTGCCGCGTTAAAAATGAAACCCGAATTTCGGCGCTTCCAATGTTCAGGGCTGAAAAGGGCCCGAAAGAAAATAACTGACTCAAACGTTCGAATTGAACGCCAACTTCGCGACGCTGACTTCGCATAGGTGGCGAGTGCCGCTACAGTCGCCGCGTTTACTCTCCCTGGAGAGTTGAGCGAATCGACTTGTAACTTCGAGGTTACGAATCCGACTCTACGTTTAGGTTTACATTTTCCATTAATTTTAAAGGGAGGGGGTTGGGGGGGTTGGCGATGACAGACCAATCGCGCGCCTCACCGCCACCATCGTCGCTTTCGACGACCTCGACCTCGAGCCGAGACGAGCCGAGCCGAGCGGGGCCGATGGCCCGATGGGCTCCCGGAAAATTCGGGAAGGCGATATACCTTTAATTCCCAGTTGGCCGTAACTTTTTCGGTGACGTCAAATTAGTGAAATTTTGCGATTTCTTTGTCGCCGTATAGCTCGAGAACGGGTCGACGGGCGCGGGCGAGAGTAGGCTCGTCGGACGGAGGACGCGGAGACGAAGGTTTACCGCGCGAAAAATTCGCGAAAATTCGCGAAAAATTTTTAACCTGTGCATCGGTAACGCGCGTCGACCTCGGCGGAGGATAAGTTACCGACCACCACCGGCAGTGGTCGGTAACGCTCGGGGGGTATAAGCTGCCGCGTTAAAAATGAAACCCGAATTTCGGCGCTTCCACGGTTCAGGGCTGAAAAGGGCCCGAAAGAAAATAACTGATTCAAACGTTCGAATTGAACGCCAACTTTGCGACGCTGACTTCGCATCGGTGGCGAGGGCCGCCACAGTCGCCGCGTTTACTCTCCCTTGATAGTTGAGCGAATCGACTTGTAACTTCAAGGTTACGAATCCGACTCTACGTTTAGGTTTACATTTTCCATTAATTTTAAAGGGAGGGGGTTGGGGGGGAGGATGGCGATGACAGACCAATCGCGCGCATCCCCGCCACCATCGTCGCTACCGACGACCTCGACCTCGAGCCGAGCCGAGCCGAGCGGGGCCGAAGGCCCGATGAGCACCCGGAAAATTCGGGAAGGCGATATACCTTTAAATCCCAGTTGGCCGTAACTTTTTCGGTGACGTCAAATTAGTGAAATTTTGCGATTTCTTCGTCGCCGTATAGCTCGAGAACGGGTCGACGGTTGCGGGCGAGAGTAGGCTGGTCGGACGGAGGACGCGGAGACGAAGGTTAATCGCCCGAAAAAATCGCGAAAGATTCTCGAAAAATTTTTTACGTGTGCATCGGTAACGCGCGTCGACCTCGGCGGAGGATAACCTACCGACAACCACCGGCAGTGGTCGGTAACGCTCGGGGGATATAAGCTGCCGCGTTAAAAATGAAACCCGAATTTCGGCACTTCCAATGTTCAGGGCTGAAAAGGGCCCGAAAGAAAATAACTGACTCAAACGTTCGAATTTAACGCCAACTTCGCGACGCTGACTTCGCATCGGTGGCGAGTGCCGCCACAGTCGCCGCGTTTACTCTCCCCTGATAGTTGAGCGAATCGACTCGTGACTTCGAGGTTACGAATCCGACTCTACGTTTAGATTTACATTTTCCATTAATTTTAAAGGGGGGGGTGGGGGGGTTGGTGATGAAAGACCAATCGCGCGCCTCCCCGCCACCATCGTCGCTATCGACGACCTCGACCTCGAGCCGAACCGAGCCGAGCCGAGCGGGGCCGAAGGCCCGATGGGCTCCCGGATAATTCGTGAAGGTGATATACCTTTAATTCCCAGTTGGCCGTAACTTTTTCGATGACGTCAAATTAGTGAAAAATCAAAGTTCTTTTGTCGCCGTATAGCTCGAGACCCGGTCGACGGTTGCGGGTGAGAGTAGGCTCGTCGGACGGAGGACGCGGAGACGAAGGTTAATCGCGCGAAAAAATCGCGAAAGATTCTCGAAAAATTTTTTACGTGTGCATCGGTAACGTGCGTCGACCTCGGCGGAGGATAATTTACCGACAACCACCGGCAGTGGTCGGTAATGCTCGGGAGATATAAGCTGCCGCGTTAAAAATGAAACCCGAATTTCGGCGCTTCCAATGTTCAGGGCTGAAAAGGGCCCGAAAGAAAATAACTGACTCAAACGTTCGAATTGAACGCCAACTTCGCGACGTTGACTTCGCATAGGTGGCGAGTGCCGCTACAGTCGCCGCGTTTACTCTCCCTGGAGAGTTGAGCGAATCGACTTGTAACTTCGAGGTTACGAATCCGACTCTACGTTTAGGTTTACCTTTTCCATTAATTTTAAAGGGACGGGGTGGTGGTGGGGTGGTTGGCGATGACAGACCAATCGCGCGCCTCACCGCCACCATCGTCGCTTTCGACGACCTCGACCTCGAGCCGAGACGAGCCGAGCCGAGCGGGGCCGATGGCCCGATGGGCTCCCGGAAAATTCGGGAAGGCGATATACCTTTAATTCCCAGTTGGCCGTAACTTTTTCGGTGACGTCAAATTAGTGAAATTTTGCGATTTCTTTGTCGCCGTATAGCTCGAGAAAGGGTCGACGGGCGCGGGCGAGAGTAGGCTCGTCGGACGGAGGACGCGGAGACGAAGGTTTACCGCGCGAAAAATTCGCGAAAATTCGCGAAAAATTTTTAACCTGTGCATCGGTAACGCGCGTCGACCTCGGCGGAGGATAAGTTACCGACCACCACCGGCAGTGGTCGGTAACGCTCGGGGGGTATAAGCTGCCGCGTTAAAAATGAAACCCGAATTTCGGCGCTTCCACGGTTCAGGGCTGAAAAGGGCCCGAAAGAAAATAACTGATTCAAACGTTCGAATTGAACGCCAACTTTGCGACGCTGACTTCGCATAGGTGGCGAGGGCCGCCACAGTCGCCGCGTTTACTCTCCCTTGATAGTTGAGCGAATCGACTCGTGACTTCGAGGTTACGAATCCGACTCTACGTTTAGATTTACATTTTCCATTAATTTTAAAGGGAGGGGGGTGGGGGGGTTGGTGATGAAAGACCAATCGCGCGCCTCCCCGCCACCATCGTCGCTATCGACGACCTCGACCTCGAGCCGAACCGAGCCGAGCCGAGCGGGGCCGAAGGCCCGATGGGCACCCGGAAAATTCGGGAAGGCGATATACCTTTAAATCCCAGTTGGCCGTAACTTTTTCGGTGACGTCAAATTAGTGAAATTTTGCGATTTCTTCGTCGCCGTATAGCTCGAGAACGGGTCGACGGTTGCGGGCGAGAGTAGGCTGGTCGGACGGAGGACGCGGAGACGAAGGTTAATCGCCCGAAAAAATCGCGAAAGATTCTCGAAAAATTTTTTACGTGTGCATCGGTAACGCGCGTCGACCTCGGCGGAGGATAACTTACCGACAACCACCGGCAGTGGTCGGTAACGCTCGGGGGATATAAGCTGCCGCGTTAAAAATGAAACCCGAATTTCGGCACTTCCAATGTTCAGGGCTGAAAAGGGCCCGAAAGAAAATAACTGACTCAAACGTTCGAATTTAACGCCAACTTCGCGACGCTGACTTCGCATCGGTGGCGAGTGCCGCCACAGTCGCCGCGTTTACTCTCCCCTGATAGTTGAGCGAATCGACTCGTGACTTCGAGGTTACGAATCCGACTCTACGTTTAGATTTACATTTTCCATTAATTTTAAAGGGTGGGGGGTGGGGGGGTTGGTGATGAAAGACCAATCGCGCGCCTCCCCGCCACCATCGTCGCTATCGACGACCTCGACCTCGAGCCGAACCGAGCCGAGCCGAGCGGGGCCGAAGGCCCGATGGGCTCCCGGATAATTCGTGAAGCTGATATACCTTTAATTCCCAGTTGGCCGTAACTTTTTCGATGACGTCAAATTAGTGAAAAATCAAAGTTCTTTTGTCGCCGTATAGCTCGAGACCCGGTCGACGGTTGCGGGCGAGAGTAGGCTCGTCGGACGGAGGACGCGGAGACGAAGGTTAATCGCGCGAAAAAATCGCGAAAGATTCTCGAAAAATTTTTTACGTGTGCATCGGTAACGTGCGTCGACCTCGGCGGAGGATAATTTACCGACAACCACCGGCAGTGGTCGGTAATGCTCGGGGGATATAAGCTGCCGCGTTAAAAATGAAACCCGAATTTCGGCGCTTCCAATGTTCAGGGCTGAAAAGGGCCCGAAAGAAAATAACTGACTCAAACGTTCGAATTGAACGCCAACTTCGCGACGCTGACTTCGCATAGGTGGCGAGTGCCGCTACAGTCGCCGCGTTTACTCTCCCTGGAGAGTTGAGCGAATCGACTTGTAACTTCGAGGTTACGAATCCGACTCTACGTTTAGGTTTACCTTTTCCATTAATTTTAAAGGGACGGGGTGGTGGTGGGGTGGTTGGCGATGACAGACCAATCGCGCGCCTCACCGCCACCATCGTCGCTTTCGACGACCTCGACCTCGAGCCGAGACGAGCCGAGCCGAGCGGGGCCGAAGGCCCGATGAGCACCCGGAAAATTCGGGAAGGCGATATACCTTTAAATCCCAGTTGGCCGTAACTTTTTCGGTGACGTCAAATTAGTGAAATTTTGCGATTTCTTCGTCGCCGTATAGCTCGAGAACGGGTCGACGGACGCGGGCGAGAGTAGGCTCGTCGGACGGAGGACGCGGAGACGAAGGTTAACCGCGCGAAAAATTCGCGAAAGATTCTGGAAAAATTTTTTACGTGTGCATCGGTAACTCGCGTCGACATCGGCGGAGGATAACTTACCGACCACCACCGGCAGTGGTCGGTAGCGCTCGGGGGGTATAAGCTGCCGCGTTAAAAATGAAACCCGAATTTCGGCGCTTCCACGGTTCAGGGCTCAAAAGGGCCCGAAAGAAAATAACTGATTCAAACGTTCGAATTTAACGCCAACTTCGCGACGCTGACTTCGCATCGGTGGCGAGTGCCGCCACAGTAGCCGCGTTTACTCTCCCTTGATAGTTGAGCGAATCGACTTGTAACTTCGAGGTTACGAATCCGTCTCTATGTTTAGGTTTACATTTTCCATTAATTTTAAAGGGTGGGGGGGGGGGGGGGTTGGTTGGGTGGTTGGCGATGACAGACCAATCGCGACCCGGCAAGCACGATCACGATTTATTCGAGCTTATGTCAGATTCGACGATTCTTCGTTTCAGAAGTGTATTTCTGTGCGGAATCGCTGTTTCGCGCGCTAGATCAGTGCATTCGCATGCAAATATGCGAAATTGGCACGAAAACTCCGATTCGGCAAGCACGATCACGATTTATTCGAGCTTATGTCAGATTCGACGATTCTTCGTTTCAGAAGTGTATTTCTGTGCGGAATCGCTGTTTCGCGTGCTATATCAGTGCATTTGCATGCAGATATGCGAAATTGGCACGGAAACTCCGATTCGGCAAGCACGATCACGATTTATTCGAGCTTATGGCAGATTCGACGATTCTTCGTTTCAGAAGTGTATTTCTGTGCGGAATCGCTGTTTCGCGTGCTATATCAGTGCATTTGCATGCAAGTATGCGAAATTGGAATTGATACTCCGACCCGGCAAGCACGATCACAATTTATTCGAGCTTATGTCAGATTCGACGATTCTTCGTTTCAGAAGTGTATTTCTGTGCGGAATCGCTGTTTCGCGTGCTATATCAGTGCATTTGCATGCAGATATGCGAAATTGGCACGTAAACTCCGATTCGGCAAGCACGATCACGATTTATTCGAGCTTACGGCAGATTCGACGATTCTTCGTTTCAGAAGTGTATTTCTGTGCGGAATCGCTGTTTCGCGTGCTATATCAGTGCATTTGCATGCAAGTATGCGAAATTGGAATTGAAACTCCGACCCGGCAAGCACGATCACAATTTATTCGAGCCTATGTCAGATTCGACATTCTTCGTTTCAGAAGTGTATTTCTGTGCGGAATCGCTGTTTCGCGCGCTAGATCAGTGCATTTGCATGCAAGTATGACAAATTGGAATAGAAACTCCGACCGGCAATCACGATCACGATTTATTCGAGCTTAAGTCAGATTCGACGATTCTTCGTTTCAGAAGTGTATTTCTGTGCGGAATCGCTGTTTCGCGCGCTAGATCAGTGCATTTGTATGCAGATATGCGAAATTGGCACGGAAACTCCGATTCGGCAAGCACGAACCACGATTTATTCGAGCTTATGTCAGATTGACGATTCTTCGTTTCAGAAGTGTATTTCTGTGCGGAATCGCTGTTTCGCGTGCTATATCAGTGCATTTGCATGCAAGTATGCGAAATTTTAATAGAAACTCCGACCCGGCAAGCACGATCACAATTTATTCGAGCTTATGACAGATTCGACGATTCTTCGTTTCAGAAGTGTATTTCTGTGCGGAATCGCTGTTTCGCTTGCTATATCAGTGCATTTGCATGCAAGTATGCGAAATTTTAATAGAAACTCCGACCCGGCAAGCACGATCACAATTTATTCGAGCCTATGTCAGTTTCGACATTCTTCGTTTCAGAAGTGTATTTCTGTGCGGAATCGCTGTTTCGCGTAGTAGATCAGTGCATTTGCAAGCAAGTATGCCAAATTGGAATAGAAACTCCGACCCGGCAAGCACGATAACGATTTATTCGAGCTTATGTCAGATTCGACGATTCTTTGTTTCAGAAGTGTATTTCTGTGCGGAATCGCTGTTTCGCGTGCTAGATCAGTGCATTTGTATGCAGATATGCGAAATTGGCACGGAAACTCCGATTCGGCAAGCACGATCACGATTTATTCGAGCTTATGTCAGATTCGACGATTCTTCGTTTCAGAAGTGTATTTCTGTGCGGAATCGCTGTTTCGCGTGCTATATCAGTGCATTTGCATGCAAGTATGCGAAATTTTAATAGAAACTCCGACCCGGCAAGCACGATCACAATTTATTCGAGCCTATGTCAGATTCGACGATTCTTTGTTTCAGAAGTGTATTTCTGTGCGGAATCGCTGTTTCGCGTGCTAGATCAGTGCATTTGTATGCAAATATGCGAAATTGGTACGGAAACTCCGATTCGGCAAGCACGACCACGATTTATTCGAGCTTATGTCAGATTCGACGATTCTTCGTTTCAGAAGTGTATTTCTGTGCGGAATCGCTGTTTCGCGCGCTAGATCAGTGCATTTGCATGCAAGTATGACAAATTGGAATAGAAACTCCGACCGGCAATCACGATCACGATTTATTCGAGCTTATGTCAGATTCGACGATTCTTCGTTTCAGAAGTGTATTTCTGTGCGGAATCGCTGTTTCGCGCGCTAGATCAGTGCATTTGCAGGCAAGTATGCCAAATTGGAATAGAAACTCCGACACGGCAAGCACGGTCACGATTTATTCGACGTTATGTCAGATTCGACGATTCTTCGTTTCAGAAGTGTATTTCTGTGCGGAATCGCTGTTTCGCGCGCTGGATCAGTGCATTCGCATGCAAATATGCGAAATTGGCACGAAAACTCCGATTCGGCAAGCACGATCACGATTTATTCGAGCTTATGTCAGATTCGACGATTCTTCGTTTCAGAAGTGTATTTCTGTGCGGAATCGCTGTTTCGCGTGCTATATCAGTGCATTTGCATGCAGATATGCGAAATTGGCACGGAAACTCCGATTCGGCAAGCACGATCACGATTTATTCGAGCTTATGGCAGATTCGACGATTCTTCGTTTCAGAAGTGTATTTCTGTGCGGAATCGCTGTTTCGCGTGCTATATCAGTGCATTTGCATGCAAGTATGCGAAATTGGAATTGATACTCCGACCCGGCAAGCACGATCACAATTTATTCGAGCTTATGTCAGATTCGACGATTCTTCGTTTCAGAAGTGTATTTCTGTGCGGAATCGCTGTTTCGCGTGCTATATCAGTGCATTTGCATGCAGATATGCGAAATTGGCACGGAAACTCCGATTCGGCAAGCACGATCACGATTTATTCGAGCTTATGGCAGATTCGACGATTCTTCGTTTCAGAAGTGTATTTCTGTGCGGAATCGCTGTTTCGCGTGCTATATCAGTGCATTTGCATGCAAGTATGCGAAATTGGAATTGAAACTCCGACCCGGCAAGCACGATCACAATTTATTCGAGCCTATGTCAGATTCGACATTCTTCGTTTCAGAAGTGTATTTCTGTGCGGAATCGCTGTTTCGCGTAGTAGATCAGTGCATTTGCATGCAAGTATGACAAATTGGAATAGAAACTCCGACCGGCAATCACGATCACGATTTATTCGAGCTTAAGTCAGATTCGACGATTCTTCGTTTCAGAAGTGTATTTCTGTGCGGAATCGCTGTTTCGCGCGCTAGATCAGTGCATTTGTATGCAGATATGCGAAATTGGCACGGAAACTCCGATTCGGCAAGCACGATCACGATTTATTCGAGCTTATGTCAGATTCGACGATTCTTCGTTTCAGAAGTGTATTTCTGTGCGGAATCGCTGTTTCGCGTGCTATATCAGTGCATTTGCATGCAAGTATGCGAAATTTTAATAGAAACTCCGACCCGGCAAGCACGATCACAATTTATTCGAGCTTATGACAGATTCGACGATTCTTCGTTTCAGAAGTGTATTTCTGTGCGGAATCGCTGTTTCGCTTGCTATATCAGTGCATTTGCATGCAAGTATGCGAAATTTTAATAGAAACTCCGACCCGGCAAGCACGATCACAATTTATTCGAGCCTATGTCAGTTTCGACATTCTTCGTTTCAGAAGTGTATTTCTGTGCGGAATCGCTGTTTCGCGTAGTAGATCAGTGCATTTGCATGCAAGTATGCGAAATTGGAATAGAAACTCCGACCGGCAATCACGATCACGATTTATTCGAGCTTAAGTCAGATTCGACGATTCTTCGTTTCAGAAGTGTATTTCTGTGCGGAATCGCTGTTTCGCGCGCTAGATCAGTGCATTTGTATGCAGATATGCGAAATTGGCACGGAAACTCCGATTCGGCAAGCACGAACCACGATTTATTCGAGCTTATGTCAGATTGACGATTCTTCGTTTCAGAAGTGTATTTCTGTGCGGAATCGCTGTTTCGCGTGCTATATCAGTGCATTTGCATGCAAGTATGCGAAATTTTAATAGAAACTCCGACCCGGCAAGCACGATCACAATTTATTCGAGCTTATGACAGATTCGACGATTCTTCGTTTCAGAAGTGTATTTCTGTGCGGAATCGCTGTTTCGCTTGCTATATCAGTGCATTTGCATGCAAGTATGCGAAATTTTAATAGAAACTCCGACCCGGCAAGCACGATCACAATTTATTCGAGCCTATGTCAGTTTCGACATTCTTCGTTTCAGAAGTGTATTTCTGTGCGGAATCGCTGTTTCGCGTAGTAGATCAGTGCATTTGCAAGCAAGTATGCCAAATTGGAATAGAAACTCCGACCCGGCAAGCACGATAACGATTTATTCGAGCTTATGTCAGATTCGACGATTCTTTGTTTCAGAAGTGTATTTCTGTGCGGAATCGCTGTTTCGCGTGCTAGATCAGTGCATTTGTATGCAGATATGCGAAATTGGCACGGAAACTCCGATTCGGCAAGCACGATCACGATTTATTCGAGCTTATGTCAGATTCGACGATTCTTCGTTTCAGAAGTGTATTTCTGTGCGGAATCGCTGTTTCGCGTGCTATATCAGTGCATTTGCATGCAAGTATGCGAAATTTTAATAGAAACTCCGACCCGGCAAGCACGATCACAATTTATTCGAGCCTATGTCAGATTCGACGATTCTTTGTTTCAGAAGTGTATTTCTGTGCGGAATCGCTGTTTCGCGTGCTAGATCAGTGCATTTGTATGCAAATATGCGAAATTGGTACGGAAACTCCGATTCGGCAAGCACGACCACGATTTATTCGAGCTTATGTCAGATTCGACGATTCTTCGTTTCAGAAGTGTATTTCTGTGCGGAATCGCTGTTTCGCGCGCTAGATCAGTGCATTTGCATGCAAGTATGACAAATTGGAATAGAAACTCCGACCGGCAATCACGATCACGATTTATTCGAGCTTATGTCAGATTCGACGATTCTTCGTTTCAGAAGTGTATTTCTGTGCGGAATCGCTGTTTCGCGCGCTAGATCAGTGCATTTGCAGGCAAGTATGCCAAATTGGAATAGAAACTCCGACACGGCAAGCACGGTCACGATTTATTCGACGTTATGTCAGATTCGACGATTCTTCGTTTCAGAAGTGTATTTCTGTGCGGAATCGCTGTTTCGCGCGCTAGATCAGTGCATTCGCATGCAAATATGCGAAATTGGCACGAAAACTCCGATTCGGCAAGCACGATCACGATTTATTCGAGCTTATGTCAGATTCGACGATTCTTCGTTTCAGAAGTGTATTTCTGTGCGGAATCGCTGTTTCGCGTGCTATATCAGTGCATTTGCATGCAGATATGCGAAATTGGCACGGAAACTCCGATTCGGCAAGCACGATCACGATTTATTCGAGCTTATGGCAGATTCGACGATTCTTCGTTTCAGAAGTGTATTTCTGTGCGGAATCGCTGTTTCGCGTGCTATATCAGTGCATTTGCATGCAAGTATGCGAAATTGGAATTGATACTCCGACCCGGCAAGCACGATCACAATTTATTCGAGCTTATGTCAGATTCGACGATTCTTCGTTTCAGAAGTGTATTTCTGTGCGGAATCGCTGTTTCGCGTGCTATATCAGTGCATTTGCATGCAGATATGCGAAATTGGCACGGAAACTCCGATTCGGCAAGCACGATCACGATTTATTCGAGCTTATGGCAGATTCGACGATTCTTCGTTTCAGAAGTGTATTTCTGTGCGGAATCGCTGTTTCGCGTGCTATATCAGTGCATTTGCATGCAAGTATGCGAAATTGGAATTGAAACTCCGACCCGGCAAGCACGATCACAATTTATTCGAGCCTATGTCAGATTCGACATTCTTCGTTTCAGAAGTGTATTTCTGTGCGGAATCGCTGTTTCGCGTAGTAGATCAGTGCATTTGCATGCAAGTATGACAAATTGGAATAGAAACTCCGACCGGCAATCACGATCACGATTTATTCGAGCTTAAGTCAGATTCGACGATTCTTCGTTTCAGAAGTGTATTTCTGTGCGGAATCGCTGTTTCGCGCGCTAGATCAGTGCATTTGTATGCAGATATGCGAAATTGGCACGGAAACTCCGATTCGGCAAGCACGATCACGATTTATTCGAGCTTATGTCAGATTCGACGATTCTTCGTTTCAGAAGTGTATTTCTGTGCGGAATCGCTGTTTCGCGTGCTATATCAGTGCATTTGCATGCAAGTATGCGAAATTTTAATAGAAACTCCGACCCGGCAAGCACGATCACAATTTATTCGAGCTTATGACAGATTCGACGATTCTTCGTTTCAGAAGTGTATTTCTGTGCGGAATCGCTGTTTCGCTTGCTATATCAGTGCATTTGCATGCAAGTATGCGAAATTTTAATAGAAACTCCGACCCGGCAAGCACGATCACAATTTATTCGAGCCTATGTCAGTTTCGACATTCTTCGTTTCAGAAGTGTATTTCTGTGCGGAATCGCTGTTTCGCGTAGTAGATCAGTGCATTTGCAAGCAAGTATGCCAAATTGGAATAGAAACTCCGACCCGGCAAGCACGATCACGAGTTATTCGAGCTTATGTCAGATTCGACGATTCTTTGTTTCAGAAGTGTATTTCTGTGCGGAATCGCTGTTTCGCGTGCTAGATCAGTGCATTTGTATGCAGATATGCGAAACTGGCACGGAAACTCCGATTCGGCAAGCACGATCACGATTTATTCGAGCTTATGTCAGATTCGACGATTCTTCGTTTCAGAAGTGTATTTCTGTGCGGAATCGCTGTTTCGCGTGCTATATCAGTGCATTTGCATGCAAGTATGCGAAATTTTAATAGAAACTCCGACCCGGCAAGCACGATCACAATTTATTCGAGCCTATGTCAGATTCGACGATTCTTTGTTTCAGAAGTGTATTTCTGTGCGGAATCGCTGTTTCGCGTGCTAGATCAGTGCATTTGTATGCAAATATGCGAAATTGGTACGGAAACTCCGATTCGGCAAGCACGACCACGATTTATTCGAGCTTATGTCAGATTCGACGATTCTTCGTTTCAGAAGTGTATTTCTGTGCGGAATCGCTGTTTCGCGCGCTAGATCAGTGCATTTGCATGCAAGTATGACAAATTGGAATAGAAACTCCGACCGGCAATCACGATCACGATTTATTCGAGCTTATGTCAGATTCGACGATTCTTCGTTTCAGAAGTGTATTTCTGTGCGGAATCGCTGTTTCGCGCGCTAGATCAGTGCATTTGCAGGCAAGTATGCCAAATTGGAATAGAAACTCCGACACGGCAAGCACGGTCACGATTTATTCGACGTTATGTCAGATTCGACGATTCTTCGTTTCAGAAGTGTATTTCTGAGCGGAATCGCTGTTTCTCGTGCTAGATCAGTGCATTTGCATGCAAATATGCGAAATTGGACAGAAACTCCGACCAGGCAAACACGATCACAATTTATTCGAGCCTATGTCAGATTCGACGATTCTTCGTTTCAGAAGTGTATTTCTGTGCGTAATCGCTGTTTCGCGCGCTAGATCAGTGCATTTGCATGCAAGTATGACAAATTGGAATAGAAACTCCGACCGCCAATCACGATCACGATTTATTAGAGCTTATGTCAGATTCGACGATTCTTCGTTTCAGAAGTGTATTTCAGTGCGGAATCGCTGTTTCGCGCGCTAGATCAGTGCATTTGCAGGCAAGTATGCCAAATTGGAATAGAAACTCCGACACGGCAAGCACGGTCACGATTTATTCGACGTTATGTCAGATTCGACGATTCTTCGTTTCAGAAGTGTATTTCTGTGCGGAATCGCTGTTTCGCGTGCTATATCAGTGCATTTGCATGCAGATATGCGAAATTGGCACGGAAACTCCGATTCGGCAAGCACGATCACGATTTATTCGAGCTTATGGCAGATTCGACGATTCTTCGTTTCAGAAGTGTATTTCTGTGCGGAATCGCTGTTTCGCGTGCTATATCAGTGCATTTGCATGCAAGTATGCGAAATTGGAATTGATACTCCGACCCGGCAAGCACGATCACAATTTATTCGAGCTTATGTCAGATTCGACGATTCTTCGTTTCAGAAGTGTATTTCTGTGCGGAATCGCTGTTTCGCGTGCTATATCAGTGCATTTGCATGCAGATATGCGAAATTGGCACGGAAACTCCGATTCGGCAAGCACGATCACGATTTATTCGAGCTTATGGCAGATTCGACGATTCTTCGTTTCAGAAGTGTATTTCTGTGCGGAATCGCTGTTTCGCGTGCTATATCAGTGCATTTGCATGCAAGTATGCGAAATTGGAATTGAAACTCCGACCCGGCAAGCACGATCACAATTTATTCGAGCTTATGTCAGATTCGACGATTCTTCGTTTCAGAAGTGTATTTCTGTGCGGAATCGCTGTTTCGCGTGCTATATCAGTGCATTTGCATGCAGATATGCGAAATTGGCACGGAAACTCCGATTCGGCAAGCACGATCACGATTTATTCGAGCTTATGTCAGATTCGACGATTCTTCGTTTCAGAAGTGTATTTCTGTGCGGAATCGCTGTTTCGCGTGCTATATCAGTGCATTTGCATGCAGATATGCGAAATTGGCACGGAAACTCCGATTCGGCAAGCACGATCACGATTTATTCGAGCTTATGGCAGATTCGACGATTCTTCGTTTCAGAAGTGTATTTCTGTGCGGAATCGCTGTTTCGCGTGCTATATCAGTGCATTTGCATGCAAGTATGCGAAATTGGAATTGATACTCCGACCCGGCAAGCACGATCACAATTTATTCGAGCTTATGTCAGATTCGACGATTCTTCGTTTCAGAAGTGTATTTCTGTGCGGAATCGCTGTTTCGCGTGCTATATCAGTGCATTTGCATGCAGATATGCGAAATTGGCACGGAAACTCCGATTCGGCAAGCACGATCACGATTTATTCGAGCTTATGGCAGATTCGACGATTCTTCGTTTCAGAAGTGTATTTCTGTGCGGAATCGCTGTTTCGCGTGCTATATCAGTGCATTTGCATGCAAGTATGCGAAATTGGAATTGAAACTCCGACCCGGCAAGCACGATCACAATTTATTCGAGCCTATGTCAGATTCGACATTCTTCGTTTCAGAAGTGTATTTCTGTGCGGAATCGCTGTTTCGCGCGCTAGATCAGTGCATTTGCATGCAAGTATGACAAATTGGAATAGAAACTCCGACCGGCAATCACGATCACGATTTATTCGAGCTTAAGTCAGATTCGACGATTCTTCGTTTCAGAAGTGTATTTCTGTGCGGAATCGCTGTTTCGCGCGCTAGATCAGTGCATTTGTATGCAGATATGCGAAATTGGCACGGAAACTCCGATTCGGCAAGCACGATCACGATTTATGCGAGCTTATGTCAGATTCGACGATTCTTCGTTTCAGAAGTGTATTTCTGTGCGGTATCGCTGTTTCGCGTGCTATATCAGTGCATTTGCATGCAAGTATGCGAAATTTTAATAGAAACTCCGATCCGGCAAGCACGATCACAATTTATTCGAGCTTATGACAGATTCGACGATTCTTCGTTTCAGAAGTGTATTTCTGTGCGGAATCGCTGTTTCGCGTGCTATATCAGTGCATTTGCATGCAAGTATGCGAAATTGGAATTGAAACTCCGACCCGGCAAGCACGATCACAATTTATTCGAGCCTATGTCAGTTTCGACATTCTTCGTTTCAGAAGTGTATTTCTGTGCGGAATCGCTGTTTCGCGTAGTAGATCAGTGCATTTGCAAGCAAGTATGCCAAATTGGAATAGAAACTCCGACCCGGCAAGCACGATCACGATTTATTCGAGCTTATGTCAGATTCGACGATTCTTTGTTTCAGAAGTGTATTTCTGTGCGGAATCGCTGTTTCGCGTGCTAGATCAGTGCATTTGTATGCAGATATGCGAAATTGGCACGGAAACTCCGATTCGGCAAGCACGATCACGATTTATTCGAGCTTATGTCAGATTCGACGATTCTTCGTTTCAGAAGTGTATTTCTGTGCGGAATCGCTGTTTCGCGTGCTATATCAGTGCATTTGCATGCAAGTATGCGAAATTTTAATAGAAACTCCGACCCGGCAAGCACGATCACAATTTATTCGAGCCTATGTCAGATTCGACGATTCTTTGTTTCAGAAGTGTATTTCTGTGCGGAATCGCTGTTTCGCGTGCTAGATCAGTGCATTTGTATGCAAATATGCGAAATTGGTACGGAAACTCCGATTCGGCAAGCACGACCACGATTTATTCGAGCTTATGTCAGATTCGACGATTCTTCGTTTCAGAAGTGTATTTCTGTGCGGAATCGCTGTTTCGCGCGCTAGATCAGTGCATTTGCATGCAAGTATGACAAATTGGAATAGAAACTCCGACCGGCAATCACGATCACGATTTATTCGAGCTTATGTCAGATTCGACGATTCTTCGTTTCAGAAGTGTATTTCTGTGCGGAATCGCTGTTTCGCGCGCTAGATCAGTGCATTTGCAGGCAAGTATGCCAAATTGGAATAGAAACTCCGACACGGCAAGCACGGTCACGATTTATTCGACGTTATGTCAGATTCGACGATTCTTCGTTTCAGAAGTGTATTTCTGTGCGGAATCGCTGTCTCGCGTGCTAGATCAGTGCATTTGCATGCAAATATGCGAAATTGGACAGAAACTCCGACCAGGCAAACACGATCACAATTTATTCGAGCCTATGTCAGATTCGACGATTCTTCGTTTCAGAAGTGTATTTCAGTGCGGAATCGCTGTTTCGCGCGCTAGATCAGTGCATTTGCAGGCAAGTATGCCAAATTGGAATAGAAACTCCGACACGGCAAGCACGGTCACGATTTATTCGACGTTATGTCAGATTCGACGATTCTTCGTTTCAGAAGTGTATTTCTGTGCGGAATCGCTGTTTCGCGTGCTATATCAGTGCATTTGCATGCAGATATGCGAAATTGGCACGGAAACTCCGATTCGGCAAGCACGATCACGATTTATTCGAGCTTATGGCAGATTCGACGATTCTTCGTTTCAGAAGTGTATTTCTGTGCGGAATCGCTGTTTCGCGTGCTATATCAGTGCATTTGCATGCAAGTATGCGAAATTGGAATTGAAACTCCGACCCGGCAAGCACGATCACAATTTATTCGAGCTTATGTCAGATTCGACGATTCTTCGTTTCAGAAGTGTATTTCTGTGCGGAATCGCTGTTTCGCGTGCTATATCAGTGCATTTGCATGCAGATATGCGAAATTGGCACGGAAACTCCGATTCGGCAAGCACGATCACGATTTATTCGAGCTTATGTCAGATTCGACGATTCTTCGTTTCAGAAGTGTATTTCTGTGCGGAATCGCTGTTTCGCGTGCTATATCAGTGCATTTGCATGCAGATATGCGAAATTGGCACGGAAACTCCGATTCGGCAAGCACGATCACGATTTATTCGAGCTTATGGCAGATTCGACGATTCTTCGTTTCAGAAGTGTATTTCTGTGCGGAATCGCTGTTTCGCGTGCTATATCAGTGCATTTGCATGCAAGTATGCGAAATTGGAATTGATACTCCGACCCGGCAAGCACGATCACAATTTATTCGAGCTTATGTCAGATTCGACGATTCTTCGTTTCAGAAGTGTATTTCTGTGCGGAATCGCTGTTTCGCGTGCTATATCAGTGCATTTGCATGCAGATATGCGAAATTGGCACGGAAACTCCGATTCGGCAAGCACGATCACGATTTATTCGAGCTTATGGCAGATTCGACGATTCTTCGTTTCAGAAGTGTATTTCTGTGCGGAATCGCTGTTTCGCGTGCTATATCAGTGCATTTGCATGCAAGTATGCGAAATTGGAATTGAAACTCCGACCCGGCAAGCACGATCACAATTTATTCGAGCCTATGTCAGATTCGACATTCTTCGTTTCAGAAGTGTATTTCTGTGCGGAATCGCTGTTTCGCGCGCTAGATCAGTGCATTTGCATGCAAGTATGACAAATTGGAATAGAAACTCCGACCGGCAATCACGATCACGATTTATTCGAGCTTAAGTCAGATTCGACGATTCTTCGTTTCAGAAGTGTATTTCTGTGCGGAATCGCTGTTTCGCGCGCTAGATCAGTGCATTTGTATGCAGATATGCGAAATTGGCACGGAAACTCCGATTCGGCAAGCACGATCACGATTTATGCGAGCTTATGTCAGATTCGACGATTCTTCGTTTCAGAAGTGTATTTCTGTGCGGTATCGCTGTTTCGCGTGCTATATCAGTGCATTTGCATGCAAGTATGCGAAATTTTAATAGAAACTCCGATCCGGCAAGCACGATCACAATTTATTCGAGCTTATGACAGATTCGACGATTCTTCGTTTCAGAAGTGTATTTCTGTGCGGAATCGCTGTTTCGCGTGCTATATCAGTGCATTTGCATGCAAGTATGCGAAATTGGAATTGAAACTCCGACCCGGCAAGCACGATCACAATTTATTCGAGCCTATGTCAGTTTCGACATTCTTCGTTTCAGAAGTGTATTTCTGTGCGGAATCGCTGTTTCGCGTAGTAGATCAGTGCATTTGCAAGCAAGTATGCCAAATTGGAATAGAAACTCCGACCCGGCAAGCACGATCACGATTTATTCGAGCTTATGTCAGATTCGACGATTCTTTGTTTCAGAAGTGTATTTCTGTGCGGAATCGCTGTTTCGCGTGCTAGATCAGTGCATTTGTATGCAGATATGCGAAATTGGCACGGAAACTCCGATTCGGCAAGCACGATCACGATTTATTCGAGCTTATGTCAGATTCGACGATTCTTCGTTTCAGAAGTGTATTTCTGTGCGGAATCGCTGTTTCGCGTGCTATATCAGTGCATTTGCATGCAAGTATGCGAAATTTTAATAGAAACTCCGACCCGGCAAGCACGATCACAATTTATTCGAGCCTATGTCAGATTCGACGATTCTTTGTTTCAGAAGTGTATTTCTGTGCGGAATCGCTGTTTCGCGTGCTAGATCAGTGCATTTGTATGCAAATATGCGAAATTGGTACGGAAACTCCGATTCGGCAAGCACGACCACGATTTATTCGAGCTTATGTCAGATTCGACGATTCTTCGTTTCAGAAGTGTATTTCTGTGCGGAATCGCTGTTTCGCGCGCTAGATCAGTGCATTTGCATGCAAGTATGACAAATTGGAATAGAAACTCCGACCGGCAATCACGATCACGATTTATTCGAGCTTATGTCAGATTCGACGATTCTTCGTTTCAGAAGTGTATTTCTGTGCGGAATCGCTGTTTCGCGCGCTAGATCAGTGCATTTGCATGCAAATATGCGAAATTGGACAGAAACTCCGACCAGGCAAACACGATCACAATTTATTCGAGCCTATGTCAGATTCGACGATTCTTCGTTTCAGAAGTGTATTTCTGTGCGTAATCGCTGTTTCGCGCGCTAGATCAGTGCATTTGCATGCAAGTATGACAAATTGGAATAGAAACTCCGACCGCCAATCACGATCACGATTTATTAGAGCTTATGTCAGATTCGACGATTCTTCGTTTCAGAAGTGTATTTCTGTGCGGAATCGCTGTTTCGCGTGCTAGATCAGTGCATTTGCATGCAAATATGCGAAATTGGACAGAAACTCCGACCAGGCAAGCACGATCACAATTTATTCGAGCCTATGTCAGATTCGACGATTCTTCGTTTCAGAAGTGTATTTCAGTGCGGAATCGCTGTTTCGCGTAGTAGATCAGTGCATTTGCAAGCAAGTATGCCAAATTGGAATAGAAACTCCGACCCGGCAAGCACGATCACGATTTATTCGAGCTTATGTCAGATTCGACGATTCTTTGTTTCAGAAGTGTATTTCTGTGCGGAATCGCTGTTTCGCGTGCTAGATCAGTGCATTTGTATGCAGATATGCGAAATTGGCACGGAAACTCCGATTCGACAAGCACGATCATGATTTATTCGAGCTTATGTCAGATTCGACGATTCTTCGTTTCAGAAGTGTATTTCTGTGCAGAATCGCTGTTTCGCGTGCTATATCAGTGCATTTGCATGCAAGTATGCGAAATTGGAATAGAAACTCCGACCCGGCAAGCACGATCACAATTTATTCGAGCCTATGTCAGTTTCGACATTCTTCGTTTCTGAAGTGTATTTCTGTGCGGAATCGCTGTTTCGCGCGCTAGATCAGTGCATTTGCATGCAAATATGCGAAATTGGCACGAAATCTCCGATTTGGCAATCACGATCATGGTTTATTCGAGCTTATGTCAGATTCGACGATTATTCGTTTCACAAATGAATTTCTGTACGGAATCGCTGTTTAGCGTGCTAGATCAGTGCATTTGTATGCAAATATGCGAAATTGGTACGGAAACTCCGATTCGGCAAGCACGACCACGATTTATTCGAGCTTATGTCAGATTCGACGATTCTTCGTTTCAGAAGTGTATTTCAGTGCGGAATCGCTGTTTCGCGCGCTAGATCAGTGCATTTGCAGGCAAGTATGCCAAATTGGAATAGAAACTCCGACACGGCAAGCACGGTCACGATTTATTCGATGTTATGTCAGATTCGACGATTCTTCGTTTCAGAAGTGTATTTCTGAGCGGAATCGCTGTTTCGCGTGCTAGATCAGTGCATTTGCATGCAAATATGCGAAATTGGACAGAAACTCCGACCAGGCAAACACGATCACAATTTATTCGAGCCTATGTCAGATTCGACGATTCTTCGTTTCAGAAGTGTATTTCTGTGCGTAATCGCTGTTTCGCGCGCTAGATCAGTGCATTTGCATGCAAGTATGACAAATTGGAATAGAAACTCCGACCGCCAATCACGATCACGATTTATTAGAGCTTATGTCAGATTCGACGATTCTTCGTTTCAGAAGTGTATTTCAGTGCGGAATCGCTGTTTCGCGCGCTAGATCAGTGCATTTGCAGGCAAGTATGCCAAATTGGAATAGAAACTCCGACACGGCAAGCACGGTCACGATTTATTCGACGTTATGTCAGATTCGACGATTCTTCGTTTCAGAAGTGTATTTCTGTGCGGAATCGCTGTTTCGCGTGCTAGATCAGTGCATTTGCATGCAAATATGCGAAATTGGACAGAAACTCCGACCAGGCAAGCACGATCACAATTTATTCGAGCCTATGTCAGATTCGACGATTCTTCGTTTCAGAAGTGTATTTCAGTGCGGAATCGCTGTTTCGCGTGCTAGATCAGTGCATTTGCATACGAGTATGCCAAATTGGAATAGAAACTCCGACACGGCAAGCACGATCACGATTTATTCGACGTTATGTCAGATTCGACGATTCTTCGTTTCAGAAGTGTATTTCTGTGCGGAATCGCTGTTTCGCGTGCTAGATTAGTGCATTTGCATGCAAATATGCGAAATTGGACAGAAACTCCGACCAGGCAAGCACGATCACAATTTATTCGAGCCTATGTCAGATTCGACGATTCTTCGTTTCAGAAGTGTATTTCAGTGCGGAATCGCTGTTTCGCGTGCTAGATCAGTGCATTTGCATGCAAATATGCGAAATTGGCACGAAAACTCCGATTCGGCAAGCACGATCACGATTTATTCGAGCTTATGACAGATTCGACAATTATTCGTTTCACAAATGAATTTCTGTGCGGAATCGCTGTTTCGCGTAGTAGATCAGTGCATTTGCAAGCAAGTATGCCAAATTGGAATAGAAACTCCGACCCGGCAAGCACGATCACGATTTATTCGAGCTTATGTCAGATTCGACGATTCTTTGTTTCAGAAGTGTATTTCTGTGCGGAATCGCTGTTTCGCGTGCTAGATCAGTGCATTTGTATGCAGATATGCGAAATTGGCACGGAAACTCCGATTCGACAAGCACGATCATGATTTATTCGAGCTTATGTCAGATTCGACGATTCTTCGTTTCAGAAGTGTATTTCTGTGCAGAATCGTTGTTTCGCGTGCTATATCAGTGCATTTGCATGCAAGTATGCGAAATTGGAATAGAAACTCCGACCCGGCAAGCACGATCACAATTTATTCGAGCCTATGTCAGTTTCGACATTCTTCGTTTCTGAAGTGTATTTCTGTGCGGAATCGCTGTTTCGCGCGCTAGATCAGTGCATTTGCATGCAAATATGCGAAATTGGCACGAAATCTCCGATTTGGCAATCACGATCATGGTTTATTCGAGCTTATGTCAGATTCGACGATTATTCGTTTCACAAATGAATTTCTGTACGGAATCGCTGTTTAGCGTGCTAGATCAGTGCATTTGTATGCAAATATGCGAAATTGGTACGGAAACTCCGATTCGGCAAGCACGACCACGATTTATTCGAGCTGATGTCAGATTCGACGATTCTTCGTTTCAGAAGTGTATTTCTGTGCGGAATCGCTGTTTCGCGCGCTAGATCAGTGCATTTGCATGCAAGTATGACAAATTGGAATAGAAACTCCGACCGGCAATCACGATCACGATTTATTCGACGTTATGTCAGATTCGACGATTCTTCGTTTCAGAAGTGTATTTCTGTGCGGAATCGCTGTTTCGCGCGCTAGATCAGTGCATTTGCAGGCAAGTATGCCAAATTGGAATAGAAACTCCGACACGGCAAGCACGGTCACGATTTATTCGACGTTATGTCAGATTCGACGATTCTTCGTTTCAGAAGTGTATTTCTGTGCGGAATCGCTGTTTCGCGTGCTAGATCAGTGCATTTGCATGCAAATATGCGAAATTGGACAGAAACTCCGACTAGGCAAGCACGATCGCAATTTATTCGAGCCTATGTCAGATTCGACGATTCTTCGTTTCAGAAGTGTATTTCTGTGCGTAATCGCTGTTTCGCGCGCTAGATCACTGCATTTGCATGCAAGTATGACAAATTGGAATAGAAACTCCGACCGCCAATCACGATCACGATTTATTAGAGCTTATGTCAGATTCGACGATTCTTCGTTTCAGAAGTGTATTTCAGTGCGGAATCGCTGTTTCGCGCGCTAGATCAGTGCATTTGCAGGCAAGTATGCCAAATTGGAATAGAAACTCCGACACGGCAAGCACGGTCACGATTTATTCGACGTTATGTCAGATTCGACGATTCTTCGTTTCAGAAGTGTATTTCTGTGCGGAATCGCTGTTTCGCGTGCTAGATCAGTGCATTTGCATGCAAATATGCGAAATTGGACAGAAACTCCGACCAGGCAAGCACGATCACAATTTATTCGAGCCTATGTCAGATTCGACGATTCTTCGTTTCAGAAGTGTATTTCAGTGGGGAATCGCTGTTTCGCGTGCTAGATCAGTGCATTTGCATACGAGTATACCAAATTGGAATAGAAACTCCGACACGGCAAGCACGATCACGATTTATTCGACGTTATGTCAGATTCGACGATTCTTCGTTTCAGAAGTGTATTTCTGTGCGGAATCGCTGTTTCGCGTGCTAGATCAGTGCATTTGCATGCAAATATGCGAAATTGGACAGAAACTCCGACCAGGCAAGCACGATCACAATTTATTCGAGCCTATGTCAGATTCGACGATTCTTCGTTTCAGAAGTGTATTTCAGTGCGGAATCGCTGTTTCGCGTGCTAGATCAGTGCATTTGCATGCAAATATGCGAAATTGGCACGAAAACTCCGATTCGGAAAGCACGATCACGATTTATTCGAGCTTATGTCAGATTCGACAATTATTCGTTTCACAAATGAATTTCTGTGCGGAATCGCTGTTTCGCGTAGTAGATCAGTGCATTTGCAAGCAAGTATGCCAAATTGGAATAGAAACTCCGACCCGGCAAGCACGATCACGATTTATTCGAGCTTATGTCAGATTCGACGATTCTTTGTTTCAGAAGTGTATTTCTGTGCGGAATCGCTGTTTCGCGTGCTCGATCAGTGCATTTGTATGCAGATATGCGAAATTGGCACGGAAACTCCGATTCGACAAGCACGATCATGATTTATTCGAGCTTATGTCAGATTCGACGATTCTTCGTTTCAGAAGTGTATTTCAGTGCGGAATCGCTGTTTCGCGTGCTATATCAGTGCATTTGCATGCAAGTATGCGAAATTGGAATAGAAACTCCGACCCGGCAAGCACGATCACAATTTATTCGAGCCTATGTCAGTTTCGACATTCTTCGTTTCTGAAGTGTATTTCTGTGCGGAATCGCTGTTTCGCGCGCTAGATCAGTGCATTTGCAGGCAAGTATGCCAAATTGGAATAGAAACTCCGACACGGCAAGCACGGTCACGATTTATTCGACGTTATGTCAGATTCGACGATTCTTCGTTTCAGAAGTGTATTTCTGAGCGGAATCGCTGTTTCGCGTGCTAGATCAGTGCATTTGCATGCAAATATGCGAAATTGGACAGAAACTCCGACCAGGCAAACACGATCACAATTTATTCGAGCCTATGTCAGATTCGACGATTCTTCGTTTCAGAAGTGTATTTCTGTGCGTAATCGCTGTTTCGCGCGCTAGATCAGTGCATTTGCATGCAAGTATGACAAATTGGAATAGAAACTCCGACCGCCAATCACGATCACGATTTATTAGAGCTTATGTCAGATTCGACGATTCTTCGTTTCAGAAGTGTATTTCAGTGCGGAATCGCTGTTTCGCGCGCTAGATCAGTGCATTTGCAGGCAAGTATGCCAAATTGGAATAGAAACTCCGACACGGCAAGCACGGTCACGATTTATTCGACGTTATGTCAGATTCGACGATTCTTCGTTTCAGAAGTGTATTTCTGTGCGTAATCGCTGTTTCGCGCGCTAGATCAGTGCATTTGCATGCAAGTATGACAAATTGGAATAGAAACTCCGACCGCCAATCACGATCACGATTTATTAGAGCTTATGTCAGATTCGACGATTCTTCGTTTCAGAAGTGTATTTCAGTGCGGAATCGCTGTTTCGCGCGCTAGATCAGTGCATTTGCAGGCAAGTATGCCAAATTGGACAGAAACTCCGACCAGGCAAGCACGATCACAATTTATTCGAGCCTACGTCAGATTCGACGATTCTTCGTTTCAGAAGTGTATTTTTGTGCGTAATCGCTGTTTCGCGTGCTAGACCAGTGCATTTGCATGCAAATATGCAAAATTGGACAGAAACTCCGACCAGGCAAGCACGATCACAATTTATTCGAGCCTACGTCAGATTCGACGATTCTTCGTTTCAGAAGTGTATTTCTGTGCGTAATCGCTGTTTCGCGTGCTAGATCAGTGCATTTGCATACGAGTATGCCAAATTGGAATAGAAACTCCGACACGGCAAGCACGATCACGATTTATTCGACGTTATGTCAGATTCGACGATTCTTCGTTTCAGAAGTGTATTTCTGTGCGGAATCGCTGTTTCGCGTGCTAGATCAGTGCATTTGCATGCAAATATGCGAAATTGGACAGAAACTCCGACCAGGCAAGCACGATCACAATTTATTCGAGCCTATGTCAGATTCGACGATTCTTCGTTTCAGAAGTGTATTTCAGTGCGGAATCGCTGTTTCGCGTGCTAGATCAGTGCATTTGCATGCAAATATGCGAAATTGGCACGAAAACTCCGATTCGGCAAGCACGATCACGATTTATTCGAGCTTATGTCAGATTCGACAATTATTCGTTTCACAAATGAATTTCTGTGCGGAATCGCTGTTTCGCGTAGTAGATCAGTGCATTTGCAAGCAAGTATGCCAAATTGGAATAGAAACTCCGACCCGGCAAGCACGATCACGATTTATTCGAGCTTATGTCAGATTCGACGATTCTTTGTTTCAGAAGTGTATTTCTGTGCGGAATCGCTGTTTCGCGTGCTAGATCAGTGCATTTGTATGCAGATATGCGAAATTGGCACGGAAACTCCGATTCGACAAGCACGATCATGATTTATTCGAGCTTATGTCAGATTCGACGATTCTTCGTTTCAGAAGTGTATTTCTGTGCAGAATCGCTGTTTCGCGTGCTATATCAGTGCATTTGCATGCAAGTATGCGAAATTGGAATAGAAACTCCGACCCGGCAAGCACGATCACAATTTATTCGAGCCTATGTCAGTTTCGACATTCTTCGTTTCTGAAGTGTATTTCTGTGCGGAATCGCTGTTTCGCGCGCTAGATCAGTGCATTTGCATGCAAATATGCGAAATTGGCACGAAATCTCCGATTTGGCAATCACGATCATGGTTTATTCGAGCTTATGTCAGATTCGACGATTATTCGTTTCACAAATGAATTTCTGTACGGAATCGCTGTTTAGCGTGCTAGATCAGTGCATTTGTATGCAAATATGCGAAATTGGTACGGAAACTCCGATTCGGCAAGCACGACCACGATTTATTCGAGCTTATGTCAGATTCGACGATTCTTCGTTTCAGAAGTGTATTTCTGTGTGGAATCGCTGTTTCGCGCGCTAGATCAGTGCATTTGCATGCAAGTATGACAAATTGGAATAGAAACTCCGACCGGCAATCACGATCACGATTTATTCGACGTTATGTCAGATTCGACGATTCTTCGTTTCAGAAGTGTATTTCTGTGCGGAATCGCTGTTTCGCGCGCTAGATCAGTGCATTTGCAGGCAAGTATGCCAAATTGGAATAGAAACTCCGACACGGCAAGCACGGTCACGATTTATTCGACGTTATGTCAGATTCGACGATTCTTCGTTTCAGAAGTGTATTTCTGTGCGGAATCGCTGTTTCGCGTGCTAGATCAGTGCATTTGCATGCAAATATGCGAAATTGGACAGAAACTCCGACTAGGCAAGCACGATCACAATTTATTCGAGCCTATGTCAGATTCGACGATTCTTCGTTTCAGAAGTGTATTTCTGTGCGTAATCGCTGTTTCGCGCGCTAGATCACTGCATTTGCATGCAAGTATGACAAATTGGAATAGAAACTCCGACCGCCAATCACGATCACGATTTATTAGAGCTTATGTCAGATTCGACGATTCTTCGTTTCAGAAGTGTATTTCAGTGCGGAATCGCTGTTTCGCGCGCTAGATCAGTGCATTTGCAGGCAAGTATGCCAAATTGGAATAGAAACTCCGACACGGCAAGCACGGTCACGATTTATTCGACGTTATGTCAGATTCGACGATTCTTCGTTTCAGAAGTGTATTTCTGTGCGGAATCGCTGTTTCGCGTGCTAGATCAGTGCATTTGCATGCAAATATGCGAAATTGGACAGAAACTCCGACCAGGCAAGCACGATCACAATTTATTCGAGCCTATGTCAGATTCGACGATTCTTCGTTTCAGAAGTGTATTTCAGTGGGGAATCGCTGTTTCGCGTGCTAGATCAGTGCATTTGCATACGAGTATACCAAATTGGAATAGAAACTCCGACACGGCAAGCACGATCACGATTTATTCGACGTTATGTCAGATTCGACGATTCTTCGTTTCAGAAGTGTATTTCTGTGCGGAATCGCTGTTTCGCGTGCTAGATCAGTGCATTTGCATGCAAGTATGCGAAATTGGAATAGAAACTCCGACCCGGCAAGCACGATCACAATTTATTCGAGCCTATGTCAGATTCGACGATTCTTCGTTTCAGAAGTGTATTTCTGTGCGGAATCGCTGTTTCGCGCGCTAGATCAGTGCATTTGCAGGCAAGTATGCCAAATTGGAATAGAAACTCCGACACGGCAAGCACGGTCACGATTTATTCGACGTTATGTCAGATTCGACGATTCTTCGTTTCAGAAGTGTATTTCTGAGCGGAATCGCTGTTTCGCGTGCTAGATCAGTGCATTTGCATGCAAATATGCGAAATTGGACAGAAACTCCGACCAGGCAAACACGATCACAATTTATTCGAGCCTATGTCAGATTCGACGATTCTTCGTTTCAGAAGTGTATTTCTGTGCGTAATCGCTGTTTCGCGCGCTAGATCAGTGCATTTGCATGCAAGTATGACAAATTGGAATAGAAACTCCGACCGCCAATCACGATCACGATTTATTAGAGCTTATGTCAGATTCGACGATTCTTCGTTTCAGAAGTGTATTTCAGTGCGGAATCGCTGTTTCGCGCGCTAGATCAGTGCATTTGCAGGCAAGTATGCCAAATTGGAATAGAAACTCCGACACGGCAAGCACGGTCACGATTTATTCGACGTTATGTCAGATTCGACGATTCTTCGTTTCAGAAGTGTATTTCTGTGCGGAATCGCTGTTTCGCGTGCTAGATCAGTGCATTTGCATGCAAATATGCGAAATTGGACAGAAACTCCGACCAGGCAAGCACGATCACAATTTATTCGAGCCTATGTCAGATTCGACGATTCTTCGTTTCAGAAGTGTATTTCAGTGCGGAATCGCTGTTTCGCGTGCTAGATCAGTGCATTTGCATACGAGTATGCCAAATTGGAATAGAAACTCCGACACGGCAAGCACGATCACGATTTATTCGACGTTATGTCAGATTCGACGATTCTTCGTTTCAGAAGTGTATTTCTGTGCGGAATCGCTGTTTCGCGTGCTAGATCAGTGCATTTGCATGCAAATATGCGAAATTGGACAGAAACTCCGACCAGGCAAGCACGATCACAATTTATTCGAGCCTATGTCAGATTCGACGATTCTTCGTTTCAGAAGTGTATTTCAGTGCGGAATCGCTGTTTCGCGTGCTAGATCAGTGCATTTGCATGCAAATATGCGAAATTGGCACGAAAACTCCGATTCGGCAAGCACGATCACGATTTATTCGAGCTTATGTCAGATTCGACAATTATTCGTTTCACAAATGAATTTCTGTGCGGAATCGCTGTTTCGCGTAGTAGATCAGTGCATTTGCAAGCAAGTATGCCAAATTGGAATAGAAACTCCGACCCGGCAAGCACGATCACGATTTATTCGAGCTTATGTCAGATTCGACGATTCTTTGTTTCAGAAGTGTATTTCTGTGCGGAATCGCTGTTTCGCGTGCTAGATCAGTGCATTTGTATGCAGATATGCGAAATTGGCACGGAAACTCCGATTCGACAAGCACGATCATGATTTATTCGAGCTTATGTCAGATTCGACGATTCTTCGTTTCAGAAGTGTATTTCTGTGCAGAATCGCTGTTTCGCGTGCTATATCAGTGCATTTGCATGCAAGTATGCGAAATTGGAATAGAAACTCCGACCCGGCAAGCACGATCACAATTTATTCGAGCCTATGTCAGTTTCGACATTCTTCGTTTCTGAAGTGTATTTCTGTGCGGAATCGCTGTTTCGCGCGCTAGATCAGTGCATTTGCATGCAAATATGCGAAATTGGCACGAAATCTCCGATTTGGCAATCACGATCATGGTTTATTCGAGCTTATGTCAGATTCGACGATTATTCGTTTCACAAATGAATTTCTGTACGGAATCGCTGTTTAGCGTGCTAGATCAGTGCATTTGTATGCAAATATGCGAAATTGGTACGGAAACTCCGATTCGGCAAGCACGACCACGATTTATTCGAGCTTATGTCAGATTCGACGATTCTTCGTTTCAGAAGTGTATTTCTGTGCGGAATCGCTGTTTCGCGCGCTAGATCAGTGCATTTGCATGCAAGTATGACAAATTGGAATAGAAACTCCGACCGGCAATCACGATCACGATTTATTCGACGTTATGTCAGATTCGACGATTCTTCGTTTCAGAAGTGTATTTCTGTGCGGAATCGCTGTTTCGCGCGCTAGATCAGTGCATTTGCAGGCAAGTATGCCAAATTGGAATAGAAACTCCGACACGACAAGCACGGTCACGATTTATTCGACGTTATGTCAGATTCGACGATTCTTCGTTTCAGAAGTGTATTTCTGTGCGGAATCGCTGTTTCGCGTGCTAGATCAGTGCATTTGCATGCAAATATGCGAAATTGGACAGAAACTCCGACTAGGCAAGCACGATCACAATTTATTCGAGCCTATGTCAGATTCGACGATTCTTCGTTTCAGAAGTGTATTTCTGTGCGTAATCGCTGTTTCGCGCGCTAGATCAGTGCATTTGCATGCAAGTATGACAAATTGGAATAGAAACTCCGACCAGGCAAGCACGATCACAATTTATTCGAGCCTACGTCAGATTCGACGATTCTTCGTTTCAGAAGTGTATTTCTGTGCGTAATCGCTGTTTCGCGCGCTAGATCAGTGCATTTGCATGCAAGTATGACAAATTGGAATAGAAACTCCGACACGGCAAGCACGATCACGATTTATTCGACGTTATGTCAGATTCGACGATTCTTCGTTTCAGAAGTGTATTTCTGTGCGGAATCGCTGTTTCGCGTGCTAGATCAGTGCATTTGCATGCAAATATGCGAAATTGGACAGAAACTCCGACCAGGCAAGCACGATCACAATTTATTCGAGCCTATGTCAGATTCGACGATTCTTCGTTTCAGAAGTGTATTTCAGTGCGGAATCGCTGTTTCGCGTGCTAGATCAGTGCATTTGCATACAGGTATGCCAAATTGGAATAGAAACTCCGACACGGCAAGCACGATCACGATTTATTCGACGTTATGTCAGATTCGACGATTCTTCGTTTCAGAAGTGTATTTCTGTGCGGAATCGCTGTTTCGCGTGCTAGATCAGTGCATTTGCATGCAAATATGCGAAATTGGACAGAAACTCCGACCAGGCAAGCACGATCACAATTTATTCGAGCCTATGTCAGATTCGACGATTCTTCGTTTCAGAAGTGTATTTCAGTGCGGAATCGCTGTTTCGCGTGCTAGATCAGTGCATTTGCATGCAAATATGCGAAATTGGCACGAAAACTCCGATTCGGCAAGCACGATCACGATTTATTCGTGCTTATGTCAGATTCGACAATTATTCGTTTCACAAATGAATTTCTGTGCGGAATCGCTGTTTCGCGTAGTAGATCAGTGCATTTGCAAGCAAGTATGCCAAATTGGAATAGAAACTCCGACCCGGCAAGCACGATCACGATTTATTCGAGCTTATGTCAGATTCGACGATTCTTTGTTTCAGAAGTGTATTTCTGTGCGGAATCGCTGTTTCGCGTGCTAGATCAGTGCATTTGTATGCAGATATGCGAAATTGGCACGGAAACTCCGATTCGGCAAGCATGATCATGATTTATTCGAGCTTATGTCAGATTCGACGATTCTTCGTTTCAGAAGTGTATTTCTGTGCGGAATCGCTGTTTCGCGTGCTATATCAGTGCATTTGCATGCAAGTATGCGAAATTGGAATAGAAACTCCGACCCGGCAAGCACGATCACAATTTATTCGAGCCTATGTCAGTTTCGACATTCTTCGTTTCTGAAGTGTATTTCTGTGCGGAATCGCTGTTTCGCGCGCTAGATCAGTGCATTTGCATGCAAGTATGACAAATTGGAATAGAAACTCCGACCGGCAATCACGATCACGATTTATTCGAGCTTATGTCAGATTCGACGATTCTTCGTTTCAGAAGTGTATTTCTGTGCGGAATCGCTGTTTCGCGCGCTAGATCAGTGCATTTGCAGGCAAGTATGCCAAATTGGAATAGAAACTCCGACACGGCAAGCACGATCACGATTTATTCGACGTTATGTCAGATTCGACGATTCTTCGTTTCAGAAGTGTATTTCTGTGCGGAATCGCTGTTTCGCGTGTTAGATCAGTGCATTTGCATGCAAACATTCCAAATTGGCACAGAAACTCCGATCCGCACAAACACGATCACGATTTATTCGACGTTATGTCAGATTCGACGATTCTTCGTTTCAGAAGTGTATTTCTGTGCGGAATCGCTGTTTCGCGTGCTAGATCAGTGCATTTGCATGCAAATATGCGAAATTGGACAGAAACTCCGACCAGGCAAGCACGATCACAATTTATTCGAGCCTATGTCAGATTCGACGATTCTTCGTTTCAGAAGTGTATTTCTGTGCGTAATCGCTGTTTCGCGCGCTAGATCAGTGCATTTGCATGCAAGTATGACAAATTGGAATAGAAACTCCGACCGCCAATCACGATCACGATTTATTAGAGCTTATGTCAGATTCGACGATTCTTCGTTTCAGAAGTGTATTTCTGTGCGGAATCGCTGTTTCGCGCGCTAGATCAGTGCATTTGCAGGCAAGTATGCCAAATTGGAATAGAAACTCCGACACGGCAAGCACGGTCACGATTTATTCGACGTTATGTCAGATTCGACGATTCTTCGTTTCAGAAGTGTATTTCTGTGCGGAATCGCTGTTTCGCGTGCTAGATCAGTGCATTTGTATGCAGATTTGCGAAATTGGCACGGAAACTCCGATTCGGCAAGCACGATCACGATTTATACGAGCTTATGTCAGATTCGACGATTCTTCGTTTCAGAAGTGTATTTCTGTGCGGAATCGCTGTTTCGCGTGCTAGATCAGTGCATTTGCATGCAAATATGCGAAATTGGACAGAAACTCCGACCAGGCAAGCACGATCACAATTTATTCGAGCCTATGTCAGATTCGACGATTCTTCGTTTCAGAAGTGTATTTCAGTGCGGAATCGCTGTTTCGCGTGCTAGATCAGTGCATTTGCATACAGGTATGCCAAATTGGAATAGAAACTCCGACACGGCAAGCACGATCACGATTTATTCGACGTTATGTCAGATTCGACGATTCTTCGTTTCAGAAGTGTATTTCTGTGCGGAATCGCTGTTTCGCGTGCTAGATCAGTGCATTTGCATGCAAATATGCGAAATTGGCACGAAAACTCCGATTCGGCAAGCACGATCACGATTTATTCGAGCTTATGTCAGATTCGACAATTATTCGTTTCACAAATGAATTTCTGTGCGGAATCGCTGTTTCGCGTAGTAGATCAGTGCATTTGCAAGCAAGTATGCCAAATTGGAATAGAAACTCCGACCCGGCAAGCACGATCACGATTTATTCGAGCTTATGTCAGATTCGACGATTCTTTGTTTCAGAAGTGTATTTCTGTGCGGAATCGCTGTTTCGCGTGCTAGATCAGTGCATTTGTATGCAGATATGCGAAATTGGCACGGAAACTCCGATTCGGCAAGCACGATCATGATTTATTCGAGCTTATGTCAGATTCGACGATTTTTCGTTTCAGAAGTGTATTTCTGTGCGGAATCGCTGTTTCGCGTGTTAGATCAGTGCATTTGCATGCAAACATTCCAAATTGGCACAGAAACTCCGATCCGCACAAACACGATCACGATTTATTCGAGCTTATGTCAGATTCGACGATTCTTCGTTTCAGAAGTGTATTTCTGTGCGTAATCGCTGTTTCGCGCGCTAGATCAGTGCATTTGCATGCAGGTATGACAAATTGGAATAGAAACTCCGACCGGCAATCACGATCACGATTTATTCGAGCTTATGTCAGATTCGACGATTCTTCGTTTCAGAAGTGTATTTCTGTGCGGAATCGCTGTTTCGCGCGCTAGATCAGTGCATTTGCAGGCAAGTATGCCAAATTGGAATAGAAACTCCGACACGGCAAGCACGGTCACGATTTATTCGACGTTATGTCAGATTCGACGATTCTTCGTTTCAGAAGTGTATTTCTGTGCGGAATCGCTGTTTCGCGTGCTAGATCAGTGCATTTGCATGCAAATATGCGAAATTGGACAGAAACTCCGACCAGGCAAGCACGATCACAATTTATTCGAGCCTATGTCAGATTCGACGATTCTTCGTTTCAGAAGTGTATTTCTGTGCGTAATCGCTGTTTCGCGCGCTAGATCAGTGCATTTGCATGCAAGTATGACAAATTGGAATAGAAACTCCGACCGCCAATCACGATCACGATTTATTAGAGCTTATGTCAGATTCGACGATTCTTCGTTTCAGAAGTGTATTTCTGTGCGGAATCGCTGTTTCGCGTGCCAGATCAGTGCATTTGTATGCAGATTTGCGAAATTGGCACGGAAACTCCGATTCGGCAAGCACGATCACGATTTATACGAGCTTATGTCAGATTCGACGATTCTTCGTTTCAGAAGTGTATTTCTGTGCGGAATCGCTGTTTCGCGTGCTATATCAGTGCATTTGCATGCAAGTATGCGAAATTTTAATAGAAACTCCGACCCGGCAAGCACGATCACAATTTATTCGAGCTTATGTCAGATTCGACGATTCTTCGTTTCAGAAGTGTATTTCTGTGCGGAATCGCTGTTTCGCGTGCTAGATCAGTGCATTTGCATGCAAATATGCGAAATTGGACAGAAACTCCGACCAGGCAAGCACGATCACAATTTATTCGAGCCTATGTCAGATTCGACGATTCTTAGTTTCAGAAGTGTATTTCAGTGCGGAATCGCTGTTTCGCGTGCTAGATCAGTGCATTTGCATGCAAATATGCGAAATTGGCACGAAAACTCCGATTCGGCAAGCACGATCACGATTTATTCGAGCTTATGTCAGATTCGACAATTATTCGTTTCACAAATGAATTTCTGTGCGGAATCGCTGTTTCGCGTAGTAGATCAGTGCATTTGCAAGCAAGTATGCCAAATTGGAATAGAAACTCCGACCCGGCAAGCACGATCACGATTTATTCGAGCTTATGTCAGATTCGACGATTCTTTGTATCAGAAGTGTATTTCTGTGCGGAATCGCTGTTTCGCGTGCTAGATCAGTGCATTTGTATGCAGATATGCGAAATTGGCACGGAAACTCCGATTCGGCAAGCACGATCATGATTTATTCGAGCTTATGTCAGATTCGACGATTCTTCGTTTCAGAAGTGTATTTCTGTGCGGAATCGCTGTTTCGCGTGCTATATCAGTGCATTTGCATGCAAGTATGCGAAATTGGAATAGAAACTCCGACCCGGCAAGCACGATCACAATTTATTCGAGCCTATGTCAGTTTCGACATTCTTCGTTTCAGAAGTGTATTTCTGTGCGGAATCGCTGTTTCGCGCGCTAGATCAGTGCATTTGCATGCAAATATGCGAAATTGGCACGAAATCTCCGATTTGGCAATCACGATCATGGTTTATTCGAGCTTATGTCAGATTCGACGATTCTTCGTTTCAGAAGTGTATTTCTGTGCGGAATCGCTGTTTCGCGCGCTAGATCAGTGCATTTGCAGGCAAGTATGCCAAATTGGAATAGAAACTCCGACACGGCAAGCACGGTCACGATTTATTCGACGTTATGTCAGATTCGACGATTCTTCGTTTCAGAAGTGTATTTCTGTGCGGAATCGCTGTTTCGCGTGCTAGATCAGTGCATTTGCATGCAAATATGCGAAATTGGACAGAAACTCCGACCAGGCAAGCACGATCACAATTTATTCGAGCCTATGTCAGATTCGACGATTCTTTGTTTCAGAAGTGTATTTCTGTGCGTAATCGCTGTTTCGCACGCTAGATCAGTGCATTTGCATGCAAGTATGACAAATTGGAATAGAAACTCCGACCGCCAATCACGATCACGATTTATTAGAGCTTATGTCAGATTCGACGATTCTTCGTTTCAGAAGTGTATTTCAGTGCGGAATCGCTGTTTCGCGCGCTAGATCAGTGCATTTGCAGGCAAGTATGCCAAATTGGAATAGAAACTCCGACACGGCAAGCACGGTCACGATTTATTCGACGTTATGTCAGATTCGACGATTCTCCGTTTCAGAAGTGTATTTCTGTGCGGAATCGCTGTTTCGCGTGCTAGATCAGTGCATTTGCATGCAAATATGCGAAATTGGACAGAAACTCCGACCAGGCAAGCACGATCACAATTTATTCGAGCCTATGTCAGATTCGACGATTCTTCGTTTCAGAAGTGTATTTCAGTGCGGAATCGCTGTTTCGCGTGCTAGATCAGTGCATTTGCATACAAGTATGAGAAATTGGAATAGAAACCACGACCCGACAAGCACGATCGCGATTTAATCGAGCTTATGGCAGATTCGACGATTCTTCGTTTCAGAAGTGTATTTCTTTGCGGAATCGCTGTTTCGCGTGCTAGATCAGTGCATTTGCATGCAAATATGCGAAATTGGCACGAAAACTCCGATTCGGCAAGGACGATCACGTTTTATTCGAGCTTATGTCAGATTCGACGATTCTTCGTTTCAGAAGTGTATTTCTGTGCGGAATCGCTGTTTCGCGTGCTATATCAGTGCATTTGCATGCAAGTATGCGAAATTTTAATAGAAACTCCGACCCGGCAAGCACGATCACAATTTATTCGAGCCTATGTCAGATTCGACGATTCTTTGTTTCAGAAGTGTGTTTCTGTGCGGAATCGCTGTTTCGCGTGCTAGATCAGTGCATTTGCATGCAGATATGCGAAATTGGCACGGAAACACCGATTCGGCAAGCACGATCACGATTTATTCGAGCTTATGTCAGATTCGACGATTCTTCGTTTCAGAAGTGTATTTCTGTGCGGAATCGCTGTTCCGCGTGCTATATCAGTGCATTTGCATGCAAGTATGCGAAATTTTAATAGAAACTCCGACCCGGCAAGCACGATCACAATTTATTCGAGCCTATGTCAGTTTCGACATTCTTCGTTTCAGAAGTGTATTTCTGTGCGGAATCGCTGTTTCGCGCGCTAGATCAGTGCATTTGCATGCAAATATGCGAAATTGGCACGAAATCTCCGATTTGGCAAGCACGATCATGGTTTATTCGAGCTTATGTCAGATTCGACGATTATTCGTTTCACAAATGAATTTCAGTACGGAATCGCTGTTTAGCGTGCTAGATCAGTGCATTTGTATGCAAATATGCGAAATTGGACAGAAACTCCGACCAGGCAAGCACGATCACAATTTATTCGAGCCTATTTCAGATTCGACGATTCTTCGTTTCAGAAGTGTATTTCTGTGCGTAATCGCTGTTTCGCGCGCTAGATCAGTGCATTTGCATGCAAGTATGACAAATTGGAATAGAAACTCCGACCGCCAATCACGATCACGATTTATTAGAGCTTATGTCAGATTCGACGATTCTTCGTTTCAGAAGTGTATTTCAGTGCGGAATCGCTGTTTCGCGCGCTAGATCAGTGCATTTGCAGGCAAGTATGCCAAATTGGAATAGAAACTCCGACACGGCAAGCACGATCACGATTTATTCGACGTTATGTCAGATTCGACGATTCTTCGTTTCAGAAGTGTATTTCTGTGCGGAATCGCTGTTTCGCGTGCTAGATCAGTGCATTTGCATGCAAATATGCAAAATTGGACAGAAACTCCGACCAGGCAAGCACGATCACAATTTATTCGAGCCTACGTCAGATTCGACGATTCTTCGTTTCAGAAGTGTATTTCAGTGCGGAATCGCTGTTTCGCGCGCTAGATCAGTGCATTTGCATACAAGTATGCCAAATTGGAATAGAAACTCCGACACGGCAAGCACGATCACGATTTATTCGACGTTATGTCAGATTCGACGATTCTTCGTTTCAGAAGTGTATTTCTGTGCGGAATCGCTGTTTCGCGTGCTAGATCAGTGCATTTGCATGCAAATATGCGAAATTGGCACGAAAACTCCGATTCGGCAAGCACGATCACGATTTATTCGAGCTTATATCAGATTCGACAATTATTCGTTTAACAAATGAATTTCTGTGCGGAATCGCTGTTTCGCGTAGTAGATCAGTGCATTTGCAAGCAAGTATGCCAAATTGGAATAGAAACTCCGACCCGGCAAGCACGATCACGATTTATTCGAGCTTATGTCAGATTCGACGATTCTTTGTTTCAGAAGTGTATTTCTGTGCGGAATCGATGTTTCGCGTGCTAGATCAGTGCATTTGTATGCAGATATGCGAAATTGGCACGGAAACTCCGATTCGGCAAGCACGATCATGATTTATTCGAGCTTATGTCAGATTCGACGATTCTTCGTTTCAGAAGTGTATTTCTGTGCGGAATCGCTGTTTCGCGTGCTATATCAGTGCATTTGCATGCAAGTATGCGAAATTGGAATAGAAACTCCGACCCGGCAAGCACGATCACAATTTATTCGAGCCTATGTCAGTTTCGACATTATTCGTTTCTGAAGTGTATTTATGTGCGGAATCGCTGTTTCGCGCGCTAGATCAGTGCATTTGCATGCAAGTATGACAAATTGGAATAGAAACTCCGACCGGCAATCACGATCACGATTTATTCGAGCTTATGTCAGATTCGACGATTCTTCGTTTCAGAAGTGTATTTTAGTGCGGAATCGCTGTTTCGCGTGCTAGATCAGTGCATTTGCATGCAAATATGCGAAATTGGCACGAAAACTCCGATTCGGCAAGCACGATCACGATTTATTCGAGCTTATATCAGATTCGACAATTATTCGTTTCACAAATGAATTTCTGTGCGGAATCGCTGTTTCGCGTAGTAGATCAGTGCATTTGCAAGCAAGTATGCCAAATTGGAATAGAAACTCCGACCCGCAAGCACGATCACGATTTATTCGAGCTTATGTCAGATTCGACGATTCTTTGTTTCAGAAGTGTATTTCTGTGCGGAATCGCTGTTTCGCGTGCTAGATCAGTGCATTTGCATGCAAGTATGACAAATTGGAATAGAAACTCCGACCGCCAATTCACGATCACGATTTATTAGAGCTTATGTCAGATTCGACGATTCTTCGTTTCAGAAGTGTATTTCAGTGCGGAATCGCTGTTTCGCGCGCTAGATCAGTGCATTTGCAGGCAAGTATGCCAAATTGGAATAGAAACTCCGACACGGCAGGCACGGTCACGATTTATTCGAGCTTATGTCAGATTCGACGATTCTTCGTTTCAGAAGTGTATTTCTCTGCGGAATCGCTGTTTCGCGTGCTATATCAGTGCATTTGCATGCAAGTATGCGAAATTTTAATAGAAACTCCGACCCGGCAAGCACGATCACAATTTATTCGAGCCTATGTCAGTTTCGACATTCTTCGTTTCAGAAGTGTATTTCTGTGCGGAATCGCTGTTTCGCGCGCTAGATCAGTGCATTTGCATGCAAATATGCGAAATTG
The DNA here is from genome assembly GCF_051020765.1 of Lasioglossum baleicum. Lineage (NCBI taxonomy): Eukaryota > Metazoa > Arthropoda > Insecta > Hymenoptera > Halictidae > Lasioglossum > Lasioglossum baleicum. The sequence goes on along the minus strand of NW_027469109.1, from coordinate 88,184 downwards.
GCACGAAATCTCCGATTTGGCAAGCACGATCATGGTTTATTCGAGCTTATGTCAGATTCGACGATTATTCGTTTCACAAATGAATTTCTGTACGGAATCGCTGTTTAGCGTGCTAGATCAGTGCATTTGTATGCAAATATGCGAAATTGGACAGAAACTCCGACCAGGCAAGCACGATCACAATTTATTCGAGCCTATTTCAGATTCGACGATTCTTCGTTTCAGAAGTGTATTTCTGTGCGTAATCGCTGTTTCGCGCGCTAGATCAGTGCATTTGCATGCAAGTATGACAAATTGGAATAGAAACTCCGACCGCCAATCACGATCACGATTTATTAGAGCTTATGTCAGATTCGACGATTCTTCGTTTCAGAAGTGTATTTCAGTGCGGAATCGCTGTTTCGCGCGCTAGATCAGTGCATTTGCAGGCAAGTATGCCAAATTGGACAGAAACTCCGACCAGGCAAGCACGATCACAATTTATTCGAGCCTACGTCAGATTCGACGATTCTTCGTTTCAAGAAGTGTATTTCTGTGCGTAATCGCTGTTTCGCGTGCTAGACCAGTGCATTTGCATGCAAATATGCAAAATTGGACAGAAACTCCGACCAGGCAAGCACGATCACAATTTATTCGAGCCTACGTCAGATTCGACGATTCTTCGTTTCAGAAGTGTATTTCTGTGCGTAATCGCTGTTTCGCGCGCTAGATCAGTGCATTTGCATGCAAGTATGACAAATTGGAATAGAAACTCCGACACGGCAAGCACGATCACGCTTTATTCGACGTTATGTCAGATTCGACGATTCTTCGTTTCAGAAGTGTATTTCTGTGCGGAATCGCTGTTTCGCGTGCTAGATCAGTGCATTTGCATGCAAATATGCGAAATTGGACAGAAACTCCGACCAGGCAAGCACGATCACAATTTATTCGAGCCTACGTCAGATTCGACGATTCTTCGTTTCAGAAGTGTATTTCTGTGCGTAATCGCTGTTTCGCGCGCTAGATCAGTGCATTTGCATGCAAGTATGACAAATTGGAATAGAAACTCCGACACGGCAAGCACGATCACGCTTTATTCGACGTTATGTCAGATTCGACGATTCTTCGTTTCAGAAGTGTATTTCTGTGCGGAATCGCTGTTTCGCGTGCTAGATCAGTGCATTTGCATGCAAATATGCGAAATTGGACAGAAACTCCGACCAGGCAAGCACGATCACAATTTATTCGAGCCTATGTCAGATTCGACGATTCTTAGTTTCAGAAGTGTATTTCAGTGCGGAATCGCTGTTTCGCGTGCTAGATCAGTGCATTTGCATGCAAATATGCGAAATTGGCACGAAAACTCCGATTCGGCAAGCACGATCACGATTTATTCGAGCTTATGTCAGATTCGACAATTATTCGTTTGACAAATTAATTTCTGTGCGGAATCGCTGTTTCGCGTAGTAGATCAGTGCATTTGCAAGCAAGTATGCCAAATTGGAATAGAAACTCCGACCCGGCAAGCACGATCACGATTTATTCGAGCTTATGTCAGATTCGACGATTCTTTGTTTCAGAAGTGTATTTCTGTGCGGAATCGCTGTTTCGCGTGCTAGATCAGTGCATTTGTATGCAGATATGCGAAATTGGCACGGAAACTCCGATTCGGCAAGCACGATCATGATTTATTCGAGCTTATGTCAGATTCGACGATTCTTCGTTTCAGAAGTGTATTTCTGTGCGGAATCGCTGTTTCGCGTGCTATATCAGTGCATTTGCATGCAAGTATGCGAAATTGGAATAGAAACTCCGACCCGGCAAGCACGATCACAATTTATTCGAGCCTATGTCAGTTTCGACATTCTTCGTTTCTGAAGTGTATTTCTGTGCGGAATCGCTGTTTCGCGCGCTAGATCAGTGCATTTGCATGCAAGTATGACAAATTGGAATAGAAACTCCGACCGGCAATCACGATCACGATTTATTCGAGCTTATGTCAGATTCGACGATTCTTCGTTTCAGAAGTGTATTTCTGTGCGGAATCGCTGTTTCGCGTGCTAGATCAGTGCATTTGCATGCAAATATGCGAAATTGGACAGAAACTCCGACCAGGCAAGCACGATCACAATTTATTCGAGCCTATGTCAGATTCGACGATTCTTCGTTTCAGAAGTGTATTTTAGTGCGGAATCGCTGTTTCGCGCGCTAGATCAGTGCATTTGCATGCAAGTATGACAAATTGGAATAGAAAGTCCGACCGCCAATCACGATCACGATTTATTAGAGCTTATGTCAGATTCGACGATTCTTCGTTTCAGAAGTGTATTTCAGTGCGGAATCGCTGTTTCGCGCGCTAGATCAGTGCATTTGCAGGCAAGTATGCCAAATTGGAATAGAAACTCCGACACGGCAAGCACGGTCACAATTTATTCGACGTTATGTCGGATTCGACGATTCTCCGTTTCAGAAGTGTATTTCTGTGCGGAATCGCTGTTTCGCGTGCTAGATCAGTGCATTTGCATGCAAATATGCGAAATTGGACAGAAACTCCGACCAGGCAAGCACGATCACAATTTATTCGAGCCTATGTCAGATTCGACGATTCTTCGTTTCAGAAGTGTATTTCAGTGCGGAATCGCTGTTTCGCGTGCTAGATCAGTGCATTTGCATACAAGTATGAGAAATTGGAATAGAAACCACGACCCGACAAGCACGATCGCGATTTAATCGAGCTTATGGCAGATTCGACGATTCTTCGTTTCAGAAGTGTATTTCTTTGCGGAATCGCTGTTTCGCGTGCTAGATCAGTGCATTTGCATGCAAATATGCGAAATTGGCACGAAAACTCCGATTCGGCAAGGACGATCACGATTTATTCGAGCTTATGTCAGATTCGACGATTCTTCGTTTCAGAAGTGTATTTCTGTGCGGAATCGCTGTTTCGCGTGCTATATCAGTGCATTTGCATGCAAGTATGCGAAATTTTAATAGAAACTCCGACCCGGCAAGCACGATCACAATTTATTCGAGCCTATGTCAGATTCGACGATTCTTTGTTTCAGAAGTGTATTTCTGTGCGGAATCGCTGTTTCGCGTGCTATATCAGTGCATTTGCATGCAAGTATGCGAAATTGGAATAGAAACTCCGACCCGGCAAGCACGATCACAATTTATTCGAGCCTATGTCAGTTTCGACATTATTCGTTTCTGAAGTGTATTTATGTGCGGAATCGCTGTTTCGCGCGCTAGATCAGTGCATTTGCATGCAAGTATGCGAAATTTTAATAGAAACTACGACCCGGCAAGCACGATCACAATTTATTCGAGCCTATGTCAGTTTCGACATTCTTCGTTTCAGAAGTGTATTTCTGTGCAGAATCGCTGTTTCGCGCGCTAGATCAGTGCATTTGCATGCAAATATGCGAAATTGGCACGAAATCTCAAATTCGGCAAGCACGATCACGATTTATTCGAGCTTATGTCAGATTCGACAATTATTCGTTTGACAAATTAATTTCTGTGCGGAATCGCTGTTTCGCGTAGTAGATCAGTGCATTTGCAAGCAAGTATGCCAAATTGGAATAGAAACTCCGACCCGGCAAGCACGATCACGATTTATTCGAGCTTATGTCAGATTCGACGATTCTTCGTTTCAGAAGTGTATTTCTGTGCGTAATCGCTGTTTCGCGTGCTAGACCAGTGCATTTGCATGCAAATATGCAAAATTGGACAGAAACTCCGACCAGGCAAGCACGATCACAATTTATTCGAGCCTACGTCAGATTCGACGATTCTTCGTTTCAGAAGTGTATTTCTGTGCGTAATCGCTGTTTCGCGTGCTAGACCAGTGCATTTGCATGCAAATATGCAAAATTGGACAGAAACTCCGACCAGGCAAGCACGATCACAATTTATTCGAGCCTACGTCAGATTCGACGATTCTTCGTTTCAGAAGTGTATTTCTGTGCGTAATCGCTGTTTCGCGCGCTAGATCAGTGCATTTGCATGCAAGTATGACAAATTGGAATAGAAACTCCGACACGGCAAGCACGATCACGCTTTATTCGACGTTATGTCAGATTCGACGATTCTTCGTTTCAGAAGTGTATTTCTGTGCGGAATCGCTGTTTCGCGTGCTAGATCAGTGCATTTGCATGCAAATATGCGAAATTGGACAGAAACTCCGACCAGGCAAGCACGATCACAATTTATTCGAGCCTACGTCAGATTCGACGATTCTTCGTTTCAGAAGTGTATTTCTGTGCGTAATCGCTGTTTCGCGCGCTAGATCAGTGCATTTGCATGCAAGTATGACAAATTGGAATAGAAACTCCGACACGGCAAGCACGATCACGCTTTATTCGACGTTATGTCAGATTCGACGATTCTTCGTTTCAGAAGTGTATTTCTGTGCGGAATCGCTGTTTCGCGTGCTAGATCAGTGCATTTGCATGCAAATATGCGAAATTGGACAGAAACTCCGACCAGGCAAGCACGATCACAATTTATTCGAGCCTATGTCAGATTCGACGATTCTTAGTTTCAGAAGTGTATTTCAGTGCGGAATCGCTGTTTCGCGTGCTAGATCAGTGCATTTGCATGCAAATATGCGAAATTGGCACGAAAACTCCGATTCGGCAAGCACGATCACGATTTATTCGAGCTTATGTCAGATTCGACAATTATTCGTTTGACAAATTAATTTCTGTGCGGAATCGCTGTTTCGCGTAGTAGATCAGTGCATTTGCAAGCAAGTATGCCAAATTGGAATAGAAACTCCGACCCGGCAAGCACGATCACGATTTATTCGAGCTTATGTCAGATTCGACGATTCTTTGTTTCAGAAGTGTATTTCTGTGCGGAATCGCTGTTTCGCGTGCTAGATCAGTGCATTTGTATGCAGATATGCGAAATTGGCACGGAAACTCCGATTCGGCAAGCACGATCATGATTTATTCGAGCTTATGTCAGATTCGACGATTCTTCGTTTCAGAAGTGTATTTCTGTGCGGAATCGCTGTTTCGCGTGCTATATCAGTGCATTTGCATGCAAGTATGCGAAATTGGAATAGAAACTCCGACCCGGCAAGCACGATCACAATTTATTCGAGCCTATGTCAGTTTCGACATTCTTCGTTTCTGAAGTGTATTTCTGTGCGGAATCGCTGTTTCGCGCGCTAGATCAGTGCATTTGCATGCAAGTATGACAAATTGGAATAGAAACTCCGACCGGCAATCACGATCACGATTTATTCGAGCTTATGTCAGATTCGACGATTCTTCGTTTCAGAAGTGTATTTCTGTGCGGAATCGCTGTTTCGCGTGCTAGATCAGTGCATTTGCATGCAAATATGCGAAATTGGACAGAAACTCCGACCAGGCAAGCACGATCACAATTTATTCGAGCCTATGTCAGATTCGACGATTCTTCGTTTCAGAAGTGTATTTTAGTGCGGAATCGCTGTTTCGCGCGCTAGATCAGTGCATTTGCATGCAAGTATGAAAAATTGGAATAGAAAGTCCGACCGCCAATCACGATCACGATTTATTAGAGCTTATGTCAGATTCGACGATTCTTCGTTTCAGAAGTGTATTTCAGTGCGGAATCGCTGTTTCGCGCGCTAGATCAGTGCATTTGCAGGCAAGTATGCCAAATTGGAATAGAAACTCCGACACGGCAAGCACGGTCACAATTTATTCGACGTTATGTCAGATTCGACGATTCTCCGTTTCAGAAGTGTATTTCTGTGCGGAATCGCTGTTTCGCGTGCTAGATCAGTGCATTTGCATGCAAATATGCGAAATTGGACAGAAACTCCGACCAGGCAAGCACGATCACAATTTATTCGAGCCTATGTCAGATTCGACGATTCTTCGTTTCAGAAGTGTATTTCAGTGCGGAATCGCTGTTTCGCGTGCTAGATCAGTGCATTTGCATACAAGTATGAGAAATTGGAATAGAAACCACGACCCGACAAGCACGATCGCGATTTAATCGAGCTTATGGCAGATTCGACGATTCTTCGTTTCAGAAGTGTATTTCTTTGCGGAATCGCTGTTTCGCGTGCTAGATCAGTGCATTTGCATGCAAATATGCGAAATTGGCACGAAAACTCCGATTCGGCAAGGACGATCACGATTTATTCGAGCTTATGTCAGATTCGACGATTCTTCGTTTCAGAAGTGTATTTCTGTGCGGAATCGCTGTTTCGCGTGCTATATCAGTGCATTTGCATGCAAGTATGCGAAATTTTAATAGAAACTCCGACCCGGCAAGCACGATCACAATTTATTCGAGCCTATGTCAGATTCGACGATTCTTTGTTTCAGAAGTGTATTTCTGTGCGGAATCGCTGTTTCGCGTGCTATATCAGTGCATTTGCATGCAAGTATGCGAAATTGGAATAGAAACTCCGACCCGGCAAGCACGATCACAATTTATTCGAGCCTATGTCAGTTTCGACATTATTCGTTTCTGAAGTGTATTTATGTGCGGAATCGCTGTTTCGCGCGCTAGATCAGTGCATTTGCATGCAAGTATGCGAAATTTTAATAGAAACTACGACCCGGCAAGCACGATCACAATTTATTCGAGCCTATGTCAGTTTCGACATTCTTCGTTTCAGAAGTGTATTTCTGTGCAGAATCGCTGTTTCGCGCGCTAGATCAGTGCATTTGCATGCAAATATGCGAAATTGGCACGAAATCTCCGATTTGGCAAGCACGATCATGGTTTATTCGAGCTTATGTCAGATTCGACGATTATTCGTTTCACAAATGAATTTCTGTACGGAATCGCTGTTTAGCGTGCTAGATCAGTGCATTTGCATGCAAATATGCGAAATTGGACAGAAACTCCGACCAGGCAAGCACGATCACAATTTATTCGAGCCTATTTCAGATTCGACGATTCTTCGTTTCAGAAGTGTATTTATGTGCGGAATCGCTGTTTCGCGTGTTAGATCAGTGCATTTGCATGCAAACATTCCAAATTGGCACAGAAACTCCGATCCGCACAAACACGATCACGATTTATTCGAGCTTATGTCAGATTCGACGATTCTTCGTTTCAGAAGTGTATTTCTGTGCGTAATCGCTGTTTCGCGCGCTAGATCAGTGCATTTGCATGCAAGTATGACAAATTGGAATAGAAACTCCGACCGGCAATCACGATCACGATTTATTCGAGCTTATGTCAGATTCGACGATTCTTCGTTTCAGAAGTGTATTTCTGTGCGGAATCGCTGTTTCGCGCGCTAGATCAGTGCATTTGCAGGCAAGTATGCCAAATTGGAATAGAAACTCCGACACGGCAAGCACGGTCACGATTTATTCGACGTTATGTCAGATTCGACGATTCTTCGTTTCAGAAGTGTATTTCTGTGCGGAATCGCTGTTTCGCGTTCTAGATCAGTGCATTTGCATGCAAATATGCGAAATTGGACAGAAACTCCGACCAGGCAAGCACGATCACAATTTATTCGAGCCTATGTCAGATTCGACGATTCTTCGTTTCAGAAGTGTATTTCTGTGCGTAATCGCTGTTTCGCGCGCTAGATCAGTGCATTTGCATGCAAGTATGACAAATTGGAATAGAAACTCCGACCGCCAATCACGATCACGATTTATTAGAGCTTATGTCAGATTCGACGATTCTTCGTTTCAGAAGTGTATTTCTGTGCGGAATCGCTGTTTCGCGCGCTAGATCAGTGCATTTGCAGGCAAGTATGCCAAATTGGAATAGAAACTCCGACACGGCAAGCACGGTCACGATTTATTCGACGTTATGTCAGATTCGACGATTCTTCGTTTCAGAAGTGTATTTCTGTGCGGAATCGCTGTTTCGCGTGCTAGATCAGTGCATTTGCATGCAAATATGCGAAATTGGACAGAAACTCCGACCAGGCAAGCACGTTCACAATTTATTCGAGCCTATGTCAGATTCGACGATTCTTCGTTTCAGAAGTGTATTTCAGTGCGGAATCGCTGTTTCGCGTGCTAGATCAGTGCATTTGCATACAAGTATGAGAAATTGGAATAGAAACCACGACCCGACAAGCACGATCGCGATTTAATCGAGCTTATGGCAGATTCGACGATTCTTCGTTTCAGAAGTGTATTTCTTTGCGGAATCGCTGTTTCGCGTGCTAGATCAGTGCATTTGCATGCAAATATGCGAAATTGGCACGAAATCTCCGATTCGGCAAGCACGATCACGATTTATTCGAGCTTATGTCAGATTCGACAATTATTCGTTTCACAAATGAATTTCTGTGCGGAATCGCTGTTTCGCGTAGTAGATCAGTGCATTTGCAAGCAAGTATGCCAAATTGGAATAGAAACTCCGACCCGGCAAGCACGATCACGATTTATTCGAGCTTATGTCAGATTCCACGATTCTTTGTTTCAGAAGTGTATTTCTGTGCGGAATCGCTGTTTCGCGTGCTAGATCAGTGCATTTGTATGCAGATATGCGAAATTGGCACGGAAACTCCGATTCGGCAAGCACGATCATGATTTATTCGAGCTTATGTCAGATTCGACGATTCTTCGTTTCAGAAGTGTATTTCTGTGCGGAATCGCTGTTTCGCGTGCTATATCAGTGCATTTGCATGCAAGTATGCGAAATTGGAATAGAAACTCCGACCCGGCAAGCACGATCACAATTTATTCGAGCCTATGTCAGTTTCGACATTCTTCGTTTCTGAAGTGTATTTCTGTGCGGAATCGCTGTTTCGCGCGCTAGATCAGTGCATTTGCATGCAAGTATGACAAATTGGAATAGAAACTCCGACCGGCAATCACGATCACGATTTATTCGAGCTTATGTCAGATTCGACGATTCTTCGTTTCAGAAGTGTATTTCTGTGCGGAATCGCTGTTTCGCGCGCTAGATCAGTGCATTTGCAGGCAAGTATGCCAAATTGGAATAGAAACTCCGACACGGCAAGCACGATCACGATTTATTCGACGTTATGTCAGATTCGACGAATCTTCGTTTCAGAAGTGTATTTCTGTGCGGAATCGCTGATTCGCGTGCTAGATCAGTGCATTTGCATGCAAATATGCGAAATTGGACAGAAACTCCGACCAGGCAAGCACGATCACAATTTATTCGAGCCTATGTCAGATTCGACGATTCTTAGTTTCAGAAGTGTATTTCAGTGCGGAATCGCTGTTTCGCGTGCTAGATCAGTGCATTTGCATGCAAATATGCGAAATTGGCACGAAAACTCCGATTCGGCAAGCACGATCACGATTTATTCGAGCTTATGTCAGATTCGACAATTATTCGTTTCACAAATGAATTTCTGTGCGGAATCGCTGTTTCGCGTAGTAGATCAGTGCATTTGCAAGCAAGTATGCCAAATTGGAATAGAAACTCCGACCCGGCAAGCACGATCACGATTTATTCGAGCTTATGTCAGATTCGACGATTCTTTGTTTCAGAAGTGTATTTCTGTGCGGAATCGCTGTTTCGCGTGCTAGATCAGTGCATTTGTATGCAGATATGCGAAATTGGCACGGAAACTCCGATTCGGCAAGCACGATCATGATTTATTCGAGCTTATGTCAGATTCGACGATTCTTCGTTTCAGAAGTGTATTCCTGTGCGGAATCGCTGTTTCGCGCGCTAGATCAGTGCATTTGCAGGCAAGTATGCCAAATTGGAATAGAAACTCCGACACGGCAAGCACGGTCACGATTTATTCGACGTTATGTCAGATTCGACGATTCTCCGTTTCAGAAGTGTATTTCTGTGCGGAATCGCTGTTTCGCGTGCTAGATCAGTGCATTTGCATGCAAATATGCGAAATTGGACAGAAACTCCGACCAGGCAAGCACGATCACAATTTATTCGAGCCTATGTCAGATTCGACGATTCTTCGTTTCAGAAGTGTATTTCAGTGCGGAATCGCTGTTTCGCGTGCTAGATCAGTGCATTTGCATACAAGTATGAGAAATTGGAATAGAAACCACGACCCGACAAGCACGATCGCGATTTAATCGAGCTTATGGCAGATTCGACGATTCTTCGTTTCAGAAGTGTATTTCTTTGCGGAATCGCTGTTTCGCGTGCTAGATCAGTGCATTTGCATGCAAATATGCGAAATTGGCACGAAAACTCCGATTCGGCAAGGACGATCACGATTTATTCGAGCTTATGTCAGATTCGACGATTCTTCGTTTCAGAAGTGTATTTCTGTGCGGAATCGCTGTTTCGCGTGCTATATCAGTGCATTTGCATGCAAGTATGCAAAATTTTAATAGAAACTCCGACCCGGCAAGCACGGTCACAATTTATTCGAGCCTATGTCAGATTCGACGATTCTTTGTTTCAGAAGTGTATTTCTGTGCGGAATCGCTGTTTCGCGTGCTAGATCAGTGCATTTGTATGCAGATATGCGAAATTGGCACGGAAACTCCGATTCGGCAAGCACGATGACGATTTATTCGAGCTTATGTCAAATTCGACGATTCTTCGTTTCAGAAGTGTATTTCTGTGCGGAATCGCTGTTCCGCGCGCTAGATCAGTGCATTTGCATGCAAATATGCGAAATTGGCACGAAATCTCCGATTTGGCAAGCACGATCATGGTTTATTCGAGCTTATGTCAGATTCGACGATTATTCGTTTCACAAATGAATTTCTGTACGGAATCGCTGTTTAGCGTGCTAGATCAGTGCATTTGTATGCAAATATGCGAAATTGGACAGAAACTCCGACCAGGCAAGCACGATCACAATTTATTCGAGCCTATTTCAGATTCGACGATTCTTCGTTTCAGAAGTGTATTTCTGTGCGGAATCGCTGTTTCGCGCGCTAGATCAGTGCATTTGCAGGCAAGTATGCCAAATTGGAATAGAAACTCCGACACGGCAAGCACGGTCACGATTTATTCGACGTTATGTCAGATTCGACGATTCTTCGTTTCAGAAGTGTATTTCTGTGCGGAATCGCTGTTTCGCGTTCTAGATCAGTGCATTTGCATGCAAATATGCGAAATTGGACAGAAACTCCGACCAGGCAAGCACGATCACAATTTATTCGAGCCTATGTCAGATTCGACGATTATTCGTTTCACAAATGAATTTCTGTACGGAATCGCTGTTTAGCGTGCTAGATCAGTGCATTTGCATGCAAGTATGACAAATTGGAATAGAAACTCCGACCGCCAATCACGATCACGATTTATTAGAGCTTATGTCAGATTCGACGATTCTTCGTTTCAGAAGTGTATTTCTGTGCGGAATCGCTGTTTCGCGCGCTAGATCAGTGCATTTGCAGGCAAGTATGCCAAATTGGAATAGAAACTCCGACACGGCAAGCACGGTCACGATTTATTCGACGTTATGTCAGATTCGACGATTCTTCGTTTCAGAAGTGTATTTCTGTGCGGAATCGCTGTTTCGCGTGCTAGATCAGTGCATTTGCATGCAAATATGCGAAATTGGACAGAAACTCCGACCAGGCAAGCACGTTCACAATTTATTCGAGCCTATGTCAGATTCGACGATTCTTCGTTTCAGAAGTGTATTTCAGTGCGGAATCGCTGTTTCGCGTGCTAGATCAGTGCATTTGCATACAAGTATGAGAAATTGGAATAGAAACCACGACCCGACAAGCACGATCGCGATTTAATCGAGCTTATGGCAGATTCGACGATTCTTCGTTTCAGAAGTGTATTTCTTTGCGGAATCGCTGTTTCGCGTGCTAGATCAGTGCATTTGCATGCAAATATGCGAAATTGGCACGAAATCTCCGATTCGGCAAGCACGATCACGATTTATTCGAGCTTATGTCAGATTCGACAATTATTCGTTTCACAAATGAATTTCTGTGCGGAATCGCTGTTTCGCGTAGTAGATCAGTGCATTTGCAAGCAAGTATGCCAAATTGGAATAGAAACTCCGACCCGGCAAGCACGATCACGATTTATTCGAGCTTATGTCAGATTCCACGATTCTTTGTTTCAGAAGTGTATTTCTGTGCGGAATCGCTGTTTCGCGTGCTAGATCAGTGCATTTGTATGCAGATATGCGAAATTGGCACGGAAACTCCGATTCGGCAAGCACGATCATGATTTATTCGAGCTTATGTCAGATTCGACGATTCTTCGTTTCAGAAGTGTATTTCTGTGCGGAATCGCTGTTTCGCGTGCTATATCAGTGCATTTGCATGCAAGTATGCGAAATTGGAATAGAAACTCCGACCCGGCAAGCACGATCACAATTTATTCGAGCCTATGTCAGTTTCGACATTCTTCGTTTCTGAAGTGTATTTCTGTGCGGAATCGCTGTTTCGCGCGCTAGATCAGTGCATTTGCATGCAAGTATGACAAATTGGAATAGAAACTCCGACCGGCAATCACGATCACGATTTATTCGAGCTTATGTCAGATTCGACGATTCTTCGTTTCAGAAGTGTATTTCTGTGCGGAATCGCTGTTTCGCGCGCTAGATCAGTGCATTTGCAGGCAAGTATGCCAAATTGGAATAGAAACTCCGACACGGCAAGCACGATCACGATTTATTCGACGTTATGTCAGATTCGACGAATCTTCGTTTCAGAAGTGTATTTCTGTGCGGAATCGCTGATTCGCGTGCTAGATCAGTGCATTTGCATGCAAATATGCGAAATTGGACAGAAACTCCGACCAGGCAAGCACGATCACAATTTATTCGAGCCTATGTCAGATTCGACGATTCTTAGTTTCAGAAGTGTATTTCAGTGCGGAATCGCTGTTTCGCGTGCTAGATCAGTGCATTTGCATGCAAATATGCGAAATTGGCACGAAAACTCCGATTCGGCAAGCACGATCACGATTTATTCGAGCTTATGTCAGATTCGACAATTATTCGTTTCACAAATGAATTTCTGTGCGGAATCGCTGTTTCGCGTAGTAGATCAGTGCATTTGCAAGCAAGTATGCCAAATTGGAATAGAAACTCCGACCCGGCAAGCACGATCACGATTTATTCGAGCTTATGTCAGATTCGACGATTCTTTGTTTCAGAAGTGTATTTCTGTGCGGAATCGCTGTTTCGCGTGCTAGATCAGTGCATTTGTATGCAGATATGCGAAATTGGCACGGAAACTCCGATTCGGCAAGCACGATCATGATTTATTCGAGCTTATGTCAGATTCGACGATTCTTCGTTTCAGAAGTGTATTCCTGTGCGGAATCGCTGTTTCGCGCGCTAGATCAGTGCATTTGCAGGCAAGTATGCCAAATTGGAATAGAAACTCCGACACGGCAAGCACGGTCACGATTTATTCGACGTTATGTCAGATTCGACGATTCTCCGTTTCAGAAGTGTATTTCTGTGCGGAATCGCTGTTTCGCGTGCTAGATCAGTGCATTTGCATGCAAATATGCGAAATTGGACAGAAACTCCGACCAGGCAAGCACGATCACAATTTATTCGAGCCTATGTCAGATTCGACGATTCTTCGTTTCAGAAGTGTATTTCAGTGCGGAATCGCTGTTTCGCGTGCTAGATCAGTGCATTTGCATACAAGTATGAGAAATTGGAATAGAAACCACGACCCGACAAGCACGATCGCGATTTAATCGAGCTTATGGCAGATTCGACGATTCTTCGTTTCAGAAGTGTATTTCTTTGCGGAATCGCTGTTTCGCGTGCTAGATCAGTGCATTTGCATGCAAATATGCGAAATTGGCACGAAAACTCCGATTCGGCAAGGACGATCACGATTTATTCGAGCTTATGTCAGATTCGACGATTCTTCGTTTCAGAAGTGTATTTCTGTGCGGAATCGCTGTTTCGCGTGCTATATCAGTGCATTTGCATGCAAGTATGCAAAATTTTAATAGAAACTCCGACCCGGCAAGCACGGTCACAATTTATTCGAGCCTATGTCAGATTCGACGATTCTTTGTTTCAGAAGTGTATTTCTGTGCGGAATCGCTGTTTCGCGTGCTAGATCAGTGCATTTGTATGCAGATATGCGAAATTGGCACGGAAACTCCGATTCGGCAAGCACGATGACGATTTATTCGAGCTTATGTCAAATTCGACGATTCTTCGTTTCAGAAGTGTATTTCTGTGCGGAATCGCTGTTCCGCGCGCTAGATCAGTGCATTTGCATGCAAATATGCGAAATTGGCACGAAATCTCCGATTTGGCAAGCACGATCATGGTTTATTCGAGCTTATGTCAGATTCGACGATTATTCGTTTCACAAATGAATTTCTGTACGGAATCGCTGTTTAGCGTGCTAGATCAGTGCATTTGTATGCAAATATGCGAAATTGGACAGAAACTCCGACCAGGCAAGCACGATCACAATTTATTCGAGCCTATGTCAGATTCGACGATTCTTAGTTTCAGAAGTGTATTTCAGTGCGGAATCGCTGTTTCGCGTGCTAGATCAGTGCATTTGCATGCAAATATGCGAAATTGGCACGAAAACTCCGATTCGGCAAGCACGATCACGATTTATTCGAGCTTATGTCAGATTCGACAATTATTCGTTTCACAAATGAATTTCTGTGCGGAATCGCTGTTTCGCGTAGTAGATCAGTGCATTTGCAAGCAAGTATGCCAAATTGGAATAGAAACTCCGACCCGGCAAGCACGATCACGATTTATTCGAGCTTATGTCAGATTCGACGATTCTTTGTTTCAGAAGTGTATTTCTGTGCGGAATCGCTGTTTCGCGTGCTAGATCAGTGCATTTGTATGCAGATATGCGAAATTGGCACGGAAACTCCGATTCGGCAAGCACGATCATGATTTATTCGAGCTTATGTCAGATTCGACGATTCTTCGTTTCAGAAGTGTATTCCTGTGCGGAATCGCTGTTTCGCGCGCTAGATCAGTGCATTTGCAGGCAAGTATGCCAAATTGGAATAGAAACTCCGACACGGCAAGCACGGTCACGATTTATTCGACGTTATGTCAGATTCGACGATTCTCCGTTTCAGAAGTGTATTTCTGTGCGGAATCGCTGTTTCGCGTGCTAGATCAGTGCATTTGCATGCAAATATGCGAAATTGGACAGAAACTCCGACCAGGCAAGCACGATCACAATTTATTCGAGCCTATGTCAGATTCGACGATTCTTCGTTTCAGAAGTGTATTTCAGTGCGGAATCGCTGTTTCGCGTGCTAGATCAGTGCATTTGCATACAAGTATGAGAAATTGGAATAGAAACCACGACCCGACAAGCACGATCGCGATTTAATCGAGCTTATGGCAGATTCGACGATTCTTCGTTTCAGAAGTGTATTTCTTTGCGGAATCGCTGTTTCGCGTGCTAGATCAGTGCATTTGCATGCAAATATGCGAAATTGGCACGAAAACTCCGATTCGGCAAGGACGATCACGATTTATTCGAGCTTATGTCAGATTCGACGATTCTTCGTTTCAGAAGTGTATTTCTGTGCGGAATCGCTGTTTCGCGTGCTATATCAGTGCATTTGCATGCAAGTATGCAAAATTTTAATAGAAACTCCGACCCGGCAAGCACGGTCACAATTTATTCGAGCCTATGTCAGATTCGACGATTCTTTGTTTCAGAAGTGTATTTCTGTGCGGAATCGCTGTTTCGCGTGCTAGATCAGTGCATTTGTATGCAGATATGCGAAATTGGCACGGAAACTCCGATTCGGCAAGCACGATGACGATTTATTCGAGCTTATGTCAAATTCGACGATTCTTCGTTTCAGAAGTGTATTTCTGTGCGGAATCGCTGTTCCGCGCGCTAGATCAGTGCATTTGCATGCAAATATGCGAAATTGGCACGAAATCTCCGATTTGGCAAGCACGATCATGGTTTATTCGAGCTTATGTCAGATTCGACGATTATTCGTTTCACAAATGAATTTCTGTACGGAATCGCTGTTTAGCGTGCTAGATCAGTGCATTTGTATGCAAATATGCGAAATTGGACAGAAACTCCGACCAGGCAAGCACGATCACAATTTATTCGAGCCTATTTCAGATTCGACGATTCTTCGTTTCAGAAGTGTATTTCTGTGCGTAATCGCTGTTTCGCGCGCTAGATCAGTGCATTTGCATGCAAGTATGACAAATTGGAATAGAAACTCCGACCGCCAATCACGATCACGATTTATTAGAGCTTATGTCAGATTCGACGATTCTTCGTTTCAGAAGTGTATTTCAGTGCGGAATCGCTGTTTCGCGCGCTAGATCAGTGCATTTGCAGGGAAGTATGCCAAATTGGAATAGAAACTCCGACACGGCAAGCACGGTCACGATTTATTCGACGTTATGTCAGATTCGACGATTCTTCGTTTCAGAAGTGTATTTCTGTGCGGAATCGCTGTTTCGCGTGCTAGATCAGTGCATTTGCATGCAAATATGCGAAATTGGACAGAAACTCCGACCAGGCAAGCACGATCACAATTTATTCGAGCCTATGTCAGATTCGACGATTCTTCGTTTCAGAAGTGTATTTCAGTGCGGAATCGCTGTTTCGCGTGCTAGATCAGTGCATTTGCATACAAGTATGCCAAATTGGAATAGAAACTCCGACACGGCAAGCACGATCACAATTTATTCGAGCCTATGTCAGTTTCGACATTCTTCGTTTCAGAAGTGTATTTCTGTGCGGAATCGCTGTTTCGCGCGCTAGATCAGTGCATTTGCATGCAAATATGCGAAATTGGCACGAAATCTCCGATTTGGCAAGCACGATCATGGTTTATAAGAGCTTATGTCAGATTCGACGATTATTCGTTTCACAAATGAATTTCTGTACGGAATCGCTGTTTAGCGTGCTAGATCAGTGCATTTGCATGCAAATATGCGAAATTGGACAGAAACTCCGACCAGGCAAGCACGATCACAATTTATTCGAGCCTATTTCAGATTCGACGATTCTTCGTTTCAGAAGTGTATTTATGTGCGGAATCGCTGTTTCGCGTGTTAGATCAGTGCATTTGCATGCAAACATTCCAAATTGGCACAGAAACTCCGATCCGCACAAACACGATCACGATTTATTCGAGCTTATGTCAGATTCGACGATTCTTCGTTTCAGAAGTGTATTTCTGTGCGTAATCGCTGTTTCGCGCGCTAGATCAGTGCATTTGCATGCAAGTATGACAAATTGGAATAGAAACTCCGACCGGCAATCACGATCACGATTTATTCGAGCTTATGTCAGATTCGACGATTCTTCGTTTCAGAAGTGTATTTCTGTGCGGAATCGCTGTTTCGCGCGCTAGATCAGTGCATTTGCAGGCAAGTATGCCAAATTGGAATAGAAACTCCGACACGGCAAGCACGGTCACGATTTATTCGACGTTATGTCAGATTCGACGATTCTTCGTTTCAGAAGTGTATTTCTGTGCGGAATCGCTGTTTCGCGTTCTAGATCAGTGCATTTGCATGCAAATATGCGAAATTGGACAGAAACTCCGACCAGGCAAGCACGATCACAATTTATTCGAGCCTATGTCAGATTCGACGATTCTTCGTTTCAGAAGTGTATTTCTGTGCGGAATCGCTGATTCGCGTGCTAGATCAGTGCATTTGCATGCAAATATGCGAAATTGGACAGAAACTCCGACCAGGCAAGCACGATCACAATTTATTCGAGCCTATGTCAGATTCGACGATTCTTAGTTTCAGAAGTGTATTTCAGTGCGGAATCGCTGTTTCGCGTGCTAGATCAGTGCATTTGCATGCAAATATGCGAAATTGGCACGAAAACTCCGATCCGGCAAGCACGATCACGATTTATTCGAGCTTATGTCAGATTCGACAATTATTCGTTTCACAAATGAATTTCTGTGCGGAATCGCTGTTTCGCGTAGTAGATCAGTGCATTTGCAAGCAAGTATGCCAAATTGGAATAGAAACTCCGACCCGGCAAGCACGATCACGATTTATTCGAGCTTATGTCAGATTCGACGATTCTTTGTTTCAGAAGTGTATTTCTGTGCGGAATCGCTGTTTCGCGCGCTAGATCAGTGCATTTGTATGCAGATATGCGAAATTGGCACGGAAACTCCGATTCGGCAAGCACGATCATGATTTATTCGAGCTTATGTCAGATTCGACGATTCTTCGTTTCAGAAGTGTATTCCTGTGCGGAATCGCTGTTTCGCGCGCTAGATCAGTGCATTTGCAGGCAAGTATGCCAAATTGGAATAGAAACTCCGACACGGCAAGCACGGTCACGATTTATTCGACGTTATGTCAGATTCGACGATTCTCCGTTTCAGAAGTGTATTTCTGTGCGGAATCGCTGTTTCGCGTGCTAGATCAGTGCATTTGCATGCAAATATGCGAAATTGGACAGAAACTCCGACCAGGCAAGCACGATCACAATTTATTCGAGCCTATGTCAGATTCGACGATTCTTCGTTTCAGAAGTGTATTTCAGTGCGGAATCGCTGTTTCGCGTGCTAGATCAGTGCATTTGCATACAAGTATGAGAAATTGGAATAGAAACCACGACCCGACAAGCACGATCGCGATTTAATCGAGCTTATGGCAGATTCGACGATTCTTCGTTTCAGAAGTGTATTTCTTTGCGGAATCGCTGTTTCGCGTGCTAGATCAGTGCATTTGCATGCAAATATGCGAAATTG
Source organism: Lasioglossum baleicum (assembly GCF_051020765.1). Lineage (NCBI taxonomy): Eukaryota > Metazoa > Arthropoda > Insecta > Hymenoptera > Halictidae > Lasioglossum > Lasioglossum baleicum. The sequence continues at coordinate 69,608 of NW_027469109.1, read as the reverse complement.
GCACGAAAACTCCGATTCGGCAAGGACGATCACGATTTATTCGAGCTTATGTCAGATTCGACGATTCTTCGTTTCAGAAGTGTATTTCTGTGCGGAATCGCTGTTTCGCGTGCTATATCAGTGCATTTGCATGCAAGTATGCAAAATTTTAATAGAAACTCCGACCCGGCAAGCACGATCACAATTTATTCGAGCCTATGTCAGATTCGACTATTCTTTGTTTCAGAAGTGTATTTCTGTGCGGAATCGCTGTTTCGCGTGCTAGATCAGTGCATTTGTATGCAGATATGCGAAATTGGCACGGAAACTCCGATTCGGCAAGCACGATGACGATTTATTCGAGCTTATGTCAGATTCGACGATTCTTTGTTTCAGAAGTGTATTTCTGTGCGGAATCGCTGTTTCGCGCGCTAGATCAGTGCATTTGCATGCAAATATGCGAAATTGGCACGAAATCTCCGATTTGGCAAGCACGATCATGGTTTATTCGAGCTTATGTCAGATTCGACGATTATTCGTTTCACAAATGAATTTCTGTACGGAATCGCTGTTTAGCGTGCTAGATCAGTGCATTTGTATGCAAATATGCGAAATTGGACAGAAACTCCGACCAGGCAAGCACGATCACAATTTATTCGAGCCTATTTCAGATTCGACGATTCTTTGTTTCAGAAGTGTATTTCTGTGCGGAATCGCTGTTTCGCGTGCTAGATCAGTGCATTTGTATGCAGATATGCGAAATTGGCACGGAAACTCCGATTCGGCAAGCACGATCATGATTTATTCGAGCTTATGTCAGATTCGACGATTCTTCGTTTCAGAAGTGTATTTCTGTGCGGAATCGCTGTTTCGCGTGCTATATCAGTGCATTTGCATGCAAGTATGCGAAATTGGAATAGAAACTCCGACCCGGCAAGCACGATCACAATTTATTCGAGCCTATGTCAGTTTCGACATTCTTCGTTTCTGAAGTGTATTTCTGTGCGGAATCGCTGTTTCGCGCGCTAGATCAGTGCATTTGCATGCAAGTATGACAAATTGGAATAGAAACTCCGACCGCCAATCACGATCACGATTTATTAGAGCTTATGTCAGATTCGACGATTCTTCGTTTCAGAAGTGTATTTCAGTGCGGAATCGCTGTTTCGCGCGCTAGATCAGTGCATTTGCAGGGAAGTATGCCAAATTGGAATAGAAACTCCGACACGGCAAGCACGGTCACGATTTATTCGACGTTATGTCAGATTCGACGATTCTTCGTTTCAGAAGTGTATTTCTGTGCGGAATCGCTGTTTCGCGTGCTAGATCAGTGCATTTGCATGCAAATATGCGAAATTGGACAGAAACTCCGACCAGGCAAGCACGATCACAATTTATTCGAGCCTATGTCAGATTCGACGATTCTTCGTTTCAGAAGTGTATTTCAGTGCGGAATCGCTGTTTCGCGTGCTAGATCAGTGCATTTGCATACAAGTATGCCAAATTGGAATAGAAACTCCGACACGGCAAGCACGATCACGATTTATTCGACGTTATGTCAGATTCGACGATTCTTCGTTTCAGAAGTGTATTTCTGTGCGGAATCGCTGTTTCGCGTGCTATATCAGTGCATTTGCATGCAAGTATGCGAAATTTTAATAGAAACTCCGACCCGGCAAGCACGATCACAATTTATTCGAGCTTATGTCAGATTCGACGATTCTTCGTTTCAGAAGTGTATTTCAGTGCGGAATCGCTGTTTCGCGCGCTAGATCAGTGCATTTGCAGGCAAGTATGCCAAATTGGAATAGAAACTCCGACACGGCAAGCACGGTCACAATTTATTCGACGTTATGTCAGATTCGACGATTCTCCGTTTCAGAAGTGTATTTCTGTGCGGAATCGCTGTTTCGCGTGCTAGATCAGTGCATTTGCATGCAAATATGCGAAATTGGACAGAAACTCCGACCAGGCAAGCACGATCACAATTTATTCGAGCCTATGTCAGATTCGACGATTCTTCGTTTCAGAAGTGTATTTCAGTGCGGAATCGCTGTTTCGCGTGCTAGAGCAGTGCATTTGCATACAAGTATGAGAAATTGGAATAGAAACCACGACCCGACAAGCACGATCGCGATTTAATCGAGCTTATGGCAGATTCGACGATTCTTCGTTTCAGAAGTGTATTTCTTTGCGGAATCGCTGTTTCGCGTGCTAGATCAGTGCATTTGCATGCAAATATGCGAAATTGGCACGAAAACTCCGATTCGGCAAGGACGATCACGATTTATTCGAGCTTATGTCAGATTCGACGATTCTTCGTTTCAGAAGTGTATTTCTGTGCGGAATCGCTGTTTCGCGTGCTATATCAGTGCATTTGCATGCAAGTATGCGAAATTTTAATAGAAACTCCGACCCGGCAAGCACGATCACAATTTATTCGAGCCTATGTCAGATTCGACGATTCTTTGTTTCAGAAGTGTATTTCTGTGCGGAATCGCTGTTTCGCGTGCTATATCAGTGCATTTGCATGCAAGTATGCGAAATTGGAATAGAAACTCCGACCCGGCAAGCACGATCACAATTTATTCGAGCCTATGTCAGTTTCGACATTATTCGTTTCTGAAGTGTATTTATGTGCGGAATCGCTGTTTCGCGCGCTAGATCAGTGCATTTGCATGCAAGTATGCGAAATTTTAATAGAAACTCCGACCCGGCAAGCACGATCACAATTTATTCGAGCCTATGTCAGTTTCGACATTCTTCGTTTCAGAAGTGTATTTCTGTGCGGAATCGCTGTTTCGCGCGCTAGATCAGTGCATTTGCATGCAAATATGCGAAATTGGCACGAAATCTCCGATTTGGCAAGCACGATCATGGTTTATTCGAGCTTATGTCAGATTCGACGATTATTCGTTTCACAAATGAATTTCTGTACGGAATCGCTGTTTAGCGTGCTAGATCAGTGCATTTGCATGCAAATATGCGAAATTGGACAGAAACTCCGACCAGGCAAGCACGATCACAATTTATTCGAGCCTATTTCAGATTCGACGATTCTTCGTTTCAGAAGTGTATTTATGTGCGGAATCGCTGTTTCGCGTGTTAGATCAGTGCATTTGCATGCAAACATTCCAAATTGGCACAGAAACTCCGATCCGCACAAACACGATCACGATTTATTCGAGCTTATGTCAGATTCGACGATTCTTCGTTTCAGAAGTGTATTTCTGTGCGTAATCGCTGTTTCGCGCGCTAGATCAGTGCATTTGCATGCAAGTATGACAAATAGGAATAGAAACTCCGACCGGCAATCACGATCACGATTTATTCGAGCTTATGTCAGATTCGACGATTCTTCGTTTCAGAAGTGTATTTCTGTGCGGAATCGCTGTTTCGCGCGCTAGATCAGTGCATTTGCAGGCAAGTATGCCAAATTGGAATAGAAACTCCGACACGGCAAGCAGGGTCACGATTTATTCGACGTTATGTCAGATTCGACGATTCTTCGTTTCAGAAGTGTATTTCTGTGCGGAATCGCTGTTTCGCGTTCTAGATCAGTGCATTTGCATGCAAATATGCGAAATTGGACAGAAACTCCGACCAGGCAAGCACGATCACAATTTATTCGAGCCTATGTCAGATTCGACGATTCTTCGTTTCAGAAGTGTATTTCTGTGCGTAATCGCTGTTTCGCGCGCTAGATCAGTGCATTTGCATGCAAGTATGACAAATTGGAATAGAAACTCCGACCGCCAATCACGATCACGATTTATTAGAGTGTAACAGACCTGTACGGTGCAGGCCTGTTACTAAGAGACACGCGCCGAACACCGCCGACCGACACCGAGAACCGCCGAACACGCCGTATACACGCATCGCGTCACGACGTACAGTCCCGCGCTCCGAGACACATTCGGCGGGAAACGGACGTCGAGGTTCGGCCATCTTGGCGGACACGGAAATACGACGTCACACATCCGCGTTCCCCCACGCCAGTTCCCCCACCACCAACCTAGGCCTATAAAAGGCGATGCAAACGAGGCACGGGCCTCTTTTCCATCCTAGCCAGCAGCTAGGAGCCTTCTCCAGAATAGTGGTACGTATCGCTATTCACTCTTCCTAAAATTCCCACGCTCTCGACGTCGAGCTACCGACAGCATCGGCCTCCTCGACATCGACAGTTCCCACGGCGGGTACAGCATACTCGCCGAACAGAGAAGACAGCATCTTCTCTGCCGTTCGGCCAGCCGCCGAACCCAGTCTCTCAAGGCAGCACCTTGAGAACTCCGTCAGCCACGGAGACGTTCAAATGAAAGGGACTGCATCTCTTTCGTTTGTCGTAGAACCTTCACGAGCCCATCCCGACTCGTGGTAGGGTTTCCCGGACCAATCCCGCCTGTATCCTGAACGGAAAAGACAGCATCTTTTCTGCCGTTCGGCCAGCCGCCGAACCCAGTCTCTCGAGGCAGCACCTCGAGAACTCCGTCAGCCACGGAGACGTGTAAATGAAAGGGACAGCATCCCTTTCGTTTATCGTAGAACCGCCACGAGGTCCTCCCGACTCGTGGTAGGGTTTCCTGCACCATCCTCGCCTGTACCCTGAGTCGTTATCCGTACCGATCGCCGGGCACGCGCCGCGACGCCCCGATCTCACGACGCCGGTAAACCCACGCACCAGTTACGCGAACGGACGGCCACGCGCCGCGACTCGCGACCCGCGATAGGTTCATGCACCAATTATATCCGGTCCCGCGAAAGTACCTGTAGTGAGGCCCGAAAATATATAAATACATCGTCGTTATTCCTCGCCCCGCGCACTGAGTCATTTTCAGCTTCCGTCGATTCTCTCGCCAGTGATCGAACCTGGCTCGGCGAGCTATTCAGCACGAGAGGACACGACCACCGTGGCAGACGCATCTCGCCGGAAGCAGAACCGTTACATGGCGCCCGAACAGGGACTGGGTGCGAAAATCACGCGTCGGAATAACGGCCACGTGGCCGAATTTCGAGGTTAACGTGCGGACACCTCGCCGGTCGGAAGTGATGCATCGCGCGCGACATCTAGCGTTCGATCAAAGGAACCAGTGAAACCGGACAAGCGTGACAGTCCGCGACATCTAGTGTCGACCGATAGTGACAGTGCCAATGAACACGAGTGAGAGTGCGCGCCATCTCGGGACGCACGGCGTTACTGCAACCGCGCGGGCAGATTCAAACCGCGGCACGTCTCCAGGGACCAAGTGCAGGCAATAGGGCATGCCACAACGCCCTGCACAAGTCACCGCGATACAAGTGAAGCGAATACTGGCCGAACTGCGGCGCCTACGAGTATCAATCACCGGAACCCCGGAGGAACTCCGCCAACATTGGGAGAACTGTATCCGCACACAGACGGAGGATCTGTTCTGCATACCCGAGCAACTGTTCAGAATGGACGAACCGAAACCAGCGGCCAGTGGGCCGCCCGCACAAACGCCCATACAAACACCCGCACAAACCTTCATCACCGTCGAGCCACCGAACGACCCAGGAAGGAACATGGATCGCATGCGTAAATGGGCATGTACCACTGACGGAAAGGACCCGCACGCGTTCGTAGAACGGCTCGCGGAGTTGCAGGAGGCCTACTGCCTCTCCGACGCGGAATTGTTGCGAGGGGTTACCGAGCTGGTACGTGGAGACGCCCAGGTTTGGTATCGTAATAGCAAACATGGAATTACCACATGGACGGACTTCAAGAAAAAGTTCGTAGCTAATTTCTCCGCGGAGCAGACACAGTTACAGCGGGAACGAGAGGCCCGTGAACGTACTCAGAAACCCGGAGAGCCGTTCCAGAAGTATATGCACGCCCTAATCACGCTGATGCGACGGGCCGACATCCCGACCACCGATTACCTGGAAACGGTATACGAAAATATGCTGCCAGAGCATACCGTCGTGATTAACCCGGCCCACGTTAAAGACCTGGACGACCTACTGGGCCAGGTCCAACGGATCGAGAGGGCACTCGAGCGAAAGAATAAAATACAGAAGCCTCTCGCCCGGAGCTCCGCCTACGAAGCCGGTCCGGAGCATCGCACGACCGACGTGGCGGCCACGTACAATACCGGTCAGCAACCGGCAAACACAGCGGGCCCGTCGAACGACACATACAGCCCCGTCACGCACTGCTGGCGGTGCAAACTGCGGGGGCACAACCGCTTCGAGTGTCGGAATATATATCGACGATTCTGTGCACGGTGCGGCCGAGACGGAATACTCACACGAGAGTGCCACCCACCAGGTAATCAACACACCGGACAACCGTCGGGAAACGGGCCAAGGGGCGCGGCCCAATTGAACGACCGCAGGCCCCCGCAATAAATTATACACCCCGGCCACTATTATCCATCCTGATTCTCGGCCGGCAGGTAGAAGCCCTCCTGGACACAGGGGCACAATTGTCGTGCGTCAATGAGGAAGTACAGCAGTGGGCCCGGGAACAGGGCATCACCCCACAGACCACGAACGGCCTGGTCGGCCTGGCCGACGGGTCAAACACACGTCCGAATGGCACGTTGCGCCTCCCGTTTATCACCATGGGGTACGAGTGGGAACACGAGTTCACCATATTGCCGAAGATGGGACCGCAGGTACTCCTGGGCATCCAGACAATTGCCGCATTAGGAATTCAATTACGGCCACCGGCCGATATTGCCTCATGGCCCGTGGCGTACCTCGCCGAAACAAAACCAGATCTGGAAACGGGTTTACGCACCCCCAGCGCCGAGGATCGTGAACGACTGGACGATTTTCTTGCCGGCGAAATGGAACTGTTTAAAACAGTGCCCGGACGCACCAACCTCGTTCAGCACCGAATCAAGTTGACAGACGAAACGCCGATAAAACAACGGTACCGCCCGCGGAATCCAGCGATGCAGGCCGTCATCGACACCGAAGTCGAAGCAATGCTACGGGACGGAGTGATCGAGCCCTCCAGCAGCCCTTGGAGCTCGCCAGTGGTGGTGGTAAAAAAAAAAGACGGGAAGCCACGATTCTGCGTCGACTTCAGGAAACTCAATGAACGTTCGGAAAAAGATGCGTACCCGTTACCGCATATACAAGCGACGCTCGACAAGCTACGCGGCGCCAAATTCCTGACAACGCTCGACCTAAAGAGCGGATACTGGCAGGTACCCCTGGAAGACAGTAGTCGACCACTGACAGCGTTCACGGTACCCGGGAAAGGGCTGTTCCAATTTAAAGTAATGCCGTTCGGTCTGCACTCGGCGCCAGCGACGTTTCAGCGACTGCTCGACCGAGTCATCGGCCCGGAACTAGAACCGTATGCGTTCGCATATCTGGACGACATTATTACTGTCAGTCCGACGTTCGAAGCTCACCAGCAGCATCTGCGTGAGGTCTTCAAACGCCTGCGAGCCGCCGGACTCAGGCTAAACCCAGATAAGTGTCACTTCTGTGTGGACAGCCTCCGATACTTGGGACACGTGGTCGACCAACGAGGGATACGCACCGATCCAGAAAAGACAGACGCGATCGCCAAAATTGCGACGCCGAAGAACATCCGAGACGTACGACGATTCCATGGGATGGCGTCATGGTATCGCCGGTTCGTGCCCAAGTTCGCCGAACTGATGGAACCACTGACCAAACTCACCCGTAAGAACGCGAAGTGGAGGTGGTCCGAGGCCGAAGAAACCGCGTTCCAGGAAATGAAGCGACGACTCGTCGCCGCCCCGATACTGGCGTGCCCAAATTTTTCGGAGCGTTTTACGCTCCAAACGGACGCCAGCGACCATGGACTGGGCGTAGTCCTGACCCAAGGCACAGGAGACGAGGAAAGGGTCATCGCTTACGCGAGCCACACCCTCAGTATGACCGAGCGGAACTACAGTGCGACGGAGAAAGAGTGCCTCGCCGTCGTATGGGGCATACGGAAGATGAAACCGTACATCGAAGGATACCAGTTTACCGTCGTGACAGACCACCAGGCACTCCGTTGGCTGCAGCAGATCGACAACCCGACGGGACGGCTCGCAAGATGGGCCCTCGAACTGCAGCAGTACGATTTCGATATTGAATATCGACCCGGAAAACTCAACTACGTCGCCGATGCGCTCTCCAGAAACACTCCAGTACCAGAAGTAAATCTGCTCCAGTCGAAACAGCGCACCGACACGTGGTACCAGAAAAAGATCGAAGCAGTCCGCCAAAACCCCGCGTCCGTTCCAGATTACCAGATACGCGAGGGGAAACTGTTTCGACACCTGTTACACCAGCTCGACTACAACGAACCAACGGCCAGCAACGCCTGGAAGATGTGCGTGCCGGCGGGGGAAAGGGAGGCCCTCCTCCACCAACACCACGACGACCCCACCGCCGGACACCTCGGCATAGCCAAAACAATTGTTCGCCTGGCGCAAAGATACTACTGGCCCGGAATGTTTAGGGAGGTGGCCCGCCATGTTCGCTGTTGCTCGAGCTGTCAACAATACAAGACAGCACCACAGCAGCCAGCGGGACACATGCACGCAAACCCCGGAACACAACCGTGGCACACGGTCTCCATCGACCTCGTCGGCCCTCTGCCACGTTCACGCCGGGGACACATATGGCTGCTGGTCGCTCTCGATCGTTTTTCGAAGTGGGTCGAACTCACGCCACTTCGAAAAGCCACCAGCGCCGCCGTCACCGCGGCCATTCTGAAGGATGTCGTCCTCCGACACGGAGCACCAGAAATTATCATCACTGATAACGGACGCCAGTTCATCGGCAAACCCTTCACCGAAATGCTGCGGGCCTCGGGAACTCAACATCGACGCACGCCACCGTACTCGCCCCATTGTAATCCGGTCGAAAGGGCCAACAAGGTCGTTAAGACCATGCTCGCTCAATATACCGAGAACCACCATGAGCGATGGGACGAGAAGCTGGACGAAGCACGATTTGCCATTAACACGGCATGGCACGAGTCAACAGGGTACAGTCCGGCGTACCTCAACCAAGGGAGGGAGCTACGACCACCCGGGCAGCACCCGGCTGGAGACAGCTCCGAACCAGCAACACAGAGGTGGGAAAATCTCCGTGAGGCTCAGGAATTGGCCAGGCTGCACCTGGCCAAAGCATTTGGTCGCCAGGAGAAACACTACAACCTGCGGCACCGCGAATGGAAACCCGCCGTCGGCGAGAGCGTTTGGAAAAGAGAACATACGCTCTCGGACAAAGGGGCCGGCATCGCCGCGAAGCTCGCTCCGAAGTACAGCGGTCCGTACACGGTCGGACGCATTGTGTCACCGGTCATCGTCGACCTCCGGGACACTAAGGGGAAGTGGGCACGACACATTCACGTGCAAGACCTGAAACCCCATGCGAGGGGCGCCAAGGGGTCCGGAGAGGACGAGGAGAGTACGGCGGAGGGCGCCGCAGAAGGGACCGCCTCGAACACCAATTCTGGCGGAGCGCCACCACCACGGCGACGCGGCCGACCACGAAAAATAACAAACATTGTTCATCTTTGTCATAGGCAAGCAGCTCCAAAATCGCAGCATCCACCGCAGCAGCAGCGACGACACGCCAGCACGAGGGAAAAGATGGATGATTTTTACGGGGACCTCCGCGACCTGTTCGACGAGCCGTCGAACGTCGACGAGAGACCACCCACGCCGACCATCCCGGAATGGGCAACGCGGACATCGGTGACCGCAGCTACGGTCACCGGTGCCACCGAGGATACACCGATGGAGACCGGGAGACCCACAACGGCGACTGCGACGGAATCTTCCGTACGCCAAGCCGTGCGCTCACGCACCACCGCCAGGGGAGAGGAGGGGCCCACCGGCCGCCACGTGGTGCGCACACGCACAGCGGCAGAGCGGAAGATGGAAGTCACGGCTCGGAAGGCCACCCGTCCCCAACCGGTGACCACTTCGAAGCGGCCCTCTACCGCTAAGCCCGCGGGGACAACAAGGGATACTGAGGCGGGAAGGGGAGCCACCTCGGCACCGAAAACGACGGCCGCCGCACGGCCGAAGTCCACCACACCACGAATACGAGCGGTTACGTGGTTTCCCACCCCAATACGACTCGTGGCCAGACGGCCAGCGCCCGCCGTGGCCAGTGGCATCGCCCCGGTGGATACCCTGCCGCCGGCAACAATAGAGGACCACCGCGAACGGGCCGGTCATCCGCCGTCCGTCCAACCTCACCGGATAGAAACTCCAGAGCCGGCGAAATGGTGGCCCAACGAACCACTGACACCCAAGGCCGAGCGGAGGAACCGATCAACATCCAGGGCGCGGCGCCACAACGCCCTACTGCCAAGGCCCCAACGGGCACGGACCCCAGCCGGGCCCACCCCGAAGGCGACGACGACAGGACAGCGGAAGCCGTCGGAAATCCCCGAACCAGAGGGTTTCGAGACGCCCACACGGCAGCGTGGCCAATCCGCAGACACGCCCACCAGCGCTCAACGACGTAGTACCGGCGACGCCGAGGGTACGGGTCGACAGCCTCGACCCGACCCACGGGCAGGGCCCACCCACGCACGCCCGGGGCCGGCCATCCCGCCTGCAACAGCAGCCCCGACAGAGACGACCACCAGGGAGCGACCCCCAGGGGTAATCCGGCCAAGTGTGGCGACGGCAACGGACCCGGAACTGCCGGAGGAGGAACAGCCGGGAAACAGCGGACAGCCGGTGGCACCATGGCGAAGGGCACCGGGGGCCCCTCGCCCGATCGCCTACGACGGAAGCTACGCACCGTGCCCCACGACGTGGTACCAGCTGCCTAACGGCCGCTACGTGGAGGTACCCAACAGGTGCGTCCAGACGAGGCGGTACCGTGCATCCCTCGAAGACGAGCGATGGATGCTGTTCTTCGAGCCGGACGGAAGACTGCGCCGGTGTAAGCGCCGAGATGGCGCCGGTAGGTAGACGCCCGTACACGGGTGAAACGCGCGCCGTAACCCCTTCTCCCAGCCGGAGAAGGGCACTGGACACTGAAGCCGCTCAAACGCGGACCCGCGCAAATAGATCGTTTATTTTTTTTCTTCCGCGCCAAAGAGATTACTGTTATTGTTTTTCTCCCCTCCGGTCTGTAGGTCGAGCCAACACCAGAGATATGTGTAAGCACGCGCCGCAACCCCTTCCCCCGCCGGGGAGGGGCACTCGGGGTCAACGCGCAAATAGATCGTTTATTTCTTTTCTCGTCCGCGCCAAAGAGAGCATTTTTGTTGTTGTTTCGCCTTCGTTTCTTTTCCGTACGTCGAGCCGAGTCCGGAAACAGTTATAACCGCGCGACGTAACCCCTTCTCCCTGCCGGAGAAGGGCACTAGGTGTAAGCAGTCCAAACGCGGACGCCCCGCGCAAATGGTTTTTTTTTTTTTGTGTGCCATTTTGACCGCGCCTTCGACCGCGTCACCAAAACAACATGTATTTCTTTTTCTTTCTTTTTGCGACTTGGCGAACCAAGACTGAGTAGTTGTAAGGATGTTTTTTTGTCTCTATATAAATATATACGTCTATTGTGTTGTCCAACCCAGTACCGTTTACTCGTTACCTACCCCTAGATGTAAGGAACCGATACTACGCCGCCACATGTACACCAGGATACGACTGTCTTTCGTAACTTAATAAATGGGGCCTCGCTCTCTTGCTTTTCGCTGTCCTGAAGGGGGAGGGGGGTGTAACAGACCTGTACGGTGCAGGCCTGTTACTAAGAGACACGCGCCGAACACCGCCGACCGACACCGAGAACCGCCGAACACGCCGTATACACGCATCGCGTCACGACGTACAGTCCCGCGCTCCGAGACACATTCGGCGGGAAACGGACGTCGAGGTTCGGCCATCTTGGCGGACACGGAAATACGACGTCACACATCCGCGTTCCCCCACGCCAGTTCCCCCACCACCAACCTAGGCCTATAAAAGGCGATGCAAACGAGGCACGGGCCTCTTTTCCATCCTAGCCAGCAGCTAGGAGCCTTCTCCAGAATAGTGGTACGTATCGCTATTCACTCTTCCTAAAATTCCCACGCTCTCGACGTCGAGCTACCGACAGCATCGGCCTCCTCGACATCGACAGTTCCCACGGCGGGTACAGCATACTCGCCGAACAGAGAAGACAGCATCTTCTCTGCCGTTCGGCCAGCCGCCGAACCCAGTCTCTCAAGGCAGCACCTTGAGAACTCCGTCAGCCACGGAGACGTTCAAATGAAAGGGACTGCATCTCTTTCGTTTGTCGTAGAACCTTCACGAGCCCATCCCGACTCGTGGTAGGGTTTCCCGGACCAATCCCGCCTGTATCCTGAACGGAAAAGACAGCATCTTTTCTGCCGTTCGGCCAGCCGCCGAACCCAGTCTCTCGAGGCAGCACCTCGAGAACTCCGTCAGCCACGGAGACGTGTAAATGAAAGGGACAGCATCCCTTTCGTTTATCGTAGAACCGCCACGAGGTCCTCCCGACTCGTGGTAGGGTTTCCTGCACCATCCTCGCCTGTACCCTGAGTCGTTATCCGTACCGATCGCCGGGCACGCGCCGCGACGCCCCGATCTCACGACGCCGGTAAACCCACGCACCAGTTACGCGAACGGACGGCCACGCGCCGCGACTCGCGACCCGCGATAGGTTCATGCACCAATTATATCCGGTCCCGCGAAAGTACCTGTAGTGAGGCCCGAAAATATATAAATACATCGTCGTTATTCCTCGCCCCGCGCACTGAGTCATTTTCAGCTTCCGTCGATTCTCTCGCCAGTGATCGAACCTGGCTCGGCGAGCTATTCAGCACGAGAGGACACGACCACCGTGGCAGACGCATCTCGCCGGAAGCAGAACCGTTACAAGAGCTTATGTCAGATTCGACGATTCTTCGTTTCAGAAGTGTATTTCTGTGCGGAATCGCTGTTTCGCGCGCTAGATCAGTGCATTTGCAGGCAAGTATGCCAAATTGGAATAGAAACTCCGACACGGCAAGCACGGTCACGATTTATTCGACGTTATGTCAGATTCGACGATTCTTCGTTTCAGAAGTGTATTTCTGTGCGGAATCGCTGTTTCGCGTGCTAGATCAGTGCATTTGCATACAAATATGCGAAATTGGACAGAAACTCCGACCAGGCAAGCACGTTCACAATTTATTCGAGCCTATGTCAGATTCGACGATTCTTCGTTTCAGAAGTGTATTTCAGTGCGGAATCGCTGTTTCGCGTGCTAGATCAGTGCATTTGCATACTAGTATGAGAAATTGGAATAGAAACCACGACCCGACAAGCACGATCGCGATTTAATCGAGCTTATGGCAGATTCGACGATTCTTCGTTTCAGAAGTGTATTTCTTTGCGGAATCGCTGTTTCGCGTGCTAGATCAGTGCATTTGCATGCAAATATGCGAAATTGGCACGAAATCTCCGATTCGGCAAGCACGATCACGATTTATTCGAGCTTATGTCAGATTCGACAATTATTCGTTTCACAAATGAATTTCTGTGCGGAATCGCTGTTTCGCGTAGTAGATCAGTGCATTTGCTAGCAAGTATGCCAAATTGGAATAGAAACTCCGACCCGGCAAGCACGATCACGATTTATTCGAGCTTATGTCAGATTCCACGATTCTTTGTTTCAGAAGTGTATTTCTGTGCGGAATCGCTGTTTCGCGTGCTAGATCAGTGCATTTGTATGCAGATATGCGAAATTGGCACGGAAACTCCGATTCGGCAAGCACGATCATGATTTATTCTAGCTTATGTCAGATTCGACGATTCTTCGTTTCAGAAGTGTATTTCTGTGCGGAATCGCTGTTCCGCGTGCTATATCAGTGCATTTGCATGCAAGTATGCGAAATTGGAATAGAAACTCCGACCCGGCAAGCACGATCACAATTTATTCGAGCCTATGTCAGTTTCGACATTCTTCGTTTCTGAAGTGTATTTCTGTGCGGAATCGCTGTTTCGCGCGCTAGATCAGTGCATTTGCATGCAAGTATGACAAATTGGAATAGAAACTCCGACCGGCAATCACGATCACGATTTATTCGAGCTTATGTCAGATTCGACGATTCTTCGTTTCAGAAGTGTATTTCTGTGCGGAATCGCTGTTTCGCGCGCTAGATCAGTGCATTTGCAGGCAAGTATGCCAAATTGGAATAGAAACTCCGACACGGCAAGCACGGTCACAATTTATTCGACGTTATGTCAGATTCGACGATTCTCCGTTTCAGAAGTGTATTTCTGTGCGGAATCGCTGTTTCGCGTGCTAGATCAGTGCATTTGCATGCAAATATGCGAAATTGGACAGAAACTCCGACCAGGCAAGCACGATCACAATTTATTCGAGCCTATGTCAGATTCGACGATTCTTCGTTTCAGAAGTGTATTTCAGTGCGGAATCGCTGTTTCGCGTGCTAGATCAGTGCATTTGCATACAAGTATGAGAAATTGGAATAGAAACCACGACCCGACAAGCACGATCGCGATTTAATCGAGCTTATGGCAGATTCGACGATTCTTCGTTTCTGAAGTGTATTTATGTGCGGAATCGCTGTTTCGCGCGCTAGATCAGTGCATTTGCATGCAAGTATGCGAAATTTTAATAGAAACTCCGACCCGGCAAGCACGATCACAATTTATTCGAGCCTATGTCAGTTTCGACATTCTTCGTTTCAGAAGTGTATTTCTGTGCGGAATCGCTGTTTCGCGCGCTAGATCAGTGCATTTGCATGCAAATATGCGAAATTGGCACGAAATCTCCGATTTGGCAAGCACGATCATGGTTTATTCGAGCTTATGTCAGATTCGACGATTATTCGTTTCACAAATGAATTTCTGTACGGAATCGCTGTTTAGCGTGCTAGATCAGTGCATTTGCATGCAAATATGCGAAATTGGACAGAAACTCCGACCAGGCAAGCACGATCACAATTTATTCGAGCCTATTTCAGATTCGACGATTCTTCGTTTCAGAAGTGTATTTATGTGCGGAATCGCTGTTTCGCGTGTTAGATCAGTGCATTTGCATGCAAACATTCCAAATTGGCACAGAAACTCCGATCCGCACAAACACGATCACGATTTATTCGAGCTTATGTCAGATTCGACGATTCTTCGTTTCACAAATGAATTTCTGTGCGGAATCGCTGTTTCGCGTAGTAGATCAGTGCATTTGCAAGCAAGTATGCCAAATTGGAATAGAAACTCCGACCCGGCAAGCACGATAACGATTTATTCGAGCTTATGTCAGATTCGACGATTCTTTGTTTCAGAAGTGTATTTCTGTGCGGAATCGCTGTTTCGCGTGCTAGATCAGTGCATTTGTATGCAGATTTGCGAAATTGGCACGGAAACTCCGATTCGGCAAGCACGATCACGATTTATACGAGCTTATGTCAGATTCGACGAATCTTCGTTTCAGAAGTGTATTTCTGTGCGGAATCGCTGTTTCGCGTGCTATATCAGTGCATTTGCATGCAAGTATGCGAAATTTTAATAGAAACTCCGACCCGGCAAGCACGATCACAATTTATTCGAGCTTATGTCAGATTCGACGATTCTTTGTTTCAGAAGTGTATTTCTGTGCGGAATCGCTGTTTCGCGTGCTAGATCAGTGCATTTGCATGCAAATATGCGAAATTGGACAGAAACTCCGACCAGGCAAGCACGATCACAATTTATTCGAGCCTATGTCAGATTCGACGATTCTTCGTTTCAGAAGTGTATTTTAGTGCGGAATCGCTGTTTCGCGCGCTAGATCAGTGCATTTGCATGCAAGTATGACAAATTGGAATAGAAACTCCGACCGCCAATCACGATCACGATTTATTAGAGCTTATGTCAGATTCGACGATTCTTCGTTTCAGAAGTGTATTTCAGTGCGGAATCGCTGTTTCGCGCGCTAGATCAGTGCATTTGCAGGCAAGTATGCCAAATTGGAATAGAAACTCCGACACGGCAAGCACGGTCACAATTTATTCGACGTTATGTCAGATTCGACGATTCTCCGTTTCAGAAGTGTATTTCTGTGCGGAATCGCTGTTTCGCGTGCTAGATCAGTGCATTTGCATGCAAATATGCGAAATTGGACAGAAACTCCGACCAGGCAAGCACGATCACAATTTATTCGAGCCTATGTCAGATTCGACGATTCTTCGTTTCAGAAGTGTATTTCAGTGCGGAATCGCTGTTTCGCGTGCTAGATCAGTGCATTTGCATACAAGTATGAGAAATTGGAATAGAAACCACGACCCGACAAGCACGATCGCGATTTAATCGAGCTTATGGCAGATTCGACGATTCTTCGTTTCAGAAGTGTATTTCTTTGCGGAATCGCTGTTTCGCGTGCTAGATCAGTGCATTTGCATGCAAATATGCGAAATTGGCACGAAAACTCCGATTCGGCAAGGACGATCACGATTTATTCGAGCTTATGTCAGATTCGACGATTCTTCGTTTCAGAAGTGTATTTCTGTGCGGAATCGCTGTTTCGCGTGCTATATCAGTGCATTTGCATGCAAGTATGCGAAATTTTAATAGAAACTCCGACCCGGCAAGCACGATCACAATTTATTCGAGCCTATGTCAGATTCGACGATTCTTTGTTTCAGAAGTGTATTTCTGTGCGGAATCGCTGTTTCGCGTGCTATATCAGTGCATTTGCATGCAAGTATGCGAAATTGGAATAGAAACTCCGACCCGGCAAGCACGATCACAATTTATTCGAGCCTATGTCAGTTTCGACATTATTCGTTTCTGAAGTGTATTTATGTGCGGAATCGCTGTTTCGCGCGCTAGATCAGTGCATTTGCATGCAAGTATGCGAAATTTTAATAGAAACTCCGACCCGGCAAGCACGATCACAATTTATTCGAGCCTATGTCAGTTTCGACATTCTTCGTTTCAGAAGTGTATTTCTGTGCGGAATCGCTGTTTCGCGCGCTAGATCAGTGCATTTGCATGCAAATATGCGAAATTGGCACGAAATCTCCGATTTGGCAAGCACGATCATGGTTTATTCGAGCTTATGTCAGATTCGACGATTATTCGTTTCACAAATGAATTTCTGTACGGAATCGCTGTTTAGCGTGCTAGATCAGTGCATTTGCATGCAAATATGCGAAATTGGACAGAAACTCCGACCAGGCAAGCACGATCACAATTTATTCGAGCCTATTTCAGATTCGACGATTCTTCGTTTCAGAAGTGTATTTATGTGCGGAATCGCTGTTTCGCGTGTTAGATCAGTGCATTTGCATGCAAACATTCCAAATTGGCACAGAAACTCCGATCCGCACAAACACGATCACGATTTATTCGAGCTTATGTCAGATTCGACGATTCTTCGTTTCAGAAGTGTATTTCTGTGCGGAATCGCTGTTTCGCGCGCTAGATCAGTGCATTTGCAGGCAAGTATGCCAAATTGGAATAGAAACTCCGACACGGCAAGCACGGTCACGATTTATTCGACGTTATGTCAGATTCGACGATTCTTCGTTTCAGAAGTGTATTTCTGTGCGGAATCGCTGTTTCGCGTTCTAGATCAGTGCATTTGCATGCAAATATGCGAAATTGGACAGAAACTCCGACCAGGCAAGCACGATCACAATTTATTCGAGCCTATGTCAGATTCGACGATTCTTCGTTTCAGAAGTGTATTTCTGTGCGTAATCGCTGTTTCGCGCGCTAGATCAGTGCATTTGCATGCAAGTATGACAAATTGGAATAGAAACTCCGACCGCCAATCACGATCACGATTTATTAGAGCTTATGTCAGATTCGACGATTCTTCGTTTCAGAAGTGTATTTCTGTGCGGAATCGCTGTTTCGCGCGCTAGATCAGTGCATTTGCAGGCAAGTATGCCAAATTGGAATAGAAACTCCGACACGG
Source organism: Lasioglossum baleicum (assembly GCF_051020765.1). Taxonomy (NCBI): domain Eukaryota; kingdom Metazoa; phylum Arthropoda; class Insecta; order Hymenoptera; family Halictidae; genus Lasioglossum; species Lasioglossum baleicum. Next base: position 51,749 of record NW_027469109.1, on the reverse strand, counting down.
CAAGCACGGTCACGATTTATTCGACGTTATGTCAGATTCGACGATTCTTCGTTTCAGAAGTGTATTTCTGTGCGGAATCGCTGTTTCGCGTGCTAGATCAGTGCATTTGCATGCAAATATGCGAAATTGGACAGAAACTCCGACCAGGCAAGCACGTTCACAATTTATTCGAGCCTATGTCAGATTCGACGATTCTTCGTTTCAGAAGTGTATTTCAGTGCGGAATCGCTGTTTCGCGTGCTAGATCAGTGCATTTGCATACAAGTATAAGAAATTGGAATAGAAACCACGACCCGACAAGCACGATCGCGATTTAATCGAGCTTATGGCAGATTCGACGATTCTTCGTTTCAGAAGTGTATTTCTTTGCGGAATCGCTGTTTCGCGTGCTAGATCAGTGCATTTGCATGCAAATATGCGAAATTGGCACGAAATCTCCGATTCGGCAAGCACGATCACGATTTATTCGAGCTTATGTCAGATTCGACAATTATTCGTTTCACAAATGAATTTCTGTGCGGAATCGCTGTTTCGCGTAGTAGATCAGTGCATTTGCAAGCAAGTATGCCAAATTGGAATAGAAACTCCGACCCGGCAAGCACGATCACGATTTATTCGAGCTTATGTCAGATTCCACGATTCTTTGTTTCAGAAGTGTATTTCTGTGCGGAATCGCTGTTTCGCGTGCTAGATCAGTGCATTTGTATGCAGATATGCGAAATTGGCACGGAAACTCCGATTCGGCAAGCACGATCATGATTTATTCGAGCTTATGTCAGATTCGACGATTCTTCGTTTCAGAAGTGTATTTCTGTGCGGAATCGCTGTTTCGCGTGCTATATCAGTGCATTTGCATGCAAGTATGCGAAATTGGAATAGAAACTCCGACCCGGCAAGCACGATCACAATTTATTCGAGCCTATGTCAGTTTCGACATTCTTCGTTTCTGAAGTGTATTTCTGTGCGGAATCGCTGTTTCGCGCGCTAGATCAGTGCATTTGCATGCAAGTATGACAAATTGGAATAGAAACTCCGACCGGCAATCACGATCACGATTTATTCGAGCTTATGTCAGATTCGACGATTCTTCGTTTCAGAAGTGTATTTCTGTGCGGAATCGCTGTTTCGCGCGCTAGATCAGTGCATTTGCAGGCAAGTATGCCAAATTGGAATAGAAACTCCGACACGGCAAGCACGATCACGATTTATTCGACGTTATGTCAGATTCGACGAATCTTCGTTTCAGAAGTGTATTTCTGTGCGGAATCGCTGTTTCGCGTGCTAGATCAGTGCATTTGCATGCAAATATGCGAAATTGGACAGAAACTCCGACCAGGCAAGCACGTTCACAATTTATTCGAGCCTATGTCAGATTCGACGATTCTTCGTTTCAGAAGTGTATTTCAGTGCGGAATCGCTGTTTCGCGTGCTAGATCAGTGCATTTGCATACTAGTATGAGAAATTGGAATAGAAACCACGACCCGACAAGCACGATCGCGATTTAATCGAGCTTATGGCAGATTCGACGATTCTTCGTTTCAGAAGTGTATTTCTTTGCGGAATCGCTGTTTCGCGTGCTAGATCAGTGCATTTGCATGCAAATATGCGAAATTGGCACGAAATCTCCGATTCGGCAAGCACGATCACGATTTATTCGAGCTTATGTCAGATTCGACAATTATTCGTTTCACAAATGAATTTCTGTGCGGAATCGCTGTTTCGCGTAGTAGATCAGTGCATTTGCTAGCAAGTATGCCAAATTGGAATAGAAACTCCGACCCGGCAAGCACGATCACGATTTATTCGAGCTTATGTCAGATTCCACGATTCTTTGTTTCAGAAGTGTATTTCTGTGCGGAATCGCTGTTTCGCGTGCTAGATCAGTGCATTTGTATGCAGATATGCGAAATTGGCACGGAAACTCCGATTCGGCAAGCACGATCATGATTTATTCTAGCTTATGTCAGATTCGACGATTCTTCGTTTCAGAAGTGTATTTCTGTGCGGAATCGCTGTTCCGCGTGCTATATCAGTGCATTTGCATGCAAGTATGCGAAATTGGAATAGAAACTCCGACCCGGCAAGCACGATCACAATTTATTCGAGCCTATGTCAGTTTCGACATTCTTCGTTTCTGAAGTGTATTTCTGTGCGGAATCGCTGTTTCGCGCGCTAGATCAGTGCATTTGCATGCAAGTATGACAAATTGGAATAGAAACTCCGACCGGCAATCACGATCACGATTTATTCGAGCTTATGTCAGATTCGACGATTCTTCGTTTCAGAAGTGTATTTCTGTGCGGAATCGCTGTTTCGCGCGCTAGATCAGTGCATTTGCAGGCAAGTATGCCAAATTGGAATAGAAACTCCGACACGGCAAGCACGGTCACAATTTATTCGACGTTATGTCAGATTCGACGATTCTCCGTTTCAGAAGTGTATTTCTGTGCGGAATCGCTGTTTCGCGTGCTAGATCAGTGCATTTGCATGCAAATATGCGAAATTGGACAGAAACTCCGACCAGGCAAGCACGATCACAATTTATTCGAGCCTATGTCAGATTCGACGATTCTTCGTTTCAGAAGTGTATTTCAGTGCGGAATCGCTGTTTCGCGTGCTAGATCAGTGCATTTGCATACAAGTATGAGAAATTGGAATAGAAACCACGACCCGACAAGCACGATCGCGATTTAATCGAGCTTATGGCAGATTCGACGATTCTTCGTTTCTGAAGTGTATTTATGTGCGGAATCGCTGTTTCGCGCGCTAGATCAGTGCATTTGCATGCAAGTATGCGAAATTTTAATAGAAACTCCGACCCGGCAAGCACGATCACAATTTATTCGAGCCTATGTCAGTTTCGACATTCTTCGTTTCAGAAGTGTATTTCTGTGCGGAATCGCTGTTTCGCGCGCTAGATCAGTGCATTTGCATGCAAATATGCGAAATTGGCACGAAATCTCCGATTTGGCAAGCACGATCATGGTTTATTCGAGCTTATGTCAGATTCGACGATTATTCGTTTCACAAATGAATTTCTGTACGGAATCGCTGTTTAGCGTGCTAGATCAGTGCATTTGCATGCAAATATGCGAAATTGGACAGAAACTCCGACCAGGCAAGCACGATCACAATTTATTCGAGCCTATTTCAGATTCGACGATTCTTCGTTTCAGAAGTGTATTTATGTGCGGAATCGCTGTTTCGCGTGTTAGATCAGTGCATTTGCATGCAAACATTCCAAATTGGCACAGAAACTCCGATCCGCACAAACACGATCACGATTTATTCGAGCTTATGTCAGATTCGACGATTCTTCGTTTCACAAATGAATTTCTGTGCGGAATCGCTGTTTCGCGTAGTAGATCAGTGCATTTGCAAGCAAGTATGCCAAATTGGAATAGAAACTCCGACCCGGCAAGCACGATAACGATTTATTCGAGCTTATGTCAGATTCGACGATTCTTTGTTTCAGAAGTGTATTTCTGTGCGGAATCGCTGTTTCGCGTGCTAGATCAGTGCATTTGTATGCAGATTTGCGAAATTGGCACGGAAACTCCGATTCGGCAAGCACGATCACGATTTATACGAGCTTATGTCAGATTCGACGAATCTTCGTTTCAGAAGTGTATTTCTGTGCGGAATCGCTGTTTCGCGTGCTATATCAGTGCATTTGCATGCAAGTATGCGAAATTTTAATAGAAACTCCGACCCGGCAAGCACGATCACAATTTATTCGAGCTTATGTCAGATTCGACGATTCTTTGTTTCAGAAGTGTATTTCTGTGCGGAATCGCTGTTTCGCGTGCTAGATCAGTGCATTTGCATGCAAATATGCGAAATTGGACAGAAACTCCGACCAGGCAAGCACGATCACAATTTATTCGAGCCTATGTCAGATTCGACGATTCTTCGTTTCAGAAGTGTATTTTAGTGCGGAATCGCTGTTTCGCGCGCTAGATCAGTGCATTTGCATGCAAGTATGACAAATTGGAATAGAAACTCCGACCGCCAATCACGATCACGATTTATTAGAGCTTATGTCAGATTCGACGATTCTTCGTTTCAGAAGTGTATTTCAGTGCGGAATCGCTGTTTCGCGCGCTAGATCAGTGCATTTGCAGGCAAGTATGCCAAATTGGAATAGAAACTCCGACACGGCAAGCACGGTCACAATTTATTCGACGTTATGTCAGATTCGACGATTCTCCGTTTCAGAAGTGTATTTCTGTGCGGAATCGCTGTTTCGCGTGCTAGATCAGTGCATTTGCATGCAAATATGCGAAATTGGACAGAAACTCCGACCAGGCAAGCACGATCACAATTTATTCGAGCCTATGTCAGATTCGACGATTCTTCGTTTCAGAAGTGTATTTCAGTGCGGAATCGCTGTTTCGCGTGCTAGATCAGTGCATTTGCATACAAGTATGAGAAATTGGAATAGAAACCACGACCCGACAAGCACGATCGCGATTTAATCGAGCTTATGGCAGATTCGACGATTCTTCGTTTCAGAAGTGTATTTCTTTGCGGAATCGCTGTTTCGCGTGCTAGATCAGTGCATTTGCATGCAAATATGCGAAATTGGCACGAAAACTCCGATTCGGCAAGGACGATCACGATTTATTCGAGCTTATGTCAGATTCGACGATTCTTCGTTTCAGAAGTGTATTTCTGTGCGGAATCGCTGTTTCGCGTGCTATATCAGTGCATTTGCATGCAAGTATGCGAAATTTTAATAGAAACTCCGACCCGGCAAGCACGATCACAATTTATTCGAGCCTATGTCAGATTCGACGATTCTTTGTTTCAGAAGTGTATTTCTGTGCGGAATCGCTGTTTCGCGTGCTATATCAGTGCATTTGCATGCAAGTATGCGAAATTGGAATAGAAACTCCGACCCGGCAAGCACGATCACAATTTATTCGAGCCTATGTCAGTTTCGACATTATTCGTTTCTGAAGTGTATTTATGTGCGGAATCGCTGTTTCGCGCGCTAGATCAGTGCATTTGCATGCAAGTATGCGAAATTTTAATAGAAACTCCGACCCGGCAAGCACGATCACAATTTATTCGAGCCTATGTCAGTTTCGACATTCTTCGTTTCAGAAGTGTATTTCTGTGCGGAATCGCTGTTTCGCGTGTTAGATCAGTGCATTTGCATGCAAACATTCCAAATTGGCACAGAAACTCCGATCCGCACAAACACGATCACGATTTATTCGAGCTTATGTCAGATTCGACGATTCTTCGTTTCAGAAGTGTATTTCTGTGCGGAATCGCTGTTTCGCGCGCTAGATCAGTGCATTTGCAGGCAAGTATGCCAAATTGGAATAGAAACTCCGACACGGCAAGCACGGTCACGATTTATTCGACGTTATGTCAGATTCGACGATTCTTCGTTTCAGAAGTGTATTTCTGTGCGGAATCGCTGTTTCGCGTTCTAGATCAGTGCATTTGCATGCAAATATGCGAAATTGGACAGAAACTCCGACCAGGCAAGCACGATCACAATTTATTCGAGCCTATGTCAGATTCGACGATTCTTCGTTTCAGAAGTGTATTTCTGTGCGTAATCGCTGTTTCGCGCGCTAGATCAGTGCATTTGCATGCAAGTATGACAAATTGGAATAGAAACTCCGACCGCCAATCACGATCACGATTTATTAGAGCTTATGTCAGATTCGACGATTCTTCGTTTCAGAAGTGTATTTCTGTGCGGAATCGCTGTTTCGCGCGCTAGATCAGTGCATTTGCAGGCAAGTATGCCAAATTGGAATAGAAACTCCGACACGGCAAGCACGGTCACGATTTATTCGACGTTATGTCAGATTCGACGATTCTTCGTTTCAGAAGTGTATTTCTGTGCGGAATCGCTGTTTCGCGTGCTAGATCAGTGCATTTGCATGCAAATATGCGAAATTGGACAGAAACTCCGACCAGGCAAGCACGTTCACAATTTATTCGAGCCTATGTCAGATTCGACGATTCTTCGTTTCAGAAGTGTATTTCAGTGCGGAATCGCTGTTTCGCGTGCTAGATCAGTGCATTTGCATACAAGTATAAGAAATTGGAATAGAAACCACGACCCGACAAGCACGATCGCGATTTAATCGAGCTTATGGCAGATTCGACGATTCTTCGTTTCAGAAGTGTATTTCTTTGCGGAATCGCTGTTTCGCGTGCTAGATCAGTGCATTTGCATGCAAATATGCGAAATTGGCACGAAATCTCCGATTCGGCAAGCACGATCACGATTTATTCGAGCTTATGTCAGATTCGACAATTATTCGTTTCACAAATGAATTTCTGTGCGGAATCGCTGTTTCGCGTAGTAGATCAGTGCATTTGCAAGCAAGTATGCCAAATTGGAATAGAAACTCCGACCCGGCAAGCACGATCACGATTTATTCGAGCTTATGTCAGATTCCACGATTCTTTGTTTCAGAAGTGTATTTCTGTGCGGAATCGCTGTTTCGCGTGCTAGATCAGTGCATTTGTATGCAGATATGCGAAATTGGCACGGAAACTCCGATTCGGCAAGCACGATCATGATTTATTCGAGCTTATGTCAGATTCGACGATTCTTCGTTTCAGAAGTGTATTTCTGTGCGGAATCGCTGTTTCGCGTGCTATATCAGTGCATTTGCATGCAAGTATGCGAAATTGGAATAGAAACTCCGACCCGGCAAGCACGATCACAATTTATTCGAGCCTATGTCAGTTTCGACATTCTTCGTTTCTGAAGTGTATTTCTGTGCGGAATCGCTGTTTCGCGCGCTAGATCAGTGCATTTGCATGCAAGTATGACAAATTGGAATAGAAACTCCGACCGGCAATCACGATCACGATTTATTCGAGCTTATGTCAGATTCGACGATTCTTCGTTTCAGAAGTGTATTTCTGTGCGGAATCGCTGTTTCGCGCGCTAGATCAGTGCATTTGCAGGCAAGTATGCCAAATTGGAATAGAAACTCCGACACGGCAAGCACGATCACGATTTATTCGACGTTATGTCAGATTCGACGAATCTTCGTTTCAGAAGTGTATTTCTGTGCGGAATCGCTGTTTCGCGTGCTAGATCAGTGCATTTGCATGCAAATATGCGAAATTGGCACGGAAACTCCGATTCGGCAAGCACGATCATGATTTATTCGAGCTTATGTCAGATTCGACGATTCTTCGTTTCAGAAGTGTATTTCTGTGCGGAATCGCTGTTTCGCGTGCTATATCAGTGCATTTGCATGCAAGTATGCGAAATTGGAATAGAAACTCCGACCCGGCAAGCACGATCACAATTTATTCGAGCCTATGTCAGTTTCGACATTCTTCGTTTCAGAAGTGTATTTCTGTGCGGAGTCGCTGTTTCGCGCGCTAGATCAGTGCATTTGCATGCAAATATGCGAAATTTGCACGAAATCTCCGATTTGGCAATCACGATCATGGTTTATTCGAGCTTATGTCAGATTCGATGATTCTTCGTTTCAGAAGTGTATTCCTGTGCGGAATCGCTGTTTCGCGCGCTATATCAGTGCATTTGCAGGCAAGTATGCCAAATTGGAATAGAAACTCCGACACGGCAAGCACGGTCACGATTTATTCGACGTTATGTCAGATTCGTCGATTCTTCGTTTCAGAAATGTATTTCTGTGCGGAATCGCTGTTTCGCGTGCTAGATCAGTGCATTTGCATGCAAATATGCGAAATTGGACAGAAACTCCGACCAGGCAAGCACGATCACAATTTATTCGAGCCTATGTCAGATTCGACGATTCTTCGTATTCAGAAGTGTATTTCTGTGCGTAATCGCTGTTTCGCGCGCTAGATCAGTGCATTTGCATGCAAGTATGACAAATTGGAATAGAAACTCCGACCGCCAATCACGATCACGATTTATTAGAGCTTATGTCAGATTCGACGATTCTTCGTTTCAGAAGTGTATTTCAGTGCGGAATCGCTGTTTCGCGCGCTAGATCAGTGCATTTGCAGGCAAGTATGCCAAATTGGAATAGAAACTCCGACACGGCAAGCACGGTCACGATTTATTCGACGTTATGTCAGATTCGACGATTCTCCGTTTCAGAAGTGTATTTCTGTGCGGAATCGCTGTTTCGCGTGCTAGATCAGTGCATTTGCATGCAAATATGCGAAATTGGACAGAAACTCCGACCAGGCAAGCACGATCACAATTTATTCGAGCCTATGTCAGATTCGACGATTCTTCGTTTCAGAAGTGTATTTCAGTGCGGAATCGCTGTTTCGCGTGCTAGATCAGTGCATTTGCATACAAGTATGAGAAATTGGAATAGAAACCACGACCCGACAAGCACGATCGCGATTTAATCGAGCTTATGGCAGATTCGACGATTCTTCGTTTCAGAAGTGTATTTCTTTGCGGAATAGCTGTTTCGCGTGCTAGATCAGTGCATTTGCATGCAAATATGCGAAATTGGCACGAAAACTCCGATTCGGCAAGGACGATCACGATTTATTCGAGCTTATGTCAGATTCGACGATTCTTCGTTTCAGAAGTGTATTTCTGTGCGGAATCGCTGTTTCGCGTGCTTTATCAGTGCATTTGCATGCAAGTATGCAAAATTTTAATAGAAACTCCGACCCGGCAAGCACGATCACAATTTATTCGAGCCTATGTCAGATTCGACGATTCTTTGTTTCAGAAGTGTATTTCTGTGCGGAATCGCTGTTTCGCGTGCTAGATCAGTGCATTTGTATGCAGATATGCGAAATTGGCACGGAAACTCCGATTCGGCAAGCACGATGACGATTTATTCGAGCTTATGTCAGATTCGACGATTCTTCGTTTCAGAAGTGTATTTCTGTGCGGAATCGCTGTTTCGCGCGCTAGATCAGTGCATTTGCATGCAAATATGCGAAATTGGCACGAAATCTCCGATTTGGCAAGCACGATCATGGTTTATTCGAGCTTATGTCAGATTCGACGATTATTCGTTTCACAAATGAATTTCTGTACGGAATCGCTGTTTAGCGTGCTAGATCAGTGCATTTGTATGCAAATATGCGAAATTGGACAGAAACTCCGACCAGGCAAGCACGATCACAATTTATTCGAGCCTATTTCAGATTCGACGATTCTTCGTTTCAGAAGTGTATTTCTGTGCGTAATCGCTGTTTCGCGCGCTAGATCAGTGCATTTGCATGCAAGTATGACAAATTGGAATAGAAACTCCGACCGCCAATCACGATCACGATTTATTAGAGCTTATGTCAGATTCGACGATTCTTCGTTTCAGAAGTGTATTTCAGTGCGGAATCGCTGTTTCGCGCGCTAGATCAGTGCATTTGCAGGGAAGTATGCCAAATTGGAATAGAAACTCCGACACGGCAAGCACGGTCACGATTTATTCGACGTTATGTCAGATTCGACGATTCTTCGTTTCAGAAGTGTATTTCTGTGCGGAATCGCTGTTTCGCGTGCTAGATCAGTGCATTTGCATGCAAATATGCGAAATTGGACAGAAACTCCGACCAGGCAAGCACGATCACAATTTATTCGAGCCTATGTCAGATTCGACGATTCTTCGTTTCAGAAGTGTATTTCAGTGCGGAATCGCTGTTTCGCGTGCTAGATCAGTGCATTTGCATACAAGTATGCCAAATTGGAATAGAAACTCCGACACGGCAAGCACGATCACGATTTATTCGACGTTATGTCAGATTCGACGATTCTTCGTTTCAGAAGTGTATTTCTGTGCGGAATCGCTGTTTCGCGTGCTATATCAGTGCATTTGCATGCAAGTATGCGAAATTTTAATAGAAACTCCGACCCGGCAAGCACGATCACAATTTATTCGAGCTTATGTCAGATTCGACGATTCTTCGTTTCAGAAGTGTATTTCTGTGCGGAATCGCTGTTTCGCGTGCTAGATCAGTGCATTTGCATGCAAATATGCGAAATTGGACAGAAACTCCGACCAGGCAAGCACGATCACAATTTATTCGAGCCTATGTCAGATTCGACGATTCTTCGTTTCAGAAGTGTATTTTAGTGCGGAATCGCTGTTTCGCGTGCTAGATCAGTGCATCTGCATGCAAATATGCGAAATTGGCACGAAAACTCCGATTCGGCAAGCACGATCACGATTTATTCGAGCTTATGTCAGATTCGACAATTATTCGTTTCACAAATGAATTTCTGTGCGGAATCGCTGTTTCGCGTAGTAGATCAGTGCATTTGCAAGCAAGTATGCCAAATTGGAATAGAAACTCCGACCCGGCAAGCACGATCACGATTTATTCGAGCTTATGTCAGATTCCACGATTCTTTGTTTCAGAAGTGTATTTCTGTGCGGAATCGCTGTTTCGCGTGCTAGATCAGTGCATTTGTATGCAGATATGCGAAATTGGCACGGAAACTCCGATTCGGCAAGCACGATCATGATTTATTCGAGCTTATGTCAGATTCGACGATTCTTCGTTTCAGAAGTGTATTTCTGTGCGGAATCGCTGTTTCGCGTGCTATATCAGTGCATTTGCATGCAAGTATGCGAAATTGGAATAGAAACTCCGACCCGGCAAGCACGATCACAATTTATTCGAGCCTATGTCAGTTTCGACATTCTTCGTTTCTGAAGTGTATTTCTGTGCGGAATCGCTGTTTCGCGCGCTAGATCAGTGCATTTGCATGCAAGTATGCGAAATTGGACAGAAACTCCGACCAGGCAAGCACGATCACAATTTATTCGAGCCTATGTCAGATTCGACGATTCTTCGTTTCAGAAGTGTATTTCTGTGCGTAATCGCTGTTTCGCGCGCTAGATCAGTGCATTTGCAGGCAAGTATGCCAAATTGGAATAGAAACTCCGACACGGCAAGCACGGTCACGATTTATTCGACGTTATGTCAGATTCGACGATTCTTCGTTTCAGAAGTGTATTTCTGTGCGGAATCGCTGTTTCGCGTGCTAGATCAGTGCATTTGCATGCAAATATGCGAAATTGGACAGAAACTCCGACCAGGCAAGCACGATCACAATTTATTCGAGCCTATGTCAGATTCGACGATTCTTCGTTTCAGAAGTGTATTTCTGTGCGTAATCGCTGTTTCGCGCGCTAGATCAGTGCATTTGCATGCAAGTATGACAAATTGGAATAGAAACTCCGACCGCCAATCACGATCACGATTTATTAGAGCTTATGTCAGATTCGACGATTCTTCGTTTCAGAAGTGTATTTCAGTGCGGAATCGCTGTTTCGCGCGCTAGATCAGTGCATTTGCAGGCAAGTATGCCAAATTGGAATAGAAACTCCGACACGGCAAGCACGGTCACGATTTATTCGACGTTATGTCAGATTCGACGATTCTCCGTTTCAGAAGCGTATTTCTGTGCGGAATCGCTGTTTCGCGTGCTAGATCAGTGCATTTGCATGCAAATATGCGAAATTGGACAGAAACTCCGACCAGGCAAGCACGATCACAATTTATTCGAGCCTATGTCAGATTCGACGATTCTTCGTTTCAGAAGTGTATTTCAGTGCGGAATCGCTGTTTCGCGTGCTAGATCAGTGCATTTGCATACAAGTATGAGAAATTGGAATAGAAACCACGACCCGACAAGCACGATCGCGATTTAATCGAGCTTATGGCAGATTCGACGATTCTTCGTTTCAGAAGTGTATTTCTTTGCGGAATCGCTGTTTCGCGTGCTAGATCAGTGCATTTGCATGCAAATATGCGAAATTGGCACGAAAACTCCGATTCGGCAAGGACGATCACGATTTATTCGAGCTTATGTCAGATTCGACGATTCTTCGTTTCAGAAGTGTATTTCTGTGCGGAATCGCTGTTTCGCGTGCTATATCAGTGCATTTGCATGCAAGTATGCGAAATTTTAATAGAAACTCCGACCCGGCAAGCACGATCACAATTTATTCGAGCCTATGTCAGATTCGACGATTCTTTGTTTCAGAAGTGTATTTCTGTGCGGAATCGCTGTTTCGCGTGCTAGATCAGTGCATTTGTATGCAGATATGCGAAATTGGCACGGAAACTCCGATTCGGCAAGCACGATCACGATTTATTCGAGCTTATGTCAGATTCGACGATTCTTCGTTTCAGAAGTGTATTTCTGTGCGGAATCGCTGTTTCGCGTGCTATATCAGTGCATTTGCATGCAAGTATGCGAAATTTTAATAGAAACTCCGACCCGGCAAGCACGATCACAATTTATTCGAGCCTATGTCAGTTTCGACATTCTTCGTTTCAGAAGTGTATTTCTGTGCGGAATCGCTGTTTCGCGCGCTAGATCAGTGCATTTGCATGCAAATATGCGAAATTGGCACGAAATCTCCGATTTGGCAAGCACGATCATGGTTTATTCGAGCTTATGTCAGATTCGACGATTATTCGTTTCACAAATGAATTTCTGTACGGAATCGCTGTTTAGCGTGCTAGATCAGTGCATTTGTATGCAAATATGCGAAATTGGACAGAAACTCCGACCAGGCAAGCACGATCACAATTTATTCGAGCCTATTTCAGATTCGACGATTCTTCGTTTCAGAAGTGTATTTCTGTGCGTAATCGCTGTTTCGCGCGCAAGATCAGTGCATTTGCATGCAAGTATGACAAATTGGAATAGAAACTCCGACACGGCAAGCACGGTCACGATTTATTCGACGTTATGTCAGATTCGACGATTCTTCGTTTCAGAAGTGTATTTCTGTGCGGAATCGCTGTTTCGCGTGCTAGATCAGTGCATTTGCATGCAAATATGCGAAATTGGACAGAAACTCCGACCAGGCAAGCACGATCACAATTTATTCGAGCCTATGTCAGATTCGACGATTCTTCGTTTCAGAAGTGTATTTCAGTGCGGAATCGCTGTTTCGCGTGCTAGATCAGTGCATTTGCATACAAGTATGAGAAATTGGAATAGAAACCACGACCCGACAAGCACGATCGCGATTTAATCGAGCTTATGGCAGATTCGACGATTCTTCGTTTCAGAAGTGTATTTCTTTGCGGAATCGCTGTTTCGCGTGCTAGATCAGTGCATTTGCATGCAAATATGCGAAATTGGCACGAAAACTCCGATTCGGCAAGGACGATCACGATTTATTCGAGCTTATGTCAGATTCGACGATTCTTCGTTTCAGAAGTGTATTTCTGTGCGGAATCGCTGTTTCGCGTGCTATATCAGTGCATTTGCATGCAAGTATGCGAAATTTTAATAGAAACTCCGACCCGGCAAGCACGATCACAATTTATTCGAGCCTATGTCAGATTCGACGATTCTTTGTTTCAGAAGTGTATTTCTGTGCGGAATCGCTGTTTCGCGTGCTCGATCAGTGCATTTGTATGCAGATATGCGAAATTGGCACGGAAACTCCGATTCGGCAAGAACGATCACGATTTATTCGAGCTTATGTCAGATTCGACGATTCTTCGTTTCAGAAGTGTATTTCTGTGCGGAATCGCTGTTTCGCGTGCTATATCAGTGCATTTGCATGCAAGTATGCGAAATTTTAATAGAAACTCCGACCCGGCAAGCACGATCACAATTTATTCGAGCCTATGTCAGTTTCGACATTCTTCGTTTCAGAAGTGTATTTCTGTGCGGAATCGCTGTTTCGCGCGCTAGATCAGTGCATTTGCATGCAAATATGCGAAATTGGCACGAAATCTCCGATTTGGCAAGCACGATCATGGTTTATTCGAGCTTATGTCAGATTCGACGATTATTCGTTTCACAAATGAATTTCTGTACGGAATCGCTGTTTAGCGTGCTAGATCAGTGCATTTGTATGCAAATATGCGAAATTGGACAGAAACTCCGACCAGGCAAGCACGATCACAATTTATTCGAGCCTATTTCAGATTCGACGATTCTTCGTTTCAGAAGTGTATTTCTGTGCGTAATCGCTGTTTCGCGCGCAAGATCAGTGCATTTGCATGCAAGTATGACAAATTGGAATAGAAACTCCGACCGCCAATCACGATCACGATTTATTAGAGCTTATGTCAGATTCGACGATTCTTCGTTTCAGAAGTGTATTTCAGTGCGGAATCGCTGTTTCGCGCGCTAGATCAGTGCATTTGCAGGCAAGTATGCCAAATTGGAATAGAAACTCCGACACGGCAAGCACGGTCACGATTTATTCGACGTTATGTCAGATTCGACGATTCTTCGTTTCAGAAGTGTATTTCTGTGCGGAATCGCTGTTTCGCGTGCTAGATCAGTGCATTTGCATGCAAATATGCGAAATTGGACAGAAACTCCGACCAGGCAAGCACGATCACAATTTATTCGAGCCTATGTCAGATTCGACGATTCTTCGTTTCAGAAGTGTATTTCAGTGCGGAATCGCTGTTTCGCGTGCTAGATCAGTGCATTTGCATACAAGTATGCCAAATTGGAATAGAAACTCCGACACGGCAAGCACGATCACGATTTATTCGACGTTATGTCAGATTCGACGATTCTTCGTTTCAGAAGTGTATTTCTGTGCGGAATCGCTGTTTCGCGTGCTAGATCAGTGCATTTGCATGCAAATATGCGAAATTGGACAGAAACTCCGACCAGGCAAGCACGATCACAATTTATTCGAGCCTATGTCAGATTCGAAGATTCTTCGTTTCAGAAGTGTATTTTAGTGCGGAATCGCTGTTTCGCGTGCTAGATCAGTGCATTTGCATGCAAATATGCGAAATTGGCACGAAAACTCCGATTCGGCAAGCACGATCACGATTTATTCGAGCTTATGTCAGATTCGACAATTATTCGTTTCACAAATGAATTTCTGTGCGGAATCGCTGTTTCGCGTAGTAGATCAGTGCATTTGCAAGCAAGTATGCCAAATTGGAATAGAAACTCCGACCCGGCAAGCACGATCACGATTTATTCGAGCTTATGTCAGATTCGACGATTCTTTGTTTCAGAAGTGTATTTCTGTGCGGAATCGCTGTTTCGCGTGCTAGATCAGTGCATTTGTATGCAGATATGCGAAATTGGCACGGAAACTCCGATTCGGCAAGCACGATCATGATTTATTCGAGCTTATGTCAGATTCGACGATTCTTCGTTTCAGAAGTGTATTTCTGTGCGGAATCGCTGTTTCGCGTGCTATATCAATGCATTTGCATGCAAGTATGCGAAATTGGAATAGAAACTCCGACCCGGCAAGCACGATCACAATTTATTCGAGCCTATGTCAGTTTCGACATTCTTCGTTTCAGAAGTGTATTTCTGTGCGGAATCGCTGTTTCGCGCGCTAGATCAGTGCATTTGCATGCAAATATGCGAAATTGGCACGAAATCTCCGATTTGGCAATCACGATCATGGTTTATTCGAGCTTATGTCAGATTCGACGATTATTCGTTTCACAAATGAATTTCTGTACGGAATTGCTGTTTAGCGTGCTAGATCAGTGCATTTGTATGCAAATATGCGAAATTGGTACGGAAACTCCGATTCGGCAAGTACGACCACGATTTATTCGAGCTTATGTCAGATTCGACGATTCTTCGTTTCAGAAGTGTATTTCTGTGCGGAATCGCTGTTTCGCGCGCTGGATCAGTGCATTTGCATGCAAATATGCGAAATTGGACAGAAACTCCGACCAGGCAAGCACGATCACAATTTATTCGAGCCTATGTCAGATTCGACGATTCTTCGTTTCAGAAGTGTATTTCTGTGCGTAATCGCTGTTTCGCGCGCTAGATCAGTGCATTTGCATGCAAGTATGACAAATTGGAATAGAAACTCCGACCGCCAATCACGATCACGATTTATTAGAGCTTATGTCAGATTCGACGATTCTTCGTTTCAGAAGTGTATTTCAGTGCGGAATCGCTGTTTCGCGTGCTATATCAGTGCATTTGCATGCAAGTATGCGAAATTGGAATAGAAACTCCGACCCGGCAAGCACGATCACAATTTATTCGAGCCTATGTCAGTTTCGACATTCTTCGTTTCTGAAGTGTATTTCTGTGCGGAATCGCTGTTTCGCGCGCTAGATCAGTGCATTTGCATGCAAGTATGACAAATTGGAATAGAAACTCCGACCGGCAATCACGATCACGATTTATTCGAGCTTATGTCAGATTCGACGATTCTTCGTTTCAGAAGTGTATTTCTGTGCGGAATCGCTGTTTCGCGCGCTAGATCAGTGCATTTGCAGGCAAGTATGCCAAATTGGAATAGAAACTCCGACACGGCAAGCACGGTCACGATTTATTCGACGTTATGTCAGATTCGACGATTCTTCGTTTCAGAAGTGTATTTCTGTGCGGAATCGCTGTTTCGCGTGCTAGATCAGTGCATTTGCATGCAAATATGCGGAATTGGACAAAAACTCCGACCAGGCAAGCACGATCACAATTTATTCGAGCCTATGTCAGATTCGACGATTCTTCGTTTCAGATGTGTATTTCAGTGCGGAATCGCTGTTTCGCGTGCTAGATCAGTGCATTTGCATACAAGTATGAGAAATTGGAATAGAAACCACGACCCGACAAGCACGATCGCGATTTAATCGAGCTTATGGCAGATTCGACGATTCTTCGTTTCAGAAGTGTATTTCTTTGCGGAATCGCTGTTTCGCGTGCTAGATCAGTGCATTTGCATGCAAATATGCGAAATTGGCACGAAAACTCCGATTCGGCAAGGACGATCACGATTTATTCGAGCTCATGTCAGATTCGACAATTATTCGTTTCACAAATGAATTTCTGTGCGGAATCGCTGTTTCGCGTAGTAGATCAGTGCATTTGCAAGCAAGTATGCCAAATTGGAATAGAAACTCCGACCCGGCAAGCACGATCACGATTTATTCGAGCTTATGTCAGATTCGACGATTCTTTGTTTCAGAAGTGTATTTCTGTGCGGAATCGCTGTTTCGCGTGCTAGATCAGTGCATTTGTATGCAAATATGCGAAATTGGCACGAAAACTCCGATTCGGCAAGCACGATCACGATTTATTCGAGCTTATGTCAGATTCGACAATTATTCGTTTCACAAATGAATTTCTGTGCGGAATCGCTGTTTCGCGTAGTAGATCAGTGCATTTGCAAGCAAGTATGCCAAATTGGAATAGAAACTCCGACCCGGCAAGCACGATCACGATTTATTCGAGCTTATGTCAGATTCGACGATTCTTTGTTTCAGAAGTGTATTTCTGTGCGGAATCGCTGTTTCGCGTGCTAGATCAGTGCATTTGTATGCAGATATGCGAAATTGGCACGGAAACTCCGATTCGGCAAGCACGATCATGATTTATTCGAGCTTATGTCAGATTCGACGATTCTTCGTTTCAGAAGTGTATTTCTGTGCGGAATCGCTGTTTCGCGTGCTATATCAGTGCATTTGCATGCAAGTATGCGAAATTGGAATAGAAACTCCGACCCGGCAAGCACGATCACAATTTATTCGAGCCTATGTCAGTTTCGACATTCTTCGTTTCTGAAGTGTATTTCTGTGCGGAATCGCTGTTTCGCGCGCTAGATCAGTGCATTTGCATGCAAGTATGACAAATTGGAATAGAAACTCCGACCGGCAATCACGATCACGATTTATTCGAGCTTATGTCAGATTCGACATTCTTCGTTTCTGAAGTGTATTTCTGTGCGGAATCGCTGTTTCGCGCGCTAGATCAGTGCATTTGCATGCAAGTATGACAAATTGGAATAGAAACTCCGACCGGCAATCACGATCACGATTTATTCGAGCTTATGTCAGATTCGACGATTCTTCGTTTCAGAAGTGTATTTCTGTGCGGAATCGCTGTTTCGCGCGCTAGATCAGTGCATTTGCAGGCAAGTATGCCAAATTGGAATAGAAAATCCGACACGGCAAGCACGATCACGATTTATTCGACGTTATGTCAGATTCGACGATTCTTCGTTTCAGAAGTGTATTTCTGTGCGGAATCGCTGTTTCGCGTGCTAGATCAGTGCATTTGCATGCAAATATGCGAAATTGGACAGAAACTCCGACCAGGCAAGCACGATCACAATTTATTCGAGCCTATGTCAGATTCGAAGATTCTTCGTTTCAGAAGTGTATTTTAGTGCGGAATCGCTGTTTCGCGTGCTAGATCAGTGCATTTGCATGCAAATATGCGAAATTGGCACGAAAACTCCGATTCGGCAAGCACGATCACGATTTATTCGAGCTTATGTCAGATTCGACAATTATTCGTTTCACAAATGAATTTCTGTGCGGAATCGCTGTTTCGCGTAGTAGATCAGTGCATTTGCAAGCAAGTATGCCAAATTGGAATAGAAACTCCGACCCGGCAAGCACGATCACGATTTATTCGAGCTTATGTCAGATTCGACGATTCTTTGTTTCAGAAGTGTATTTCTGTGCGGAATCGCTGTTTCGCGTGCTAGATCAGTGCATTTGTATGCAGATATGCGAAATTGGCACGGAAACTCCGATTCGGCAAGCACGATCATGATTTATTCGAGCTTATGTCAGATTCGACGATTCTTCGTTTCAGAAGTGTATTTCTGTGCGGAATCGCTGTTTCGCGTGCTATATCAATGCATTTGCATGCAAGTATGCGAAATTGGAATAGAAACTCCGACCCGGCAAGCACGATCACAATTTATTCGAGCCTATGTCAGTTTCGACATTCTTCGTTTCAGAAGTGTATTTCTGTGCGGAATCGCTGTTTCGCGCGCTAGATCAGTGCATTTGCATGCAAATATGCGAAATTGGCACGAAATCTCCGATTTGGCAATCACGATCATGGTTTATTCGAGCTTATGTCAGATTCGACGATTATTCGTTTCACAAATGAATTTCTGTACGGAATTGCTGTTTAGCGTGCTAGATCAGTGCATTTGTATGCAAATATGCGAAATTGGTACGGAAACTCCGATTCGGCAAGTACGACCACGATTTATTCGAGCTTATGTCAGATTCGACGATTCTTCGTTTCAGAAGTGTATTTCTGTGCGGAATCGCTGTTTCGCGCGCTGGATCAGTGCATTTGCATGCAAATATGCGAAATTGGACAGAAACTCCGACCAGGCAAGCACGATCACAATTTATTCGAGCCTATGTCAGATTCGACGATTCTTCGTTTCAGAAGTGTATTTCTGTGCGTAATCGCTGTTTCGCGCGCTAGATCAGTGCATTTGCATGCAAGTATGACAAATTGGAATAGAAACTCCGACCGCCAATCACGATCACGATTTATTAGAGCTTATGTCAGATTCGACGATTCTTCGTTTCAGAAGTGTATTTCAGTGCGGAATCGCTGTTTCGCGTGCTATATCAGTGCATTTGCATGCAAGTATGCGAAATTGGAATAGAAACTCCGACCCGGCAAGCACGATCACAATTTATTCGAGCCTATGTCAGTTTCGACATTCTTCGTTTCTGAAGTGTATTTCTGTGCGGAATCGCTGTTTCGCGCGCTAGATCAGTGCATTTGCATGCAAGTATGACAAATTGGAATAGAAACTCCGACCGGCAATCACGATCACGATTTATTCGAGCTTATGTCAGATTCGACGATTCTTCGTTTCAGAAGTGTATTTCTGTGCGGAATCGCTGTTTCGCGCGCTAGATCAGTGCATTTGCAGGCAAGTATGCCAAATTGGAATAGAAACTCCGACACGGCAAGCACGGTCACGATTTATTCGACGTTATGTCAGATTCGACGATTCTTCGTTTCAGAAGTGTATTTCTGTGCGGAATCGCTGTTTCGCGTGCTAGATCAGTGCATTTGCATGCAAATATGCGGAATTGGACAAAAACTCCGACCAGGCAAGCACGATCACAATTTATTCGAGCCTATGTCAGATTCGACGATTCTTCGTTTCAGATGTGTATTTCAGTGCGGAATCGCTGTTTCGCGTGCTAGATCAGTGCATTTGCATACAAGTATGAGAAATTGGAATAGAAACCACGACCCGACAAGCACGATCGCGATTTAATCGAGCTTATGGCAGATTCGACGATTCTTCGTTTCAGAAGTGTATTTCTTTGCGGAATCGCTGTTTCGCGTGCTAGATCAGTGCATTTGCATGCAAATATGCGAAATTGGCACGAAAACTCCGATTCGGCAAGGACGATCACGATTTATTCGAGCTCATGTCAGATTCGACAATTATTCGTTTCACAAATGAATTTCTGTGCGGAATCGCTGTTTCGCGTAGTAGATCAGTGCATTTGCAAGCAAGTATGCCAAATTGGAATAGAAACTCCGACCCGGCAAGCACGATCACGATTTATTCGAGCTTATGTCAGATTCGACGATTCTTTGTTTCAGAAGTGTATTTCTGTGCGGAATCGCTGTTTCGCGTGCTAGATCAGTGCATTTGTATGCAAATATGCGAAATTGGCACGAAAACTCCGATTCGGCAAGCACGATCACGATTTATTCGAGCTTATGTCAGATTCGACAATTATTCGTTTCACAAATGAATTTCTGTGCGGAATCGCTGTTTCGCGTAGTAGATCAGTGCATTTGCAAGCAAGTATGCCAAATTGGAATAGAAACTCCGACCCGGCAAGCACGATCACGATTTATTCGAGCTTATGTCAGATTCGACGATTCTTTGTTTCAGAAGTGTATTTCTGTGCGGAATCGCTGTTTCGCGTGCTAGATCAGTGCATTTGTATGCAGATATGCGAAATTGGCACGGAAACTCCGATTCGGCAAGCACGATCATGATTTATTCGAGCTTATGTCAGATTCGACGATTCTTCGTTTCAGAAGTGTATTTCTGTGCGGAATCGCTGTTTCGCGTGCTATATCAGTGCATTTGCATGCAAGTATGCGAAATTGGAATAGAAACTCCGACCCGGCAAGCACGATCACAATTTATTCGAGCCTATGTCAGTTTCGACATTCTTCGTTTCTGAAGTGTATTTCTGTGCGGAATCGCTGTTTCGCGCGCTAGATCAGTGCATTTGCATGCAAGTATGACAAATTGGAATAGAAACTCCGACCGGCAATCACGATCACGATTTATTCGAGCTTATGTCAGATTCGACATTCTTCGTTTCTGAAGTGTATTTCTGTGCGGAATCGCTGTTTCGCGCGCTAGATCAGTGCATTTGCATGCAAGTATGACAAATTGGAATAGAAACTCCGACCGGCAATCACGATCACGATTTATTCGAGCTTATGTCAGATTCGACGATTCTTCGTTTCAGAAGTGTATTTCTGTGCGGAATCGCTGTTTCGCGCGCTAGATCAGTGCATTTGCAGGCAAGTATGCCAAATTGGAATAGAAAATCCGACACGGCAAGCACGATCACGATTTATTCGACGTTATGTCAGATTCGACGAATCTTCGTTTCAGAAGAGTATTTCTGTGCGGAATCGCTGTTTCGCGTGCTAGATCAGTGCATTTGAATGCAAATATGCGAAATTGGACAGAAACTCCGACCAGGCAAGCACGATCACAATTTATTCGAGCCTATGTCAGATTCGACGATTCTTAGTGTCAGAAGTGTATTTCAGTGCGGAATCGCTGTTTCGCGTGCTAGATCAGTGCATTTGCATGCAAATATGCGAAATTGGCACGAAAACTCCGATTCGGCAAGCACGATCACGATTTATTCGAGCTTATGTCAGATTCGACAATTATTCGTTTCACAAATGAATTTCTGTGCGGAATCGCTGTTTCGCGTAGTAGATCAGTGCATTTGCAAGCAAGTATGCCAAATTGGAATAAAAACTCCGACCCGGCAAGCACGATCACGATTTATTCGAGTTTATGTCAGATTCGACGATTCTTTGTTTCAGAAGTGTATTTCTGTGCGGAATCGCTGTTTCGCGTGCTAGATCAGTGCATTTGTATGCAGATATGCGAAATTGGCACGGAATCTCCGATTCGGCAAGCACGATCATGATTTATTCGAGCTTATGTCAGATTCGACGATTCTTCGTTTCAGAAGTGTATTTCTGTGCGGAATCGCTGTTTCGCGTGCTATATCAATGCATTTGCATGCAAGTATGCGAAATTGGAATAGAAACTCCGACCCGGCAAGCACGATCACAATTTATTCGAGCCTATGTCAGTTTCGACATTCTTCGTTTCAGAAGTGTATTTCTGTGCGGAATCGCTGTTTCGCGCGCTAGATCAGTGCATTTGCATGCAAATATGCGAAATTGGCACGAAATCTCCGATTTGGCAATCACGATCATGGTTTATTCGAGCTTATGTCAGATTCGACGATTATTCGTTTCACAAATGAATTTCTGTACGGAATCGCTGTTTAGCGTGCTAGATCAGTGCATTTGTATGCAAATATGCGAAATTGGTACGGAAACTCCGATTCGGCAAGCACGACCACGATTTATTCGAGCTTATGTCAGATTCGACGATTCTTCGTTTCAGAAGTGTATTTCTGTGCGGAATCGCAGTTTCGCGCGTTAGATCAGTGCATTTGCATGCAAGTATGACAAATTGGAATAGAAACTCCGACCGGCAATCACGATCACGATTTATTCGAGCTTATGTCAGATTCGACGATTCTTCGTTTCAGAAGTGTATTTCTGTGCGGAATCGCTGTTTCGCGCGCTAGATCAGTGCATTTGCAGGCAAGTATGCCAAATTGGAATAGAAACTCCGACACGGCAAGCACGGTCAGGATTTATTCGACGTTATGTCAGATTCGACGATTCTTCGTTTCAGAAGTGTATTTCTGTGCGGAATCGCTGTTTCGCGTGCTAGATCAGTGCATTTGCATGCAAATATGCGAAATTGGACAGAAACTCCGACCAGGCAAGCACGATCACAATTTATTCGAGCCTATGTCAGATTCGACGATTCTTCGTTTCAGAAGTGTATTTCTGTGCGTAATCGCTGTTTCGCGCGCTAGATCAGTGCATTTGCATGCAAGTATGACAAATTGGAATAGAAACTCCGACCGCCAATCACGATCACGATTTATTAGAGCTTATGTCAGATTCGACGATTCTTCGTTTCAGAAGTGTATTTCTGTGCGGAATCGCTGTTTCGCGCGCTAGATCAGTGCATTTGCATGCAAATATGCGAAATTGGCACGAAATCTCCGATTTGGCAATCACGATCATGGTTTATTCGAGCTTATGTCAGATTCGACGATTATTCGTTTCACAAATGAATTTCTGTACGGAATCGCTGTTTAGCGTGCTAGATCAGTGCATTTGTATGCAAATATGCGAAATTGGTACGGAAACTCCGATTCGGCAAGCACGACCACGATTTATTCGAGCTTATGTCAGATTCGACGATTCTTCGTTTCAGAAGTGTATTTCTGTGCGGAATCGCTGTTTCGCGTGCTAGATCAGTGCATTTGCATGCAAATATGCGGAATTGGACAGAAACTCCGACCAGGCAAGCACGATCACAATTTATTCGAGCCTATGTCAGATTCGACGATTCTTCGTTTCAGAAGTGTATTTCAGTGCGGAATCGCTGTTTCGCGTGCTAGATCAGTGCATTTGCATACAAGTATGAGAAATTGGAATAGAAACCACGACCCGACAAGCACGATCGCGATTTAATCGAGCTTATGGCAGATTCGACGATTCTTCGTTTCAGAAGTGTATTTCTTTGCGGAATCGCTGTTTCGCGTGCTAGATCAGTGCATTTGCATGCAAATATGCGAAATTGGCACGAAAACTCCGATTCGGCAAGGACGATCACGATTTATTCGAGCTCATGTCAGATTCGACAATTATTCGTTTCACAAATGAATTTCTGTGCGGAATCGCTGTTTCGCGTAGTAGATCAGTGCATTTGCAAGCAAGTATGCCAAATTGGAATAGAAACTCCGACCCGGCAAGCACGATCACGATTTATTCGAGCTTATGTCAGATTCGACGATTCTTTGTTTCAGAAGTGTATTTCTGTGCGGAATCGCTGTTTCGCGTGCTAGATCAGTGCATTTGCATGCAAATATGCGAAATTGGCACGAAAACTCCGATTCGGCAAGCACGATCACGATTTATTCGAGCTTATGTCAGATTCGACAATTATTCGTTTCACAAATGAATTTCTGTGCGGAATCGCTGTTTCGCGTAGTAGATCAGTGCATTTGCAAGCAAGTATGCCAAATTGGAATAGAAACTCCGACCCGGCAAGCACGATCACGATTTATTCGAGCTTATGTCAGATTCGACGATTCTTTGTTTCAGAAGTGTATTTCTGTGCGGAATCGCTGTTTCGCGTGCTAGATCAGTGCATTTGTATGCAGATATGCGAAATTGGCACGGAAACTCCGATTCGGCAAGCACGATCATGATTTATTCGAGCCTATGTCAGATTCGACGATTCTTCGTTTCAGAAGTGTATTTCAGTGCGGAATCGCTGTTTCGCGTGCTAGATCAGTGCATTTGCATACAAGTATGAGAAATTGGAATAGAAACCACGACCCGACAAGCACGATCGCGATTTAATCGAGCTTATGGCAGATTCGACGATTCTTCGTTTCTGAAGTGTATTTATGTGCGGAATCGCTGTTTCGCGCGCTAGATCAGTGCATTTGCATGCAAGTATGCGAAATTTTAATAGAAACTCCGACCCGGCAAGCACGATCACAATTTATTCGAGCCTATGTCAGTTTCGACATTCTTCGTTTCAGAAGTGTATTTCTGTGCGGAATCGCTGTTTCGCGCGCTAGATCAGTGCATTTGCATGCAAGTATGACAAATTGGAATAGAAACTCCGACCGCCAATCACGATCACGATTTATTAGAGCTTATGTCAGATTCGACGATTCTTCGTTTCAGAAGTGTATTTCAGTGCGGAATCGCTGTTTAGCGTGCTAGATCAGTGCATTTGCATGCAAATATGCGAAATTGGACAGAAACTCCGACCAGGCAAGCACGATCACAATTTATTCGAGCCTATTTCAGATTCGACGATTCTTCGTTTCAGAAGTGTATTTATGTGCGGAATCGCTGTTTCGCGTGTTAGATCAGTGCATTTGCATGCAAACATTCCAAATTGGCACAGAAACTCCGATCCGCACAAACACGATCACGATTTATTCGAGCTTATGTCAGATTCGACGATTCTTCGTTTCACAAATGAATTTCTGTGCGGAATCGCTGTTTCGCGTAGTAGATCAGTGCATTTGCAAGCAAGTATGCCAAATTGGAATAGAAACTCCGACCCGGCAAGCACGATAACGATTTATTCGAGCTTATGTCAGATTCGACGATTCTTTGTTTCAGAAGTGTATTTCTGTGCGGAATCGCTGTTTCGCGTGCTAGATCAGTGCATTTGTATGCAGATTTGCGAAATTGGCACGGAAACTCCGATTCGGCAAGCACGATCACGATTTATACGAGCTTATGTCAGATTCGACGAATCTTCGTTTCAGAAGTGTATTTCTGTGCGGAATCGCTGTTTCGCGTGCTATATCAGTGCATTTGCATGCAAGTATGCGAAATTTTAATAGAAACTCCGACCCGGCAAGCACGATCACAATTTATTCGAGCTTATGTCAGATTCGACGATTCTTCGTTTCAGAAGTGTATTTCTGTGCGGAATCGCTGTTTCGCGTGCTAGATCAGTGCATTTGCATGCAAATATGCGAAATTGGACAGAAACTCCGACCAGGCAAGCACGATCACAATTTATTCGAGCCTATGTCAGATTCGACGATTCTTCGTTTCAGAAGTGTATTTTAGTGCGGAATCGCTGTTTCGCGCGCTAGATCAGTGCATTTGCATGCAAGTATGACAAATTGGAATAGAAACTCCGACCGCCAATCACGATCACGATTTATTAGAGCTTATGTCAGATTCGACGATTCTTCGTTTCAGAAGTGTATTTCAGTGCGGAATCGCTGTTTCGCGCGCTAGATCAGTGGATTTGCAGGCAAGTATGCCAAATTGGAATAGAAACTCCGACACGGCAAGCACGGTCACGATTTATTCGACGTTATGTCAGATTCGACGATTCTCCGTTTCAGAAGTGTATTTCTGTGCGGAATCGCTGTTTCGCGTGCTAGATCAGTGCATTTGCATGCAAATATGCGAAATTGGACAGAAACTCCGACCAGGCAAGCACGATCACAATTTATTCGAGCCTATGTCAGATTCGACGATTCTTCGTTTCAGAAGTGTATTTCAGTGCGGAATCGCTGTTTCGCGTGCTAGATCAGTGCATTTGCATACAAGTATGAGAAATTGGAATAGAAACCACGACCCGACAAGCACGATCGCGATTTAATCGAGCTTATGGCAGATTCGACGATTCTTCGTTTCAGAAGTGTATTTCTTTGCGGAATCGCTGTTTCGCGTGCTAGATCAGTGCATTTGCATGCAAATATGCGAAATTGGCACGAAAACTCCGATTCGGCAAGGACGATCACGATTTATTCGAGCTTATGTCAGATTCGACGATTCTTCGTTTCAGAAGTGTATTTCTGTGCGGAATCGCTGTTTCGCGTGCTTTATCAGTGCATTTGCATGCAAGTATGCAAAATTTTAATAGAAACTCCGACCCGGCAAGCACGATCACAATTTATTCGAGCCTATGTCAGATTCGACGATTCTTTGTTTCAGAAGTGTATTTCTGTGCGGAATCGCTGTTTCGCGTGCTAGATCAGTGCATTTGTATGCAGATATGCGAAATTGGCACGGAAACTCCGATTCGGCAAGCACGATGACGATTTATTCGAGCTTATGTCAGATTCGACGATTCTTCGTTTCAGAAGTGTATTTCTGTGCGGAATCGCTGTTTCGCGCGCTAGATCAGTGCATTTGCATGCAAATATGCGAAATTGGCACGAAATCTCCGATTTGGCAAGCACGATCATGGTTTATTCGAGCTTATGTCAGATTCGACGATTATTCGTTTCACAAATGAATTTCTGTACGGAATCGCTGTTTAGCGTGCTAGATCAGTGCATTTGTATGCAAATATGCGAAATTGGACAGAAACTCCGACCAGGCAAGCACGATCACAATTTATTCGAGCCTATTTCAGATTCGACAATTCTTCGTTTCAGAAGTGTATTTCTGTGCGTAATCGCTGTTTCGCGCGCTAGATCAGTGCATTTGCATGCAAGTATGACAAATTGGAATAGAAACTCCGACCGCCAATCACGATCACGATTTATTAGAGCTTATGTCAGATTCGACGATTCTTCGTTTCAGAAGTGTATTTCAGTGCGGAATCGCTGTTTCGCGCGCTAGATCAGTGCATTTGCAGGGAAGTATGCCAAATTGGAATAGAAACTCCGACACGGCAAGCACGGTCACGATTTATTCGACGTTATGTCAGATTCGACGATTCTTCGTTTCAGAAGTGTATTTCTGTGCGGAATCGCTGTTTCGCGTGCTAGATCAGTGCATTTGCATGCAAATATGCGAAATTGGACAGAAACTCCGACCAGGCAAGCACGATCACAATTTATTCGAGCCTATGTCAGATTCGACGATTCTTCGTTTCAGAAGTGTATTTCAGTGCGGAATCGCTGTTTCGCGTGCTAGATCAGTGCATTTGCATACAAGTATGCCAAATTGGAATAGAAACTCCGACACGGCAAGCACGATCACGATTTATTCGACGTTATGTCAGATTCGACGATTCTTCGTTTCAGAAGTGTATTTCTGTGCGGAATCGCTGTTTCGCGTGCTATATCAGTCCATTTGCATGCAAGTATGCGAAATTTTAATAGAAACTCCGACCCGGCAAGCACGATCACAATTTATTCGAGCTTATGTCAGATTCGACGATTCTTCGTTTCAGAAGTGTATTTCTGTGCGGAATCGCTGTTTCGCGTGCTAGATCAGTGCATTTGCATGCAAATATGCGAAATTGGACAGAAACTCCGACCAGGCAAGCACGATCACAATTTATTCGAGCCTATGTCAGATTCGACGATTCTTCGTTTCAGAAGTGTATTTTAGTGCGGAATCGCTGTTTCGCGTGCTAGATCAGTGCATTTGCATGCAAATATGCGAAATTGGCACGAAAACTCCGATTCGGCAAGCACGATCACGATTTATTCGAGCTTATGTCAGATTCGACAATTATTCGTTTCACAAATGAATTTCTGTGCGGAATCGCTGTTTCGCGTAGTAGATCAGTGCATTTGCAAGCAAGTATGCCAAATTGGAATAGAAACTCCGACCCGGCAAGCACGATCACGATTTATTCGAGCTTATGTCAGATTCCACGATTCTTTGTTTCAGAAGTGTATTTCTGTGCGGAATCGCTGTTTCGCGTGCTAGATCAGTGCATTTGTATGCAGATATGCGAAATTGGCACGGAAACTCCGATTCGGCAAGCACGATCATGATTTATTCGAGCTTATGTCAGATTCGACGATTCTTCGTTTCAGAAGTGTATTTCTGTGCGGAATCGCTGTTTCGCGTGCTATATCAGTGCATTTGCATGCAAGTATGCGAAATTGGAATAGAAACTCCGACCCGGCAAGCACGATCACAATTTATTCGAGCCTATGTCAGTTTCGACATTCTTCGTTTCTGAAGTGTATTTCTGTGCGGAATCGCTGTTTCGCGCGCTAGATCAGTGCATTTGCATGCAAGTATGCGAAATTGGACAGAAACTCCGACCAGGCAAGCACGATCACAATTTATTCGAGCCTATGTCAGATTCGACGATTCTTCGTTTCAGAAGTGTATTTCTGTGCGTAATCGCTGTTTCGCGCGCTAGATCAGTGCATTTGCAGGCAAGTATGCCAAATTGGAATAGAAACTCCGACACGGCAAGCACGGTCACGATTTATTCGACGTTATGTCAGATTCGACGATTCTTCGTTTCAGAAGTGTATTTCTGTGCGGAATCGCTGTTTCGCGTGCTAGATCAGTGCATTTGCATGCAAATATGCGAAATTGGACAGAAACTCCGACCAGGCAAGCACGATCACAATTTATTCGAGCCTATGTCAGATTCGACGATTCTTCGTTTCAGAAGTGTATTTCTGTGCGTAATCGCTGTTTCGCGCGCTAGATCAGTGCATTTGCATGCAAGTATGACAAATTGGAATAGAAACTCCGACCGCCAATCACGATCACGATTTATTAGAGCTTATGTCAGATTCGACGATTCTTCGTTTCAGAAGTGTATTTCAGTGCGGAATCGCTGTTTCGCGCGCTAGATCAGTGCATTTGCAGGCAAGTATGCCAAATTGGAATAGAAACTCCGACACGGCAAGCACGGTCACGATTTATTCGACGTTATGTCAGATTCGACGATTCTCCGTTTCAGAAGCGTATTTCTGTGCGGAATCGCTGTTTCGCGTGCTAGATCAGTGCATTTGCATGCAAATATGCGAAATTGGACAGAAACTCCGACCAGGCAAGCACGATCACAATTTATTCGAGCCTATGTCAGATTCGACGATTCTTCGTTTCAGAAGTGTATTTCAGTGCGGAATCGCTGTTTCGCGTGCTAGATCAGTGCATTTGCATACAAGTATGAGAAATTGGAATAGAAACCACGACCCGACAAGCACGATCGCGATTTAATCGAGCTTATGGCAGATTCGACGATTCTTCGTTTCAGAAGTGTATTTCTTTGCGGAATCGCTGTTTCGCGTGCTAGATCAGTGCATTTGCATGCAAATATGCGAAATTGGCACGAAAACTCCGATTCGGCAAGGACGATCACGATTTATTCGAGCTTATGTCAGATTCGACGATTCTTCGTTTCAGAAGTGTATTTCTGTGCGGAATCGCTGTTTCGCGTGCTATATCAGTGCATTTGCATGCAAGTATGCGAAATTTTAATAGAAACTCCGACCCGGCAAGCACGATCACAATTTATTCGAGCCTATGTCAGATTCGACGATTCTTTGTTTCAGAAGTGTATTTCTGTGCGGAATCGCTGTTTCGCGTGCTAGATCAGTGCATTTGTATGCAGATATGCGAAATTGGCACGGAAACTCCGATTCGGCAAGCACGATCACGATTTATTCGAGCTTATGTCAGATTCGACGATTCTTCGTTTCAGAAGTGTATTTCTGTGCGGAATCGCTGTTTCGCGTGCTATATCAGTGCATTTGCATGCAAGTATGCGAAATTTTAATAGAAACTCCGACCCGGCAAGCACGATCACAATTTATTCGAGCCTATGTCAGTTTCGACATTCTTCGTTTCAGAAGTGTATTTCTGTGCGGAATCGCTGTTTCGCGCGCTAGATCAGTGCATTTGCATGCAAATATGCGAAATTGGCACGAAATCTCCGATTTGGCAAGCACGATCATGGTTTATTCGAGCTTATGTCAGATTCGACGATTATTCGTTTCACAAATGAATTTCTGTACGGAATCGCTGTTTAGCGTGCTAGATCAGTGCATTTGTATGCAAATATGCGAAATTGGACAGAAACTCCGACCAGGCAAGCACGATCACAATTTATTCGAGCCTATTTCAGATTCGACGATTCTTCGTTTCAGAAGTGTATTTCTGTGCGTAATCGCTGTTTCGCGCGCAAGATCAGTGCATTTGCATGCAAGTATGACAAATTGGAATAGAAACTCCGACCGCCAATCACGATCACGATTTATTAGAGCTTATGTCAGATTCGACGATTCTTCGTTTCAGAAGTGTATTTCAGTGCGGAATCGCTGTTTCGCGCGCTAGATCAGTGCATTTGCAGGCAAGTATGCCAAATTGGAATAGAAACTCCGACACGGCAAGCACGGTCACGATTTATTCGACGTTATGTCAGATTCGACGATTCTTCGTTTCAGAAGTGTATTTCTGTGCGGAATCGCTGTTTCGCGTGCTAGATCAGTGCATTTGCATGCAAATATGCGAAATTGGACAGAAACTCCGACCAGGCAAGCACGATCACAATTTATTCGAGCCTATGTCAGATTCGACGATTCTTCGTTTCAGAAGTGTATTTCAGTGCGGAATCGCTGTTTCGCGTGCTAGATCAGTGCATTTGCATACAAGTATGAGAAATTGGAATAGAAACCACGACCCGACAAGCACGATCGCGATTTAATCGAGCTTATGGCAGATTCGACGATTCTTCGTTTCAGAAGTGTATTTCTTTGCGGAATCGCTGTTTCGCGTGCTAGATCAGTGCATTTGCATGCAAATATGCGAAATTGGCACGAAAACTCCGATTCGGCAAGGACGATCACGATTTATTCGAGCTTATGTCAGATTCGACGATTCTTCGTTTCAGAAGTGTATTTCTGTGCGGAATCGCTGTTTCGCGTGCTATATCAGTGCATTTGCATGCAAGTATGCGAAATTTTAATAGAAACTCCGACCCGGCAAGCACGATCACAATTTATTCGAGCCTATGTCAGATTCGACGATTCTTTGTTTCAGAAGTGTATTTCTGTGCGGAATCGCTGTTTCGCGTGCTCGATCAGTGCATTTGTATGCAGATATGCGAAATTGGCACGGAAACTCCGATTCGGCAAGAACGATCACGATTTATTCGAGCTTATGTCAGATTCGACGATTCTTCGTTTCAGAAGTGTATTTCTGTGCGGAATCGCTGTTTCGCGTGCTATATCAGTGCATTTGCATGCAAGTATGCGAAATTTTAATAGAAACTCCGACCCGGCAAGCACGATCACAATTTATTCGAGCCTATGTCAGTTTCGACATTCTTCGTTTCAGAAGTGTATTTCTGTGCGGAATCGCTGTTTCGCGCGCTAGATCAGTGCATTTGCATGCAAATATGCGAAATTGGCACGAAATCTCCGATTTGGCAAGCACGATCATGGTTTATTCGAGCTTATGTCAGATTCGACGATTATTCGTTTCACAAATGAATTTCTGTACGGAATCGCTGTTTAGCGTGCTAGATCAGTGCATTTGTATGCAAATATGCGAAATTGGACAGAAACTCCGACCAGGCAAGCACGATCACAATTTATTCGAGCCTATTTCAGATTCGACGATTCTTCGTTTCAGAAGTGTATTTCTGTGCGTAATCGCTGTTTCGCGCGCAAGATCAGTGCATTTGCATGCAAGTATGACAAATTGGAATAGAAACTCCGACCGCCAATCACGATCACGATTTATTAGAGCTTATGTCAGATTCGACGATTCTTCGTTTCAGAAGTGTATTTCAGTGCGGAATCGCTGTTTCGCGCGCTAGATCAGTGCATTTGCAGGCAAGTATGCCAAATTGGAATAGAAACTCCGACACGGCAAGCACGGTCACGATTTATTCGACGTTATGTCAGATTCGACGATTCTTCGTTTCAGAAGTGTATTTCTGTGCGGAATCGCTGTTTCGCGTGCTAGATCAGTGCATTTGCATGCAAATATGCGAAATTGGACAGAAACTCCGACCAGGCAAGCACGATCACAATTTATTCGAGCCTATGTCAGATTCGACGATTCTTCGTTTCAGAAGTGTATTTCAGTGCGGAATCGCTGTTTCGCGTGCTAGATCAGTGCATTTGCATACAAGTATGCCAAATTGGAATAGAAACTCCGACACGGCAAGCACGATCACGATTTATTCGACGTTATGTCAGATTCGACGATTCTTCGTTTCAGAAGTGTATTTCTGTGCGGAATCGCTGTTTCGCGTGCTAGATCAGTGCATTTGCATGCAAATATGCGAAATTGGACAGAAACTCCGACCAGGCAAGCACGATCACAATTTATTCGAGCCTATGTCAGATTCGAAGATTCTTCGTTTCAGAAGTGTATTTTAGTGCGGAATCGCTGTTTCGCGTGCTAGATCAGTGCATTTGCATGCAAATATGCGAAATTGGCACGAAAACTCCGATTCGGCAAGCACGATCACGATTTATTCGAGCTTATGTCAGATTCGACAATTATTCGTTTCACAAATGAATTTCTGTGCGGAATCGCTGTTTCGCGTAGTAGATCAGTGCATTTGCAAGCAAGTATGCCAAATTGGAATAGAAACTCCGACCCGGCAAGCACGATCACGATTTATTCGAGCTTATGTCAGATTCGACGATTCTTTGTTTCAGAAGTGTATTTCTGTGCGGAATCGCTGTTTCGCGTGCTAGATCAGTGCATTTGTATGCAGATATGCGAAATTGGCACGGAAACTCCGATTCGGCAAGCACGATCATGATTTATTCGAGCTTATGTCAGATTCGACGATTCTTCGTTTCAGAAGTGTATTTCTGTGCGGAATCGCTGTTTCGCGTGCTATATCAATGCATTTGCATGCAAGTATGCGAAATTGGAATAGAAACTCCGACCCGGCAAGCACGATCACAATTTATTCGAGCCTATGTCAGTTTCGACATTCTTCGTTTCAGAAGTGTATTTCTGTGCGGAATCGCTGTTTCGCGCGCTAGATCAGTGCATTTGCATGCAAATATGCGAAATTGGCACGAAATCTCCGATTTGGCAATCACGATCATGGTTTATTCGAGCTTATGTCAGATTCGACGATTATTCGTTTCACAAATGAATTTCTGTACGGAATTGCTGTTTAGCGTGCTAGATCAGTGCATTTGTATGCAAATATGCGAAATTGGTACGGAAACTCCGATTCGGCAAGTACGACCACGATTTATTCGAGCTTATGTCAGATTCGACGATTCTTCGTTTCAGAAGTGTATTTCTGTGCGGAATCGCTGTTTCGCGCGCTGGATCAGTGCATTTGCATGCAAGTATGACAAATTGGAATAGAAACTCCGACCGGCAATCACGATCACGATTTATTCGAGCTTATGTCAGATTCGACGATTCTTCGTTTCAGAAGTGTATTTCTGTGCGGAATCGCTGTTTCGCGTGCTAGATCAGTGCATTTGCATGCAAATATGCGAAATTGGACAGAAACTCCGACCAGGCAAGCACGATCACAATTTATTCGAGCCTATGTCAGATTCGACGATTCTTCGTTTCAGAAGTGTATTTCTGTGCGTAATCGCTGTTTCGCGCGCTAGATCAGTGCATTTGCATGCAAGTATGACAAATTGGAATAGAAACTCCGACCGCCAATCACGATCACGATTTATTAGAGCTTATGTCAGATTCGACGATTCTTCGTTTCAGAAGTGTATTTCAGTGCGGAATCGCTGTTTCGCGTGCTATATCAGTGCATTTGCATGCAAGTATGCGAAATTGGAATAGAAACTCCGACCCGGCAAGCACGATCACAATTTATTCGAGCCTATGTCAGTTTCGACATTCTTCGTTTCTGAAGTGTATTTCTGTGCGGAATCGCTGTTTCGCGCGCTAGATCAGTGCATTTGCATGCAAGTATGACAAATTGGAATAGAAACTCCGACCGGCAATCACGATCACGATTTATTCGAGCTTATGTCAGATTCGACGATTCTTCGTTTCAGAAGTGTATTTCTGTTCGGAATCGCTGTTTCGCGCGCTAGATCAGTGCATTTGCAGGCAAGTATGCCAAATTGGAATAGAAACTCCGACACGGCAAGCACGGTCACGATTTATTCGACGTTATGTCAGATTCGACGATTCTTCGTTTCAGAAGTGTATTTCTGTGCGGAATCGCTGTTTCGCGTGCTAGATCAGTGCATTTGCATGCAAATATGCGGAATTGGACAGAAACTCCGACCAGGCAAGCACGATCACAATTTATTCGAGCCTATGTCAGATTCGACGATTCTTCGTTTCAGATGTGTATTTCAGTGCGGAATCGCTGTTTCGCGTGCTAGATCAGTGCATTTGCATACAAGTATGAGAAATTGGAATAGAAACCACGACCCGACAAGCACGATCGCGATTTAATCGAGCTTATGGCAGATTCGACGATTCTTCGTTTCAGAAGTGTATTTCTTTGCGGAATCGCTGTTTCGCGTGCTAGATCAGTGCATTTGCATGCAAATATGCGAAATTGGCACGAAAACTCCGATTCGGCAAGGACGATCACGATTTATTCGAGCTCATGTCAGATTCGACAATTATTCGTTTCACAAATGAATTTCTGTGCGGAATCGCTGTTTCGCGTAGTAGATCAGTGCATTTGCAAGCAAGTATGCCAAATTGGAATAGAAACTCCGACCCGGCAAGCACGATCACGATTTATTCGAGCTTATGTCAGATTCGACGATTCTTTGTTTCAGAAGTGTATTTCTGTGCGGAATCGCTGTTTCGCGTGCTAGATCAGTGCATTTGTATGCAAATATGCGAAATTGGCACGAAAACTCCGATTCGGCAAGCACGATCACGATTTATTCGAGCTTATGTCAGATTCGACAATTATTCGTTTCACAAATGAATTTCTGTGCGGAATCGCTGTTTCGCGTAGTAGATCAGTGCATTTGCAAGCAAGTATGCCAAATTGGAATAGAAACTCCGACCCGGCAAGCACGATCACGATTTATTCGAGCTTATGTCAGATTCGACGATTCTTTGTTTCAGAAGTGTATTTCTGTGCGGAATCGCTGTTTCGCGTGCTAGATCAGTGCATTTGTATGCAGATATGCGAAATTGGCACGGAAACTCCGATTCGGCAAGCACGATCATGATTTATTCGAGCTTATGTCAGATTCGACGATTCTTCGTTTCAGAAGTGTATTTCTGTGCGGAATCGCTGTTTCGCGTGCTATATCAGTGCATTTGCATGCAAGTATGCGAAATTGGAATAGAAACTCCGACCCGGCAAGCACGATCACAATTTATTCGAGCCTATGTCAGTTTCGACATTCTTCGTTTCTGAAGTGTATTTCTGTGCGGAATCGCTGTTTCGCGCGCTAGATCAGTGCATTTGCATGCAAGTATGACAAATTGGAATAGAAACTCCGACCGGCAATCACGATCACGATTTATTCGAGCTTATGTCAGATTCGACATTCTTCGTTTCTGAAGTGTATTTCTGTGCGGAATCGCTGTTTCGCGCGCTAGATCAGTGCATTTGCATGCAAGTATGACAAATTGGAATAGAAACTCCGACCGGCAATCACGATCACGATTTATTCGAGCTTATGTCAGATTCGACGATTCTTCGTTTCAGAAGTGTATTTCTGTGCGGAATCGCTGTTTCGCGCGCTAGATCAGTGCATTTGCAGGCAAGTATGCCAAATTGGAATAGAAAATCCGACACGGCAAGCACGATCACGATTTATTCGACGTTATGTCAGATTCGACGAATCTTCGTTTCAGAAGAGTATTTCTGTGCGGAATCGCTGTTTCGCGTGCTAGATCAGTGCATTTGCATGCAAATATGCGAAATTGGACAGAAACTCCGACCAGGCAAGCACGATCACAATTTATTCGAGCCTATGTCAGATTCGACGATTCTTAGTGTCAGAAGTGTATTTCAGTGCGGAATCGCTGTTTCGCGTGCTAGATCAGTGCATTTGCATGCAAATATGCGAAATTGGCACGAAAACTCCGATTCGGCAAGCACGATCACGATTTATTCGAGCTTATGTCAGATTCGACAATTATTCGTTTCACAAATGAATTTCTGTGCGGAATCGCTGTTTCGCGTAGTAGATCAGTGCATTTGCAAGCAAGTATGCCAAATTGGAATAGAAACTCCGACCCGGCAAGCACGATCACGATTTATTCGAGTTTATGTCAGATTCGACGATTCTTTGTTTCAGAAGTGTATTTCTGTGCGGAATCGCTGTTTCGCGTGCTAGATCAGTGCATTTGTATGCAGATATGCGAAATTGGCACGGAATCTCCGATTCGGCAAGCACGATCATGATTTATTCGAGCTTATGTCAGATTCGACGATTCTTCGTTTCAGAAGTGTATTTCTGTGCGGAATCGCTGTTTCGCGTGCTATATCAATGCATTTGCATGCAAGTATGCGAAATTGGAATAGAAACTCCGACCCGGCAAGCACGATCACAATTTATTCGAGCCTATGTCAGTTTCGACATTCTTCGTTTCAGAAGTGTATTTCTGTGCGGAATCGCTGTTTCGCGCGCTAGATCAGTGCATTTGCATGCAAATATGCGAAATTGGCACGAAATCTCCGATTTGGCAATCACGATCATGGTTTATTCGAGCTTATGTCAGATTCGACGATTATTCGTTTCACAAATGAATTTCTGTACGGAATCGCTGTTTAGCGTGCTAGATCAGTGCATTTGTATGCAAATATGCGAAATTGGTACGGAAACTCCGATTCGGCAAGCACGACCACGATTTATTCGAGCTTATGTCAGATTCGACGATTCTTCGTTTCAGAAGTGTATTTCTGTGCGGAATCGCAGTTTCGCGCGTTAGATCAGTGCATTTGCATGCAAGTATGACAAATTGGAATAGAAACTCCGACCGGCAATCACGATCACGATTTATTCGAGCTTATGTCAGATTCGACGATTCTTCGTTTCAGAAGTGTATTTCTGTGCGGAATCGCTGTTTCGCGCGCTAGATCAGTGCATTTGCAGGCAAGTATGCCAAATTGGAATAGAAACTCCGACACGGCAAGCACGGTCAGGATTTATTCGACGTTATGTCAGATTCGACGATTCTTCGTTTCAGAAGTGTATTTCTGTGCGGAATCGCTGTTTCGCGTGCTAGATCAGTGCATTTGCATGCAAATATGCGAAATTGGACAGAAACTCCGACCAGGCAAGCACGATCACAATTTATTCGAGCCTATGTCAGATTCGACGATTCTTCGTTTCAGAAGTGTATTTCTGTGCGTAATCGCTGTTTCGCGCGCTAGATCAGTGCATTTGCATGCAAGTATGACAAATTGGAATAGAAACTCCGACCGCCAATCACGATCACGATTTATTAGAGCTTATGTCAGATTCGACGATTCTTCGTTTCAGAAGTGTATTTCTGTGCGGAATCGCTGTTTCGCGCGCTAGATCAGTGCATTTGCATGCAAATATGCGAAATTGGCACGAAATCTCCGATTTGGCAATCACGATCATGGTTTATTCGAGCTTATGTCAGATTCGACGATTATTCGTTTCACAAATGAATTTCTGTACGGAATCGCTGTTTAGCGTGCTAGATCAGTGCATTTGTATGCAAATATGCGAAATTGGTACGGAAACTCCGATTCGGCAAGCACGACCACGATTTATTCGAGCTTATGTCAGATTCGACGATTCTTCGTTTCAGAAGTGTATTTCTGTGCGGAATCGCTGTTTCGCGTGCTAGATCAGTGCATTTGCATGCAAATATGCGGAATTGGACAGAAACTCCGACCAGGCAAGCACGATCACAATTTATTCGAGCCTATGTCAGATTCGACGATTCTTCGTTTCAGAAGTGTATTTCAGTGCGGAATCGCTGTTTCGCGTGCTAGATCAGTGCATTTGCATACAAGTATGAGAAATTGGAATAGAAACCACGACCCGACAAGCACGATCGCGATTTAATCGAGCTTATGGCAGATTCGACGATTCTTCGTTTCAGAAGTGTATTTCTTTGCGGAATCGCTGTTTCGCGTGCTAGATCAGTGCATTTGCATGCAAATATGCGAAATTGGCACGAAAACTCCGATTCGGCAAGGACGATCACGATTTATTCGAGCTCATGTCAGATTCGACAATTATTCGTTTCACAAATGAATTTCTGTGCGGAATCGCTGTTTCGCGTAGTAGATCAGTGCATTTGCAAGCAAGTATGCCAAATTGGAATAGAAACTCCGACCCGGCAAGCACGATCACGATTTATTCGAGCTTATGTCAGATTCGACGATTCTTTGTTTCAGAAGTGTATTTCTGTGCGGAATCGCTGTTTCGCGTGCTAGATCAGTGCATTTGCATGCAAATATGCGAAATTGGCACGAAAACACCGATTCGGCAAGCACGATCACGATTTATTCGAGCTTATGTCAGATTCGACAATTATTCGTTTCACAAATGAATTTCTGTGCGGAATCGCTGTTTCGCGTAGTAGATCAGTGCATTTGCAAGCAAGTATGCCAAATTGGAATAGAAACTCCGACCCGGCAAGCACGATCACGATTTATTCGAGCTTATGTCAGATTCGACGATTCTTTGTTTCAGAAGTGTATTTCTGTGCGGAATCGCTGTTTCGCGTGCTAGATCAGTGCATTTGTATGCAGATATGCGAAATTGGCACGGAAACTCCGATTCGGCAAGCACGATCATGATTTATTCGAGCCTATGTCAGATTCGACGATTCTTCGTTTCAGAAGTGTATTTCAGTGCGGAATCGCTGTTTCGCGTGCTAGATCAGTGCATTTGCATACAAGTATGAGAAATTGGAATAGAAACCACGACCCGACAAGCACGATCGCGATTTAATCGAGCTTATGGCAGATTCGACGATTCTTCGTTTCTGAAGTGTATTTATGTGCGGAATCGCTGTTTCGCGCGCTAGATCAGTGCATTTGCATGCAAGTATGCGAAATTTTAATAGAAACTCCGACCCGGCAAGCACGATCACAATTTATTCGAGCCTATGTCAGTTTCGAAGATTCTTCGTTTCAGAAGTGTATTTTAGTGCGGAATCGCTGTTTCGCGTGCTAGATCAGTGCATTTGCATGCAAATATGCGAAATTGGCACGAAAACTCCGATTCGGCAAGCACGATCACGATTTATTCGAGCTTATGTCAGATTCGACAATTATTCGTTTCACAAATGAATTTCTGTGCGGAATCGCTGTTTCGCGTAGTAGATCAGTGCATTTGCAAGCAAGTATGCCAAATTGGAATAGAAACTCCGACCCGGCAAGCACGATCACGATTTATTCGAGCTTATGTCAGATTCGACGATTCTTTGTTTCAGAAGTGTATTTCTGTGCGGAATCGCTGTTTCGCGTGCTAGATCAGTGCATTTGTATGCAGATATGCGAAATTGGCACGGAAACTCCGATTCGGCAAGCACGATCATGATTTATTCGAGCTTATGTCAGATTCGACGATTCTTCGTTTCAGAAGTGTATTTCTGTGCGGAATCGCTGTTTCGCGTGCTATATCAATGCATTTGCATGCAAGTATGCGAAATTGGAATAGAAACTCCGACCCGGCAAGCACGATCACAATTTATTCGAGCCTATGTCAGTTTCGACATTCTTCGTTTCAGAAGTGTATTTCTGTGCGGAATCGCTGTTTCGCGCGCTAGATCAGTGCATTTGCATGCAAATATGCGAAATTGGCACGAAATCTCCGATTTGGCAATCACGATCATGGTTTATTCGAGCTTATGTCAGATTCGACGATTATTCGTTTCACAAATGAATTTCTGTACGGAATTGCTGTTTAGCGTGCTAGATCAGTGCATTTGTATGCAAATATGCGAAATTGGTACGGAAACTCCGATTCGGCAAGTACGACCACGATTTATTCGAGCTTATGTCAGATTCGACGATTCTTCGTTTCAGAAGTGTATTTCTGTGCGGAATCGCTGTTTCGCGCGCTGGATCAGTGCATTTGCATGCAAGTATGACAAATTGGAATAGAAACTCCGACCGGCAATCACGATCACGATTTATTCGAGCTTATGTCAGATTCGACGATTCTTCGTTTCAGAAGTGTATTTCTGTGCGGAATCGCTGTTTCGCGTGCTAGATCAGTGCATTTGCATGCAAATATGCGAAATTGGACAGAAACTCCGACCAGGCAAGCACGATCACAATTTATTCGAGCCTATGTCAGATTCGACGATTCTTCGTTTCAGAAGTGTATTTCTGTGCGTAATCGCTGTTTCGCGCGCTAGATCAGTGCATTTGCATGCAAGTATGACAAATTGGAATAGAAACTCCGACCGCCAATCACGATCACGATTTATTAGAGCTTATGTCAGATTCGACGATTCTTCGTTTCAGAAGTGTATTTCAGTGCGGAATCGCTGTTTCGCGTGCTATATCAGTGCATTTGCATGCAAGTATGCGAAATTGGAATAGAAACTCCGACCCGGCAAGCACGATCACAATTTATTCGAGCCTATGTCAGTTTCGACATTCTTCGTTTCTGAAGTGTATTTCTGTGCGGAATCGCTGTTTCGCGCGCTAGATCAGTGCATTTGCATGCAAGTATGACAAATTGGAATAGAAACTCCGACCGGCAATCACGATCACGATTTATTCGAGCTTATGTCAGATTCGACGATTCTTCGTTTCAGAAGTGTATTTCTGTTCGGAATCGCTGTTTCGCGCGCTAGATCAGTGCATTTGCAGGCAAGTATGCCAAATTGGAATAGAAACTCCGACACGGCAAGCACGGTCACGATTTATTCGACGTTATGTCAGATTCGACGATTCTTCGTTTCAGAAGTGTATTTCTGTGCGGAATCGCTGTTTCGCGTGCTAGATCAGTGCATTTGCATGCAAATATGCGGAATTGGACAGAAACTCCGACCAGGCAAGCACGATCACAATTTATTCGAGCCTATGTCAGATTCGACGATTCTTCGTTTCAGATGTGTATTTCAGTGCGGAATCGCTGTTTCGCGTGCTAGATCAGTGCATTTGCATACAAGTATGAGAAATTGGAATAGAAACCACGACCCGACAAGCACGATCGCGATTTAATCGAGCTTATGGCAGATTCGACGATTCTTCGTTTCAGAAGTGTATTTCTTTGCGGAATCGCTGTTTCGCGTGCTAGATCAGTGCATTTGCATGCAAATATGCGAAATTGGCACGAAAACTCCGATTCGGCAAGGACGATCACGATTTATTCGAGCTCATGTCAGATTCGACAATTATTCGTTTCACAAATGAATTTCTGTGCGGAATCGCTGTTTCGCGTAGTAGATCAGTGCATTTGCAAGCAAGTATGCCAAATTGGAATAGAAACTCCGACCCGGCAAGCACGATCACGATTTATTCGAGCTTATGTCAGATTCGACGATTCTTTGTTTCAGAAGTGTATTTCTGTGCGGAATCGCTGTTTCGCGTGCTAGATCAGTGCATTTGTATGCAAATATGCGAAATTGGCACGAAAACTCCGATTCGGCAAGCACGATCACGATTTATTCGAGCTTATGTCAGATTCGACAATTATTCGTTTCACAAATGAATTTCTGTGCGGAATCGCTGTTTCGCGTAGTAGATCAGTGCATTTGCAAGCAAGTATGCCAAATTGGAATAGAAACTCCGACCCGGCAAGCACGATCACGATTTATTCGAGCTTATGTCAGATTCGACGATTCTTTGTTTCAGAAGTGTATTTCTGTGCGGAATCGCTGTTTCGCGTGCTAGATCAGTGCATTTGTATGCAGATATGCGAAATTGGCACGGAAACTCCGATTCGGCAAGCACGATCATGATTTATTCGAGCTTATGTCAGATTCGACGATTCTTCGTTTCAGAAGTGTATTTCTGTGCGGAATCGCTGTTTCGCGTGCTATATCAGTGCATTTGCATGCAAGTATGCGAAATTGGAATAGAAACTCCGACCCGGCAAGCACGATCACAATTTATTCGAGCCTATGTCAGTTTCGACATTCTTCGTTTCTGAAGTGTATTTCTGTGCGGAATCGCTGTTTCGCGCGCTAGATCAGTGCATTTGCATGCAAGTATGACAAATTGGAATAGAAACTCCGACCGGCAATCACGATCACGATTTATTCGAGCTTATGTCAGATTCGACATTCTTCGTTTCTGAAGTGTATTTCTGTGCGGAATCGCTGTTTCGCGCGCTAGATCAGTGCATTTGCATGCAAGTATGACAAATTGGAATAGAAACTCCGACCGGCAATCACGATCACGATTTATTCGAGCTTATGTCAGATTCGACGATTCTTCGTTTCAGAAGTGTATTTCTGTGCGGAATCGCTGTTTCGCGCGCTAGATCAGTGCATTTGCAGGCAAGTATGCCAAATTGGAATAGAAAATCCGACACGGCAAGCACGATCACGATTTATTCGACGTTATGTCAGATTCGACGAATCTTCGTTTCAGAAGAGTATTTCTGTGCGGAATCGCTGTTTCGCGTGCTAGATCAGTGCATTTGCATGCAAATATGCGAAATTGGACAGAAACTCCGACCAGGCAAGCACGATCACAATTTATTCGAGCCTATGTCAGATTCGACGATTCTTAGTGTCAGAAGTGTATTTCAGTGCGGAATCGCTGTTTCGCGTGCTAGATCAGTGCATTTGCATGCAAATATGCGAAATTGGCACGAAAACTCCGATTCGGCAAGCACGATCACGATTTATTCGAGCTTATGTCAGATTCGACAATTATTCGTTTCACAAATGAATTTCTGTGCGGAATCGCTGTTTCGCGTAGTAGATCAGTGCATTTGCAAGCAAGTATGCCAAATTGGAATAGAAACTCCGACCCGGCAAGCACGATCACGATTTATTCGAGTTTATGTCAGATTCGACGATTCTTTGTTTCAGAAGTGTATTTCTGTGCGGAATCGCTGTTTCGCGTGCTAGATCAGTGCATTTGTATGCAGATATGCGAAATTGGCACGGAATCTCCGATTCGGCAAGCACGATCATGATTTATTCGAGCTTATGTCAGATTCGACGATTCTTCGTTTCAGAAGTGTATTTCTGTGCGGAATCGCTGTTTCGCGTGCTATATCAATGCATTTGCATGCAAGTATGCGAAATTGGAATAGAAACTCCGACCCGGCAAGCACGATCACAATTTATTCGAGCCTATGTCAGTTTCGACATTCTTCGTTTCAGAAGTGTATTTCTGTGCGGAATCGCTGTTTCGCGCGCTAGATCAGTGCATTTGCATGCAAATATGCGAAATTGGCACGAAATCTCCGATTTGGCAATCACGATCATGGTTTATTCGAGCTTATGTCAGATTCGACGATTATTCGTTTCACAAATGAATTTCTGTACGGAATCGCTGTTTAGCGTGCTAGATCAGTGCATTTGTATGCAAATATGCGAAATTGGTACGGAAACTCCGATTCGGCAAGCACGACCACGATTTATTCGAGCTTATGTCAGATTCGACGATTCTTCGTTTCAGAAGTGTATTTCTGTGCGGAATCGCAGTTTCGCGCGTTAGATCAGTGCATTTGCATGCAAGTATGACAAATTGGAATAGAAACTCCGACCGGCAATCACGATCACAATTTATTCGAGCTTATGTCAGATTCGACGATTCTTCGTTTCAGAAGTGTATTTCTGTGCGGAATCGCTGTTTCGCGCGCTAGATCAGTGCATTTGCAGGCAAGTATGCCAAATTGGAATAGAAACTCCGACACGGCAAGCACGGTCAGGATTTATTCGACGTTATGTCAGATTCGACGATTCTTCGTTTCAGAAGTGTATTTCTGTGCGGAATCGCTGTTTCGCGTGCTAGATCAGTGCATTTGCATGCAAATATGCGAAATTGGACAGAAACTCCGACCAGGCAAGCACGATCACAATTTATTCGAGCCTATGTCAGATTCGACGATTCTTCGTTTCAGAAGTGTATTTCTGTGCGTAATCGCTGTTTCGCGCGCTAGATCAGTGCATTTGCATGCAAGTATGACAAATTGGAATAGAAACTCCGACCGCCAATCACGATCACGATTTATTAGAGCTTATGTCAGATTCGACGATTCTTCGTTTCAGAAGTGTATTTCTGTGCGGAATCGCTGTTTCGCGCGCTAGATCAGTGCATTTGCATGCAAATATGCGAAATTGGCACGAAATCTCCGATTTGGCAATCACGATCATGGTTTATTCGAGCTTATGTCAGATTCGACGATTATTCGTTTCACAAATGAATTTCTGTACGGAATCGCTGTTTAGCGTGCTAGATCAGTGCATTTGTATGCAAATATGCGAAATTGGTACGGAAACTCCGATTCGGCAAGCACGACCACGATTTATTCGAGCTTATGTCAGATTCGACGATTCTTCGTTTCAGAAGTGTATTTCTGTGCGGAATCGCTGTTTCGCGTGCTAGATCAGTGCATTTGCATGCAAATATGCGGAATTGGACAGAAACTCCGACCAGGCAAGCACGATCACAATTTATTCGAGCCTATGTCAGATTCGACGATTCTTCGTTTCAGAAGTGTATTTCAGTGCGGAATCGCTGTTTCGCGTGCTAGATCAGTGCATTTGCATACAAGT
The DNA here is from genome assembly GCF_051020765.1 of Lasioglossum baleicum. NCBI lineage: Eukaryota > Metazoa > Arthropoda > Insecta > Hymenoptera > Halictidae > Lasioglossum > Lasioglossum baleicum. The sequence continues at coordinate 6,903 of NW_027469109.1, read as the reverse complement.
ATGAGAAATTGGAATAGAAACCACGACCCGACAAGCACGATCGCGATTTAATCGAGCTTATGGCAGATTCGACGATTCTTCGTTTCAGAAGTGTATTTCTTTGCGGAATCGCTGTTTCGCGTGCTAGATCAGTGCATTTGCATGCAAATATGCGAAATTGGCACGAAAACTCCGATTCGGCAAGGACGATCACGATTTATTCGAGCTCATGTCAGATTCGACAATTATTCGTTTCACAAATGAATTTCTGTGCGGAATCGCTGTTTCGCGTAGTAGATCAGTGCATTTGCAAGCAAGTATGCCAAATTGGAATAGAAACTCCGACCCGGCAAGCACGATCACGATTTATTCGAGCTTATGTCAGATTCGACGATTCTTTGTTTCAGAAGTGTATTTCTGTGCGGAATCGCTGTTTCGCGTGCTAGATCAGTGCATTTGCATGCAAATATGCGAAATTGGCACGAAAACTCCGATTCGGCAAGCACGATCACGATTTATTCGAGCTTATGTCAGATTCGACAATTATTCGTTTCACAAATGAATTTCTGTGCGGAATCGCTGTTTCGCGTAGTAGATCAGTGCATTTGCAAGCAAGTATGCCAAATTGGAATAGAAACTCCGACCCGGCAAGCACGATCACGATTTATTCGAGCTTATGTCAGATTCGACGATTCTTTGTTTCAGAAGTGTATTTCTGTGCGGAATCGCTGTTTCGCGTGCTAGATCAGTGCATTTGTATGCAGATATGCGAAATTGGCACGGAAACTCCGATTCGGCAAGCACGATCATGATTTATTCGAGCCTATGTCAGATTCGACGATTCTTCGTTTCAGAAGTGTATTTCAGTGCGGAATCGCTGTTTCGCGTGCTAGATCAGTGCATTTGCATACAAGTATGAGAAATTGGAATAGAAACCACGACCCGACAAGCACGATCGCGATTTAATCGAGCTTATGGCAGATTCGACGATTCTTCGTTTCTGAAGTGTATTTATGTGCGGAATCGCTGTTTCGCGCGCTAGATCAGTGCATTTGCATGCAAGTATGCGAAATTTTAATAGAAACTCCGACCCGGCAAGCACGATCACAATTTATTCGAGCCTATGTCAGTTTCGACATTCTTCGTTTCAGAAGTGTATTTCAGTGCGGAATCGCTGTTTCGCGCGCTAGATCAGTGCATTTGCAGGCAAGTATGCCAAATTGGAATAGAAACTCCGACACGGCAAGCACGGTCACAATTTATTCGACGTTATGTCAGATTCGACGATTCTCCGTTTCAGAAGTGTATTTCTGTGCGGAATCGCTGTTTCGCGTGCTAGATCAGTGCATTTGCATGCAAATATGCGAAATTGGACAGAAACTCCGACCAGGCAAGCACGATCACAATTTATTCGAGCCTATGTCAGATTCGACGATTCTTCGTTTCAGAAGTGTATTTCAGTGCGGAATCGCTGTTTCGCGTGCTAGATCAGTGCATTTGCATACAAGTATGAGAAATTGGAATAGAAACCACGACCCGACAAGCACAATCGCGATTTAATCGAGCTTATGGCAGATTCGACGATTCTTCGTTTCAGAAGTGTATTTCTTTGCGGAATCGCTGTTTCGCGTGCTAGATCAGTGCATTTGCATGCAAATATGCGAACTTGGCACGAAAACTCCGATTCGGCAAGGACGATCACGATTTATTCGAGCTTATGTCAGATTCGACGATTCTTCGTTTCAGAAGTGTATTTCTGTGCGGAATCGCTGTTTCGCGTGCTATATCAGTGCATTTGCATGCAAGTATGCGAAATTTTAATAGAAACTCCGACCCGGCAAGCACGATCACAATTTATTCGAGCCTATGTCAGATTCGACGATTCTTTGTTTCAGAAGTGTATTTCTGTGCGGAATCGCTGTTTCGCGTGCTATATCAGTGCATTTGCATGCAAGTATGCGAAATTGGAATAGAAACTCCGACCCGGCAAGCACGATCACAATTTATTCGAGCCTATGTCAGTTTCGACATTATTCGTTTCTGAAGTGTATTTATGTGCGGAATCGCTGTTTCGCGCGCTAGATCAGTGCATTTGCATGCAAGTATGCGAAATTTTAATAGAAACTCCGACCCGGCAAGCACGATCACAATTTATTCGAGCCTATGTCAGTTTCGACATTCTTCGTTTCAGAAGTGTATTTCTGTGCGGAATCGCTGTTTCGCGCGCTAGATCAGTGCATTTGCATGCAAATATGCGAAATTGGCACGAAATCTCCGATTTGGCAAGCACGATCATGGTTTATTCGAGCTTATGTCAGATTCGACGATTATTCGTTTCACAAATGAATTTCTGTACGGAATCGCTGTTTAGCGTGCTAGATCAGTGCATTTGCATGCAAATATGCGAAATTGGACAGAAACTCCGACCAGGCAAGCACGATCACAATTTATTCGAGCCTATTTCAGATTCGACGATTCTTCGTTTCAGAAGTGTATTTATGTGCGGAATCGCTGTTTCGCGTGTTAGATCAGTGCATTTGCATGCAAACATTCCAAATTGGCTCAGAAACTCCGATCCGCACAAACACGATCACGATTTATTCGAGCTTATGTCAGATTCGACGATTCTTCGTTTCAGAAGTGTATTTCTGTGCGGAATCGCTGTTTCGCGCGCTAGATCAGTGCATTTGCAGGCAAGTATGCCAAATTGGAATAGAAACTCCGACACGGCAAGCACGGTCACGATTTATTCGACGTTATGTCAGATTCGACGATTCTTCGTTTCAGAAGTGTATTTCTGTGCGGAATCGCTGTTTCGCGTTCTAGATCAGTGCATTTGCATGCAAATATGCGAAATTGGACAGAAACTCCGACCAGGCAAGCACGATCACAATTTATTCGAGCCTATGTCAGATTCGACGATTCTTCGTTTCAGAAGTGTATTTCTGTGCGTAATCGCTGTTTCGCGCGCTAGATCAGTGCATTTGCATGCAAGTATGACAAATTGGAATAGAAACTCCGACCGCCAATCACGATCACGATTTATTAGAGCTTATGTCAGATTCGACGATTCTTCGTTTCAGAAGTGTATTTCTGTGCGGAATCGCTGTTTCGCGCGCTAGATCAGTGCATTTGCAGGCAAGTATGCCAAATTGGAATAGAAACTCCGACACGGCAAGCACGGTCACGATTTATTCGACGTTATGTCAGATTCGACGATTCTTCGTTTCAGAAGTGTATTTCTGTGCGGAATCGCTGTTTCGCGTGCTAGATCAGTGCATTTGCATGCAAATATGCGAAATTGGACAGAAACTCCGACCAGGCAAGCACGTTCACAATTTATTCGAGCCTATGTCAGATTCGACGATTCTTCGTTTCAGAAGTGTATTTCAGTGCGGAATCGCTGTTTCGCGTGCTAGATCAGTGCATTTGCATACAAGTATGAGAAATTGGAATAGAAACCACGACCCGACAAGCACGATCGCGATTTAATCGAGCTTATGGCAGATTCGACGATTCTTCGTTTCAGAAGTGTATTTCTTTGCGGAATCGCTGTTTCGCGTGCTAGATCAGTGCATTTGCATGCAAATATGCGAAATTGGCACGAAATCTCCGATTCGGCAAGCACGATCACGATTTATTCGAGCTTATGTCAGATTCGACAATTATTCGTTTCACAAATGAATTTCTGTGCGGAATCGCTGTTTCGCGTAGTAGATCAGTGCATTTGCAAGCAAGTATGCCAAATTGGAATAGAAACTCCGACCCGGCAAGTACGATCACGATTTATTCGAGCTTATGTCAGATTCCACGATTCTTTGTTTCAGAAGTGTATTTCTGTGCGGAATCGCTGTTTCGCGTGCTAGATCAGTGCATTTGTATGCAGATATGCGAAATTGGCACGGAAACTCCGATTCGGCAAGCACGATCATGATTTATTCGAGCTTATGTCAGATTCGACAATTATTCGTTTCACAAATGAATTTCTGTGCGGAATCGCTGTTTCGCGTAGTAGATCAGTGCATTTGCAAGCAAGTATGCCAAATTGGAATAGAAACTCCGACCCGGCAAGCACGATCACGATTTATTCGAGCTTATGTCAGATTCGACGATTCTTTGTTTCAGAAGTGTATTTCTGTGCGGAATCGCTGTTTCGCGTGCTAGATCAGTGCATTTGTATGCAGATATGCGAAATTGGCACGGAAACTCCGATTCGGCAAGCACGATCATGATTTATTCGAGCTTATGTCAGATTCGACGATTCTTCGTTTCAGAAGTGTATTTCTGTGCGGAATCGCTGTTTCGCGTGCTATATCAGTGCATTTGCATGCAAGTATGCGAAATTGGAATAGAAACTCCGACCCGGCAAGCACGATCACAATTTATTCGAGCCTATGTCAGTTTCGACATTCTTCGTTTCTGAAGTGTATTTCTGTGCGGAATCGCTGTTTCGCGCGCTAGATCAGTGCATTTGCATGCAAGTATGACAAATTGGAATAGAAACTCCGACCGGCAATCACGATCACGATTTATTCGAGCTTATGTCAGATTCGACATTCTTCGTTTCTGAAGTGTATTTCTGTGCGGAATCGCTGTTTCGCGCGCTAGATCAGTGCATTTGCATGCAAGTATGACAAATTGGAATAGAAACTCCGACCGGCAATCACGATCACGATTTATTCGAGCTTATGTCAGATTCGACGATTCTTCGTTTCAGAAGTGTATTTCTGTGCGGAATCGCTGTTTCGCGCGCTAGATCAGTGCATTTGCAGGCAAGTATGCCAAATTGGAATAGAAAATCCGACACGGCAAGCACGATCACGATTTATTCGACGTTATGTCAGATTCGACGAATCTTCGTTTCAGAAGAGTATTTCTGTGCGGAATCGCTGTTTCGCGTGCTAGATCAGTGCATTTGCATGCAAATATGCGAAATTGGACAGAAACTCCGACCAGGCAAGCACGATCACAATTTATTCGAGCCTATGTCAGATTCGACGATTCTTAGTGTCAGAAGTGTATTTCAGTGCGGAATCGCTGTTTCGCGTGCTAGATCAGTGCATTTGCATGCAAATATGCGAAATTGGCACGAAAACTCCGATTCGGCAAGCACGATCACGATTTATTCGAGCTTATGTCAGATTCGACAATTATTCGTTTCACAAATGAATTTCTGTGCGGAATCGCTGTTTCGCGTAGTAGATCAGTGCATTTGCAAGCAAGTATGCCAAATTGGAATAGAAACTCCGACCCGGCAAGCACGATCACGATTTATTCGAGTTTATGTCAGATTCGACGATTCTTTGTTTCAGAAGTGTATTTCTGTGCGGAATCGCTGTTTCGCGTGCTAGATCAGTGCATTTGTATGCAGATATGCGAAATTGGCACGGAATCTCCGATTCGGCAAGCACGATCATGATTTATTCGAGCTTATGTCAGATTCGACGATTCTTCGTTTCAGAAGTGTATTTCTGTGCGGAATCGCTGTTTCGCGTGCTATATCAATGCATTTGCATGCAAGTATGCGAAATTGGAATAGAAACTCCGACCCGGCAAGCACGATCACAATTTATTCGAGCCTATGTCAGTTTCGACATTCTTCGTTTCAGAAGTGTATTTCTGTGCGGAATCGCTGTTTCGCGCGCTAGATCAGTGCATTTGCATGCAAATATGCGAAATTGGCACGAAATCTCCGATTTGGCAATCACGATCATGGTTTATTCGAGCTTATGTCAGATTCGACGATTATTCGTTTCACAAATGAATTTCTGTACGGAATCGCTGTTTAGCGTGCTAGATCAGTGCATTTGTATGCAAATATGCGAAATTGGTACGGAAACTCCGATTCGGCAAGCACGACCACGATTTATTCGAGCTTATGTCAGATTCGACGATTCTTCGTTTCAGAAGTGTATTTCTGTGCGGAATCGCAGTTTCGCGCGTTAGATCAGTGCATTTGCATGCAAGTATGACAAATTGGAATAGAAACTCCGACCGGCAATCACGATCACAATTTATTCGAGCTTATGTCAGATTCGACGATTCTTCGTTTCAGAAGTGTATTTCTGTGCGGAATCGCTGTTTCGCGCGCTAGATCAGTGCATTTGCAGGCAAGTATGCCAAATTGGAATAGAAACTCCGACACGGCAAGCACGGTCAGGATTTATTCGACGTTATGTCAGATTCGACGATTCTTCGTTTCAGAAGTGTATTTCTGTGCGGAATCGCTGTTTCGCGTGCTAGATCAGTGCATTTGCATGCAAATATGCGAAATTGGACAGAAACTCCGACCAGGCAAGCACGATCACAATTTATTCGAGCCTATGTCAGATTCGACGATTCTTCGTTTCAGAAGTGTATTTCTGTGCGTAATCGCTGTTTCGCGCGCTAGATCAGTGCATTTGCATGCAAGTATGACAAATTGGAATAGAAACTCCGACCGCCAATCACGATCACGATTTATTAGAGCTTATGTCAGATTCGACGATTCTTCGTTTCAGAAGTGTATTTCTGTGCGGAATCGCTGTTTCGCGCGCTAGATCAGTGCATTTGCATGCAAATATGCGAAATTGGCACGAAATCTCCGATTTGGCAATCACGATCATGGTTTATTCGAGCTTATGTCAGATTCGACGATTATTCGTTTCACAAATGAATTTCTGTACGGAATCGCTGTTTAGCGTGCTAGATCAGTGCATTTGTATGCAAATATGCGAAATTGGTACGGAAACTCCGATTCGGCAAGCACGACCACGATTTATTCGAGCTTATGTCAGATTCGACGATTCTTCGTTTCAGAAGTGTATTTCTGTGCGGAATCGCTGTTTCGCGTGCTAGATCAGTGCATTTGCATGCAAATATGCGGAATTGGACAGAAACTCCGACCAGGCAAGCACGATCACAATTTATTCGAGCCTATGTCAG